>NC_090021.1:113691073-114316073 GCF_037176765.1 Anolis sagrei
AATATTCTTCTTCACACTACCCTTGAACAGGTAAGTGGGGTGTTGTGGCTATTGCAACACAAAGGGAGGAGAGGGACAGCCATCCTGCTTTCTCAGACTGTCTAAGCCCAGGGGGCATGGGATGGTGGTCAGGGAGCAATGGCCAGTTCCATTTAGGAGCCAGCCCAGCTATCCTGACAGCCTCAGGATTCAGATTTTCATCTGGATTAATCTGGATGAATCCTCGTGTGGCATTTAGTCACAGCTGGGCTGATTGGTTGTCACACCAACCTAAGTGGTCAATGTACACAGGGTTCCTTTGGAGATGTACCTTTAATACTTGTGGGAACTGGGAAATGGGCTCTTTTACATAAGTATTAAAGGTATGTTAACCATGTTCCTTATTCCCCCCTGGTAACCCTACTTTTCACATGTTCAAATCTCTATCTAGTAACAACTGCTAAGACATCCAGTACCCTCACCCACTTCTTCCCTTCCTTTCGAGAGAAGCCACAGTAGCACTTTCAGAAGAAGTGCATAGAGATTTTGAAATAGGGGAATCCCCTGCTGCCACCACTTCATATGTACATACAGACAGTCCCCAAATTGGAATGAGGATCAGAGCTGGATGATATACTACCTTGTCACACACGCCGCCGGCAAACCTGCCAGCTTCTGCCCAGGAGGTATGGGGACTGATCGCTCTGCACCTCACACCGTTCTGGCTTCCTCCCTCCCTCAATACATGGAAGGAAGTGTCTGCCAGCTGGCTTGCCCCATTGAGGGCAATGCAACACGGGAAGCTTCCTGTGTTGCTAGTGGCCGCTTTTTTTTCCGGCATTGTCTCTGGTTCTGTCACAGTTTTGCCCCGGAGCCACCCCAGAACTACTTCTCCCATATGTAGTGGAAGCTGGCAGGCTCCATAGCAAAACTGTGGCACAACTATTTATTTATTTATTTAGAGTTTTTATAACCTGGTCTTCTCAACCTCCGGAGAGGGACTCAGGCCGGCTAACAACAGAGGATTCAGTACAATAAGATAAAGCAAATATACATCATTTTATTTATTTATTTATTTATTTTGAGTACTTCTACCCCGCCCTTCTCAACCCCCGAGGGGGGACTCAGGGCGGCTTACAAAAAGGCACAATTTGATGCCTACACAAATTACACATACGTACAAAACAGCAGTTAAAACAATTATCACAGTTAAAAACAGTCGGCATATAATACAATCAATAAAACTAATCTCATGCTCAGCGTTCGTCTCTCAGAGTTCCATAATTCCATTCCATTTAGTCAATTCCTGTCCATCATCAAAGACCTTTCTTTATCTGCCAGATTGTCTGAATGCCTGGTCCCAAATCCATGTTTTCAATTTTTTCCTAAAGGAAAGGAGGGATGTCACTGATCTAATTTCCCTGGGGAGTGAATTCCACAGGTGATGGGCCACCACCGAGAAGGTCCTGCTCCTCGTCCCCGCCAATCTCACTTGTGATAGAGACGGGGTCGAGAGCAGGGGCTTCCCAGAAGATCTTAGACTCCGAGGTAGGACGTAGAGGGAGATCCGTTCGGACAGATACACTGGGCCAGAACCGTATAGGGCTTTGTAGGTCAAAACCAGCACTTTGAATTGTGCTCGGAATTGGATCGGCAGCCAGTGGAGCTGACACACATCAATATAAAATACATTAAAATACAATTCATACAATTTACAAAAAAGTCAGTTCATCAGAGTGAAATCACAAGTTACAAACTGGAGTTGCTGTCGAAATGTGCAACGTATGATAAGGTTGTTACACCCTTAAAATGTGCCGCTCTCAATGTCAACAGTGTATAGTTCTCTAAGCCGCCTTGACTCACCTTTGGGCTGAGAAAGGCGGGATAGAAATACCGTAAATAAATAATAAATAATTACCGTAAATAAATACCGTAAATAAATAATAAATAATTTTCTGTTACACTTCAGTTTTTAATAACACAAGGAATCAATTAATTTTATCATGCTTGTAGCTACATGAAATCCACTGAGTTAGAAACAGCAAGAACAAGCAGCTTACCTTTTCTGCCGGAATACCAGGGATGCCATTTTCTCCTTTTGCTCCTTCTTCACCCTACAAAATAAATTTGTCTTGTTTTAAATCTTTTAACTTAAATTCACCAATACTAGTTCTATATCTTACGGTTTTAGTCAGTTATTTCTGCTAATGGTAACAATGGCAGCAAGAGAAACAATGGTAACAAATGTGCAACAAGAGAAACAATGGCAACACACCACTGAACAAACTGAAAATATAATTCTGAAAACTGCGGAGGCCTTGAAGAATAAATTAAAGATTGAATCCTAAAAGGACCTTTCTACTAAGATAAAAGTTTTAAAAGCTTGTGTTTAGTATTATCAATCATGATTTTTTTCATTAAGGCAGAGTGATAAAAGAAATATTCCCCTCCAAAAAATAATTTACAAAACTCAGAGTCATAATCTAGGTATTATTTCAAAGTAGAGTAGACTATCCAAGTCAGTGGTAATCCGGGGTGCATATAAAGATGGCACTTAAAGTGGTGCCAAACTATATCAATTCAACAGTGGAGATGCAGCCCTGTTTGGTTACTCAATGCATTGATTTTGTTGTTGTTTTGGGTGTTATTATTACTATGTATATTATATTTTTGTTGTAAACTACCCCAAGTCCCTTTTGGGAGAGAGGGCGAGATACAAATAAAGATTATTATTATTATTGATCTATATTGAAGGCAAAAGGCAAGTATGTTCCTGAAACAGTATTTAGCACCAATATCACAACTCTTTGCTATTAAAACAGTAGGTTAAACCCACTGTCCTTATTCAATTGCCAGTTCTGAAAACAAACATCGCTTTTGAAATTAGATAGGAGATATTTTTCAGCAACAAACCCTCTAATCACATAATTGTAGCACAAACATTATATTAAAACTCACTCTCAATTTCAAATGAAATATTTCTACCACTTGTAAAGAACGGATCTTCAAATGAATCTAAATAATTGAACTCCATTCAGGACTCATAGAGTCTAAAGATCTGCAGCACACGGCACTAATGAACTAATAATATATGCTCTGGTTGTTGAAACGTTAAAGATTTGGAATTAAAGGCAAACAGGAGGACTATAATCTAGTTCACAATAATAATGATGAGCTACATATGTCTCTCTCCCAGTGCATAAATAAATGAATATGTTTTGCATGGTGTTATGAAACTAATCGGATTTTTAGGCCTGTCTTCCATAATGTAAATCATTTCTCTCTCCTTTATTGGTTGATAATTATTGTGAAGGTTATACATTATATTATTCTAAAATATTGGATAATATAGTCAGAATGTATGTTTTAATGGGAGTTTCATGAGGCTGGATTCGGCCTGAAAGCTCAATTATATTACAAAAGAATAGTCCTTACAGCCAGGTTGACAAACATCTGGGAGTTTGGGGTGCTCTGGTCTCCCATGGGATCTTGATTGGCCAGCCTCCACCACAACCCCATCCCCTCCATGCCTAAAAATCACAAACAACCCCCCGGAGTCCCCTTAGGAGCCATGGGAGAAAATTGCCATGTATTGAGTATTCCTCTAAGGTTTTAGGCCAAGGAGAACACTTTTTTCCACCTTGGAAATAAATAGGAAAGTCTACTGGTGGGAGAATGAGGAACATTTTTAGTAATTTTTGTTGAGTGTTAGGAGTACCATGAGGATAGAAAAATGTCCATTGGTCATGGGACTGCACAAAGCATATGACCTACACTCTTCTCAATCCGACGTATAGTTTGTTGTATGTGCAAAATGCTTCACGCAACATTATGGAAGAGGATGGATAGATTGTCTTTCTTTGATGTCAATCATTTCTTCTTGGACTTGCCTCTCAGGTTTTCTGTGCACAATTTGAAATGCTAGCTTTACAGCTGTACATGACTAGGGGCCCATCTACATGGGCCACAAAACCTGTGGCTGGTATGAAGCATTGCTGATATCAGCTGTTCTGGAACAGCTGTTCCAGGAGCTCCAATTTTATTTGCTTTGAATTAAATGTCTGTTTGCAATCCCAGGCTTGGGATTTTGCAGCAGGGTGGCTTCCTGTTATAGTTTGCAATCATAGGGCAAGCCACCTGTCAATTATAGTTAGGTTCCCTGGTCCTGCCCCTTTTTGAGTTTTGGAGGGAATAGGAGCCTTTTTGAGTCAGTTCTCACAGAGAAGCCTTTCGCACAGGACATAAAACAAAGAGCTCCTGTAGAAAACTTCGTCTTCTACAGCTTGGCCGGGGAGATATATAGCCTACAGCTTGGCCGGGGAGAAAAGGCCCCACAGCTTGGCTGTGGATTTTGCAACCTTACAGCTCCTTTGCTGAGGGACTTCAGCCAGCCATCACTGAAACATGAACTCCTTTTTCCCTGGAAGTCTACAAAGCTCTGCTTGGTAAGGATCTTTCGCGGAAGCCAGAAGCAGTTGGTACCGGGTGCAGGGGCTCCATGCCAACAGAGGCAAAGACAGACTGCCCAGATTAGAAGTTAAGGATTTCCCCATTAGTTAGTATACAGTTATGAAGATAGTGCCTGTTCCCAGTGAACAAGATTGCAAGAGCCTATAGACTGTTAAGAAAGCTTTAAAGTACCTGTTTGTTTTTCATCAATAAAGAACTTTGTTGGACTTACTTTAAGTCTCTACAGAACTTTGTTTGTGGGGAGGTCCAAGAGTCTTTAATCTGAGGCATCCCCGACGTCCTGTTGGGCACATGGAATTTATGTCCGGTCTACAGTCATATGCACAGGCCCAGCGTGCGACAGCACACCAGCCACCACCAGATTTTATCACAGTGTTCACACTACTTTGTGCCCAAACTGTGTCAACAGTGGGAGTGAGGTCCTGATTGTCCAAATGGACTGAACCAGTTCATCCTTGCTGAACAATCAACCTTATCTTTGTTGTTGTTTGTCACTACAGCAGAAGCCATGGAGCTCTAAAGAGGTCTTGGCATTCACTTGGTGCCTTTACAAATGTTAGCAAAGATGTTGACCTCACTTGAAGTGGGTAAAGGAGAGGTTAATCCCACACCCCTCTTAAGTTACACAGGTGTTTTTGCTGACATTGATAAGTGTTCTCTAGAGTTCTATGGACACTGTTGCAACAGCAACAAAAATGATAAAAGTAAATGCCAGATTGTTTTTCCTGATTGATTCAATATCTTTGGAGGCAATTCAATCCTTTTTTATTTAATGGTCTTTTAACTTTTGTTTCAAATAGGTTTTATCTGCACTTTGGAATTTTATGTCAACCACCTTGGGGGTCCCGTACCAGAAAAAAGACAACATATAAATTAAACAATAAACAAACACATACATGCAGAGATCATGACTTCTGCAATATAATCATTGATGGCAAATTGAGACTTGTAGGTTTGAACTAGCTCGCAAAAAGTGATTCTTCAGCACTGTCTTATAGTTGTAAATCCACCTCTCTGGAATACCACACTCCATCCTTTCCTCTCCTCTTTCAATTCAGAAACAAAGGGAACACAAGCTTTTGCTTCCATTTAGATTAACTATGGTTTCATGTGTCTTCTGATGTGTGACTGTGGTTAAACATCACTATGGTTAGCACTAGCAGAAATAATTCAGCATTTCCTTCTTCCTAAAGAGTAAGGTTAATCAAAGTCCATGTATGTTGAAACAACACAGCAAGCCAATATGTGGTTAAACTAAACGAGAAGCAAAAGTTTCTGAACTCCCATTAAAGGCAACATACATGCCTAGGACCAGACTACATTTGCTCTTGTAATGTCTAGCTATGGTTGAATTAGATCATGCATTAAATATTTCATTAGAAATGTGTTCTCACAAGCAAAAGAGCCTGGTTTTCTAAAATGCTCACTTCTTTTAAATAGTCACATTATTTCAGAAGTATCTTTGTTTTTCTACCAGCCCAAAAAGGCCATATTTCATTAGAAAACAATTTCTAATGAAAACTTCAGGAGAGAATGCTTCTAGAACATGGCCATACAGCCCGAAAAACCTACAACCACCCAGAAAACAATTTCACGGATCTTTCTCATTAGTGAATATCCCAATGCAGAAAAACATACGTTGCTATGTTTTAAGAGGAAGGATAACTTATCAGAAAGGGTATCCTAGATTCTATTAAGATAGTGTGTGTGTGTTTAGTATCATTAAATAAAATACATGAGAAAAATAGCTAGTTGTGAAAAGGAAAAGGAAGATACATCTATCCTAGGAAATACCTGAGATCTGCAACTGCCTGGGCTGGAGTATCATAGGGCATGGTTTCAAATTATTATTCGTAGTAGTATAAAACAAGGAAAACAATTATGTGAGGGATGAGGTTTCTAAAAAAAGCCTTTTCTGCAACTCACTACTCCTACATATGCTGACTTGCCTCCCTAAGCCATCTCCTGCAGTGCTTATACCTGTCTTCTTCCAATCACAGCAGCGATTCACAAAAACTCAAAGGGCTGCACCTGTAAAACCCAGCTGGCAACACTTATTTCTTGGCATGGGAAAAGGGGGATGAGCAAATCAAGGGAAATGAGCTGCACGTGCTGCACTCCAGCCACAAATTCAGATCCAGTGAATTGAAGTAATGATGTATTTAGTATATCCCATTGAAATGGTTTTGAATGCAGGCATGCAAAGCTAGTTCAGTCACCAGCAACAGGATGAAATCCTGACTATTTCATTACCAAGTGTCACTGGGGCTTAAGGGAGAAAGAAGACAACGTGAACAGAAGTGACTCATGTCAGCTCCTGTGAGTGTCCATGGAATGAGCATTACATCATATTTCACTTCCTGCGCTGCTTCCAGCTATTTTAAGAGAGCTCTGAAGCATTTTGTTGTCTCCCATTGTGTGTTTTTACATGCCACATACTCTGAATATATGCCATTCTGTGTTTGCTATTCATATTTTAAAAGGTTTTAAGTCTTAAGTACATCTAATTTATTAACTTGAAATAGTTATTATACACAGCTGTTACAATAATAACAATACATCTAAATTAGCTCTTCCCCTTAAGCCTTTATGATAATGTGCTATAACAAATTAGCTTATGAAGTTAGGATTGCATCACTCAATCTCAGGGAGAGGGAGAGGATCAAATCTAAAAAGCTCTTCAGCTCACTGGCAGCTGATCTTTGTTCAGGGACAGTCAACATTCAGCTTGAGTGGAGATAATGAAATTAGCGAAAAAGTGCTACTGTGCATTACATTTATACTGAAAAGCAAAAAAGCTTGCTTTATTTACATTTATCCTGAAATAGAGACATCTATTACACATATTAATAATTCCAAGTTTACAGTTTAAATTAATGTTACATTACTGCACCAAAAACCTTTTTAGAATGAAAATGAATTAAAATACCATTCATGATTTTAGTCCTCCCCACTCTTCCAGCTCCATGTTTTAAGTCAGGGAAAGAAGAAATGAGCTGCATGGATTTTTGAAAGCCTCATTTCTTACCCACTTACTCAAAGGGGATGATTGAGATAAAGCACAAGTATGTGCTAACTAGAAAGATGCACCTACCAAAATGTTTCTTGGCTGGCATGATAGAAAGAAAAGAGAGAGGAGCAAAAGGGTAGAATTGATAGAGAAACTGAGCTAAATACAAGAGCTAATACTCTTGCCAATAAGCAGCAAATGTAAACTTAATCACAATATGCCAACCCAAGCTCTGAACAACCCCAAAATATATTTTCTACAATCCAGGACTTCTAAACACAGTGATCCAACTCTCTCTTCAGTACTGTACATGTGGAGCCCATCTCTGTGTTTCCTGCACATTCGTGACATAATATTAATTAAAATGCAACTGGGGACAATCTATATTTAAGCAATATAGCAAAAGGGTGTCTTGCAGCCAGTCCTACCTTTCAGGTCTAGAAAAACCAGTTTATTTGGAAAAACCACTTGACTTGCTCTTTTCTGATATCATAATACAAATCTGATCTAGGAAGAGAAAATGAATCCACTAACACTAAGGAATGAATCTGTGCTTTCCAACATTTCAAAGATGAAAACCAGGTCATGTGTGGCCAAACAACATTGGAGTGTGGTCAAGATGGCAGAAGCAATAATGCACAAGCTAGGAGAGCAATTTATTCCTGCCTGGACATACAGGGAAGGGCAAAACTTTGTCACTTCCAACCTTCCTCACTCCTACTAAGCTAAATGAATGTAAACTATTTTGGTAGTTTGAACTTAGTTTGCAGCAAATGAAGTAAACTGAGGACAAAGGGGGAAAGCGAGAGGAGTGAGAAGTTGGGACATTTTATAAGCATCTCAAACAGTGGTATGGCAAAGGATTAATTAGGACTTTTCCTGACAAATCTGGACAGTTTGAGGGTATGTAAATACAGAGATGGATAATTAATTGATCACAGTTAGATTGAAATAATTACAGAACAAATTGACTGCACTAGGAACTTATCACACTGGGCTCCAGCTCCACCCATGCTTCCAGGATAGAGCCCACCAGATCCCATCACATGACATAGGGCTGCTTTGGTGAGGCTCCTTCCTGGAAGCATCCTAAGATGGAGACTTGAGAACATGGGAGGCTTCCTATGTTCTTACTGCATAGATCGGGAAAACCATGGGGGAAGCTGGGTGGTGTTCACTAGAGACCTTACCACATGGAGGTCACTAGCATGGATGACAGCAGGGGGATTCACGGGGCAGAGTGACAAATCCATGGAGCAGTAGGGGAAACTGTCACTCTGCTCCCTGCATTGCCACTTTCCCCACCACACAGGGGAAAGTTCTTTTTTTGCCCAGGAAAAAGGGCCAGCATGGTGTAGTTGCTTGAGCATTGAAATATAACTCTGGAGATCAGAGGGTTGTTGTAGGTTTTTTCGGTCTATATGGCCATGGTCTAGAGGCATTCTCTCCTGACGTTTCGCCTTCATCTATGGCAAGCATCCTCAGAGGTAGTGAGGTCTGCTGGAACTAGGCAAAAGGGTTTATATATCTGTGGAATGACCAGGGTGAGACAAAGGACTCTTGTCTGCTGGAGCTAGGTGTGAATGTTTCAACTGACCACCTTGATTAGCATACAATGGCCTGACTGTGCCTGGGCCAAACTTTTGTTGAGAGGTAATTAGATGTCCCTGCCTGCTTCCCCTCTGTTGTTGCGCTTTTGCAATTTTAGAGTTTTTTAATACTGGTAGCCAGATTTCATTCATTTTCATGGTTTTCTCCTTTCTGTTGAAATTGTCCACATGCTTGTGTATTTCAATGGCTTCTCTGTGTAGTCTGACATGGTGGTTGTGAGAGTGGTCCAGCATTTTTGTGCTCTCAAATAAAATTTTGGTTCATCAGGTGCTCTGCTATGGCTGCTTTCTCTGGTTGAAGTAGTCTGCAGTGCCTTTCATGTTCCTTGATTCGTGTTTGAGCGCTGCGTTTGGTGGTCCCCATATAGACTGGAGATCAGAGTTTATATATCTGCTCAGCCATGGGGGACCTTGGGCTTACACTCTTTCATCCTCAGAAAAAAAACAACTCCTAAATCCTGTGATAGATCTACTTTAGAGTCTCCATAACTCAGAAATGATTTGAAAGCACACAATCACAGCCGTATGAAGCTCATCAGGTAATATATTTTACAATTCAGGTAATCCATTTTACTTTAGTTCACTATATATAAATATAGCAAAACTATTTAGCTAGATTCTTGCAAGGCAACGTATGCATTGTATATCAGTCAGAATGTAAACTTGTTTGCAAATCCAAAAACTGTAAGGGGAAAAATTATAGCCCTTAAAATTTAATGAGAATTATTTCAAAATTAGAAGCCTGAAAATGTTATAACATAATTCCTTTTCCATTCCTTTTCTAACTTTTCTTGAACCAAAGGGTAACATATCTGATAGCTGACTTTTGCATGCTCTGTTCTCTGGGGATACAAAGTAGGGCAAATATAAGGTCCAAAGTGCTTTTTTCTTCTCCCCTGCTATTCTAGACAAACCATTACTTTTTTCAGACTCTGGGGAGTTTGTTTTAGAATTCCCCATGGATCACATGACACAAGCATTATTCTTTATACATCAAAGGTACTTTCCTGCAGTGTGAACCCCCAGTGTATTTTACACACAGTGAAAAAGAAAGATTTAAATCCCAGGGAGAGATGTCTATAATTCAAAGTCACCGTATTTTGGAGAATACTTGCTGACAAAACTTTAGATTAAGAAAGTGAATTGTACAAGCAGTGGAAGAAAACAAACATATAACCTCTTTAAAATACTGGGTAATGTATTTTCTATAACACACATCTAATACAAATTCTTCTAAATCCAGAAAAATTCCATTAACAAAATATGACATACTTGTTTACACTGTCTGCGCGTTCCAAAACCCTGCACTATTATACAGAGGCCATGCAGTGTGGCTTCCTTGTTGTTGTTGCTACTTTCCTTGATGCTATTTCTGACTACTGTCAAAACTAAGACAAGTGTATCACAGGGTTTTCTTGGCCAGATTTGTTAAGAGGGAACTGATCTTTGCCTTCATTTAAGACTGAGAGACTGTGTCTTGCCTAAGGTTACTCAGTGGGTTTACATGGTCAAGCAGGAATTTGAACCCTAGTCCCCAGAGTTGTAGTCCAATAGTTAAACCACGACACTGGATTTTTGACAGAATCCTCAGTTTTAAAAGTGAATAAGCATTGGAAGAAGATAATACATGTCCTCTTCCTGTTGTTGTGTGTCTTCAGAATGTTTCTGACTTGTGGCAATTCTAAGGCAAACCTATTGTCAAGTTTTCTTGTCAAGAGTCATCTACACTGATCAATTAACGCCAACTGCCACATGGAACAGATCTGGTGTAATGCAGGGCAAGGCCATCTTAATCTGGCCTTGCCATGGTAACCAATGTCAGGGGATACTTTGAATTCTGGCCCAGAATCTGGAGTATCCCCTGACATAGGGCCCCAAGTATATTTATTTATTTATTCATTTTCTAACATTTCTACCCTGCCCTTCTCAACCCCCAAGGGCGGGACTCAGAGCGGCTGCAACTGTTTTCACTGACAACCCATGTTGCCTGGGTTCAGGCAGCCTAGGGCACAGGATGGCACTTACTGTACCCTCCCATTTTCTGTGTCACAGCAGTTTCTGGCCATGACATGAGTCTAGTTGGTTGGTCAGTCATTGCTTGCAGTGATGTTGGTCAGGGCAATGGGGCAATAAGGAAAGGAAAGGGATGAGGAGGGAGCTATTTCTCCTCTCCTCCTCCCTCATCACCATGCCTGATGTCACTACAGGTGATGACTCACCAGTAGGACCTATATCATGGCTAGAGACTGCAGTAACATTGAGGATGGGCTCTCCAGGGCCACTGGGTAGTTGGGACTCCTTCCCACCACCGCTGTGGAAGTTGGATGGCTGTGGGAACCATCTTGAACTGATCCAACATAGCCCTCCATAAGGATCTCTGGGGGAGACGTTTCAGAAGTGACAATCACCAGAATGGAGTCGAGTTCTGGCCAATGAATATCTCCCAAGATAAAGGAGACATTGGGAGATCACACACAAGTGCTCGGAAACCTTGCTAGCTGTGCAGTGACCGGGGGAATCTGAGTGGTCAAGGATGATTAGAGAGAGGGCACAGGATGCCATTACACTCACACTGCTGAAAGCAAATCTGCAAGGGGAAAAGTCCACCACCTTGTTTTGTTTAATTAATTTTACATCTAACATTTGGGATTTACAGGGATTGCTGATTCTGCAGTAGCATCATTAACTTGGTCAATCACCTCCTTTTTGAACTGAGAGAAACTAATAATTGTTTTAAGATCATATTGCAAAATCAAAAAGCTTAACTTGATAGTGGTGTAATTACTTGAATGATAGAGGATACAATAATATGAACCCTGGAAGTTTGAAATCTTTTAATTTATTATTTGAGGTAAATGTTTTGGATTTTTTTCTAGAGATTGAAAGTACTCGTTGGAAAGACATTATTATTAAGGGATACACTCTGTTTGCTGATACAACCCCCCCCCCCAAAAAAAAAAACCCAGATAAGGCTTGTGGTTTGGCAGTACTACTGTATATACAGAATTATATACTTTTGTATAAACTTGTGATTGGTATCTGTGCTAGAACTGTAGATATCTAAAAGACGTATTATTTGTAATGTTGGAAGACAAGTTGGGAGACAAGGAAATATTGTTATAAAACGTTAGGAAGTGTGCCTCACTATAAAAAGAAAAGGGTTTATTATTTGAGATGTTTTTATTATGATAAGTTGCTTGTTAAAAGGAGCTGAGTCTGGATAAGCCTTTGACCTATAAGACTAATAATGTTATGTGATAAAATCACAAACCCTTTACTGACTTTATTTTATAGAAAAAGTATATGTTTTGGTAAGTTATTAGTTTATTGGAAGCTAGATTTTATAGAGAAGAGAATTATTGTTGCATTAGACGAGACATAAATTGATTATATATTTAAACAATTGCTGAAAAAGGCGAGGAATCACTTTTATCTTTTGGCATCTTTTCTTCCCTTTTTGTTTTTTGGAGGTTTTTTGTGTATTTTTCTAGCTGTCTTCCTAGTAAGCAAAAATATCAGAGTATTTAAGACACAAGGTCATAGCTAGTTATGGTGCTGTGCTCACATTGTTGGTGTTTTCAGATATGGCTATCCACTCCTACAAGTTAAAGTATTTTCCTATAATGCCACAAAGGGAAAAGAATGTATGCATTATTAATTTATAATGACCTGTTTGTCTTAGATTTTTAAAAATCAGATGTAATTCTTTTTTAAAAAATATTACCCAATCATAACCCTGTTTTCAGTCTAAGTGAATGCTTTTCCATTCTGTGGACACTGGCCTGGAAATAATCAAGATGTTCTTGTGATGGATGTTATCTGTGGACAAGGGAATACTATAAGTCTTATGAGATATTTCCCTCTAGTGATCTACAGAAAGCAAATTCTTCTACGCGTGTACATTCCCTGCCTTCTTTTAACACAATCCTGCTTACAAGTCACAGAGACAGCAGATGAACTCTCAAAAGGTGTGCCTTTGCAAACATACCCCTGATACATGGTTCATGAGGTTGGCATGGGACATGGTGGCAAGGACAAGGTCAGTTGGTGAAGTCTATGTGATTACAGCTCCATAGAGAATGCCCTCAATGTACTCAAAGCGATATTGTATACTATTAGAAAACTTCAGATTGCAACTGAGGAACGATTCTGCACTAAATTTGCACATTTTGTGCAGAAAACATTTATATGCTTCCTATACAGAAATCATTGTTTCTTATCTTTAAAAAGAATTAATTTTATGTAGACTAAGCTCTGAATAGCATTTGACTTGTCATGGTTCCCAGATATTCCACAAGCATATTTTTTCAATCTTTTTTTTTCAAATATTTTCAAATATTCCACTTATTTCTAGTAATGTTTAGATCACTAGCCAGCTTTTTCTGATTTCTTCCAAAGGCCTTGCATGGCCCAGTAGCATGTTGTCAAGTTTAATGATGAGTATAGTTAAAATATGTATGTAGAAAAATCAGTTAAATTACTGGGTGGTGTTATACAATCTAATCTTAAAGAATCCAGCTCTAAGATTGATATGTCAATCCATAAAACAATTAAAGTAGATTTTGCAATGTCACCAGAAATGTTTCTCTTGGGTATTGTGGATAAACAATTGGATGGTAAGTATGGGTTACCTCTTCAGTACATGATATCAGCAGCAAGATCAAACTTGGAAGCAGTGCCAAAGATGGATTAATAGATTGTTAAGGTTTCAGAGTTAATCCAAATTGCCAAATTAACATTGGTTTTAAAAGCTAAGCCAATTGAAAGGGACATTTTGTTGTTGTTGGAAGAATGGAAACTATTTATGCACTTTTTGAGCAATATTAAATCTTTGGATATAAAAATCTATGGTTACAATTGTTAGTAATTACCAGGATTATTTGTTGGAGATGTGCTGGCAGAATATTTTTTTCTGTTTGGCTTGCTTTTATTACAGTTTGGATCGAAGAGTCAGAGCTCTTTTGTGCGTCAGTTAATTAGTGTTTAGTGCTTTAATATTGTGTTTTAATTTAAGTTACATTTTTCCATTTCTTCTTCTTCCTTTTTTTGAATGTACATTGTGAATTAGATGGTTTATGTTAAAGATAATCAATTTAATAAAAGGAAAAGAAGACTGGATATATATGCAAAGCATGACCTTACTTTTAATTAGAAAAACACTAATCCAAATGTTAGACATTTTAGAAAAGCACATTGAGATGACTAACATTTTCTCATTGCTCTCTATTCATGTTACAAAACCAGTGTTAACTTATTCCTTTTATGTTAAGGCTCACTCGAAGACAACATGGAAAACTGACTCTTCTGTACATTTATTTACAAAGCTGGAGGTGAAGAGAATGTCTCCTTTTTACACTAACAAGGGAGTAAACCATACTATCTTGCCTTCTAAGATACAAAAACTCCTTATGATCTGTCACTTAAATTTTGAACTCACTTTGCAGCAATTAATGTAAGATGAAAAAAATGTGAGAAAGAGGGAGGAGGAGTAAGAAACTGGGACATTTTAAAAACAGCTGAAAAAGTGGAATAACAGTGAATTTCTTGGGACTGTCTTAAGTTCATTGTCAAGTCTATGGTACCTGTTTATCTATGTAAAATTTCATACAGATGGAAACATCCTCAAAGAAAATAAACTTCAGATATGCAGACAAGTAGAGGAAAGATCCTCTACATCCCTAACCTTGTGTCAGACTACTAGATTTTCAAGATGAAGGATCCTCTCCCAGTACGTTGCCTTCTCGACTATTTTCTATTCTTAATCTTTAATATAAGGTGAATGTTCAAAAAATGAACCCTTACCTGCAGTGTGGGGGCGGTGCTATTTATTCTACCATTTAATTCTGTTGTAAGTGCAGACCAGATCTCTGTGGCTGCATTTCTACATACTTTTTAAAATGCTGTTAAGTTTAATAAAAAGCAACTGGGCTTCTTTCCAAGTGGATGTGTATTACTTTTTGGTGCCAGTGTGCTGTGTTAACTGTCATGTTTTTTGGTTTGTTTTACTTGCTCACATCAGTTAAACTTATCCTCCCAGAGGAAATAATGAAGGTAAAAATATAAGAAGAAAGGGTCAAATAAGAAGGAACATAGCAAAGGTCTTTGAAAGGTAAGATATGTCAAACTAATCTGGGGGAGATAATTGGTTTTCTGGACAAGGGAAAATCTGTCAGTTTAGTCTTTTCACATTTTAGTAAAGCACTTGATATTGTGTCATATGGGAGATCATGACTTAAATTGGAAAACATGGCCTACAAGGTAATTTTGTAGATACATATGAAACTGGCTAAAAACAAGACACAAGGGGACGCATAGAAGGGCCCTTTAAATGCTTCACATGGGCATGTGGTGAACACATAAAATATCAGCTCTGGAAAACTGATTTGCAATTTTAATTTTGGTCTGGGACAAGTAAGAGGCTGATAAAAACAAATCACAGCTGGAATATGATGATGAAATTAGGAGGCATAAGTAACAAAATGAGGGCTATAGGTATGAATGAGATGCACAAACTACTCATCAAGAAACAGGCGATGGGAAAATGCCTACCCAACTGCAGTTATTTGAATGTTGACCTTTCAAAAGCCAGTTTATGTGTGGAATCACATGTAATCTCAAGGCTCTCTTGTGCCTTCTTCCCACACCCTTCCTCTTCTAACATCCCTCTGTGTGTAGGATACATCCTTCCCACCTTCTTAATTAGTTTGCATAGTCCCATCCCATGGTACATATATGTTCCCTTTAGATTTCAAATGCCTCTTCTTGTCCCACTGACAGAGTAAGTAGGTGGACTGCCTGGAAATATCAGACACTTAAGTCCAATTTAAGACTCCAATAGGAACTGGAATCTACTTTAAAAGTAAAGGTAAAGGTTTCCCCTGATACTAAATCTGATTGTGTCTGACTCTGGGTGGTGGTGTTCATCTCCATTTCTTAGCCAAAGAGCTGGCATTGTCTGTAGCCACCTCCAAGGTCATGTGTTCAGCTTGACTGCATGGAGCACCGTTACTTTCCCACCGAATTGTATTTATTGATCTACTCACATTTACATGTTTCCAAACTGCTAGGTTGGCAGAAGCTGGGCCTAACAGTGGGAGCTCACCTCACTCCTCAGTTTCAAACCGCCAACCTTTTGGTCAGCATGTTCAGCAGCTCAGCAGTTTAACTCACTGTGCCACCAGGGGGTTTCGAATCTACTTTATGTAATATAAAATATTAAAAGATAAACAGAAACTGAAAAAAACTGCCTAGTTTTACCATTTTGGTTTTTAAAAATGTAACATGTCACAACTCAGACTAAAGAAAATCAGCAGCAGAACCCCCTCTGAATTACAAAACAAATATTTGTATTACTAGATCAATTAGCATTCAAAATGCAAACCATCAAAAAGTTTACTAACCAGAGTAGTTTTTAGAAAGTGATGAAAACATATTAGAGTTAGTCCAAAACAAATATAAAGAAAGAATTCAATGATCTAGTAATAATAATAATAATAATAATAATAATAATAATAATAATTTATTCCATTTTTCTTCCAGAAAGAGGACTCAAAGCGGCATACAGCAAATAAAGTTTAAAATGTTACATAACATAAAATACGATCATACACCTCAGCATATTTAAAATTAACAAATTAGAACAATTATCAACCCCAAAACCTTAAACAAATGACACACAACATAAAATTAAACATTTATTATTAAAAACTCCTGTAAAGTCTAATTCCTTTAGTCCATAAACTTCACAGAATTGCACATTACAGGCAAATAAACAAAACAAAATAAAAAACCCTTGATTCTCATAGAGATCTAACTTTGTGTGAAAATGGGAATACATAGAGCTGGGAATCCACCAATAAGATCAATAAGTATATGATCACACATATTAAAAATGTTTTTCAAATACCTCGGACTCTAACCATTTGACCCTGATATGATTACAGAGCTAGAAATAGACAGTGCTCGAGGAAAACACATCATTTCAAATATTTCATACAAAGCTAAAGATGTAAAGTAAACTGGATGATTTGTTTTTCTCCCATATTTTCTAAAATGCTTCGGAACTAGAGAACTGGAGAGTAAAACACAAGGAAAGTCTAACATTGGCAGTGGCATTTTATACAATTTTAATGTCTCACCTTTTCTCCTTTTTGGCCTGGCAAACCTGATACACCTGGCAATCCTACTTCTCCCTGTTTAAAATAAAATGATAATGATCCATTCAGGAATATTAAGTACAAGAAATAAAGAAAATAAAATGTTATATTCTGTGATGTAGGGATGGGAATCACATAACCCTCCAGATATTGGACTGCAACTCCTATCACATTCACTGATGGCTATGACAGTTAAACTGGGAATGTGTAGTCCAACATCTGGAAGGCCACATGTTCCCCTGCCTTACAAGGCCAGAGCACAATATATCTGATAGTTATTTTAGAGGAAATTCACATGAGCAGAAAAGCTCAATTATTTCGTTCTTTCAGTCTTGTTTAATTCTAGGTCAACCACTGCCTATGTTATTGGAGAAGGAGGTCATGACTTTGGGTATCAGCAGCTGTTAACAACAATCTCCACTATTGTCTCATGTTTTTTCGTTTCTTCCTTAGCACAGCTCCTATGTATTACAGCTATTACTAATGACTTTCTTAACACAATGCCACCACTTTGAGACACATCCAATGTCACCTCATTTTGGAAGGTAAACAGGTTTGAATCAGTTTAGGCCTTAAATGGGGGAACCGCAAGAAGAGCTAGAAAAAGAATCTTCTCTTAAACTGTGGACAGCCACATCAATCAAATTTGCTCATACAAAGCTATCAACCTGATGCACTAAAAGGCTGTGTTCCTAGTCAGACAAGAAGTTGTCTTACTTGAAGACTAGTGGAGGTGTAAAGGCTGCTAATGTCACAAAGCTCATTTCTTCTTATAAATAGGAACCTCTCTTGATTCCTATGCAATTATTTCAAGGGAATCAGTCATGTTCTTTTTTAGAGGATTCCTCAATCAGGATTTCACTTCTACCATCTCAAATTTGCTTTAGGTGCATGACAACAATAATCTCAGCTGTCTGACAATAGGTCAGTATAATAAAGAGAAACTCATATCATCTTGAGTGATGCTTAATGATGTCTAGAGCATTATTATTTCAATATTACATTTCAATCCCTTTCATTTTGGCCCCTGCAGTCAACTGAATTGCATACTATTGTATGTTATATTACTGCTAGTGCTTAAGCCTGATGCAAACAGATACACACAGCATCAATGTGTGGTCTGTACTAATCTTTCCAGGCCTAAAAATGTTAACATTTTATGATGTTCTTTTTTAAAAAAATCTGAGAAGTACAAAAATAAATTTGAAACTGATGCTGGAGAGAAGTTGGGGGTTGAAAAATCCCTCAAGTCCTTCCCAGGTTAACACATAGGTTTGCACATGTCTAAGAGCCAATCATGTACAAATTTTCTAAAAGCATATTCTTGCTATTTATCATGTTCATTAAAAAAACACTATTTTAATTGGCAGTCCTAAAACAGTCATGCCAGCAGGCTAGTTCGTGTTAGTTAGTCCAGCTGATCTCCTTAGGAAATCAGACAGTTTCTCTGAACAATACCAGGCAATGATTCACAACTGGTTTCTGTTATGATGACAAACATACACAGAACCCAGCTATCTCCTTGAAATCTTCTCATTTGTTTATTTCTACATATAAGCATTCATGCAAACATGTCTGTCTAAGCTTAGTGCCTCTATATTTTACCCCATTCATCTTTAAATTACAACAGAGGTGACTAGATTTGAATTTAGGGAGCCAATAACCACTAATAGGGCCAGAAAAAGACTGCATGCCTGATTTAAAAGTTGCTACAGTGGTGCTGTTTCAGAACCTTTTGTCTCTTATATATTAGGGGTGGGAATATATATGGCCCTCCATATATGGACATAAACTCTCAGCATTTTTATCATTAGCTATGCTGGCTGGAGCCACTGGGACTTGAAATACAACATCTTCTGGAACTCTGCACATGTGCTGAATTTAACTCTGTTCCTTTTGTTCTCATCCAGTGCACCAGTTATATTTACACCCTCACCCAGGTCTTGTGTTTCACATAACAATGAGATAAGGATCGTCACACACTGTGCAGGTTCTCAAACTATCTATTTCAAGATACAATCATTCATACTGTTCAGAAGATTCATCTCTGCAGGAAACCTTGGAGTGACATTTATCCAATCAACATGAAGCGGTTCAAACAATCCTTTATTATAGTATTTGCCTCTTTGGTAGACTTTTCTAATCTTTCTTAAAGCTGAACATCCATGCTGACATAAGGGTTTGACAGCAGAACCCTGAGTTTTTAAGTGGCAACGTTTGTTTAATCAAGGCTGTACATCTGTCTTGGCTTTGTACCATTTAAAAAAACACATAATTACTATAGCCTTTCCAAACTAATTTATTATCCAATGTGCCTTTAGCCTGTTTAAATATGAAAAGTCAATAGAAAAAGCATAATGTTCTCTTGTGCAAGGTAACATCCAGCCCTCTATTTGCAATTGGACAACTACTCCCAGCATTCATCACCATTATTTGTGGTTGGAAGGGCTGGTAGCTCGAAGGCTGGCATGTCTCTTATGGATCGGCTGCAGAAGATCAAAACAGGTGTGAGTGGCAGCAAAGAGGGTGTAGGGCTGAGTCTGGCCCTGCTTGGCTGAGCACCCAACAGGTGCAAAAACACACAGAGCACCAGTGGCTCCTGGGAAGGGGATGCCCCAGGAGAGGATGGCGGGTGGGAGGATGCGAACCACTGCAAAATCCCTGCCCGTTAAGTCGGGTAGAGCATTTCTTTTAAGCAATGGTACTTGTAAGAAGAAACAACCAGGTATTCAAAGCAGCATATCAACACTATAGAATTAATGCAGCTTGGCAGCACTAACAGCCATGGAATTTAAAGTTTAAAGTTTGGTGAGGAACCAGCACTCTTTGCAAGAAAAGGTAAAGACCTTGTAAAATCACGTCTGATGATTCCGTAATATTGAGTCATGGCTATTATAGTGGTGTAAATACTACAGTGTTGATGCACCCCAACCTTAACTGGTCACACAGAGGCTGGGTGTAAAGAAATAATTTATATACCTTATTTGGATGGCAAAAGCATTTTTCTTCAGGTTTTTTTTCCATCATGGGAAGTGCATGTATTTCACCAACAGGAGCAGTTGATGGTGACACTGTAGTCGTTTTCAAGCTTTCTTCCAAAGAACACTGAAATCATATATTATTCGGACGTCATTTAACTTCATCAAGAGTGAACAAAATGTATATTTTTTGCTTTGTTGATGCAAACATAAACAAAATATTAAACTGAATTAAACATCAGGCAATGATTCTTTTAAAAACCTGCTAGTGAATCACAAAGCAATGCTATGTTACTTACTGTAAAGTAGTTCTATGAGTTTATCAAAAGAGACAGGAAAACTGCAATTACAGCAGGACAAGAGCATCTTTGCTTTTGAGGTTTTACACACCATTGCCCCTTTCCTGTTCCCTTGATGGTAAACCACCTGGAAAATGTTTCTTTTACTAATAATTCATTAATGACCTCCTTTTGGATAAGAAGCATCTTCCAATGGTTTTCCACAACAGGAGTGATAAACTCCCTAAGTTCAATGGCACTTACTGATGAATAAGTTATTTAAAAAATTAGCCTAGAAAGTTTGGGTGAATGTATGAGCTGCTCCTTAACTCTAATCAAAGCAAGGAACAATCTCCTACTTTTTAAAAAAGTAGTGAAGGTGAGACCCCAGTCCATCCTGGGACTATTGACCTTCTTTACTGTCTACAGTCTGGTGCCACTTTTGGTCTTTTTGAATGCCTGGGTGGGAGAATGATGCAGCAGCAGCAGCAGAACTCTTTGGCATTTCCCCCCAAAGGAGCACTGAAAGTACAAGGGGTCAGTGCTTCTTTTAGGCTCTCCTGGGACAGACTAAGTTCTCATTTTTCACCACTCTAATCGAGGAAGGGGGTGGCTCTTTTTTATTTCATAAGAGATAATAATGAACCTTAATGCTTATAAAAAAAGAGGATCCATCCCTTTCTCTGAGTGGCAAAATACCCTCTGAATGCCTAGGTGAGAAAATGGCCAGTTTATTTATGGGCCCTTCCACATAGCCCTATATCCCAGAATATCAAGATAGAAAATCCCACATTATCTGAGTGTGGACTCAGATAACCCAGTTCAAAGCAGATATTGTGGGATTTTCTGCCTTGATATTCTGGGATATAGAGCTGTGTGGAAGGGCCCTAAGCTTCTATTTCAAAGAACAGAGTATTCCAATGACACTGAACGATTTGTTTACATGTCTATATGGGCAAAGAAGCTGAACTTGGGGATTTATATTTAAACAGAATGAAAGCAATGGCATATTGAGGCCATCTGTAACCTAACGTATCATCCCCCCCCCCCCCGGGCCTGGTTATGGATTGTATCAATATCTCATTATGGTAATTCCTTTAATATCTAAAGGACTAGTGAAACAAAAAGATGGTATCCATTTCTATTCTTAGAACTTACCATATTCTCAGAAACTTCACAGCAAGTCTCCTGATCCGCAAGACTGGGATTGCAATACAAGATCATGTGACCAAGTTCAATCTGTTTAATGAACACATGGATGTTATCAGCTGTATAAGACAAGCAATACTGAAACACCTGAAACTGCCCTGGTCACATTCAACACAGAGTTTAATAACTTTCACTATTTACATCTGCCTAATCCTGTTCTGAACTGTGGCCATAACTTTTAAAACATGTAATCTAGCAGTAAAGTCCTTTCTCAACAACACCTATGAAAATTATACTCATTTTGCTATCTTCTTTTTCTTCCTCAATTTGCTTTGTTTATTCTTAATGATGTAATCGTTTCATCTGATCTACCACATAGCATTGTCATGCCTGCTCATTAACTATAGGTTTCTACACTGGCCATATATAGATATCATCCATTAGCCTGATTCCTATTGATTACATATTGAATTGGTTTCATTTAGCTTTAGTTATCCTGTATAATTGTAGAATCACTTGGATGTCTGCTGGCCATTATCACATGATAAACAAATATATTTCTGTTTGCTTATGATGCTGTTTTATGAATTTTAAAGTGATATATTTTAACTATGTTGATCAGGCGCCCCAAGTCCCTTCAGGGAGATGGAGGTGGGGTACAAAAGCAAAGTTGTTGTTGTTGTTGTTTTTGTTGTTGTTGTTGTTGTTGTTGTAATACCAGGAAAAGAGAGAAGGTAAGGAGAACAAAGTGTAGGGTTTGTGAAGAAGTGTAATTTTTTTTACTCTAACAGCTCTTTTTTAAGAGTGGGATTGATGCAGGAAAATATTCAGTGCAAATCAAATCACATGTATACAAATAAAAGACTAAGATGCCTGTTTAGCATTTGAACTGAATCACCTCTGCAGCAAGAGATATATAATTTCTTTTGCATTTGTGGTTGGCTTATTGGAAATACATTGATCTAGATCTGAACTTCTTTTATCCTCCATGATGAAAAATAGCTGGCAAAATAATTCTTCCCCTCCATCATTCAAATAACAAGTGTTTGCTTGCTGTAGAAAAAAAAAAGTCTATAAATGCTAATTGTTTTGTGATACATTTGTTAGCTCAAGAGAAAGAAACCAGATGGAAAGGAGTCATTGATGGCATGTGGACAGAGGAAAAGGGCTTGGAAACAAAAGGAACGTGACAATGTTAAGGGCCCTGGGTGGGAATACTTTCCCTCCCATGAAACAACTAGAATAAAACCTACACATATGGAAAGGATGGGCCAACACACAAGAAATATATGTTTTTCGTGTGTGTACGGACATGTGGCATGGGGGTGTGGGTGCACTATTAAACCAAAACATTCACCACACATGAAAAGTGCTTCAGCTGTGTGTGCATTAAGCAGAGTAGAATAAAAATATTTTGAAACATCTTTTACAACATGATGCTAAAAATACTTTTTGCAAGTTTTGTATGCACTCCGCAAATGTAAACTATACAATGTCTATCAGTTTTTCTCAAGCTTTTTACACCAGAGGAAATCTTATAATAATTTTTAGGTCTCAGAGAGCCCCTAAATAAAAAATAAATAAATGTATAACTGACTTTTATTTAACCACAACCTTTTGCAGAACTCCTCCAAACTACTTCTGCATATTCAACTCAATTTTTAATATTTGGAATAAAATGGATGAAGAGGGGATGGAGAAGAGAGGTACTTGGACATTTTAAAAGCAATCAAATAAATGGGACAACAGACAATCAGGACTACGACTGCAAATTCAGGACAGGTGGACATGGTGGGAATCACGATGACATCATTACTTGTCTGTAATTCCCAGCATTCTCCACGACTAACTACTCTAGCTATGACTACTGGGACTTGTATCTGGAGAACTTCATGATTCACACTCCTGTCCTACAGGATGTCCTCTTTGTTCCAAGATCTTTGTAAATGATGATTTCATATATTAGATACAAGTTTATTGTTTTTACTTGTTTTATATTTATATTAATGTTTTAATTGTAAATAAATGAATAAATAAATAATATTGTTTTGCAAATTCTTGCTATGAGTTTACAAATATGTTTTAAACACGCTGAAAGGGATTCAGCAATCCTGTTTCAAGAGGCAACCCTAATTTAGTGGAGGCTCATATTGGAAGGAAGTAATTTTAACCACATTTCCTTTTATATTACTTCTCAAACTAATCAGGAGGTTCTTCCATAGCAGTTCCATGGCATCTTTTTTTGATGGTACTGGAGGGAAAATTGGAAAGGAAATGCCTCCTCCCTTTCTCTTACAAAGTCGCCATTGACATCCCACTCATGGGGAGTCTGGATCCAATCTATATTTTCTGTGTTATTAAAAAATGTTTCACAATGCAACTTACGTCTACAGGCTTGCCATCTAAATAGCGGGTAGCAATAAGAATCTTCCCTTGGAAGTCAGCAGTAGCTATTTCATCAGTCTGCCTGTGCTCAATTAAACTGCAGTCCACATACAGGGAAACCATCCTCGGTTGTACGCTGATGCTGAGTTTGTGCCATTGCCGATCAAAGACTGAATGTATTTCATGGCTTTTGAAAGTGTAGCGCAGGGAGTGCCCTTGGGTGGATTGTGCAACATACTCTACAACCTTCTTTGAACCATCAACAGTAATGTAAACCTTTTAAAAAAGATAGAACAAAGTTTTTAATTAATAGAAGTTGTTCCAAAGCAAATTAAATTCAGCATGTAGAAAGAAAACAGAAGCATACATCTCATTATATATTGGGTGAGATCAAGAGAATTGCCATTCCACTTGGTCAATGGGACTTTTATGTCTCTCCTTTCCATTGCAGGTGCATTTAATCATCTACCAAAACCATCCCTGAAGGTCAAGAGTCAGGCATGTAGCCGGGGGGAGGGGGGGCTTGGAGGGCTTCAGCCCCCCCCCCCCTGAAATTTTCATGGTGGTTCGCGAAAAGGCCTTAATGGTGCATTATTTAAACTGTTATGTCTATTCATATCATGATCTG
This sequence comes from Anolis sagrei, assembly GCF_037176765.1. Lineage (NCBI taxonomy): Eukaryota > Metazoa > Chordata > Lepidosauria > Squamata > Anolidae > Anolis > Anolis sagrei. The sequence goes on from NC_090021.1 coordinate 113,715,717, forward strand.
ATCACCATACTCAATATATCCCATATGCATGGGGGTATTGGGGTAATGATACAAAAGGTTTGCTAGGCTAGACCCTCTTTCACTCAGACTCAGCCCCACCCTGAAACCCAGCCCCCCCAAAACCCCCCCTGAAAAAAATTCAGCCCCCCCCCGAAAAGAAATCCTAGCTACGGGCCTGTCAAGAGTCTCTCCATAATAACATGAGATGTGTGTTGGGAAAGATTGATGGTTTTAAAACTTCTTTTTGCACTATTAGTGGAAATTACAATTTCCCCAACCTTTCTTCTTTGAGACTTGCTGGATCCCACTCCTTGATATTCACCCCAACAACTCTGTTTGTAACTTTCAATTACCTCATGAAGGGAACAGTTACTGTTTAATTAACTATTCATTTATTATTTCTATATTGTACTATCCCCCAAGGAGCCTAAAATATGGATGTATGAGTATTGACTAGTTTTCTCATCCTTAACAAGAAAGGGTGTCTTAACACATCATGAAACTTTTGTTTTAATAGGTTTTTCTACAAAATCTGATTGGGTGTTGTTTTCTTTTGCGCAACTGTAACTTTAACAAAAAAAAAGTTCAAAAAGGCCAACAAAAATATCAGAAATGCTTGAGCAATCCCATTATTTCTCCCAGTAGAAAGGCTTTTGGAATCTATGCACTCTATCCCACTGAGGAGGAGGGGGGCAACATCCTATTACCATGACATTATATCTTATAGCATTATAAAGAGGACATCCTTCCATTTCTCATTACTCTTCACAGTGTGCCTTTTCTTATCAATTTTATTGAAATTATCAGATTTATCTCATGAGCCAGTGTAGTCCATTTTTAAAAGAAAAAACCTTGGGGAAAAGCTTATGGGATACTTGATTTTCCCCTCTGTTCCTGCTATTCTAGAGTAGAGCTAAGTATGTCTTACATATGACACAACTCTAGGAAAAACCTGACCCCAGCATAGGGTTGGGGAGGGAGAAACAAATGAAGAAAATCAAACAAAATGGGAAAGTCAGTTTGTTCCAACCTGTGGCAAGTTGCGTTGATCTAAAACTTGCAGTAAGTGCCATCGTTCTTTTTTGCTGCTCCTTCTAAGACGGAATGTGGCTGTTAAGAAGTATTCCTCTGGAAGTCCATTTGGAAACACTTGCCTAAATAAATATGTGCAGAGGAATGTTGTCATTAATTTGAATGTGACCCATAATGCAAAAGAAGAAAACAAACATATGTTGAGATGCACGACACTCACGCATGGCCTTTTGGGTGTTCTTACAAACATACTATCTTCAAGAGACAATTTCATAGCTGTCTAGAGCACATTGCACTCCATTACAAATAGCCTTTGGATCCTCAAATATTCATATACAGTTGGCTGTCAGTATAAAACTGCTCACACCTTTTATCGTCCAACACAAACAATTATAAACTCACTGCATGGTTCAAATGTATGGTTCACATGATACACATTCCCAACTCTCAATGGAGAGCAAGATATATGCTATGGATATATGCTGGAAAAGACCATAGTGAATTTAACAAATCTTATTCAGTTATGGGTATATGTAGAATTTCATTCACAAGCACTCAATTGGCAGAAAGGCAGAGTATAAATCAAATTGATCAATCATATAATTATAATGTACATCATAGTTTAATTTAAAACTTTTTTAAAACTAATGAAAGTACCCAACCGTTTGTTACCCACTACTATTTTTGTTCTTTTCTTCACTTTTAGAAAAAAAAATGCAGGTGTTTCAATTAATCTATCTCAGAATTCACTCAACTTGCCCAAGCTTTATATAGTTAAGAAATCCTTTAGCTTGTCTACAACTATGTTTTTTCCCTTTCTCCTTGCTCTTTTTCTCTTTTCCTCCACTACCATTTTTCATTCTTGCTGGTCTCTCCATCTCTCCATGCTAGTTCTTTTTCAGCTTCCTTCTTCCAACTCTTGTCCACACTACACCTCTTACTCATATTCTATTTTCAAAATGGAAACAATAGCATGGACCCATATAAGGGTTAGAACTGAAAGAACTAATCAAGGAAAACTGCTTTGTTTTCCCCAGAAAGCTTGTAAAGATCTGGCTTGTTTTTTTCAAATGTGGACCTGAGGGCGTATTCTCTCTGAACAGGTGCTTCCAAATGTTGAAATATTTTTTGTATTGTATTGTTTTTAAGCCAAGTAGCAGGGCAATTTTACTGTCCCCATCCAGAAGTGGACATAGTGCAATGGGGCTTGTTCTTAGGACCTCATCAGATCAAGGGTGGTCTTCATTTCTACACACCTCTGTGGATTGCCCATTGGATTCTCTCTCCATAGTATGTAGACATGGGGAGATTTTAAAGATGGGCAGAAATTGATTCCACTCATTTCCCCTTGCTTAGAAATGCTTAGAAACAGGTATTTTCCCATGGGGTGGGAATGGTGCATTTGCCTCTTTTCAGATTGTTTTGTAATGTTTTGGTGTGGGTATGCATGTGGTTGTTTCATGGGCCTTGATGTTCTTTCTGCTGTTATTACTCTTTGGACATAGAAGAGGATTAATAAATAATTCCATCCTCTTTTTTGTTGCTTTAACTCTGATTTTTAAAAATACCAATGATATTTTATTCTATTTAAAAGTTTGTAGATTTGAAACTGTATTGAAATTATTTTAATGTAAGTCACTTTGAGTGTCTTTGTGGAGAGCGAAATGGGGTTTAATGAAACATCATCAATTAAAAACCTTCAAAATTCTGCGACTGCACCATTAAAAAACAACAACCCTGAAACGTGGGTGCTCTGTAGGCAATGGAAGGAGACAACAGCCATCTCCTCCCATTCCATTGTCTGTGGAGTACCCATGTTGCAGCGTTTAAAAATGTTTGTTTGGAAAAATTGTGCAAATGCAGACTTTGAAAGATTTGAAATTACAACAAAAATGTTTTTAAAAAGAGGAAAGATGTTTGATGAGGAAAAAAGCACATGGTTTAACTAGAAATGGGCAAAGGGATATCCCATGTCATCTGGGTGAGTAAATTCTCCTTCTTTCAAGACAGCAAGTCATGGACTGTAAGAGGAAGAAGACTTTACCTCCTGCTTTCCCCCTTTATGTGATGAAGTTCTTAGATAAAATAGATATGACATAGATTTCATCCTGCTGAATCCTTTCATATTGTAACTGAACAGTAATAGGTTCATTTTCTGTGATCCAGACAGCATCAGCCTGCCTCAGGTCAGGATGATAATGTCTTTAGCATGTCATTATATTCATTGTTCTTTAAAATAATTTCTCAAGCTTTGACTTCATGGTTCAAAGTGCCTCAAAGGTACACCTAAAATGGGTACTGTCACCATTTCTTTCTTCTCTGATGATAGTCATTGGTAAACAAGAGAGGTATTTTCGGAAGACCTTAGAAACCTCATTAAAATACAAAACTAACTAGACCTGTTATCTGACCCTGAAGGGAGTCTCATGGTTCTGGTTGTATGTCCTTTCCACCTCATACGGAATGTCCCATTATCATTGCCTACTCTATAACTTGAATTTTGTCCAACCATTCCACCTCAAAAGCTATCTAGCTTAAGTCATAGCTGTTAGAATGAGAAGGTCTGTCTGGAAAGTGACTGGAAATCCACTTCCTTGCCTTCAAAAACTGAAATTGCAGCTTCATTCTCTATGCTTTCTGTGAGTCTTAATTCATTGCATAAAAGCCCAGCAATTGGATACAAATATAAAGAGGGACAATGACTTTGTGATGACTTTCACTCATCTGAGACTCACATTTGCACTGAGCCCAAATGTACATCAATGTTTGATATACACCAACATTGCACAGATGAAAAGTGAGACACACATGATTAAAGAACATTAGTGTGATCAAGAAGGAAAAACCTATTCATGAGAAAATACACAGAAGCTGGAAGAGGCTGCAGCAGTTTCCTTTTGTCTAAGCCTACTGGGAAGGGTAACATTCTGCCCTCTCTGATCCTCTCGACTTTATTGAGTTAACTGATTGCAATATACTTTGGCACTTTGAATTTAGTTTACAGTGAGTAAAGGACAAATGAGTGAGAAACAGAAAGACGAGGAATAAACTGGGACATTTTAAAAACGTCTGAAAAAGTAGGATGAGAATGGGAGTGCATATACATTGCAGAATTAATACCGTTTGATGCCACTTTAGTGGCCTCATCTCAATACTATGGGATCATGGGAGCTGGTGAGGGACCAGCACTCTTTGGTGAACAAGGCTAATACTTAATCTACCATGATTCAATAGCATCAAGTCATGGCAGTCAAAGTAGTCAATTAGTGTGTTTAAGAATATGTAAATCTGCATGGATTTGGGCCCAAATCGTATGGGATAAACATTGATTCCTACCAAGGAAGGTACTTTCCACCACATGTGGTGGTCTTGCAAGGAAGCAAGAGGTTTCTGAAAAGAAATTCACGAATTATGTCAAAAAATACTGAAGGAAAAATTTCCAATGCACCCTGAATATTTTTTTATTAGGGATGCCAAACACAGATTGGAATATAAACAAAGACAAACTTTTTACATACGCAACCACAGAGGCAATATGTTCGCCTGAGTATGGAGACAAAAGGACATACCATCAAAAGAAGATTGGATAGAGAAAATGCTAGAGATTATGAGTATGTACAAGCTGACTTCACTGGTTTCCAAATCACAAGGCAGACATATTAAAACAACAGACTGGACTCCTTTCACAGAATGGCTGAAATAAAAGAAAATAAAAGTACTAATCTAAAAAGAAGAGAAGACTGAAGATATAATCACAGAGAAAGTAGAAAGCGGAAAAAGAATAAAGGACAATATCAAACTTTACAATTATAGAGAAGAATGGAAGTACAAATTCCCCCAACCCAATTGCCCCCTTGTTTTTCCTTTCTACTTTCCCATCCTTCAGATCTCCCCGACTCTAATCTATCCTTCCCCATTTCTCCCATAACTTACCCTAAATGTTACCTCCCCCCCACACTTTTTATGAAATTTGAACATATGAAAATCACAATGAAATTATTATTTTTTTAAAGAAATGTTCCTACCAAATTGGAACTGGGGAGTAAAGATGTACGTAGACTGCTGTGCATATGATCTGCAAGTGCATTTCTGACCAGATGCATGGAAACCTAGACATATTATTTCCATAAAATGTTTAGAGGTTAGCACATGCAAGCCTTCCACACATGTCCCTAAAAAATGAACACTTAAAGAAACCCAAGCCTTGTTGCTCTCCTATAAGCAGTGAACCTTTCCAACTACCAGAAGGCTTTGGATGCTATTGATATAAAGAAAAGGCTATTCCAGATGTGGCAAAACAATGTATGGAGCTGCCTCTTTCCTCAGTCAGTTTGGAGGAGGACTCGTGAAATGTCCACTGAAGCCAAAAGCAGGAAGCTCACATTCTCAGTCATGTCTCCTGGCAGCAGTTCCTGCCTGTAACTTCTTTGCCATGGCCTGCAGTGAGGGGCTCTTATCTTTCACTGGGCAAATAACTGGGCAAACTGCCCATACGCAGAGCACATTTATGAGGAGACAGTAATGTTCAGATTAGTGCCGCAGCCCAAGAGCTGTGCACACTGCCTAATCGCCATCTGATATTCTGGCCTTTTGCTGGCCATCTGCCCAGGGACAAATTTCACCCTAAGTGATCTCTGAATAAAAGTGGAAAGAATTGCCACTTTTAATTTAAGATAGCTAGCCATGTTTTCTAACAAATTGTTTATAAAGTCAGATCAGTATGAAATAGCAAGGAAGTTACTTCTGATTCACTCTTTCCACATGTTCTGACAAACCAGCAATATTTAATATTGTCAATGGCAGTACCGTAGCCATGATTTTGATTTGGGGGGGCGGGGGCGGGCTGAGTTTGATTTGGGGGGGGGGTTGAGTCTGAGTGAGAGAGGATCTACCCTAGCAAACCTTTTGTATCGTTATCCCAATACCCCCATGCATATGGGATATATTGAGCATGGTGATTAGATCTTGATATGAATAAACATAACAGTTTAAATAATGTACCAGCAAGGCCTTCTTGCGGACCACCCTGAGAATTTCGGGGGAGAGGGCTGAAGCCCCTCAAGCCCCCCCCCCCCCCCCCCCGGCTACGGGCCTGGTCAATGGATACTTAGATGAACTATCTTATTAACTTTTCTAGTGTTCTGGACCAATGATCACCTCCCTCTCAAATTGCTGAAATGTTCATCAGCACACATACCCAAAACTGAAAAGCAAAGAAAAGCAAGACCACTTTTGTTTAATTGATCATCAAAACAATCCAGTGTTTCAGGAATGAAGTTAGATCAAGCTGTCTTTCCTCAAACAAAATTGCTCCTTCTATTTCTTGAAAACACTCTGCTCTTACCTGTTCTCCTTTAAGGCCTCTGAAGTAATATGCGTTTTAATGATTTTTTTTTCAAAACAACAAAAGTGAATTAAACCATCAAACCAGATTGGACTGTTTATTAGTGAAGAGAATGCTAATGTTTCCAACACAAAATGACTGGTTGAGAAACAGCTGGAAAACCTTGTTAGCGCTTTCTAAAGGAGCATAGGAAAACCAGTTTCAACATGTATAAGATGAGTGGAAGCATGTTTATCATACTGCAATAAAATTAAACATTGAAAATATTGGATGAGATAATATTTTGACTATAAAAAAATCTGAGAAGATACTTCTGGAAAAGATTGTGTATTTTGGCCTTCTTCTCTTCTGCTTCTTTCCTGAATGTAAGGCGCTCAAGCCACCAGGATAGATAGTCCAGAGACCAAAAGAGGTCAATGTTCTTATAGATTAAACATCTGGCACCTGAAATCATTGCAGAGGCCGGTACTGGATGAGGCTGGTATGAGGCGAAAAATTGCACTACTATTCAAGAGCCTTCATTAAACAGTGAGAAAGGGGATGAGTCTCAGGTTGAGGCTGAGGTGGATCAGCCACTCTCGTAATTTAGGGACAATAATCTGGTTCTTATATTATCAATATTACCAAGGAGCTCATAGTGGAATAAAGCAAGAATAGACCAGAAATCCAGCCCTTGGTCATAAATGGGACCAAGTGGAGTGGGTGGCCAGTTTTAAGTTCCTGGGTGTCACTTAAGGAGGTTCTGATCTGAGGCACCTATATGGCAGCATTGGTTAAAAGAGCCCAGTAGAGACTGTACTACCTGAGACTTCTAAGAAACCAACAATGGAATGAAAAACTGCTGGGGACTTTCTACTGCTGTGCTATAAAGAGTGTGCCCTCATATACTGCATGTGTGCATGGTTTGGTAACTGCACAGTAGCAGATAGGAAGGCTCTCAAAAGGGTCATCACCACTTTTGTACAAAGAATTATTGGTTGCCCTCTCCCCTCTTTGGAAGAACTTTATAGGTCATGCAGCCTTAAGAAAGCCCAGAGTATTCTTGGGGCTCCATCTCACCCAAAATATTTTTTTTGAATTATTACCATCTGGCATATAGTACAGAGTGAAAAAGGCAAGACAGACTGAGAGACAGCTTTTATCCTAGAGCTGTAACTATATTGAACTCAATGGCTTCACGTTGATGGCTTCACATTGATGTGGCATTGGGGACTGTGTGGTGGTGATGGGAATGTGGAAGGATGGGTGTGTTGTTTTATGATGTGTGCTGGGGAAAACATTTAATTTTGGTGTACAATGACAATAAAGTTATTCTTTTCTAAAGCGACAGATACTCTTATCACTTAAAGAATGTGCGGAAGGAATGAGTTTGGTAGAGAATCATTCCTTAAGGCAAAGCAAAAAAGTTAAGAGAAGACAAAATGTTAAGGTTTATACAGCCTCTTGTTCAACATGTAACTGGCACTTGTTTGGGCTTTTGAATCTATTACATGTAAATATTTATGCCTATGTCTGCTCAAGCTCCTGGAAGTCTGCAAATATGATAGAAAAAATGTATTTATTTTTACTAGGTACATCTCTCATGATGTACCTTTGTTTTTTTGTTTTTGTTTTTTTACCATTCTAGATTATGTATAGAAGTATTGTTATGCAGGCAAGGCAGTCAGGAGCTCTTTTGATATAAATGAACTAATCATCCTCAAGCATGCCAATTTTCCAATTAACCATATCCTAACTGCTAGTTCTATAGCATTCACCATCTGGCTTGGAAGGTGAAATACAAAGCACATCCTTAGGGACAATTGTAAATGACTTGTGCTTACCTAGGCATCAACTCATAGGCTGGAAATTTACTTTTGGCTTGGCATGCACCCTCTCTTTATATCCCAAACAGATCACTTACACTGATTAGATCTTTGGCATGTAGCAGTTATATGCTACACAAAGTCATCAAGTCTAGGATTATAAACAGATTTTTCCAATGAATCTCCCTTCATTAGAATTGGAACTAAATAGGGTTTTGGTGTTGTGATTTCTATACAGTTGTTTTTAAAACTGAGGGGAAAAACACATCCATTTATACTTTCTAGTCTACTGGTTCTCTCTAGACCTTCATTTTCAAGAGGACATGTAGGAAAAACCCTTTTAGTGACAAAATAATGACCAAGCCACACTGCTAACTTGCCCTCATCCAGAGAAGCAATCAGAACAGCTATAATTTTAGAAAACTCCAGTTCAACAAGACTGAGCCACAAAAACTAAGGCAATTCCAGAAGCATTGCAAAAGATTATGATATAAGCGAGAGCTGGGTAGGAAGAGAAGGAGTAAGAAGTCAGTATCAGAAAGGAGAAATTCAAAAGGAAGAAATAGTGTGATTGTTTAGTCCTATGGGACTAAAAAGCAAAGACATATCCTGTTGCTTAGGTTCCTGCTGAAGAACAGGACTCTTCCTTTCAATAATATGCCATAATTGTTTTAAAGACTTTTGACATGCCTTAGATCAAAGGTAAACTAATTCAAGAAGTAGTTTCACTCTAACTGCCATCAGTGCCAGAAAATAGCAGTTCAACATCATTGAGGGAACCACATATTTCCCTTCCCAATTGTAGGTCATGATATTATCCAGGGTGCCAATAAAATGCATATTTCCAAGTCAATGATAGATGTTTATGATGGAAGTGTGCAGTGTAGCTTTCCTAATTGTAATACTGAGGGGAAATTTTGCACAGGAATTGATTCTGATACGTTTTCCACAGAAAGACAGAGCCCTTGATTAGTTCTGGTCAAATAAAAACATCAGTGCATATATTATCTTCCTAGCCTTGAGACTGCAAATGGAATACTCACACAAGGCAAGATAAGTGTGTTTAAGTTCATGTGGCCTTACAAACCCACTTTCCCTCAGCTTCAGATTCACACCCTATGATAACAATTCTAACTTATCTGTGCTTTCTTTAGTTATCACTTAATTTAACAAAATATTTTAGAACCAATCTTCATCCTTACAGATACCAGAGCAGTGTACAAACTTATCTAAAATAATAAAAACACCAGAAACCTATCCTTATAATGAAAAAAGAAACAAAAAGGCAACAGATACAAACCAAAATGATAAACACTTTAAAATGCCTGGGCAGTTGGTACACAAACAACTGCAATTTTAGAACATCTCCAGAGGGAGCTTATTATTACCACATTGGGATGCCACAACCAAGAACCTTTTGTCCTTCGCTGACACATAACGTTTCAGAGACACCTTCCCCCAACAATTTTAGACCCCAGGCAGGCTAGATAGAAAGATATGCACCTGCATATTCTTGTGGGAGGGTCCTCCTGCTGCATATACTAGAAATAGTTTTAACTTTTTCATACTTATGCAAGAAAACAGTGAAGGCGATGGGAATCGAAGGCTTTCTATTGCATGCCACCTATTTCGGATATGCTTGGGGACAATGCACAGAGCCTGTACCTTGGGTGGCCCTTGCTGTCATTATATCTCGAACAGACTACTGCAATGCACTCTACATGGGATTGCCCTTGAAGACTGTTCGGAAGCTGCAAGTAGTCCATTGGGGCAACAGTCAGGTTCCTTACTGGAGTGGGTTACAGGGAGCACACAATCCCCTGTTTCATCAGCTCCACTGGCTGCAAGTCTGCTGCTGAGTACAATTCAAAGTGCTGGCTTTAGTCTATAAAACCCTGTACTGTTCCAACCCAGCTTATCTGTCTGAATGCATCTCCCTTTATGAACCAGTTAGGGCCTTAAGACTGGCCAAGGAGGTCCTGCTCTTGGTTTTGCCGTCTTCACAGGTACATTTGGTGGGGATGAGAGACAGGGCCTTCTTGGTGGTAGCTCCTTGGCTGTGGAACCCCCTCCTCAGTGAGATCAGGTCAGCCCCTTCCCTCCTGGCATTCAGGAAACACCTCAAAACTTTGCTGTGCAAGCAAGCATTCAACAAACGATACCAATATGCTAGCAGGTAAAGGAAACCATGGGATTGATGCAATGTCTAAATGTCTTAATGTTTAATATTTTACTGTTTTGTGGTTTGTCTGATGGTTGGTATAGTTTTAATGATTTTAATTTGTTATATGTGATTGCTTTTAGATTTGTAATGTTTTCCTTTTTATATGGATAAATATTATTATTTAAATAATAAATAGTAAGACACTATGGGAGGACTGGCTTGGGCAACTATTTGCACCATGGGACAGACAAGCATTCAAATCTTCCCCTGCATTCGATCATTATCAAAGTCACCAGGAGTAGAACTAGATAAGACTTTTACAATTCTTTAATCTGAGAAGTGCTACACCATTGTTATAGGGATTTTCCATGAATTTAACGCAATGGAAAGAGTTATTAGAGTCATATTCCCAAAAGAATGTAGAGCAGCCACTTTCCTTTAAAACAAATACTTATTCAACTTTAAAATGCATTAGGACCTGCTGGGCATGCACCACAGTTGCACTAGTGCTTAAAAGAGCAAATTCAAGTACATTTCTTTTAGATGTATTATAACATTTGTCATTTTGTTCTCAGTGCCAAGAGAAACAGAGCTTTGTTACAGACACCAGTACGAATGAACAGATTTGTCATCTCAAGGGCTGAATGAACTACACTTTTCATTATGAAGTTCACCGCTGGGAGAGTCAGAACTGGCCTGTATATTATCCTCAAGCAAGAAGATATGTAATGAAAAACCAAAGCTTACACGGAAGTTTAAAAAAAGAATATAAAATGAAAATTACATTGGAGCCTCTGGAAAAGTAAGGTATATGCTAAATATTACTTTTTAGCCATCAGTTCCACTTCTTTTGGAACAACATAACCTTCATGGAGAAGAGTCCCAGGTCCACTCCTGAAGCCCATTTTTTGCCAGTTGATTCAAGGGAAGCCCAGTCTGCTGCATAGCTTCTCTGCCTCCTGAAATCTCCAACAACCGCAATACAATCTTTCCCCAACACAGCATGCAATACAGACAGTCCAAAGACTGGGGATCCAATTTGCACTACACTAAAACAACTGTCACATTGCCACTACCTATATTTCCATTGAGAGCATTCCATGGTTAGGACACCATAATTTAGAAGTTTTTCCACCATATTGCCATTTAATGTACCCAAAGTGCTTGGAAAATAACTTGTGACAATCTCCAGCCATCTAAGAACTAGGGGTGACAACAATATTGTCAATAATTCATTTTCCAATATAGAAAGAATGACACAGCAGTAAAACTCTTGGGTTTTTCTCCTAGTATTCGAAATCCCAAAATGTTCCAGGGAAATTATCTGGACCCCCCCCCCCACCCACCCCAGTCAAATACATCAGAACATTTGAATATAGAGATAATATTTTAAATAAATGTTTCCTCTTGGAATAGGGAGAAAACAAAAGAAAACATTCCTCCCTGCATATGAGGATTGAATAGGGAAGGATAGAGATCCCTTTCATTTACCATACACCTGGGTCCCAGGCCACTTCAAAAATAAACAGCAGAACCTTTGTAGCAGACAGGCAGCCAGTATCTTAGATTAGTATGGTTATTCTGCTGGTCTATAGTGGTTATAATTCTGGCCACCACATTTTAAACAAAGTGAAGCTTTGTCTTCAAGGACAGTTCCACGCACATCATGTGACAGAAATTCAAGCAGGAAGTTACAGGAATCAAGAGGTTGTTATACGTGAGATAATATACATGAATTGAAAATGCTGCACAAATATGAAATACAGATTGAGTATCCCTTATCCATTGCTTGGGTGCTGAGATAGTGGCACAATTGTTTTTTGATGCTTCATTGCACATGAACTTTGTGTAATGTGCTTTGAATGCGATTATCCTGCTTCTTGACAGGATGTTGGACTGAATAGGCCACAAGGTCTATTCCAACTCTATGATTCTATCATTCTGTGATTCATGCATAAAAGTATTAAAAATACTGCGTGCAAAATTACTTTTAGGCTATATGTGCAAGGTGTATACAAATCATGTTTAGGTTTGGGTCCCATCTTCAAGATGTCTCATGATATATGTACATGCAAATAAAGATTTTTTCAAAATCTGAAAAATATCCAGAACACTTCTGTTTTCAAGCATTTTAGGGAATGGATATTCAACTTGCATCATTATCATGGGCATCCTTGATGAAGAGAAATCACAGAAGAGCAACGAACAAATGTTCTTACTAAGGCCGTACTCCAAAAGAATTTAAAGCAGTTGCTTTTCTTTAGAACAAACATGTATATAAAATATAGTAGTTGGTACTGTACTCAGTACATTTCTGAGTACAAAAGAATGGATTGAAGTACATTTCTCTCAGGTGTATTATTAGATTTGTCATTCTCTGCTCAGTACCAGGAGAATCAGACTTTTGTTACAGCTACCAATAGTAGAAAAAAGACACTTTGCTGCAATACTTGAGTGAACTACACTTTTCATTATGGAGGTTGCCCGCGGGAGCCCCAGAGCTGGCCTATATATTACCCTCACGCAGGAAGAAGTGAAACAAACCTCAAGCGGAGCTTTCTAAAAAAGAACACAATGCAGACGTTTCGTATTGTCACTACAGAAATAGCATAATACAAGGGGCATACTACAGATATGAATCACAAAACTATACAGTGAAAGCAAACCAACAGAGGTGGAATGACATACAGTTAGGAAAGTAATTTGGGATAAGGTTGATCTGCAGTACAATGAATAATTTATTTGAGAAGTACAGCAAGATGAGATGCTATATGAAGTGGAACAGAAAGTCCACACCTCCAAAGAATGCTATGGCCTGACTTCTGTAGATTAAGGAAGACCATAACTAAGGATTTTGTTGTTCAATCAGGATAGGCTTAGTATTTAAATGGGGGACCACCAATGAATACCAGGTGCTGTAGTCTATGCTTCTGAGGAAGGAGCTGGCAAAACTACTTAATAATAAAAAATAATAAAACTTAATTTGTATTCCGCCCTATCTCCCCAAGGGGACTCAGGGCAGATTCCAACATACAATGACAAACATTCAATGCCTACATGAAACAAACAAACACTGACACAAAATCCCAGAAAAACCCCACATATGAAAATAACATTAAAACTTAATATCAAATTAAAGTATAACATCAGTAAATTAAACCTAACTTCAATAAATTAAACGACATGTAGCTAGACAAAATTATATAATAGCATATACTTTTTTGTATTACTTGCCTTAAAAAAACTATGAAATTCATGAGATAAATATAAGGTGATTTGAAGGCATATACGTACACACAATTACAAAAGGAACATTACCCAAATAGTGAGGACAGTTAAACAATCACTAGAAGCAATTGAAAAGACTTCCCATTAAAGCAGAGGAGGAGAAAACAATAGGCCAGTGTTTCTAAACTTTGTCCTCCAGGTGTTTTGGACTTCAGCTTCCAGAAGCCTCAACTGCCTTGACCGACTAAGGATTTTGAGAGCTGAAGTCCAAAATACCTGAAAGACCAGGGTTTCAGAAACACTACAATAGGTACTTGGTTATCACTAACTCTGTCACTTGGAATTTGTTACCCTTTGCCCCCACAGTGGAATGCTAACCTCTTCCCAAATGTCAAACAACACTGACATTTCAGTCGAACTATCACTGGCCATGTACACAACCAGTGTATGTTAAACTATGAAGGGCTACTCCATGATCAACAATCTCTTTCCAATTTCTGCTGTCTTCTTTTAATTTTCATGGTTTAACTTCTGATCCTGGGTGCTATGCAGGGTTAATCTTGGTTCACACTTTGATGGGAGACCACCAATAATACTGTGGGCTTTATTTCATTAATTCATTAATTCATTAATTCATGTATATCCCATTTTCTACCAATCATGATCATCAAAGCATATAACAGCATAATTAAAACAATATGAATTAAAAACAATACAAAAGTCATAAGTATACAAATATAATTTTGATTTATTTCAGAGCAATAGATTGGCAAAAGTGTTTCTGAGTATTCCTTGACTAGCAAAACTTTATGAAATTCATGGGGCTGCCACAAGTGACAAGTGATGTCTTTCCTGGCCCATGGTTCTTTTTTCTAGCTTCCATAGGAATTCTCTGCCTTAGTGCCTAGCTACCAATGCCTTGAATGTGGTAATCAATGAACCATAAGCAGTCGCGTTTGCAGTGCTATTTTTGTGACGGAGTAGTAAGAAGTACCCATATCAAATTTAGTAAGGCAATCTTTATTTACCTTTTGGATTTTACTTTAAAAAGCACCGATGGAAAAAAGCTGCTATTTTTAAATCGTATGAACACTACTTCTTCCACCCTGAATGAGACCAAATTAGAGTTTGTGATTAACTTCCGTATTTACAAGTATCAATGGGCCTCTAGCTTGCTGAATGTCTTCCAGGAAGAGAAAGATGATCCAAGTTGCATTTCCTGAGAGTGAAGTGAGAGATGTTTGGCATTTATGGCAAGACATTTCTTCTTCCAGCTGACACCTACCATCACCTGTCATGTTACAAATAATTTGATGAGCAGTGGTTGTGAGGTTGGCGTGATCAACCTCTGTCCTAGGATGGGTGATAATATATTTAATGCCATCTGAAACCAAGACGCCGAATTCTTAGCCTTTTGTGTTGGAAGAAAAAATTGAACAAACAGGCAGATTACCTCTGGAAAACCAAAAGTCAAAGGCCCCCAATAATAATTCTTCCTGTCAACAGCAATGATTCAGACACAATATTTACAATGTGGAAAAAAATTCAGACAACTGAATGTCTTCAAGAATAACAACAAAGGAGCAATTAATACAACCCAGCTGTGAAATGGTGCCAGTGCATGGGTTTGGAATGCTTGTTCAAGTATGTGTCAAGATCAGTTGACTCCTATTCAAAATATGGGTAGATGCGTAAGAAACCACTCAGCCAAGTGTTATTCATTTTATTAATGTGTCCTTTATTTTCAAAGAGTGACATGTCATTTCACAACAAAATCCTTACGGTGACGTTCAACATTGCCTGGATTGGATCCAGAATAGGCTAGTTGCACTTACGCTTCACAGAAAACAATGTGAACATATAATTATGATTAGTATTAAGTTCGCTTTTTTTGGTGGGACCCATGTACAACTAAGGCTAGGCTAGGCCAATCAAAAACAAAATTCCATCAAGTTCTAAAATCACATTTTCGGTAAATGAAAAAAAATGAAGAGACATTAAAAAATGGCAGCAGAATTAATTTGATTAGGCGCAAATTCCTGATGGGATAATTTAATTTTCACCACTTTGTTAAAATGAAGTAGTTGTGAAAGAAAGCAGACATGTGTGGAGGACATTCAACATCTGCATCATGACTGCAGTGATGGCACTGTATAATGCCTCTAAAAATGAAAGCAATGATTGATTCGTTTAGCACCTCTTATACATTGTACTTTATCCTATAGAAAAGAATGGATTTTGTTTCCCAAGGACTTACAACAAAATCCTTAGATCACAGAGGAGACAATGGAGTAAAAGGAAGGAAATAATAGCACATAAATATCATGAAAGAATATCGCTATGCAAAATGATAATGTAACACTCTAGATTAACTGAGAGAACAAAGTTGGTAGCAAAAGCCTTTGTAGACCCACTCCACTTTCTCAGATGCTACAAGATCCCACTGTATACTGATATTCCAGGCAATCATGGTCAGCCAGGAGCAGCGGTGACACAGAAGAGATGATAACCCAGCAGTTCAAGTGTGAACCCAGCCCATCTGGAAAATGGCCCTGGATTCTGCATGGGCCTGCTGGATCTGAGGCTGCTCCAGGGTAGATGTACACTAGGATAACTTGCCTGGTGTAGATGAGCTCTACACAGCCATATAATCCAGAATATCAAGGCAGATAATCCACATTATCTGCTTTGAACTGGATTATCTGAGTCTACACTGTCATATAATCTAGTTCAGAGCAGATAATCTGGATTTTATACAGCTATGTTGAAGAGACCTATGATTCCATTTTAATGTCAATGGCTGATTTTTATGGAATCCTGATTATTATTATTTTAGTTTAGTGAAGCACTGGAATGCTCTGGCTGAAAATTTAGAATGCCACTCCTTAAAAGGATTTCACAGAATGGAATCATTATAGTTAAAGTGGAACAATAGTAGTATAATTCTTTAGTGTGAATGGGACCCAGGTGGTTTCTTGGTTTAGAGTTTTTGCTTTGTTTGAGCAGCACATAGCAAGAGTCCTGATTCAGACAATATGGTGTGCTTTTTGTTCCTGCAAGTTTAGCTGTTTCCACTGATGGGAAGTTGGGATGGAAAACACATTCAAACATTCAAAGAAAAATACACAAGAAAGGAATTGTTAAGTACCCAATAAGGAGAATCTCTCCAATGCATGTTTCTCATCCCCCCACCCACTTTCCAATGTAAATAGGTCTGACCTCATTCCATGCCAGACTCACCCATTTCCTTCTTCTCCTAAAGCTAAGAAGGTGAGAGGAGCCTAACAAGGAAGATCCATGAGTCAGCACATGATGATGAGGTCAGCAATGCTGTCAGTCAACTATCAGAACATAGATAGAATGACTATTGTCTCTTGATCAGGGCTGGCTTTCATCCAAATGAGCAGGGAAGACCCAACATGGGATGATGGAAAGTTGTAGCTCTCCTCCCAATGTAGTGTGGTGCCACCCTTCTGATATTGTGCAGGGGCAGGCCAGCAGGACCCCGTCCCATTGGCAGAGACTTTCTCCCACACAAGACCTTTTCAAGAACTGCATAGTTTCAAAGAAATTTGGCAGCAGCGAGAAATTTGATTAAAATGTTCATCTTCACTTGCAAGAGTGGATAAATTAGTATAGCATGGAAGCAACTAAACAGGAGTGAATGGGATACAGCAACTGGTCCATGCTCATTCAGGATACTATCACAAATCAGTGTCCAAAGAGTTTATTTATCAGGAAAGAAGGAGAACACATAACAAAACAAAGGCTATATGCTGCATATGGCCCTAGGCATTTCAGACTTAAAATGTATTTGTGTACTGGGGAAAATCTTGAAATCTATTTATTTATTTATTTATTTATTTGATGCACTTATTAACCGCCATTCTCAGCCCATAAGGGCGACTCATGGCGGTGTACAGTACACATAAAAGACAATTACAAAAAAGCCAGTTTCAACAACATATAAACTATACAACAATTACAGACTACACTAAACATCCGCTTCGTCTCTTAGTGGAATCATAGCCAGTCTCATATTCCTTGTTCCATTCCAGTTCTCATTACCGTATTGTTTAGCACTTAATTAAATGCCCTCTCGAACAGCCATGTCTTAAGGCTTTTTCGAAAGGACATGAGGGAAGGCGCCTGTCTGATGTGTGCAGGGAGAGTGTTCCACAGCCGGGGGGCCACCACCGAGAAGGCCCTCTCCCTCGTCCCCGCCAGCCGTGCCTGTGAGGCAGGCGGGATCGAGAGAAGGGCCTCCCCAGACGATCTCAAGGTCCTCGTGGGCTCGTAGGCCAAGATGCGGTCAGAAAGGTATTTTGGGCCGGAACCGTTTAGGGCTTTGTAGGCCAAAACCAGCCCCTTGAATTGGGTCCGGTAGCAAATCGGCAGCCAGTGGAGCTGGGACAACAAGGGCGTTGTGTGCTCCCTGCCACCCGCTCCAGTTAGTAACATGGCTGCCGCGCGCTGAACCAGCTGAAGCTTCCGGGCCGTCTTCAAGGGCAGCCCCACGTAGAGAGCGTTGCAGTAGTCCAGGCGGGATGTGACAAGAGCGTGTACCACCGTGGCCAAGTCAGACTTCCCGAGATACGGGCGCAGCTGGCGCACGAGCCTGAGCTGTGCAAATGCTCCCCTGGTCACCGCTGAAACCTGGGGGTCCAGGCTCAACGATGAGTCCAGAGTCACACCCAAGCTGCGAACCTGCGCCTTCAAGGGGAGTGCGACCCCGTCCAGCACAGGCTGTAACCCTATACCCCGTTCGGCCTTGCGACTGACCAGGAGTACCTCTGTCTTGTCTGGATTTAGTTTCAGTTTGTTCGCCCTCATCCAGACCGTTACAGCGGCCAGGCACCGGTTCAGGACCTCGACAGCCTCCTTAGTAGCAGGTGGGAAGGAGTGACAGAGTTGGACATCATCTGCGTACAGATGACACCGCACCCCGAAACTCCGGATGATCTCACCCAGCGGCTTCATGTAGATATTAAACAGCATGGGGGACAGTATGGAACCCTGTGGCACCCCACAAGTCAAAGGTTGTGGTGCGGAACAGGAGTCCCCCAATAACACCTTCTGGGTGCGGCCCTCCAGAAATGACTGGAGCCACTGCAGAGCAGTGCCCCCAAGACCCATTTCCGCAAGGCGCCCCAGAAGGATACCGTGGTCGACGGTATCGAAGGCCGCTGAGAGGTCCAGGAGCACCAACAGGGACACACTCCCCCTGTCTAGCTCCCGGCGCAGATCATCCACTAAGGCGACCAAGACCGTCTCGGTACCATGCCCCGGTCTGAAACCAGACTGTGCCGGATCCAGATAATCCGTGTCTCTCAAGAATACCTGGAGTTGTGAGGCCACCACGCTTTCCATGACTTTGCCCAAGAAGGGGAGATTGGAAACAGGCCGAAAGTTGTCTAATTTAGTGGGGTCCAGTGATGGCTTCTTCAACAGCGGCTTTATGATAGCCTGTTTTAGGCTCGCTGGAATCTTGCCTTCCCGAAGGGAGGCATTCACCACCACTGTTACCCACTCAGTCAATCCCCCTCTGGCCTCCCTCAGAAGCCAGGATGGGCAGGGGTCTAGGATGGACGTGGTGGGCCTCATTCCTCCAAGTATCTTGTCCACATCCTCGGGTTTCACAAACTGAAAAGAATCCATCAAAATAGGACAAGCAGGTGCTCTTGTTACATTCTCGAAGTCTGCATCTAACGCGGCGTCCAGCCGAGAACGGATCAAGGCGACTTTGTCTGCAAAGAACCGAGCAAATGCTTCACAGCGCGCGACCGAATTGTCAGGGCTCCCACCTGCAGTGGTGGGAGTTAAAAGACCTCTGACAATCCGAAACAACTCCGCCGGACGGTTCTTTGCAGACGCAATAGTGGCCGCAAAGAAAGTTTTCTTTGCGGCCTTTATTGCCGCGGCATATGCCCTAAGAAAGGACACAAACCGTGCTCGGTTTGACTCGCTCGGATCTGAACGCCACACGCTCTCTAGTTCCCTCTTCCTTCGCTTCATCACTGCCAGCTCCTCAGTAAACCAAGGGGCTGGTTTAGCTCGGCTACTTGAGAGGGGACGTTCCGGAGCAATCATGTCAATAGCCCTGGCCATCTCCCCATTCCAGAGAGCCACCAAGGCTTCGACATGGTCACCTACCGAGGTGGCGGGAAAATCCCCAAGAGCCGTCAGGAATCCATTCGGATCCATCAGCCTCCTGGGGCGGACCATCTTAATAGGTCCTCCACCTTTGCAGAGGTTAGGGGGCGCAGTGAGCCTAAATCTGATCAGGAAGTGGTCGGTCCATGGCAACGGAGAGATGGACAACTCCTCCACACCGCCACCCTGTTCCCATCCCTGGCAGAAAACCAAATCCAATGTGTGTCCAGCACAGTGGGTGGGGCCAGATATTTGTTGGGACAGCCCCATGGTTGCCATGGCAGACATGAAGTCCTGAGCCGCACCTGTGAGGGTCGCCTCGGCATGGATGTTGAAGTCTCCCAGCACAAGGAGCTGTTGAGACTTCAACGCCAGGCTCGAGACCACCCCCGCTAGCTCAGGTAGGGAGACTGTAGTGCAGCGAGGTGGACGGTACACTAACAGAATCCCTATTCTGTCCCGGTCACCCACCCTCAGGTAGACGCTTTCAAAATTTGCGGTCTGCAGGATGGGGCACCTGGTCAGATGGATGGAATCTCTATAGACCACTGCGACCCCGCCTCCCCGCCCTCCGGATCTCGGTTGGTGCTGCACGGAGAAGCCCGGAGGACAAAGCTGGGTCAGATTTACTCCTCCAGCTTCATCCAACCAGGTCTCCGTGATGCACGCCAGATCTGCCCGCTTGTTCAGGATTAGGTCCTGGATCCAGGTCGTTTTTCCGTTGACAGATCTGGCGTTCAACAGCACCACCTTCAGTCCAGAGGGTCCGCTCACCTGGTTACACCAATTTACCTTAGGAGACCTAGTTGGAATTGTTAATGTTTTGGATAAATGGTCCGAATTTGGCCGAATTTGAGGTCTCCTTTTCCTGCATCTCCTCCTTCCCACCACGACCTCTATGGGGGCCCCTCGGCTAGTGGAACACCTCCCCTCCTCCATGCCGCAGTTCCTGACCAGGGTCTTAATCTCTATTTCATCAGATGTTTGAAATGTTGGCGTTTTTTCTTGCCAATTACTTTGGTCTTCTTTGTCCCCCCTCCCCTCCTCATTGTTCTTCACAGGCTCCAGCCCACTTCCTCCCCTGCTTCTTCCACCAGTCAATAGTATCAGAGACAGTATACATAGGAGGGTGGGGGACCACATGGATGGGAACAATACACTTCGGTAGATGGTAAATACAGATGGTAAACGTTCAACCGCAAAATAGGGTGGTCCCTAGAGTGCTAGAGTCTTAAGTGCAACAGTAGTAACAGTAGCAAAATCCACGGCTACAAGGGTAGTTCTTAAAGTGCAGGAACTTAAAGTGCGACAAGATATTAAAGTGCAACAAGCCCAAAACTTGGCCCTCAATGCTACTAAAGTGCGGCAGGGGGACTCGGGGAAGGGACAAAGTGCAAAAACAGTTGGCGACAGAGGCAGGCGCCTTTAAAGTGCTATGCTATGCTCTTATTATCACATTAGCAGCAAGTTAGGATGGAACTATAACGTTCGATGTTGGCAATATGTAAACACAGTAAACAAGAGATTGACAGTTGGCACAAGTGCTATGATTCAGATGTAAAACAGACGATTGATGTAAGATAGCGGATGGACCTCCGGAGGTGGTCGACACGGTGGCGGTCGGCCCAGTTGGTCTCTATCCGGTTAAATTGCGCAGGCAACACAAGGCCAAGGCAGGTGCAACACAGCTTTATAGTCACTCCCTCCTTGGAGGATTGCTGAGTCGCACCCAGTTGGAAAGGGCCTGGGGCTTCTCCTACTCACAAGTAGTCCAGGGCAGCCAAGCTGGATGGAAGGATTCAGGACCCCTGTGGCAGGAGCAGCAGCAGTCTGAGACTAGGCCAAGGCAGGTGCAACACAGCTTTATAGTCACTCCCTCCTTGGAGGATTGCTGAGTCGCACCCAGTTGGAAAGGGCCTGGGGCTTCTCCTACTCACAAGTAGTCCAGGGCAGCCAAGCTGGGTGGAAGGATTCAGGACCCCTGTGGCAGGAGCAGCAGCAGTCTGAGACTAGGCCAAGGCAGGTGCAACACAGGTGCAACACAGCTTTATAGTCACTCCCTCCTTGGAGGATTGCTGAGTCGCACCCAGTTGGAAAGGGCCTGGGGCTTCTCCTACTCACAAGTAGTCCAGGGCAGCCAAGCTGGGTGGAAGGATTCAGGACCCCTGTGGCAGGAGCAGCAGCAGTCTGAGACTAGGCCAAGGCAGGTGCAACACAGCTTTATAGTCACTCCCTCCTTGGAGGATTGCTGAGTCGCACCCAGTTGGAAAGGGCCTGGGGCTTCTCCTACTCACAAGTAGTCCAGGGCAGCCAAGCTGGGTGGAAGGATTCAGGACCCCTGTGGCAGGAGCAGCAGCTCCAAATATTATTCATTATCAAATACTTAAAGTCACAGGAAGTTTCATCTTTTGTGACATTTTAGTAATACTTTACAACCAATTGTACTCTGGCTATTGTATTTTTAAAAGTCCTTTTGTTGTTTTGCTTCACACTCATGACTGTAGACTAAGTTTATCTACTTGGAAGTAAATTTGGACAAAGGTTGGTAGGACACAATTTGTTGGTTTCTGATGTTAGAATTAACATTGCCATCTGTAACTTGTTATATTTTTTGGCAGCGGGAGTGTTGAAATGCATTATAAAAGCAATATAACAAGTAAATACAAAGTTATTTTAGTAGTGTCACAAATAATGGTTTTAGTTATTTTCAAATGTTCCTTTAAAAGGCACTTCAAGAGACATTTTGATAGTTTTATTCCATTTTCTTCTCTACCCTAAAGTTTTTTCTTTCTCACAAAAGTTTTCCTTCTTAAAATAGCAAGGAAAAATAGAAATGAAATGAGCACTTATTTTTTCCACCAGAACAACCACTGCCATGACTAAGAGTATCAAGTCACTTTTACTCACTGAAATGACTAATCAGTTGCATTAATTTTAAGCAGCAATTTTCATATTCTGTTGTGCTTATTACAGTTATGCATTCTGGGCAGGACTGTAGCTATCAGAAGGATAGTGCTCGAGATAACATCTAGGTACTTATAGTTCCATGGCCCATAAAAGTATCACAGTAGAAATTACCACTGAATTTTTTTTAAAATTAGCTTTTTAACCTCTATCTTTCACTTTTAGTGATTTTTCAAGAAACATCTTAATACTACAAACTGCCAGTGTAAAATCTCCCCTTTTCCTTCTTTTCATTACTGCAACACTTAAAACAGAGCACATGCCAGTTCATGAACCATACAATAATTTTCCTCTGTCTTTTACATACACACACAAATTCTCATAACTATACAAGTGATCTGAAAGTTACTGTATATATTTGTGCTTAAATCAATCTCACTTATTATAAGTTGAAAGCAGAGAAGGCGATGGTTCATTTTTTAGAAATAAGACCATGGATAAGTCAATCCAAATTTTTGGGAAGCCAGAAACAGCATGTTTTAAAACCTCACCAGAAAATCTTTAAGAAGTGTCAGGAGCCAAATAATGCACTGCAACCAATTAGAGTATAATCCATGCAGGGCTCAAATCCAAGACTGAAAAATGTGGAGCGCTTGTCAGGTCTGCCACCAGCACTGAAACACTTACAGCAGGTTTGAGGATAAATAAGTGCATCCCCAGGAGGGAAATCACATCATTCCTATGGAGACTCTTGTTTCTGTCCCTTTGGCCTCATTTCTGGTGGCAAACCATGGTCTAGCATTGATCCCGAACAGACACGGATAGGAGCATCAATGCATCTCACTGGAATGGGTAAGAACACCTCCCAAAACACACACACAAACACACACACAGATTTTCCAATTGTTGTCTAGCCGCAGATACTGCAATTCCTGGATTTAGTTCCAATCCACTATCAGTGAAGTCTATCTGTCCCAGCCTTGAATCAGTTTCTAAAGTGTTTCTGTAAGAGCTGCACATCAAAAGCAGTTCATTTTAATCCACCTCCAAACTGGATTATAGTGCCTTGTATTTCACAATACATTTATTGGAAGGTGTCTTTTGGTTTTGTTTGGTTTACTGTCAAGATGGGCTGTTATTTCCTGGCTCAAGATATACAGTATTCATTTTCTGACTCAATAACTTAGGACCTCATCCCATGCATTCCGGGCTCAATTTCCATGTACTTCAGAAATGGAGTCACACTGAGGCCATACCATGACATAAGGGCACTTCCAGTAGGGGTCTGTTTGGCTCCATTTTGACAGCACATGAAAATGGAACTCAGAATACGTTTTCAGAATTTGTTTGCTACCAGACTCCAAATGATGAAAAATGGGGAAAGGAGGGATGGCTGGCCAGCCCAGAAGATGGACCTCAATGGTAGAAAATGAAGTAAGACTGTTCCCTCTGCTTTCCTTTTGCTCATGTGATGAGGGCCATAGGGGTGGATGCTTCAATTTTTCCAAAATATTGAAGTTAATTTTAAAGTGTTAAAATTTAGTTAAACTGAGACATTAGTCTAATACATTTATGGTTAATAGTATCTTCATTTATATAGTTTCCTGCTGATTTGTGATGCCCACTATTAATGTTCTCTCTGGCACTACATTGGCATCTGAATCTTAGACTGCATATATCTCTGAACTATATTGAAATAAAATGTAGAAAAATGAATATAGTCTGATAGCAGCAAACTAATATTAAAATGCAGTATGAGGGTAATAGTGGTTTCTTGCTTTTCAGATGTGGTTACCTGATTTGCAAAGACGCTGTATTAGATTCATCATACAGCACTGCAGGTATGGCATGAAAATGTGAAGTAAATGTAAGATAAAGTGGAATAGAAGGGTGGTTCTATTTATGAAAATTGAACTGTAATTTGGTTGCAACATAGAAATTCCTTCAGTTCTGTCTTATATACATTTAAAGAAGCCATAGTGTTGGCGCAATATATATATGACTTTATGTTTAAGAGAAAGAGAGTGGAGGGGGAGGAGTACTATTTTAAAGGTAACTATACTGAGGCAAATCTAAAACGAGTTCACATCTCAGTTTAATATTTGTGATTATGAATACTATTGGCTGTGCTCTCCTCACTGTATATAAACTCAGTGAAGCCCCAAATGTAGTTTTTTGATGATCTACAACACTCAGAGCTGCATGAACGGAATGGTATACCAAAAATAATAGGAGACATGAGCTCCAAGATCTGTAACTGAGCTGAGCTCCACATTTTAAGCCCCACTAACGTGATAAGCTTCAGTCCATAGCCTCGGGGTTTTAGGGAGGTTGAAAACTCTTCTACAGCAGTGCTAATGGATATTAGCTTGCAGACATAACCCCGGTTTTAAAGAACTTTTAAAAATACTTCGTATGATTAAAAAATCTGGAACCTCCCCCACCTTCTGTCCCAGGGAAATACAATTAAGGAAATCAGACACCGTGCATGGCATTATCCTTCAGAGAGCAGTTGGAATGGATTAAATGCTTCCTATATGACCTAGAAAACTGCTTTGAAAGCCTTCTCACCCAAGTCTAATCTTATGACAAGCATGGCAGTGTGACAGAACACAGTAAGAGAACTTAAAACATACACCTTACAGCTAGCAGCAAAAATAGACTAGTGGAGTTTGGGGAGCTGACTGTTGACCTCTATTCTAACACCTCTCCTGCATACAGATGATTTAGCAAATTATATTCACTTAGTAGGAAGCCTTTTGGTATCTCCTGGGGTTTGAACCCTTCATAAATACCAGGATCCATGGATGCTCAGTTACCATTATATACAATAGGGTAGTAAAATGGTATTTTCTATATAAAATGGCACAAGCTTTTTGGGATTTAAAAAAAAAAATTTTTCAAGCTGTGGGTGGTTGAATCCATTGATATGGAGGGCCACGTGTACTGCTAACTGGTGCGCTATTGTTCTTGTTGGTGGTTTGTGTTTTGAACCAGGAATGGGAACAGTCTTTAAAGGAGACTAGACATGAAGTGCAAGGAAGTGCTGCAGAGGGTTGCTGCCTGAGGTGAGAAGGTGAAATCACTGTAGAAATGAACAAGCTAGATACAGTTTTAAAAAACATGCTTCTCTTAAAAGCTTGTGTTTTCTATTAAACTTTTGGCTATTCTGAATTATTTACTTGCAGATGTTTGAACTGGCAGCCAAGGTTAACAATTCACTTCCACAAGCAAGAGAGAGCTGAATCCAGCATGCTTTTTCGCCTCCTGAATTGCTTTGTAGTCTGTGTGCCAAGGCTGCAAAGGAATGTAAAGAATGAAGTCCTGGACACAAATATCTAGAAAGGGAAGACAGATATCTATAAGAGAGTCACAGCAGATACTTAAATCATGAATGAGTCTCTCTACTTCGTAGTTTTGGTTACTGAGATTCCAGCAAGTAGAATAACCTGAATTCTTGCCTTTTATCTTCCAAGAGACTGCCCGATCTATACAGATAAACCCAATTATTAGTATCAACTAGAACAAGCCCGTTAAATTAATGAGGTTTACATAAGCATTGATTTAACAAGTCTCATCCATTCAATGGTACTCATATTCTAGTTGGGATTAATGACTGGATTTGACCCCATGTATGGCTCCACACATACACTTTCATTTGTCTTTTAGAGCACTGTTTCCCAACCTGTGTCTCATGGACCACCAGTGGTCTGCAAGAACTAAAGTACGGTCCGTAGCCTCACCGTTACTACACCGATTGGTCTTTCAAAACATTCTTATAGTGCCGAAGCATATTAAATATGGTTTTCTGCGGGCGAGCAGATGGTCACCACTGGATGGCATAGGTTGTGTATCAGAAACTAGAGCTGACGTGGTCTATCCAATGCAATTTTCTGAATCTGTTTGACACCAATTTAACTGTCATGGCTCAATGCTATGAGTCATGTCAGTTAAAGTAGCGTCAAGCTACATTAATTCTACAGTGTTAGATGCACCCTAGGATGACATCTTATGGGGAAGAAATGTCATAGCTTGTCTGGTTATTAAATTCTTGTTGATGTTGCAATTGTCACTGGATACAGTAAACATTTACAGTAAACCTCCAGACCTTGTGCTTTACAAAATTTGAGAACCCAACCTGGAAAGGAAAGACTGACCTGCTCCAGGTGGCTGGCTAGAGTTCATAAACACCCTTTTTATGGGTTCAATACAACCTTCCCTCTTTTTCTCCTCACAGTTTAATTTTCTCTTTCTTTTTCAGCACACTTTCATTTTGGCTCCTTCTTACATCTGTTTCCCTGGGCTGAAAAGAATATATTTACTTTGTACCATTACAGATTGGTGCTACAAATATGCACTTTATATCTGTTCCTGTACATCCCTGGTTATTATGCGGAGCTAAATGTATGTCATCTATTATTTGCTGTATCTGTTCAGTTGCACAGAGCTTGGAAACTTATTTGTATAAATTGGTGCATTAGACACTAACATTCTGGTCCTTTCAAAAACAAGATGCTAGTCATTATTTTCTATGTGTTTTTGTGAGAAATAGGTGCCTAATGCATTGCTTTTTATTATTTAAAACTTATTTTTTTATAAACAAGAGGACAAAAATTGTAAACACCTCTTCCAAACCTTTGTTCATTCTGCTTTAAAAACAAAAACAAAATGACATCACCAGTTATCATGCTATTTTGTAGAGATACTGTTGTCCTCTCAGTATCCCAAAAAGTAATATGGTACAAATAATATCATTCTTTGTGATCCATTACTGCATTTGCAGTATTCTATCCTCCATTAATTTCTCAAGGACTTAGGTGTGATCAAATGTTTTTCTTGTACTTAAGTACATATGTCAAAATATATATTTAATTTATGTATGCATGCATCCTGCCAACAGTAGAGACACATGTTGGCTACAGTATGTAGGTGTCGTGCAAATGTAAGGGGAAACCTCTGAGTCTATATAAAATAAGCAAGTAATCATATATATGTTTAAATATATAAATGAAAGATTTTCATGAGATACAATTATTTATATGTCTCTGTATCTCTTATAGGGGACTGATTTAACCCAAGCAAGGGCAAACCCAGGCCAGTGGGCTGTACATGGGGTTTCAGGTCCGATCCCTATCTGCTTTGGCCCTCTTCTCCACCTAGGAAAGTGATAGGGCGCTATCTCTCCAGGCAAAGAAGAGAAGAGTGTGGAGGAGAAGGCTGGCTGCTGCCAGAGAGATCTCTGGCAATGACCTGTCCCCTCCTCCTCCGTTTCTTCACCTAGGAGAGGGTTGGGCTGCCATCTACTAGGCAGAGAAGAGTGCATCAGTATATAGAATAAATAATAGAATTTTAGAGTTGGAAGAGACCACATGGGCCATCTAGTCCAACCCCTTGCCGTACAGAAAAAGCACAATCAAAGTACCCCTGGCCGATGGTCATCCAGCCATCATGGAGATCTTAGCTGAAACCAAAAGAAGCAGAACCAGTTCATTTCTGCACCTGCATAAAGACCTTTGGAAAAGATAGCCTCCTAAACATATCTTCAAAAGGAAAATAAATGTGATAATATGAATATTCCCTGGTCAACAGGGAGAAATGGAGTCCATGGACTTCATTCATTTGTAAAATAATTTGCATAGCACTGACATAAAGCAGTGTTAGCTTCTGAGATTCCCATAGTTTGAACACAAAGAGTCAGATCATATGCTGAGTGCTCTAAATTCTTAACTGACGCAATGAGACTTCTGTGTGCGGAGCCTATAAAAGATTCAGAAGACAGAACAGAGTGGCAATCTATGATTGCTAGGCACAGTGGCAAAAATCTCTCACCCAGCCACATAATATAGCATTCCAAATTTTCTTATTTGGAACGCTGCTTTTATTTCAATTAATTAGTTAGTTAAAACTTGAATACACCTTAATCAGAACTGAGAGTGATAACTATGAGTTAATGCTCGGTGGAATGAAAACAGACAAAGGTGACACAAGCATTCTGCACACTTCCTATCAACACTTAAGTCATACACACACACACACACACACACACAACTTACATATATAATCTATTTCTGTCTTCAAGGCTTAACAGCACATAACGTTAACTATGTGACTAACAACCACATCATGTAGCTTTAAAATTTAAATATTATGGTTTGCAGAAAGGTTGTTACCAACATAGGGGTAGATGTGATTTAAGCATTCACAGCTTCAGTCTCTGGGGAACACAGAAAAACAAAATATACACACACTTGCACACATGTCAGTTGCCTTTGGGGAAAAAACTCCTGCTGTTGCTAATGGGGTTTTTCTCCAATGCTAATTGTCTGGGGCCGTTACAGAAATTATGATTGGTGAGGAAAACCCCATAGCAGCAATTTATTTTCCCCACATTAAACGTGATTTTTAATCATGCCTTTATTGTCTCTAGCATTTACTAAGTCCTTGTACAGAACAGCCATTCATTTGACTCAGTCCAAAATGCACAGTAATTTGTTTGTTTATTCACTAACTACATGGCAAAGAGAACAGGATTTGTGATAACGCCAAAGTTATACTTCTGTCCTAAGCCACTTTGGAATCTAGAAAATCTGAGTAGAAAAATTAGAGCACAAAAACCATTTTTGGTTACACAAAATTTAAAAAACATGTTTCTAAAGATGTGTTCAAACATTTATCTCTTTCAACCGTGAAAAATACTTTCTGGCAGGGTGATAAAACTTGCAAATAGCTAACCACCAAGAGGTTGTATGTAAAATCGGGAAGCTTTACTAATTGATGAAGCGTTACTGAATATTGGAATGTTTAGAATATGTTAAGTGCATGGGTATCTTTGCTTTAAAAAACAGACCCGCCACATTTTTATAACTCCAAATCGAAATTTCTTCCAAAGTCATAATCTGTTTTTGAACACTTTCAGCTAACCACATGACAATTGGCTTATGACAATTGGTGCTTCAGTTGTCATAAACCCTATTAATACATCCTAAATCAAGATCATTAGTGTAAGGTTTCTCTATGTGTCAAGACTTTATAAAATGCTCATCTTTGGGAAATATGGGTCCTCTGTTATTCCTTGCAACTATAGAAATTTGTTCTGAACATGAGGAAGATGACAAAACCAACAACTGTGAAGAGCTGGTGGTGAAATTAGCATGCTCATTTTCCTTCAATGGACAGCAGGCATATTCCCCATTGATTTTTCCCCACATTTTGTTGTATTATAATCTAGAACTGGAACAAAATTTATTGAATTTTTTGTGTTCCAAGAAGATTATTTCATACCTTCACAGTGTACATCTACTTCTTTTCCAAGTTGTAAAACAACAAAAGAAGGAAAGATCAAAGTCAAGAAATTATTTTTTTTTCAAGGCACCAGATGTTTGTGTAAGTAAAATTTACAACAGATTGTCTAAATAGGCTGTACAGGATTACTCTGATAGATTAGAAAAACAGAAGTCATTCATAAAACCTCTAAAAGTTGAGGATTTTGTGAGTCGAATCCAACTGAATTTCAGATTGGATGAGGTCTCTGGGGAAATTCCTATGCATGTTGGGAGCAGATTTCAAAAATTTGGCATCTGAACATGCTAATAGTTGTCTTCCATGACCAACTCAACCAAGCAATTTAATTCAAGAGTTTAATTTCATTTGTTTAAATGTATTCAAAGCCAACAGAATAAATCGTGCGTCTTTAGCTAATTTCCACAACTTTAACAAAATATGTATTCTTGAATTTCTCATAAAAGGGAAGAGTACAAAAAAGATGATAGATAGATAGACAGATAGACAGATAGATAGACAGATAAACAGACAGACAGACAGACAGTAGGACTGTGCAAAGCTTTGGAGGTCTGTTTCATAATTCGGAGATTTGTATGATTCGTTAATACAAATCTCCAAATAACTAATCGGAACAGGACACCTCTGAAGCATTACGCAACTAAATGGAAGCTTCCAAAACATTTCAGGTAGATTTGTTGTTTTGGAGCATTTCAAGCTATGTTTTTTTTTTTAAATGTAGCATACTCTGTAATTGTCTGGGGTGGGAGGGGGCTGGGAGGGTGTGTGTGTGATGCGACTGACAATGACAGTTGCATGCTGTTTTTTTCTCCTTGTCAGCCAATCACATGGCTTTCTACAAAGCTGGTCTCCTCCTCTCAGCATCTTGTAGGTTTTTAAAAGTAATTTTTAATTGAAAAAAAACTTTGAAAAATTCTTTATAATCAATAGATGAATGAATCTTTTTGAAATGTTGCAGGATTGATGCCCTGCTTAGGTTGTCTCATTGTGAAGAAATTCAAGAGGATATCTCATGTAGTTTTTTTAAAAAAATATTTGTAAAAACTTTTTAAAATTTCTGAAAATCAGAGGATGAAACATCACAAGCTTAAAGTTGTTAGTGTTGCCTACAAATGTGCCAAGTTTCATCCTGATAGTCATAAAAATGACAGAAATGAAACTCAATGACAGAGAAATGAAACTCAATTTTCCCCTATTGCAGCTAATGGGACATCTAAACAAAACAATTATGAAGCTTCAGAGATTCAGATTATGAAACTAAACAAAGCCCCCTTTGAATCTTTACAAAATGAAGTGGGAGACATCCGAATCTCCAAAACAAATTACTAATCGGATTGCATCTGCTTTGCTCATCTCTAATAGATAGATCTCCTTCCCCTGCCCCTCCAAAACATAAACAATGTATATATACAAATAGGGTTTGGATATGTGCTAGGCGCAGCTGGCTTCTAAGGAGTCATTTATGTTTTTACTCACTGCTGAATGAGCCTCGACTTATCCATGGGTCATATCAAAATCCATAATTTTGACACCAAAACCTACCCTCAATTTATATATAGTGGGACAAAAGTCACAAAGGGTTTCAATAACACCTTTATTTTTTGTTTTTCACTTACAATACCTTAGAAACATATTCAATATATATAGGAAATTTACATTCCGTGTGAAAAATCAAATATTGGAAATGGCATCCAATACCAAAGCATAATATATAGCATATATAGGACCCCTTCATGACTTTTGGTCCACTCTCTATATGAAATAAGCATACAGCAGTATGTACAGTAGGTTAAATAAAGTTACCCTCATTCAACCCACTTTTTGTGCCTGTTCTTGTTATTCCGTAATTGGCTATCAACTAACTATTCAGATTCACAGAATGTTTGTATCATGTCATGTAAGAGTTGTACCCCCCAAAAGTTGTTTGTCTCTACATAAGACATATGCTAAGCAGTCTCCTAATAAGCTGTATGCCACAAACATTCTTGGAAATGTAATTCTTTACATTCATTTGTTTGTTGACGGAAACATTCATTAAAATTCTATCCTCTTCTAAAGGGGGTATTTTCTGATGTGGAAAATTTGAGAAACACAAGAAATGTTCATGTATTCATTGTTCTGATTCATGAGCCTAATTAAGGAAAATATATACTGATCCCCCCCCCCCCCGCCCCACAAAAAAGAACAAATCAAAAGCACACTCACATCTCCCAATGATTATATTAGATCTATTAATATAATTTGCATTATTTGTTGTTCAAGAGTATTATGTTGAATGGTATTATTTTTCCAAGCTCAGTTCATGCAAAGAGGGTGATGTGGAGATTCTTTCTTCCTCTCTGAGCCTCCAATAACTTTTCAAGAGTCTGGAAAGGGAGTTAGGATGTATACTTTTGGCAGATCCATTATGCATGCTGAAATCTGGATGTAAACCAGGATTTTTGAAACCGTGGAAGCTTAATACAAGATGATACCTTTTTCATGTTCCTAGACTTCATGTGGATATGTGGAATCATGGATCATAAAAACCCTACTATTTTTCAATGGGACAAACAATGGAGAGACTGAAAATAGCTTGTGAATAAGCTGCATATATCAGTTAGACAAATATGAGAGCAGTGCTGCATACAATATTCATATAGTACACTCCTATGGATTTACTTTACTGTAAATCCCACTATGTTTTGATTTGCTTCCCTAATATGTATATTTTAATATTACAGCTGAATACAGTAGCCTCTAATGTTTCATAGATGAAAACTAGGATTTGTGTGGTCCATGTTGAATTTTGATCACAATGGTAAACAGTTGATAATGAGAAAGATCATGTAACACTGGAGAGACTTCAACAGGGTGCTTTAGCATGCGTTTACTGGGAAGAGCAAGGTTTCACTCCTTCCCAACTAAGTGCAAATTACTTTTGCATTTTGAACTCAGTTTTCAAGAACAGAAGTAAGCCAAGGAGAATGAGATGAGAGAAACTGGAAAAAAGCACATGGAAAAGTGAGGTGACAGAGTAATAGTTGGGACCATTCATAAATCAGGGCATTTGACAGAAATGCAGACTTATCACACACCTGGGACAAAAATTTGTAAAGGTGCATTTAAACTGACATTAGTGCCATGGCTCAAGGTTATGAAACCCTGGGAGTTTTGGTTTTACATCATCTTTAGCCTTTTCTTCCTCACCAAATTACAAATTTGTAAGCTGCATTAATTCTACAGTGTAGATGAACACAGAGACATAAGTCTAAATATCAATGTATAATGTAGTGCTTTAAATACAGTAGGTCAATGTCATCTCCCAGTGTCCGTGAAAAGGACTGAAACTTGGGCACTACTTTTTTGGACTGCAAATGCCAAAAGCCGTTCGCCTGCACAGATTCCTATTGGGAATTTTGGAAAATGATTTTTTTCAAAGCCTTTAAACATCCTGGTTGGAACACATGGTTTATACAAAACTGCAGTTGTTTTTTTATTTTAAAAAAACATGTTTATGTTGAACATGTGTCAAACATCATTTTCGGTCTCTCCTTCCCCTCCCTTTTCTTTCTTTTTTTTGGTCCACGGTTACATTGGGCTTACCAAAAATTTAGGGCCACAAAGTAATTTTAAATTTAGCATGCTTGTAAAAAGATATTAATGCGCTGTTAATCTATTTCGTGTGGGAACTGAAAGCATAATATTGACAGTGGAACAAGGACAAATGGCTTTTCATGAATCCCATCATATGAAAAAAGGCATTCAGGCTATTATTCTGAAAGACAAGAGTGTCTTTTCTTAATACTGTATTAAAATTGTGAAAACATATTGTACAGATATGAAACTAATAAGGAAACATATAATTAAACTATAGTTAAACAATTGTTAACAAACATTTTATATTATTAATTTGATTTAATGTAATTTAATTTATATTCTGCCTTCCCCCTGGAATGGGTTGGAGTTCACTTTGGTTCGTTGAGGAACTCTCACAGAGAAATCAAATAAAGAATTGCACTCATTTTATATTGATTTTTCAGTGAGTGGAGTAATTATAAGAATTGGTATTCCGCTCACAGTTGCACGGCCTCTAGTAAAACAGCTAATACAACTAGCACAAGTGATAAAGTAGTTTAATGGAGACATAATGAATTGTATAATGTTTTACAGAATAGATTGCAAAACTTGTGAAACAGTTTTGTTAAAATTGTCATGGAAGACGTCTAAAAGTTGAATTGGACTTTGTGAGAACCTGGGATGTTTTTAAAGCAGTTGAAAAATTGGGATGACAAAGGATTAATTGGGACTGTTTCCGTCCGAATGAGACAGCTGGGGGGTAAGTGGTTACCAATGCATTAAAATGTATCCTAAACTGAATGGTATTTCACACAGTATGAACATTAGCTTTTATTCTAAAAGTGAAACAGTGGGATAGTATTCTTGAAATCAATAAATTCTCAGCACTTTAATAGCAAGCAGCAGTAGTATGTTATATTCAGTAACTTCCCATCATTTGAACGCTTACCACCTGTATTTACCATCTACTGAAGTGTATTGTCTCCACCCATGTGGCCCCCCACCCTCCTATGTATATTGTCTTTGATACTACTGACTGGTGGAAGAAGCAGGGGAGGAAACGGGCTGGAGCCTATGAAGAACAATGAGGAGGGGAGGGGGGATAAAGAAGGCCAAAGTAAGTGGCAAGAAAGAACACCAACATCTAAATCATCTGATGAAATAGAGGTTAAGACCCTGGTCAGGAACGGCGGCATGGAGGAGGGGAGATGTTCCACTAGCCGAGGGGCCCCCATAGAGGTCGTGGTGGGAAGGAGGAGATGCGGGAAAAGGAGACCTCAAATTCGGCCTAATTCGGACCACTTATCTAAAACATTAAAAATTCCAACTCGGTCTCCCAAGGTAAATTGGTGTAACCAGGTGAGCGGACCCTCTGGACTGAAGGTTGTGCTGTTGAACGCCAGATCTGTCAACGGAAAAACGACCTGGATCCAGGATTTAATCCTGGATGAGCGGGCAGATCTGGCGTGCATTACGGAGACCTGGTT
The DNA here is from genome assembly GCF_037176765.1 of Anolis sagrei. NCBI lineage: Eukaryota > Metazoa > Chordata > Lepidosauria > Squamata > Anolidae > Anolis > Anolis sagrei. The sequence continues at coordinate 113,750,691 of NC_090021.1, forward strand.
GGAGGAAGCTGGAGGAGTAAATCTGACCCAGCTTTGTCCCCCGGGCTTCTCCGTGCAGCACCAACCAAGATCCGGAGGGCGGGGAGGCGGGGTCGCAGTGGTCTATAGAGATTCCATCCATCTGATCAGGTGCCCCATCCCGCAGACCGCAAATTTCGAAAGCGTCTACCTGAGGGTGGGTGACCGGGACAGTATAGGGATTCTGTTAGTGTACCGTCCACCTCGCTGCACTACAGTCTCCCTACCTGAGCTAGCGGGGGTGGTCTCGAGCCTGGCGTTGAAGTCTCAACAGCTCCTTGTGCTGGGAGACTTCAACGTCCATGCCGAGGCAGCCCTCACAGGTGCGGCTCAGGACTTCATGTCTGCCATGGCAACCATGGGGCTGTCCCAACAAATATCTGGCCCCACCCACTGTGCTGGACACACATTGGACTTGGTTTTCTGCCAGGGATGGGAACAGGGTGGCGGTGTTGAGGAGTTGTCCACCTCTCCGTTGCCATGGACCGACCACTTCCTGATCAGATTTAGGCTCACTGCGCCCCCTAACCTCTGCAAAGGTGGAGGACCTATTAAGATGGTCCGCCCCAGGAGGTTGATGGATCCGAAGGGATTCCTGACGGCTCTTGGGGATTTTCCCGCCACCTCGGTAGGTGACCATGTCGAAGCCTTGGTGGCTCTCTGGAATGGGGAGATGGCCAGGGCTATTGACATGATTGCTCCGGAACGTCCCCTCTCAAGGGGGACTCCTGTTCCGCACCACAACCTTTGACTTGTGGGGTGCCACAGGGTTCCATACTGTCCCCCATGCTGTTTAATATCTACATGAAGCTGCTGGGTGAGATCATCCGGAGTTTCGGGGTGCGGTGTCATCTGTACGCAGATGATGTCCAACTCTGTCACTCCTTCCCACCTGCTACTAAGGAGGCTGTCGAGGTCCTGAACCGGTGCCTGGCCGCTGTAACGGTCTGGATGAGGGCGAACAAACTGAAATTAAATCCAGACAAGACAGAGGTACTCCTGGTCAGTCACAGGGCCGAACGGGATATAGGGTTACAGCCTGTGCTGGATGGGGTCGCACTCCCCTTGAAGGCGCAGGTTCGCAGCTTGGGTGTGACCCTGGACTCATCGTTGAGCCTGGACCCCCAGGTTTCAGCGGTGACCAGGGGAGCATTTGCACAGCTCAGGCTCGTGCGCCAGCTGTGCCCGTATCTCGGGAAGTCTGACTTGGCCATGGTGGTACACGCTCTTGTCACATCCCGCCTGGATTACTGCAACGCTCTCTACGTGGGGCTGCCCTTGAAGACGGCCCGGAAGCTTCAGCTGGTTCAGCGTGCGGCAGCCATGTTACTAACTGGAGCGGGTGGCAGGGAGCACACAACGCCCTTGTTGTCCCAGCTCCACTGGCTGCCGATTTGCTACCGGACCCAATTCAAGGTGCTGGTCTTGGCCTACAAAGCCCTAAACGGTTCCGGCCCAAAATACCTTTCCGACCGCATCTTGGCCTACGAGCCCACGAGGACCTTGAGATCGTCTGGGGAGGCCCTTCTCTCGGTCCCGCCTGCGTCACAGGCGCGGCTAGCGGGGACGAGGGAGAGGGCCTTCTCGGTGGTGGCCCCCCGGCTGTGGAACACTCTCCCTGCTCACATCAGACAGGCGCCCTCCCTCATGTCCTTTCGGAGAAGCCTCAAGACATGGCTGTTCGAGAGGGCATTTAATTAAGTGCTAACAACAAGACAATATGGTAATGAGAACTGGAATGGAACAAGGAATATGAGATTGGCTATGATTCCACTAAGAGACAAAGCGGATTTTTAGTGTAGTTTGTAATTTGTTGTATTGTTTATATGTTGTTGAAATGGATTTTGTAACTGTCTTCTATGTGTACTGTACACCGCCATGAGTCGCCCTTATGGGCTGAGAATGGCGGTTAATAAGTGCATCAAATAAATAAATAAATAAATAAATAAATCTACCCCTCTGAAATGTAAACTTTTACTCCTGCAGATCTTTGTCTATCTTCTCTTTCTGCTACTCCATTCTATCACTTCAACCAAAAATGAAACTAGCTTAGTTCTATGTTTATTTAGAACCCACAATGGTTCTCAACCTGTGGGTCCCCAGATGTTTTGGCTTTCAACTCCTAGAAATCCAAATAGCTGGTAAAGCGGCTGGAATTTCTGGAAGTTGAAAGCCAAAACACCTGGGTACCACAGGTTGAAAACCACTGCCTTGGGAAGCTTTTCTTTCCTTTGCAAGCTTGTGCAGTATCTCATGGAATGGCTATGGTAGCACTTGAAGAAGCAGAATCCAAGTACTGAATTTGATACTTGTGCAAGAATGAAGATGGGGCTTTCACATGAAGTGGAGGTTTGTCCTAATGTTAGTGCCTGTGCCTTTCTGTGTTTCTTACTATATAGTGTAGGAATGTTGAACTGCAGATCATAGAATCATAGAGTTGGAACAGACCACAAGGGCCATTCAATCAATCCTCTGTCATTCAGGAACATACAATCAAGGCACCTCCTACAGATGGCCAACCACCCCCTTCTTGAAATCCTCAGGAGAAGACTCCAAAACCAGACTCAAGGTGGTTTTGACTGTCAGTCCTCATGCTACCATGGAAGTGGGAGGGAGTCTTGATAGCCAGTCTTACCAGCCCCTTCCTGTTCTTGTCATAATGGTAGCCACCTGGTGCAACATGGCTAGTGTCCATCACTCTTCACCTGGAGTGATGTCAGCTGGATGCCAGAGCAGTGCCAGGGAGGCGGAGGGAAAAGAGCAATCAACCCCCCCCTTTCCCCTCCCTTCTCCAATCACTGTTTCAACCTGGCCAACGCTACTCTAGGTGACAAGCAACAGACACTAGCCATGTCACGCCCAGTGGCTGATCCTAAGACAAGAACGGAGTAAGGGGATAATGAATGACATCCTATGTCTCTGGCCCACCTAAGCCTAGGAAATATGGAAGCAGCTGAGGTCAGTTCCATCTTGGAACTGTTTACACAGGCCCAAAGTTGTGGTTTGTTCTGGAATTTGGGGAAAAATTTAGAGCAACTCAAAACTTTTGTTCAAGGCTGAATTAAGCAGCCTTGGCCCATGTTGACTTAAACCAGTTCATGTATCAGGCAACTGCTACAGAGCTATCTCTCCCCCTGCCTCAATAAAGGGTCAGTGTAGATGTGCCTTGAGTTTGTTTCTTTAACCATTACTTTCTTTACTCATTATTAGCGTCATTGTTGCACACCGGCAACAAGTGTCAAATGTTTTATTCAGGTCTAAGATCAAGACACATAATTTAAAGGCCAAATTCTCCTCTACAAATCTACCCTCAGAGGCTTCGAGTTCACACCCTGCATTGTTGCCATAGGAGGTACAATGTGTGTGTGTGTGTGTGTGTGTGTGTGTGTGTGTGTGTGTGAGGGGGGGGGGGGGTCCTCAGAATCATGGAAATCCGATGTGAAAGAGGTTTTCTTCAGACATCTGGGGCTACCTAACAGTCAATTTTAAATGATATAATGCAATCAGTATTGTTTCCAGATTCTTTTGTGCCCATTATTTTATGTTGTTTTATTAGCTTTTTAAAATAATGTCTATTTCATGCTGCTACTTTTAAAAAGAGAGAGAGAGAATTGCCCCATTTTAATCAGGAAGATTCCGTTAATCATGTGGAACTCTGGCCAACCTTTTTTGGTGTATTAAAACCAACACAGCATCAAAGCAGTGCACCCCATAAACAATTTAACAATGAAGAGATTTGGAAGTAAACCTCAACCAAATTCCATCCACGTGTTACATATATGCGTGTGTGTGTTTTCATGTCAGGAGTAACATATACATATATTTCAAAAACTTACTTTCCGATATTAACTTTGGGCAAGCACCCATATTTACATCAATAGCTGCAAGCCTTACTGAAAAATGGCATCACGCAACAGAAGTGGCACAGCATAGTTTACAAGCACTTAAGCTGGAGCTGAATGAGTGAAATGTAAGGGGATATTTGCCAAGCTACTTGACACTTTCAAGTCAGCTTAATCAGATACCCTTTCGTTTCCTGTAGTGGGGAGACAGAAGTTCTGCTACTCCCTGTATACTAAGAGTCTATTTACATATTCTAAGTGAACGTACAAGTCATGTTACATCTGGCTAGACTCCTGTACTTCTTAAAACCACATAATCTGACAGGATAGGAAAAGATGAAGGCAGGGGGAAAAAAAGATTTATTAAACACAGAGAACCTGGGCAGCTGAGATAAAGATATTCTAATGGCAAACATTTGGATCCCTTGACTTATTTCTTTATTATACATCCTTAAGATATTACTGCAGCAGCAGTTCAATGCCAGCAGTAAAATGTATACATATTAGGTGGGCATACCCACTTTGGAGGAAAGATTTATTCTCAACCCAACATCATATCCTACAAACACCAAAAAAGGGTTTGGGAACTGAAGCCAGTTTGAGTGAAGATAAAAAGAAAACAGCAAGAAAAAGTAGTGCATGCAAGCCAGTTTCCTTTTAAATTTACACTCACAATCCCAAGGCCAGTAGTTGGGGATTTCAAAAGTTTGGAGATTTGGGAGCTGGGAAAGAATATTTGAGTGCGAAAATCTATAGTGTATTGTCGAAGGCTTTCATGGTCAGAATCACTGGGTTGTTGTGAGTTTTCTGGGCTTTCTGAGTTTTCTGTTTCAGAAGCATTCTCTCCTGACGATTCACCTGCAACTATGGCAGGGACCACCCAACAAAGGATTTCTCTGGGCAGTAAGTAAGAAGCCATTCTAAACCAAGAAACTGCTAGGCCATCAAATGCTAATCAAGGTGACCAATTGAAACATTCACACCTACCTCCAGCAGACAAGAGTTCTTTCTCCTACCCTGGACTTTCCACAGATATATAAACCAAATTTTCCTAGTTTCCAACAGACTTCACAACCTTTGAGGATGCCTGCCATAGATGCAGGCAAAATGTCAGGAGAGAATGCTTCTGGAACATGGCCATACAGCCTGGAAAACTCACAACAACCAAAAATCTATAATGCTTTTGGATATGTGTATGACCACCTACAAGAATCAAAGCTCTGGGTGTTCCCTATACAAGTATAAACCAAATAAGTGAAGATGAGAGGATTAAACAAGTTTATTTAATTTCAATATTATGAAGAAAGAATACTGTTTCATAAATATTCCAATTCCAGTTCCCCTTTCCCATATAAACAATAATCTGAAAAGCACTGACCAGCCACCTATGCAAAAGTAGTACAGATATACATTCTGTAACTCACAATCTTTCTGGAGATGTGAAAAACTCTTCTTTTCTGCACGTGGATGTTCTTAACTGCCATTAAATGTTTTTTTTAAGAAAATTTTTATATTGTCCTGAAAATGGGATTGAATTTTTGTATATTCTGACCAGTTTGCAAATTAATGCATTTCATTTCCATCAAGTTAAATTTTGATTTCTTTTCTTTTTTAAAAAAAATCTGATTATCTTTTCCCATGACAATCTGATGACATTCAAGTCTCATATGACTATTCAATGTTACGAGAAATGTCGTTCTTTGAAGGGTGGCATTACAAAAACAAAGGAAAATCTGCAGAAAAGGCAACTAGATCAACACAACCAAAAGCAAAGGCAGAGAAATATAAAACAATGTGAATGTGGGGGAAAAGAAGGAATGTTTTTAAAAAATCCAGAAAGTCCAAATGAGAAATTATATATTACTTACCGAGAGTCTCTGATCAGAGGTGCATTTCCTAATTTAAAACAGAGTTTTCCAGTTCCACATGACATCTGCCTCAAAGAAAAGCTTTCCGCTAAATCAAAACCTGAAAAAAAATATGATAGAGAAATATAATTTATTGTTCATTTAATGTTGTTTAACAAGAATGGAGGAAATAATTGATTTCTTCCATAAAAGTATTCATTCTGCCACAGTAACAACTGAGAGGCTATTTCAGTTCCTACAGATTTGAACACAGAAATATCTAGGTCTCATTTTCTCTGTAGATGGTATATCAGTTTGAAATTTCCCCAGCACTTGGCAACCTCCAAAGAATGCACTCCTTGCTTCATTTTGCCATCTGAATGAATGTGAATAAAAGTGTTTTTCTCTAGAAATGAATACTAATCCCAGGCTAATTATAACAAGCATGAATGGAAAATTAAAGAATGAATGCAAGTGTCTTTGCTATGCCACTGTGAAATACCGTAATATGCTCTTCATTATCGGGGGGGAGGGGGGGGGTTACAGAGAAGGGATAGACAGATGGATGGACACTTTTCTAAAAACTAAATGCATTGGTACATTTTCAAAATCTCAACTGTATGTTCAAATCACCTGGGATTCAGTACTGTTTTGTGTATGGAAAGTTGACAACAGACTGTAGATTAATGACCATCTGTTTTGAATATAGCACATGCAGTATATAAAATTCCAGTTCAGGATTTCCACAAAGGTCTCGAAGTTTCCAAGTCAAAATATTTTACCTAGGGATGGTCTCTGGTGATATCAGTAAGTGCCATGCACTGTCAACCACAATTTGTTATTCAAACACAAATAGGGAGAAAGAGTGAAAGGGAAAGAAAGTATGTTTTTCTGTTTGGAAATTCAGACAGAGATTTTAGTTAAAGGGTGTTTTAACAAGATGAATGAGGAAATTATTCCTTGTCAACTGTTTATTATGATAGAGGTTAGAACATCTGCAATTTTATCCCACATGCAGGAGGGAAGGGGTGGGGAAGCAGAGGAAAGTAAGGGAAAGTGTCCTTAGTAGTGGTGATGCGACTTATCCCAGCAAGATCAATCTTTGGGGATGGCCAGCCATCCCAAGATGTTTCCCGGCTTTCCTTCGCTTCCTGCTGCTGTCTTCTATCAGGAGTCGAGGGAACACCCGACTTCTGAAAACAGATTTTTCCCTCCATCTTTGCATGCTGGAGAGACAGATTTCAATGCACAGCTACTAGAAGTGGGAGGGCATCATGGGAAGACCCATGTTGGACTCTGTTACACTAGTGGACGAAGACAATGAGAAAATGGGGGGATTTTAGGGTGGGAAAAGGTCCTTAATATAGCCTTGCCTTGCCAGAAGGTGGTTACAGAGCAGATGATGAAGAGGGACTGGGAATGTTTCCACCGGCTGAATAGCCTATATTCACTGTGAAGTTGCTCCTGGCTGTTTCTGTGATATCCAGGGACTTCTAGTAAACTGGGGTAAACCGATTTAGCCCCGTATTAAGAAAAGTTTAGGGTAAAGTTCAGTTGAAACTCTGTGAGCAGCCTCACAGTGCAGACTGGTCCACTGTCCATATGGGCCTCAACCATCCCTGTCCACCTGTGTTCATCAGTTCAGGGAAAAGGGGACATATTGTATATCACCTTTTCAGTAGTCAGTGTGGGGCATCATTTATGGATAGGTGCTCCCATAGAGCTCTGCTGCCATCAGTCAACAGTGATAGGGACTGTAAAGTGACATTGGGTCAAAGCGGTCTCTGCCCAACTGGAACATGTAGACTCTGCCCTTCTGCTAGTGTGGGAAGGGGATAGAATCCATGCCTGCTTTCAAAGTCCCTGAGGCCCATTCAGAGCATTTCTGTTCCAGACTGGCCCCACAATAAATATCCAGTTCAGATGAGTCCTGAGAACAAAGGAGGGTGCTAACTGGAGAGTCTTTGCAAGTTGCAACAACAAATCCACTATGCCTTGCAAATGGTGCAACCTGCTGCTCTGCTACTCGAACTGGAGCTTTGCACACAGCCTTTACTCCTGCCAAGATCTGAGCTCACCAAACCTGGATAATGTGTACTCTTGTGCACCGCCAATGAAAATTGGAAACTCAGAGCCATGCCCTGAGATTTGACACTCCTGTGACAGCTCAATACAATAAAACTAATTTTAGTATCTGTTAAAACTTTATATATTTAAATGCAATACTGTTGTTCTTTATTCATGCAGAGTATAATTAATGTGTGTGTGACAGTTTTACACACTAATAAGAATTCTGCCCTAAGGAGTTTACAGATTAACATTTGAAATAAGGGAGAAAGCACGGTAAATGGGAGAAGATTTAATCAATTTAGTTCAGGCCATTGAATTTAGGATTCGTTTAAATGGGAGGTGAAAATAAGCTTTGTGCTAAAGTCATCTCATTAAAAGTGGGATTTGAGGAATGATTTGAAGGAGAAGGGGAAGGGAGAACAATGAGGCTCTTCTGGAGGAGGCAGGTCAAGGAGTAAGGGGCATCAAAAGAGAAAAGGGGGAAATCTTTTGACAAGGATTTTTGGAATGATGTGTGTGGGGAAGTGAGGGTACAGCTATAAGTCTCTGGCAGCGAAGTATCAGTGTCTGAGAGCAAAGAAATAGATGTTGCACAGTTATACTGAGTCAGTGTCTTTGAAAAGAAGGCAACACCATGTTGGATAGATTATGATTGCTAATAGATATAAAAATGATGAGGAATTTGTCCTGTATCCAGGAACAGAACACTGTAGGAATTTAACCTTTTAGTATGGAAAAATGTTTGGCAGCCTTTAGGGTGGATCTTTTTATTTCCATTTCTGCAAAAATAAAAGAACTGAAATCTAGTCTGTTAGAACTTCAAATGGGCTGGTGATCACAGAAGTTCAGGGGGGAAGTGTGAACTATATCAAAATGGCTGCCTATATAACATTTTGATGGTGTTTCAGCAGGAATGTATTTTTAAAAAAATCCCTGTAGTTAGATATAACTAAAAAAACAAACAAACATTTTATCACAGCCCCGCTTACATGTACTATAGCAATATACCTATAAGGCTAAACACTATGCTAATTTACTTTATGAATCTTTGACATAATAATAATAATAATAATAATAATAATAATAATAATCTTTATTTCTACCCTGCCACCATCTCCCCGATGGGGACTCAGAGCGGCTTACATGGGGCCAAGCCCGGACAACATAATACAGCAATAAAATCAAAACATATACAGTAAACAACAACAACGTTATCAAAATGACATTAAAAGGAAAAAAAATCATAAAATAAACACTCCAATGAACACAATCACAGTAAGGATGACAGTGAGCGGGCCATATATTCAGGATAAATGACATGCAATGGTGAACTGTTTTAATATGTTAAAAAGCATTGTAGTCCATATTTCTATCATATGTACATTCAGGTGAAATGGGCATTTATTTTTAAAAACTGTCATTAGCCAAAAATATTAAAATGAGCCAAAATCATGAACAAAATGGTATGTCTGGATTAGCAGATCAACAGACAAATGTTATTTGATTTGACGACAGCATTCCATTTAATATTGGCATGCTTTTGGAACAATGTTAAATAATGAGATCATAACTGTTATTCTTCAAAGACTTCTCCAGCTAATCCGCTTTACTCTAGAGATTGCTTTAAATATATGTTAACACTTCCCTTCTAAATAAGCAGGGCTCCTACATTTATTATATCATGCCCAGAGTCCAGTCTGACCTGACTTTGTAAAATGATTAACCGAATAAAATATGATAAATAGAAGGATTTTATGAATCTAATTAGCAAAATTCTACCAGTATAAAACATTCCATTCCAAATCCTCTTCATACTAATCTTCAAAGACTGTTATTTTAATATTTATCTATTTGAATAAGAACACACATCCAAGCTGGGGCCACGTGTCCCGAAGACCTACCCAAATCATTAAGAGTTCTAGCTCATAAGCACATTTAATGGAAGTACATAAGCTCGACTGAGCAAAATCATGCTTGCTTCCAAGCAAACATGCACATCACCGACCTATTTATTTTCTTAGTGCTAGTTGTGCTTTTGTTTCTCTTGAGGCTGCCTAACAGCATTCTCCTTTCCCCATTTTAAGGGAACAGTTGACTCATGCATGCCACTTTGATGTAACAGTGACAATTTCAATAGTTATGATTTCCAAAACTACAAATACATTTGAGGGGTAATGAAATTGTTTCAGTAGAATGGACTTAACTCTGCTTGCGCATGCGCTTACAAGAAAAATAAAATGCTGAAGGAGTTGGTCATACTTTCAACCCATTTATTTCAACAGGTTAACCCTAAACGTGAATGAATTCTGGAATTGCACTAACTCGGTGTATTTTAAACTCAGCAGACACATTCCTTGCTTTGTCTGAACATGGGCCAACCCTTACTGGCTGAAATTACATACAGGCAGCAACCTTCAGTGCTCAAGATACTGCTTGAAGGAGTGACCATGTGTTAGGCATTTGAGTCAACTACTAGCCTACTCATTAAGTGCAGATGGAACCTGGATTGAATTTAAAATGTGAAGTCCCTAAGACAGATTTCCAAAAACAAGTCAGCAGGGACTTTCCAAGGTGTCACAAAGTGCCAAGGAAGAAGACATTTAAGGAATTCCAAGCCCATAGAATTCCACAAAAATACTTATTGCTGCAACCCTGCAAATGATATATTTCTCTCCATAAATATATGTATTTTCTTGCAAGCATGCAAAACAGTCCACCTTGTTAAACTATAATATACGTCACTGATTGCAGGTAACTACTAATTTTTTTTACAGCTAGGAGTCACTTAAATTATTCATTACCTATGAACAGGTTTAGTGCACAGTGCTCCATGCAAAAAATGCAAAACTGAGGCAAATGTCTATAATTTATCCTGCTACATTAAAACCCATTATTAGTAATAAAATACTGTATTTCTTTTATTCTAAGTTGTACTTTCCCTTCCACATAAACATATCTAAAAATGGGGTGCATCTTAGAATTGAGAGCACTTATATATGTATCTGTTTCGACACCTCTCTCTCTCATTCTTTTCTATTGGTTATATTGAAATTAGTGTGCATTTTACAATCATTGGTGTCTTAGAATCAAAGAAATAGGGTAATAGCAAACCAAAATATTTGTCAGATATTGATGATGCGCTCAAGGTGAAAATAAATAATCATGTTTCTTCTAATTGTTTCCATGCAATAATAGGAAGCATGTTTCAGTCATAACTCAATTTTTATGAGGAAAAAATGCTGAATTTGAAAATTATTTTCATCGCTGAATTTTTATTCATATTTCTTTTTTAATGTCTGCTAATGACCAAGATCGTAAACTCTTCTCTTTATTGAGTTAAAAAATCTGTGATTTTAGCTATTTGAGAAACTTTCTCTTAATGTGATATATAAACACTTTTTATGGCCAGAATGAGAAGATTTTGCTTCTTGAGATCTTGTTTATTTATCTTATTTATTATTTTTATTTCTACTTTATGTCTCTAAAAATTGGCCCAAAGTGGCTGAACTCAACTTGCATCGATGCTGGCCAGGAGGGGGCTGAAGGCATCTGAAAGGATGAAGGGCCTTCTTAACTAAAGGTCACATATCTTCACACTGGCAATTAAAAACCATCAGTGAAATAGAAAGTGAATGCTACTATCACTTCTTTCACCCATTTATCAATTCAGCTATTGACAAATATTATTGAAATATCATTCACCCCTACCTCCAACAGACAAGAGTTCTTTCTCCCACCCTGGAGTTTGCACAGATATATAAACCCCCATTTTCCTAGTTTCCAACAGACCTCACAACCTCTGAGGATGCCTGCCATAGATGCAGGTGAAATGTCTGGAACATGGCCATACAGTCCAAAAAACTTACAACCTAGTGATTCTGGCCATGAAAGTCTTCAACAAGACATCATTGAAATAACTTTGTCTCCTGCATATTGGCCTTCTGCCAAGCCACTTCATTTAATTAATTAATTAATTAATTTATTAAGAGTATGCCTCGCTTTTTATCCCCTGGCATTCAAAGCAACCAACATCAAAAATAAACAAATCCAATTGGCTAATTAATGTTATATCACCCAGAGTCCAGGTTGTATACACTCTCAATGCCTATAGTAATATTATAATTCTATTCTATGACAATGTGTACTCTAGAAGAAGAAAAATGAATTAGGAAAACCATTTTTTTTACCACCACCTCCTTCTAACATGTCTCTTGATCACTTTCAAGAAGAAGAATGAATATTCCATGTTTCCACCACCTCCATCAGTCCGGCTAAACTTTCCACATGTTGAAGCCTTGCTCTGACTCTCTGGGCGTAGCCCTCTCCCATGGCTTCAGGTAGAGGGAGGGATTCTCAGGATAAGCGCTGCCTTGAAAAGAACTTTATTGTAAGTCACTGTCCCTTGTTGTTTAAATGTAACTTTTGTAGGCTAGCTAAGGGACTGTTTGGCCACTTGTTACTTCCTTTCTTGTCTTTCAAAGTTTTGGGAATCACAGGGCCCTTCTACACAGCCATATAAGCCGGAATGTTGAAGCAAATCAATCCACAACATCTGCTTTGAACTAGGCCCCCTTCCACACAGCTGAATAAAATCCAACATTATCTGCTTTGAACTGCAATAAATGGCAGTATGGACTCAGATAATCCAGTTCAGAGTAGATATTGCGGGATTGTATGTCTTGATATTCTGGGATATAAGGCTGTGTAGAAGGGCCCTGAATCCACACTGCCATATAAACCAGTTCAAAGTAGATAATGTGGGATTGCATTTAGGGAATTCCAAGCCTATTTGTTGTTCATTCGTTCAGTCATTTCCGACTCCTCGTGACCTCATGGACCAGCCCACGCCAGAGCTCCCTGTTGGCTGTCACCACCCCCAGCTCCTTCAAGGTCAATCCAGTCACTTCAAGGATGCCATCCATCCATCTTGACCTTGGTTGGCCCCTCTTCCTTTTTCTTCCATTTTTCACCAGCATAATTGTCCAAGCCCATAGAATTCCACCAACCCCCCCCCCCCCAAAAAAAAACAGCATTAGGGTCAACAGGAGGCTGCAGTCAGCACAGGGAAATACAAGGTTGCCCCATATGTTGTTGCATCCAAAACCTATCTGGATACCTTTTCCTGTTTCATTCTCATCTTTCTCACTTTACAAAATTACAATTGTGGTATAATACTCTTTCTTCGTCTGAGGCCCCTTCTACACGGCCATATAATCCAGATTATCAGAGCAGATAATCCATATCATCTGCTTTGAACTGGATAATATGAGTCCACACTGCCATATAATCCAATTCAAAGCAGATAATCTGGATTTTATATGGCAGTGTAGAAGGGGCCTGAGATGTGTGAGGCTTGCATCACTTTTAGCAAAAACAAAAGAAAAAAGCATGGTATGAATGCCTCCCCTTTCCATCTCTGCTTTAAATTCTTGATTTTTTTCTTGCTCTCTCTACCCCTTTTACTCTTTCAGCCCCTACTCTCCTCTTTCCTTCTTTTCTTTCTCTCCCACCCCACCCCACCCCACTCCACTCCACTCCTACTACACTCACTTTCTTCATTATTATAAGGTGGCTTTGGGCAAAAGGAGAGCAGGGAGGTGCTCAGCCCCCCCCCCCCCCCCGGAAATGAATTCTACAGGAACAGCCATTGAAAAGACTCTGGGCCCTTTCACACAGACATATAACCCAGAAGACCAAGGTAAATAATCCACAATATTTGCTTTGAACTGCATTATTAGAGTCCATGTTGCCATATAATGCAATTCAGTGTGGATTTATACAGCTGTGTAGAAGGAAATTCTCTCTCTTTCTTCCTCCAACTGCAACAACTGGGGGGCTTCTCTTCTCTACCTCTTTTTCTCCATAATTATTAAAATAAGCACAATGATGTTTTTGGGATGAGAAAAAATATTATCAATCCTACCTCTGTTCCAGATGAGAGTGTAGCCAACATGGGCTTCTTTTAATAATAATCTGATATAATATATAACATTCTAGAAAAGAAGTAGGGACTCCTTCAATATGTTTTAATTGCAAATGCATATATTTCTGAGTGTGGTGTTGTTGTTTGAGCATTGGCCTAGGGTTCTGCAGACTAGAGTTTGAAACCCCACTGAGCCATGAAACTCATTGGATGACCTTGGACAAGTCCTATTCTTTCAACCTCAGAGGAAGGCAATGGGAAATCTTTCCTGAACAAATCTTGCCAAGAAAACTCTGCCATAGGTTCGCTTTAGGGTTGCCATAGGTTGGAAACAATTTGAAGGCACAGAGCAACTACTAAGCTTTAGCAGTCAGAGACCCTGAGGAGGAACAACTGACCAGCTTGCTCCACTTGCTGAAAGAGGCTACTGGGTAGGGACAACCCAAATCTGTGTATCTTTCCTTGTCTCTCCATTGGAAAGTGTAACATGGCTGTCCCATCTCTGCTAATGCATACTTTAAAGGACATCAGCAGTTCAACTTCAGCTTCATAGTTTGGAAGTGAGAAACAGCATATTAAATTTTGGCATTCCATTAATTAAGTTTAGACTTACAAGCAAAATATTTCAAATTACAAGCTCACAGGCTAGACTTTGCATTCATGCGAGTGATCAATGTCTGTCACTGAACCATAAATAGAGTGTAAGTTGTAATTGAAAGTCCGGGGACATTAACTTTTAAATGACACAGAATGTACAGCCTTCAACTTGTGTACAGTCAGCGTCTGAGTATACTACTGAGTAATTCTCATTTTAGGTGACTACTTGTTTATAAATAGCCCCACTGAAGTAACTGAAGAAATTATTCGTTGTGCTTTTCTAGAAATGCAGATGAATTTAAATATTATATGGCAATTACTATAGTAGGGATTGTGTTCTTTTATGAAACATTAGTGCATTGAGATTAGTGTGCAGTATTTTTAAATAAGAGAATAGCAGCATTCTCATGCTAGACTGCCTAATGGCTCAATTAGAATAATCATCTTCCTCCCCCCCCCCCCAAAATTAGGACCCAGCTTTATCTCAACATGGAACACACTTTTTTTTTTAAATTCTCTTCAGAGTAAGTATTTTCTATTTACAGGAGTGAACTGACAGCTGTCTTTGTCATGCTGGGTTTAGGAGCTCCATCTACTAACATTCCTTCCCTTTCTTCCTTCCTTCATTTATCTTTCTGCTTCTTTTGAAAAACAACAAACCTAACAAAATCACAGTAAAAATGTGTTGGTTCTACTGGAAAAATCCATCTTAGGTTATGCCATGATTCTTATATAGGTCCCAACCAACTAGTTAAAGACCACTGGTTTAGAAAATTTTCCAGTTAACTTCTGTTAAAATTGTGTAGACAACAATGCATCTAAGTTGCTTAAGTTCACAAATTAGGAGCATGTGTTAAATTATAGAAATCCAGACTCTCTTCTCTTTCCTACTGAAAAGTTCTGAATTTGCACAGTTGAAAAAAAATGCAGATCGTGTCTATACACCAGCCAGTTAGTCATGACAAATGGGATGATCTTGTGTATGGTTTAAAATAAAACTAATCTATGTCTGGGAGGGCCTCATTAATGTAGTTTGACACCACTTTTGTTGCATGGCTCAAAGGTGTGGAAACCTGGGAAACAAGATCTTTAGCCTTCTGTGCCAAAGAATGCTGGCACTTAACCAAACTACAACCCCCAGGATTTCATAGCACTGAGCCATGGCAGCTAAATTGGTGTCAAACTGTATTTATTCTGCAGTCTCATCAAAAGCAATAATGGACCTCTTCACATAGCCCACACAAGCCATGCCACTGCACCATCAGTCACTAATAAAAGAGAAGACGTGCAGGGTGCCTTGTGTTGTCCTGTGTGTCCTATCTCCTTTGCACACCACATGGTGGGGATGGCACCCTGTCCCCATCAGAAGGAAGAAAGGGCGTATTTCCCCACTATCCTTTCCCCCATCATATAGGGGAAAGGGGAGGAAAGTGTGGATAGCTGTGTTGGGGCTACCCGAAAAACACTTTCCTCCCTGTGGTGGAGGAGGAAGCGATTTCTGGTGCTTTGGGAGGAATGTTGGCGGGCTTGCCATGTGTCATCTGATGGTGCTTGGCAGGCACCTTCCAAGCCACAGATAAAAGTGGCAAAATGGGGCTATTTTGCCCCGTGTGAAGAGGTTGAATGTGAGTTTCATGTCTCACATTTCCAGTGCAGTCTTATCTGTTTTCTTGGTCTTTCTTATTTCAGTGCAATTTACTCTCAATTAAATACATATAAGACTTAGCCAAGACCAATCAGAAATAGGTTAGGACTGTAAAATGATGCCAATGTATTAAGCAATAATCACTATGGGGTTTTTTTTTAAAGTTATCTTTTTGTGAGTAACTAAAATGGTTACACCATTACTTAAGTTCTTTGTGATACTTTAAGAAAAGATTCTTTTGGTGCTATGAAAACATTATGTTCCCAAACAAGTGTAATCCCTTAAAAGTCAAAGGATAAAACAATTACAAGAAACAAGTTATCTGTAGTCCATTTAGACTTTAACACATGGCTGTTGACAAGTTCTTGAACTTCAGCCTTGTAATTCAATCCTCACTTTTCGATTTGGTAGATTTTATTTTTAGAAATAAACACTTCCCTCCAGTAAATGGCTCTAATACCAGCAGTTCTGCACCAGTGAAAACTGAGGAACATTGCTGTGAACCAAAGAGCTGATGGCATATGCCTAGGGAGCAAAGCAGGCTGATGCAAACACAAACCAGCATGATTTGCCACTGTACAACATTTTTCTCAGCCATGCCATTTCCTTAATTAATACAATATTGGCTAATTAAATGAAGTCATTCCCCAGGCTCCTTCAAGACACTGAGCAGAAAGTGAACCTTATTTCTTTCTCCATAATAGTCAGTGCCTGTAATCTTTCCATTTCCGTTCCATGAGTAATTGGCTGCATACTCCACTATATGTCACTTTAAATAATCAAGGTTAATTGGGATCGTTCTATGAAATTCCACATCTTCCTGGAGTCATTCATTACAATTAAACCACCATTTGTAAGAGTCTCAAACCTTAGACATCTACAGAGTAGCAAACTCGGCAATGTAGAATCAAATCCAAGTAGTGTTTCCTCTACCCTGGTGATTTCTGACTGTTGCTAATGGCAAAATTGCCTTAATAAGCTGATAAATGTTGTCAGTCTTCTGTTTGATATATACAATAATATATACTTGAACTTTGTGGATGACCTACAATTCTTTGCAAAGAATACTGTGACTGAAATTTCCAACTCTAATCAAGCATACTATGAAAAATATATTTCTTTCAAAATTTTGTAACTTCACAACTTTAAAAAGAAGACAAGAGAAGGCTTTAGTAAATTCATTTGATAGCTTACTTTCCCTTGTCTCCAAGGAGCTGAGATCAGCAAGTGTGTTGAAATGTTACTGAGTTCAAGAAGGAATGCAAAATGCAAGGTTTGCTTATCCAAGTTCATACTACCCTTCAGTACATTTGCAATCACATAATACGTATTATTGACATGCCACTATTACTTATAGGTCCTGATTAAGACTACACTTCCACTGGTCTCAAAATAAGCCTTCATGTTGAATGATCACCTGTCTCACTTATTTTCATATGGGTGAGAAACTTGGAGCAAAAATGTGTAAATCAATATCATTTTATTATTATCCTCAAAATTATATTGCCCAGATGAAAATCAATATATTGCTCTTGTACAGCTTCTGCTGGGCGGTCAATCAACATGATGCAGCCTATTGTAGGAGTCATATAATATTTTAGAGGACTTATTGCTGACTATTTCAGCAAAGCTAAATACAGTGTTGGTAGAGTGGACTTCTACTTGCACAAGAGATTTTCCATTTTTCTTCCTTTTTACCCACAACATTTTAGAAAAATCAAGAATACATAGGAGGCATTCATAAGGGAGGAATAGAACTTGATACAACAGAAGTATCTGTTTTTTGACAAAATGATACCATCAGGTACAACCTAATGGGTGTAATCTTGGACACATCTTAGGAAAATATTAGATTAATATGGGATAGAATACTACCAGGGCAAACATTTCTGCAACCACAAAAATAACTGATTTCTGAAGAAATCACAACTATTAAGTTGGACTGGATAGCCCTTGTGGTTTCTTCTAGCTCTATGATTCTATGATAGGTTTCAGAGATGTTCCCAGGATGTGGTGGGGGCTTTTTTGGATGACAAGAAGAATCCAGTACTTATCCAGATGTGCCCATAGGAAAAGGCTAACAATGGCTCTAAGTACATTTGCTTACCTGAAGCTAAGCCTCATTCACTTAATTTGAATACAGTATGTTTATCACATTATAAAGTTGTTGTCTGATAAATACAGGGCTATGGAAAGCTGGCTTATAACGAGTCTGACTGACTGTCCATCATGCCCAGTATTGCCAGTGGCTCTCTAGTGTTTCACACAGTATACTTTCTTACTTAGGGATCCATAGTATTTCCTAGTGTCAGTGGCTCTCTAGTGTTTCTATCCAAGAACAAACTGATCTTGCTTAGCTTCTGAAATCCTGGGAGTTTAGCATACGTGGTGGGTCCTGATCATACACTGGCTCATGTGAAAACATTGTGACTATGGACCTTGCAGCATGATCTTATAATACCTATTTGAGAATAAATCTTTTTCATTTCAATATGACAAACAAGACTTATTCCCAAGCAGATATTCTTAGGACCATGCTGCAAGGAATACAGAAGTGATAAAATAAAACTCGCTCATGACTGCATTCTGTTTCCAAGCCTAGGGTTGGGTTCATTTTGGATATGTAACTTAAGAAAATGAGGAAGTATCAGTGGCAGCACAACATAACTGCAGATGATTACAAGCTCGTTCCAAATGTAGACGCTTGTGAGTGGACAGGAAATGGAAACAGTGCTGTTAGATACCCTGGGTGGAAATGTCTTTTAATAGAGAAGTTTAATTAAACACTCCTCTGTTGAGAAACCTTAGTTAGCTTCATTGAACTATTCACACTCTTTGGAGAGTAAGCATTTTTAAGTTCATATTTAACTTACAGAATGTAACTTTATTGGCCAGACAACTAGATAAGACTTCCATATCTTTCAGCTACTCATGTAATTGTAGCATTGTGAAATATCCTGACAAACTTTCAGTGTTTGATAAAGAAAAGAGGAAAAGGAAAAAAAAGGAAATACCTGTTTTGTCAGTGACTGCCATAGAATGAGAGACAGGAAAAAGGAGGATTGCAAGCCAAAGCTGAATTATGCAAAATCCAGTAGCCTTCATCTCCTCTCGAACACATGTGAACAAACGTTCAGAAATCTGAAATAAAAACTTGTATTAACAAAAAAGCTCTTACACAGGATGTCTGCTCTGACTACATGAAAATATCTAACAATATATTCTTAAGAGGGGTTAGATACAAGTGTTTGAATTGCCAGGAGCCAGCAAGAGCCTGGCCTCCTTGCTTTCCTGTGAAAGTCTCTTAGATGAATATTAAGGGACCTATGAGAGTGGGAGATTGTTTGTTTAAAATGGAGGGTGGACTCCAGAGTCCTTGTGAATTTCATTACAGGATGCATACCAAATCTGACAGAAATATGTGGGTTCATGTGCAACTGACTCAACACATGTGTGAAAATTTTATTACACAAGGCTGAAAACGTGCAGTTATGGCAGGATAAAAGCATCTTTTGATGGGGCATACCACATTACATTGATGACACATGCCACATGGCATTGATTCATGAAGAAAAACCTGTTAATGCATCCAAATATTTCAGTTTTTCTGCCATTCTTCTTTATGCAATCATTTTCTTCCACTGCTGTTCCATTATAGCAAAGCAGAGGAAAATGTGAGAACACTAAAACTGTATGGCCGCATAGTTGCAGCAAAATAGATAAAAAATAGAAAGAAAAATTGTCTACATATACTGGGTAGAGCAAATATGTGTAGGATTTCAAATACCTAGGACTTTGGTTCAGTAAAAACCTGTCATGGTCCACTCACTTAAAATATACACTTGTCCAGGCCCGATCAAGCGACAGTGCTACCAGGAGGTTTTTCCATTCCAGGGGCAACCAATATACCCCCCCAGCTCTGCAAGTTTTCCAAGCAAAGGCGATGTCACAACTACTCTATGGAGTGCCCATTTGGTTAACCCCTGATAACAGTGCCATCAGATCCTTCCACTCGAAATTCCTCCACAAATTATTTGGTGTCCCAAACTGTGACTCGTATGCAGTTCTATGTCTAGAATCTGGCCAATACTCCATAGAGGCCACTATCTGGCTAAACATAATAAAATTTTGGTTATTTATCCACTACCAAAGCCCCAGCAACTCTCTGACCCCTCACCTTGAATGAACTCTATCACTCAAAATGGTGCTCAACAGTTCTAGCAAAGATCAGGGAATTGGGCTATGATAGCAACTTCTTGAACTTGCTAACTTTCACTGAGATCTTTACCCTTATCAAAAAGAGCCTGCTAGAAAGGGATTATAACCAATTGTTGAGCTTGGCCAATAAATCCTGTTCACCTATGAACATGGCAATTCCATTCATACAGGAAAACCCAGACTTTTATATTGCAGCGCTCACTAACCCCTCTTACAGGAGTGCCTACATGCTGGCTAGATTTAATATTATGCCATCTCCGCTCCATAGAGGAAGACTCAATAAGCAATAAGAGGCTTTGTCCCTGTAGCACAGGACAGCTGGATTCTATCCCGCATATTCTTCTGCACTGCCCACTTTACCAGGAACCAAGATCTAGCTTACTACCACACATTATAGATTCCTTGAAAAACTACAGTGATTCAGACAAAGTAATTATGCTTTTAAATTGTCAAGATTTTAACTGCTGCTTTTTAGTGGCAAGATTCCCGAATGAAGTATGTAAACTGAATGTGTAGCAAATGTGAAGTTCCCTTTTCTATGGTTTGTACTATATTTTATACCTTTTTGCTATGTATATGCCAATAAAGGCTTATTGGATTGGAAAAAAAGTTAAGAGTAGTTTTCCTGAAAGTGTCATTTGCATTCGCTTTGAAACATCTTAGACAACGTTGACCAGTCTCCTTTTTTTCTATTTCCAATCTAAATTTGTAATTTTTTTGCAGTTACAATAAATGACCATATTAAAAAAGCAACTTCCTCCTGGATATGAAGCTTTTGGGAGAAGCTTGTTCCAAGCATGCCCAAAAGCAGAGCCAGAAGCACCAAAACTTGAAAAACCTGATTCCAACAGACTTGATTCCTTTGAGGCACATAAACCCAGAGCAACACTGGCAAGTTCCATACATAGCTGCAGCAGATCAAACATGAGCTTTTGGAGAGGCTCAAGAGTTTCTAGCTAAACACCAGTCCCTTCAAATAGATGAGGATGGAACCTGAGAAAAACCATCTGATCTAATCGACCTCAGCTGAGCCTCAGATCCTGTTGGAAAAAGTTGCTCACATGGATTTCTATCAGGTGGTGCAACATCTGCCCTCTCTTGTGTCTTGTGGAATCCTGTTACTGGTCTGTGTATAACATCATTCTCCTTATCAGACAATTGATCTATATCCTAGCCAGATAACCTATATAATTACAAGCAGTATAAATCTGGAAATTTGGGAGGAATCAGTCGTCTTTCATGTGTAGTTGAACTCCTGTTCTCACCAATTTTAGACATCCTGACCGTAGTGAGTAATATAGGGTGGGATTAACATCCCAACAACACCTGATAGAAACTATCCTACATACAGTCTGTACAGTTGGCCATTGGTGTCTGCTGTGTTTTGTTCCATGACCCTCCAGAGCTACCAGATCTATGGTTACTCAATTCCCATTATATACAATAATGTTGTAAAATAATGTCTCTTATATAAAATGGCAAAATGAAGGTTTGCTTTTTATATGTTTAAAATATTTTGAAGATCTGGATGGTTGAATCAATGGATGCAGAATCTACAGGTATGAAGGACTGACTGTAGTTATCTACTACAAGCTACAAGCTTAATTTTGATATATGTCAGAAAAGGGTGGCAACATTTTTGCATACTTTCCAAGAGCATTCTTATAAAGGGACTTTTTTTATTTGACTTCCAGATCTGATCAATAATCCTCAGTCCATTTCTCTTTTTGGTAAAGAATGGATAGTTTCAAGGAGTCTTTAAAAAGTATGTTTACTATAGCTGCTATGTTGAGGGCTGTTACTTCTTATCCCTTCTTTAAGGCAATTCTGTTTGTACTCTACAGAAGAGCACTAAATGCATTATGGAGCTGTGTCTGCCCCTCTTCTCTCCCTTCGAGGCCAGGGCAGTGGCAGTTAGGATGGAGAGAGTTGGGGTGGAGATCAAGTTCTAAATCCTTGCTTGGTCACGAAACCCACGTCGCATTCTCTCAGCCTCAAAGAAAGGCAATTCCCAAGCAATAAGGTAATAATCCAGTATGGCTGGTTTGAGATGGTTTTTAACAATTTAATTTTAAAGTGGATACAACTGATTTTAATGTTTGTGTATATTTATAGTTTGTTTTTATTCCGGCATTAAATGTTTACCATATTTATGTTGTGCTCCACCCTGAGTCCTCTTCTGGGTGAGAAGAGTGGAATATAAATGCAATAAATAAATAAATAAATATCCTGCCAAGAAAACCCTGTGATAAGGTCACCTTAGGGTAGCGATAGGTCAGAAATTATTTGAAGACACACAACAACAATGTTCTCAACTTCATCATTGCATCTGAAGGACTGCACTTTCTGCAAAAGCGCATGCTCAGATCAATCAATTGAGTTTCAAAGTTTCTGAATTTCTTCATTCCTCTATCTTTCCCTAACCTATAGAAAGTTTATACGATAATATCCTTATAGCAACTGCTAATTGAAATGATCTACGACCAATGCCAATATATCTCACTTGAACTGATTTTTTACTTGTATTTTCCTGCTCTCTCTATCCATCTATTACATCTTCAGAAAATGCAAAAGAGAGAGACAGCACAAAAAGAGTCAAATACATGTGTGTCATTTATCAGTGTGCCATAAACAAAAAAGGGGGAGCGTAAAGGGGCTAATTTTAACTTACAAGTAGGCTATGAAAAATGTTTTAGCTACTTTTTTGAGACTGATGAATAACAGGTTTTCCACCAGCTGTGCTAAGTTCACATATTAGTCAAAAAGCCACTCAATTATCATTTGTAAGTAATAGCTGACTTAACGTTTTTTTTCTTTTTAGCTTTTGATACTTTAAGCTGAACTAGAAACATTCATTGTCAGCTGAATGACTGAGGCAGTCATCATATTAAACTGAGATGTATGATTCCTATATCTAGATTTTTAAAAGAAGGACAACCTTTTATATCTCTCAAAATATGCAGATAAGTGAGACCGCGTATTCCTTTTTGGGCCACATATGAAAGAAGTTTTATATATCCAACAAAGTGTCTTTGTCTTTGTCTTCTGTGATTTTTCTGAATCCATAAAGAAGATAGAGAAGCACAACTTTAGCAAAACATAGTAATATTTAAAAATGATATATTTTCCCAATAAAGATGATATAACATCATAAATCTTTAAATGGACTTAGAGTATGGGAGGGAAATACACAGTGGCTATTTTTGATCCATTCATGCCATCTGCATTTGTGTTCTCATTAATTCATACAGTCAACAGTAATAAGAGACTTTGGTTTCTTCTAATTTTGGAATATGGAATAATTAAAGATGAACAAGGGTGCAAGATGGAAAAGGGATAATGCTTAAGTCCTGCTAGATTAAGAGTAATTTAATACCACATGAATCAGCTTTATTGATGATGCACAATAAGGGTTTTTTCACACACTTTTGAGGAAGTTTGTTGTCTGGCCATTGCAGTTTGAAGCTAGCATCTAATTGCATTAAATAGTTAGTGTAGATGGGGCCTCTGTGAGAGACAGGAATTCCTGTCAAGAGAGTGAGAACCCAAACTGGTCAATGAATTGCCTGAGATGACCTCTAGGTTGGAACCCTGTAATCCAGATGTTTGGGAGCCATATTTTGGCTGCATCTACACTGTGGAATTAATGCAGCTTGACACCATTATAACTGCCATGGCTCAATGCTAGTTTTACAAGGTCTTTAACTTTCTCCGTCAAAGAGTGCTGATGCCTAACAAAACTACAACTCTCAGGATTTCATCACACTGAGCCATGACAGTTAAAGTGGTGTTAAACTGTAATAAGAATTGCAGTCCAACAACATTTGGAAAACACACTGCTCCTTCAGGTAAGTGTTGCATTAACCTGGTGAAGGGCTGCACCATGAGGGAGGAAGAGAAAGAGTTAGTCTTGGTTGCACTTCAATGCAAATTTTTGTACTTATTGATAACCTGTTTGCATCTGGGCATGTTTCCTGGCCTGACATGTTGAAGAACCAGGGAAAGTAGAGACTTAGGACTTTATCACATGCACCCCCATGCCGTTTTG
Organism: Anolis sagrei; assembly: GCF_037176765.1. NCBI lineage: Eukaryota > Metazoa > Chordata > Lepidosauria > Squamata > Anolidae > Anolis > Anolis sagrei. The sequence goes on from NC_090021.1 coordinate 113,774,899, forward strand.
CCAGTAAATGTGGTGAAATAATGACACTTCCCCCATCACACAGGGAAAGCATCACCCAACTGGGGCAGAAGTGTGCTGGCACTTCATGGGAACCTTCCTGTGTTGACAAGGACGTGTCCTAGGACACTTCCGTGCCAGTTGGAGGATGTCGTGTGATGGGCTAGATGCCCATCTGTCCCTCAACTTGAGTAGAAGTGTCCTAGGATGATAAAAATTCCTTATGTGATGAGGTCCAGCTGGAGGATAGTCTGAAACATGAGGTGCTGTGTAAACAATCCTTCGGATAGAGGACTTTGAGCCCCTTCAGTGAAATAGTGTACAATAATGGCAAAAATGCTATTTTGAAATAGGTTTTTCACCCATTTGGTGGACTGTTTTTGTATATTCTTTCCATCACTGTTAAGCACAAAAAGTAGAAAAGAGCCATTCTCAATCACACATACATTCTAGCTAAAGTATTGCATAGGGCATTAGGTGTGGAAATAAATAAATAATCTGAAAGTGGCTTCAGCTTTTTCCCATTTCTTTATTTCCAGTTTTGTCTAAGCATAAAAAATAAATCTATTTCATTCTATCCTCATGAGCAAATTTGTACAGAGGAAAATCTTGCTCTAACTTTCTCTAAAGCTATTTCAGATGGACAATGGGGATGTTATGTCCTCACTGTGTTTGTTTTACTTAGTGTGTTATCTAAATATGCAATAAAACATGGTTTTTGAAAGATTTTATTGGGATCCGTTCCTGTTGGCCAAAGGACACATGAGGCATGAAGAACTGGGATTGGCTGCTTGACTTTTATTTCCTCCAATGTACAGGGCATCCAGTTTACTTGTGACAGCATCATTAGGGAGCAGAATTTAAGATAAGCCTTTCAACTCAGCCTGATTTATGTAAACAAAATCCTCATGGGAGCAGAGTTTGGTGATGACTAAGAAATGGCAAACAGACAAAATATTGACCCTATGTATTTGAATCTAATGCTCACCCTTTTTGGCTAAATTACCTCACCAAATTTAGATTGCACATTAGATTTGCATAATACAATAATCTTAGGGCCCTTCCACACAGCCGTATAACCCAAAATATTAAGGCAGAAAATCCCACAATATCTGCTTTGAACTGGGTTAACTGAGTCCACACTGCCATATAACTCCGTTCAAAGTGGAAAATGTGGGATTTTATCCAGCTGTGTGGAAGGGGCCCTAGTGATGAGAAAAAGCAAAAGGGGAAGCTGCTTGAGAAGTACCTGATATTCCTATCTGAGGGATATTATCTCTAATTAAATTGCCATGGCTCAGTGCTATGCAATCCTGGGATATGTATGTTGGCGAAGTATCGGCATTTTTTTGGCAGAGAAGGCTCAAGATCTTGGAAAACTACAACCCCATGACTCCCTAGCATTGAACCAAGTCAATTGAAGTGGATTCAATCCATAGCATAGATGCACCCCAAGGTTTTCTTTTCCATTGCTGGAAGCTTTGGTGCTCTAACACTTTTGTTTTTAATGAATGAACTGTAAATGGACAAATGTTATTTATTTATTTATTTATTTATTTATTTATTTTGCGCATTTCTATCCCGCACTTCTCAACTCCCGAGGGGGGACTCAGGGCGGCTTTCTTAAGCATTATGATTTTAGAGACCCATGTTTGGCTCCCTGCTTGGCCATGAAAGCCTGGTAGGTGACTTTGGGTAAGTCGCACTCTCTCAATCTCAGAGAAAGGCAAAGGCAAATCCGCTCTGAACAAACCCTGTGATAGGTCGTCATAAGTTGAGAACCACTTGAAGGCACACAACAGCATCTACAAATGGGTTCAACTCAGGCTTGCCAGGAATTTAGGAAGGCTTTCCACTAATGGAATTGCTTATTTGAGCAAAACTCCTCCTATAGGTCCTCAACACCCTTCCTGGAGCATTAGGAAATGCTCTGGTGCACTAGGGAATCTGCTGAAGCACTTTGAGTTGTGATGGAAAGCTGTGGTGAAGAAATAAGGAACTCCCATCACACATGCATCTGTCCTGAAGCATAAATTAGATTCAAGCCCTAGGGTCAAGCAAGCCTTGATTTTTTTTTTAGCACTTCTAAAATTTTACAGTCATTGACAGGGCTGGATGTTTTACTATCCTATAGGAGGCTTCTCTCATGTCCCTCATGGGAAGCTGGAACTGTCAGACAGGAGCTCACCCCATCTTGCAGATTCGAACCACAGACCTTCAGGTCAGCAGTTCAGCTGGCATAAGGGTTTAACACATTGCGCCACTGCATCTCCGGTAAACCCACTGACAACAGTAAGTTGAGTGTGAATAATTACAGAGTAAAAGAAGAGGAAATTGGAAATGAAATAGGTGTGATCCAAATTTCAAAACAAATTTCTCAAGTTGAAAATGGCAGTAAAATTGGTCTGCTACTATGCTTGGGGAAACTATTTTCAAGAGATAATTATTTACATTCCCTCACAATACTGGACAAAGTTTTTTTTGCATGACTTAACTGTTCAATTATATTTTTATTTGTACTTAGGTATTTTTAAGGACAACAGAGTCAAAGTGTATTAATGGTGCCAACAGACACCTGGGTGGAAAAGAGATGTATACTTAAATGATGTTCTATTTACCACCTTAGGAAGCTATGCATATAAGTCACAGTGCACTGGTCTACTGTCACTATGTATTTATTTCTAAAATGGAAAGTTCTAACATTTATACCTGATCAATAGTTATGGAATTACAACCCAGACCTCCTTCCACCTTGACTGTACTGGAATTAGCTGAGTGGGAAGAAAGCAAATCTGTCTTTGCACAAAGGTATCCTTTAGTAAGGTTGTCACCTTTTCTTCAGGCCAAATGTGCATTCAATAGCTGCATGTCAAGCAATAGCTCATGTCAGCAAGTAAAGCTTTTCATATTATTGCATTTCAAGCTAAGGAAGACAACTTACTGAATTTCTTCTTCAGTGTCTCCCCTCTCCCTTGAATCAGAGGAAATGAGCACGGACTGGAGTGGGATGGGGAAAAATTAGGCAACCCTCATTTTTGAGTTATTTGTCATTTTGAAAATTGAAATGTACTATTGGAAACACTGACTGATTCAAGAGAACACATGATATCGAAAAGAACGTTTGATATTGTCTGGGCTGGGCTGGAATCTGTATGAAGGCGCTTCATTGATTTCCCATCTTCATTTTATGCACAGCCCAGTACAGCTCCAACACATGCCAAAGTTTGCTCCTCTTTGAGTGTCTTCCCCTCTTCCCCTCTAGGCTCTCAGACACCCTATGACCAAAGTTGGATCGGAAAAATGCTCTACCAACCAGCCTCTCTATCTCTCTCTCCAACCCTTATGCCATGGTTGACATTCATTCCACATTTGTTTGGAAAACATATGGTCTTTTCCACGTGGTTGACTGCCTTCCTAGATTTTGAGCAAATTGATACTCTGATAATCCATAAAGAGACCGGCAAATTAGAAGGTGGCCAATGCTGAATGGAACTAGTTTAGGCTGTTCATTTCCATCAAGTAATAGATGCATTAAATGAATCTATTGACCCTAAAGCAATGGGGCTATAGTCAGGACAGGAGGGTTGCCGTCCTAACTTCCCTCTCTTCCTCTCACATGTATCCTAGAGTCCATCTACACTGCAGAATCAATGCAGTTGGACACCAATTGAACTGCCATGGATTAATGCTATGAAATCATGGGAGATGTAGTCTCACAAGATCTTTAGCCTTCTCTTCAAAAGTATGTTGCTGCCTCACCAAACTACACCTCTCATGATTCCATAACATTCAGCAAGGACAGTTAAATTTAGGTAAAAGTGCATTAATTCTATTGCATAGGTGCACTCTTGGTGAAGAAGAATAATACATTATGACAGACCTTTATTTGTGCTATTTCACAGTCTTCATAAGAACCTCATCCATTCCAGAGCAACTTTACCTAAGTTGTCCACACCTAAATTATATATACATGAATGAGAATTTCCACTCAGAAACATTTAACATTTAACATGTTAAGGAAGCGGTCTGCAAACACTTAGAAACAAATGCAGTCATCACTAATAGTCAACATGGATTTATCAAAAACAAGTCATGCCAGACTAATCTGATCTCTTTCTTCGATAGAGCTACAAGCTGGGTAGATGCGGGGAATGCCGTGGATGTAGCGTACCTGGATTTCAGTAAGGCCTTCAACAAGGTCCCTCATGACCTTCTGGCAAGGAAACTAGTCCAATGTGGGCTAGGCAAAACTACAGTGAGGTGGATCTGTAATTGGTTAAGTGGACGAACACAGAGAGTGCTCACTAATGCTTCCTCTTCATCTTGGAAAGAAGTGACAAGTGGAGTGCCGCAGGGTTCCATCCTGGGCCCGGTCCTGTTCAACATCTTTATTAACGACTTAGATGAAGGGCTAGAAGGCATGATCATCAAGTTTGCATACGACACCAAATTGGGAGGGAAAGCCAATAGTCCAGAGGACAGGAGCAGAATTCAAAACGATCTGGACAGATTAGAGAGATGGGCCAAAACTAACAAAATGAAGTTCAACAGTGACAAATGCAAGATACTCCACTTTGGCAGAAAAAACGAAATGCAAAGATACAGAATGGGGGATGCCTGGCTCAAGAGCAGTACGTGTGAAAAAGATCTTGGAGTCCTCGTGGACAACAAGTTAAACATGAGCCAACAATGTGATGTGGCGGCAAAAAAAGCCAATGGGATTTTGGCCTGCATCAATAGGAGCATAGTGTCTAGATCTAAGGAAGTCATGCTACCCCTCTATTCTGCTTTGGTTAGACCACATCTGGAATATTGTGTCCAATTCTGGGCACCACAATTCAAGAGAGATATTGACAAGCTGGAATGTGTCCAGAGGAGGGCGACTAAAATGATCAAGGGTCTGGAGAACAAGCCCTATGAGGAGCGGCTTAGGGAACTGGGCATGTTTAGCCTGAAGAAGAGAAGGCTGAGAGGAGATATGATAGCCATGTATAAATATGTGAGAGGAAGCCACAGGGAGGAGGGAGCAAGCTTGTTTTCTGCTTCCTTGGAGACTAGGACGCGGAACAATGGCTTCAAACTACAAGAGAGGAGATTCCATCTGAACATGAGGAAGAACTTCCTGACTGTGAGAGTCGTTCAGCAGCGGAACTCTCTGCCCCGGAGTGTGGTGGAGGCTCCTTCTTTGGAAGCTTTTAAGCAGAGGCTGGATGGCCATTTGTCAGGGGTGATTTGAATGCAATATTCCTGCTTCTTGGCAGGGGGTTGGACTGGATGGCCCATGAGGTCTCTTCCAACTCTTTGATTCTATGATTCTATGATTCTATGATTTTCCCCGGGAAGAAGAAAAAATAATTATTTCAGAATTGGTAATGTTTCATATTACCATCAAATGACAGAACTTCTCAATTTCATCTGACCCATATAAGTTACAGACTGAGGCAGAAGAGAAGTGGCAGAGTGCTGGATAAGCTGAAAGGGCAGTATTTCAACCATGGGGAAGCCTCATTTTTAAAACATGAGGCTTCCCCATTTTTAACATCTACTCACAATATCCAAAAGCAACTAGAAACTTAGGAGACCCTCATATGCTAGTCTAGAAACTAACTCTAATATGTTTGTGTTTTATTCATAGAGAGAATATTTAGAAAAGACAATCACCACTGAAGTAGGATATAGGCAAGGTCTTAAAATTGTAAAAATGCACCATTCTAAGTTAGTCTGACTGGTCCAGCTCAACAAAAGATTGCCATGATCCTTCAGTGTATGTGATATTTTTCTTAGTTCATTTATGTTCTTTAATAGCATTGTATCACATACAAAAATAACACTTGTGCTGCACCATTTTTCCTTGCCAGAAAAGCCTTTGCTTACTAAATATCTTTATGGCAGACTATTGCTAAAAGTGCAGAAGAAAGGCCTGTAAAAAAAAAAAGCAAGGCTAAAAAATGGCAACCCAATTTGCAGGTCATGTGAGAGCTTGAAGCTAGGGCAGCTTGTTGTGGCTGCTCTGCTTACAAATAGTATAGGACCTTCCTATTTCTATTTTAAGCCTTTCACATCCTGATTAGCAACACCCAACACCTTTTTTTTCCATTGGGAAATTGCATCCTGTAATGTTCTCACCCAAGGCATTTGTATGTTACAGAGTAAGCCCACAGTCTAAACGTTGGGTGGTTTCAGTCATGCAAGGTATAATACTTAACATAAGGGAGCTATTGATTAAGAAACCTTTTTATACAATGTATGTGTTTCTTTGAAGCCATAATAAAAAGGACACAAAACATGGGTTCATGCCATAGGGAAATGGGCAGGGGCTCTACCCCTGACAAAATGTTTTCCTTGCTTCGGAGAAGGATTTGAGGGTGGGAAACTAAAAGAAGGGAAGTCCCATTACGTTTGTAGATATATCAGCTCAGGCAACAACCAATTTTGCCCCAGTAAGTCTATGTTCATGAGACTAAATACCCTAAAGGCAACAGATACTGCCAATCCTTGGAAACAAAGCAGAGTCATCCCTGGTTAGTACTTTAATGAGAGACCACCAATGAATACCAGGTGCTGTAGGCTATTTCAGAGGAAGGAACAGGCTGAATTGCCTCCAGGTATTTCTTACCTATGAAAACCCTATGGAATGCATTTGGTCACCACAAGTCTATAGGTGACCTGAAGTCACATACAAAGTCTCTGTCCAAAGCTGTGCTTACCTAAAACCTGTCCATTTTGAGAAAAGTCCTCAACATGTAAAATGGAAGGCAATGTTGGAAGGGAAGGCTCATGCTTCCTATCATTTCTTTCAGTGTGCCTGATGCACCCCTCTGATGAAGGGAGTGAGGCAAGCGGTAAAATGTGAAGAAAAAAAGTTTAAATAGTTGTGGGTTATTACACTGGATCTACCTCTGTAATCCTCTGAAGGCCTGACTGATGACACACAAATGCACCAAACAAAAATGGCAGGAAAAGTACCATAGATTGACTTGTGGTTTGGGAAAACAGGAAAGGATTTTTTTAAAATGTTAAACAGATGGCCTTTAAATCTGTTTAAAGGGCAAATTACTACTTCTGGATCTTTCCAGGAGACAATTCACCCCCATCTCATACAAAAAAAGAACAAAGTGTGGAGTCTAAAGGGATGGAGGGCCACAAAAACAGCCTTTTAAGGTTGCATTAAACTTCAGGGCCACACTTCACCCATACCTGGGATAGGGCAGTAGTTCTCAACCTGTGGTCCCCAGATGTTTTGGCCTTCAACTCCCAGAAATCCTAATACCTGGTAAACTAGTTGGGATTTCTGAGAGTTGTAGGCCAAAACACATGGGGACTCACAGCTTGAGAACCACTGGGTTAGGGCCATGATACCACTTTTTATACATTTAAATGGGGTCTTCATTTAGGATTGCCACTTATATATGATGGTGAGTGGAGAACAACCATAAGGGGACTCACTTTTCTGTTTCCCACTTTCACTTCTGTTGAGCAAGTCAAAATCCCATTCATTTCACCAATAGGGATACAGGTTAGATTTAACTGTTGTCTGAAATTCAGAGATACCCACAGGGCAAAATGTATTTTGGACCATTTTAGAAGTAATGAATGTGGCAGAAAGCTGTATCTTAAAATATTCATTGTTGTTCTTAGTCAAATCTTTTAACACACCTTGTTTTTCTCAGCGAAGAAAAGAGTGGGGCAGAGGAGGCACAATCCAACCAAACATCATCCTCAGCTTCACAGGATTTTAATTAGTCCATCAAGCAAATGTTTAACAATATTTCCCATTTCACATTAATAGGACTCTCAAGAGCAGTTAACTTTGGTTCGAATATGCCCTAGATATGCATGACAGAAATATAGCAAACCATATAAACCTCCACAAACAGTGCAGATGTGAAAAAACCCCCAACAATTTCTAAACTAAAAAAGACATGTAATAGTATATGTGTTCAAGGTGATTGCCATTCAAATAATGTTATCCTCTTCTCCTTAGGTGTGTTCCTGGCAGGGAAAATCACTATCTCGGCCCAAAAGATACCAACTTTAGTAATTAAACAAAATATCCCTGATGGAAAAGAAAGTGTCAAAGAGGCAGACTTTTTAATGCAGTAAAAAAAACCCCAGGACTATAGTCCCTTGTGGGAATCAGAGTCCTTTAAAATTTCAGTATCCCAATAAGACTTTCTTATTCTTTTCCTCTATACCCATATCTCTTATTCACATTTCAAGGTAATAGCCTCTATTAACAGAGCAAAATGCACATAAATAAATACACACTTGAAGGTTTTTTTGTATATATAAATTCTGAGCAAAAACTCATCACAAGCTTCATTTTTCACTGCTATCCATCCAAACATGTTAATCCTTGATTGCATTAAGAAGAGAAGATTTGTTTAATGCTAATGGATTCCTATAAACAAATATCTGCTTTCCCATCCTGAAGCTAGAAATGCTGTACAGTGTCATAAGCTTAGGACGCCTTCTATCTATACATCAGCATACGATCGATAGTACAATTCATAGAGGGCTCAGTTAACACTAGCAAACACAGAAAGAAGGAAAAACGCAACCACGCAGCAGAGCACACAGTTCTTGTGGGATATACAACTGGGTGCATAAATATCAGTGGCTGGCAATTTTTTTGAAAAAAGGAGACAGGCTCTTACCTTCAATTTTTATTTATTAAGTTTCCCCCAGAAGCACAGAAAATGCCTGTCCAAATCTGCTGTAGTTGCTGAGGAGTTGCTGGAGTCTCTTAAGAGTGGGAGAAGGGGATGCAGCTCTGTCCTTATTAGTCTCACACAGCATGACCCTCCCACTCGGCAAGCACAAGGAGAATACAACTGGGAGACAGGGCAGCCCCCAGCTCTGGCACTCTTTTATTTTATTTTAATTTAATTTTTTTTGCAAAATAAATAAATAATATGTTAATAGGCTGCAAATCTGGTAATAATATTAAAAGGGTTAGGTATGGATTGCCTAAAGCTGTGTCACAGATAAGAGGAGCCTGAGTTTGACTGCATGAATGAAAAGGGTGTCTGGTTTCAACGTGCTGGCTCTGAAGTACTGTATATGATCCTAGCACAACAGCAGGGGAGCAGATTCTCTCTTCATTCGTCCCCCCCCTCCTCCCCAACCTTGCACGTTATGTGTAGCCACATCTCATTAATTTTATATACTTTATCATACATTTACAAGCAACCAACCATGGGAATGCACCTATTTATGGCACGGGTGCTGCGGAGAACGGTGGATGGCGGGTGTTTGGTTTTCCTTTTTAAAGCTCGTCACATAAAGCTGGGGTGTTCTTACGCTGCAATATCAGCTGTCTGTGATAAAAATTGTGTGACACTCAGCCTTCCTGCTAATTCTCCCTTGAATATGCTAAACTGCGCTAGCTAGCTGGCTGGCTGGCTGGCTTGGGCCCTCCAGAGTGTTCTCCTGACAGCTTCCAGTGTTGTCTTTCTGCATTTAACTACAGGATAAAAGGAGAGCAAGGAGAATGAAATGATTGCGGCACATGCCTAGAAAAAAGAGAAGGCAAGAACTTGCCACACATCATTTATATGTATTTAAGTAATAGTTTCCCTCAGATCCAATACCCCACCCTCATCCAAGTTCAAACCCTTTTAAAACTCCTTTAAAGTTTGGACTAGAACCCATTAAGGTGCCACCATGTTACAGACACTGTGCTATGAGCCACCATCTGTACACCAACGATGGCTGGTTGCACTATGTCCATGAGATAATAAATCTGTTCTGGGTTCTAAAACAAACTTTCAAGGAGCTAGGTTATTGTGTGGTTGTTTGAACAGCTCCCTTAAAGTTTGCACTGCAACTCAGGGCAGATGCACAGACTTCCCTAATATGGCAGCCACCTCCCTGGACTGTTCAAGTAGTGGGATTTAATACCACAATATGCAGCAATAGTCATTATTGCAGACAGCTTTAAAGAAGGATTACATAAAGTTATGGAAAACAGCTCAATCAATAGCAGTCGATTTTGCTGAAATACACACTCTTTCTGAATGCCAGATGCTGGGAGTCTGCAATGCAGGAGGGCTTTCACCTTCATGCTCTGTCTGTAGACTTCTCAATGGCATCTTGCTGGGCACTGTATGAAAAAGGATGCTGATCTAGATGGGATTAGACAACCCAGGAGGAGTCTAATCCCCCTTTATATACATGAGGGTAATAGGGGGGACAGACTAAAGGTACATGCCAGTATGGTGTATTTGGCTGCTGGACTAAAAGTCCAGGATTTGAATCCTCATTCAGCCATTGAAATGTGCTGGGTGAGCTTAGGCAAGTCCCATTCTCCCAGTCTTAGAAGAAGACAATGTCAAACCTACTGTGAATAACATCCCCGAAAGGCATATAAAAACAAAACAAAAAAATAAGAAGAGGCTGGAGGCTAAACTGATCAGCCAGTCTTGGAGACCATTTGCTTCTATATTTGTTTGTTTGGCATACACCCATCTTCAGCTGTGAAAGCTTCCAGAGCAGCTTGCATAAGAAAACCTTTTTGAAAGAAAAAAAACCCAGGTTTATTATCTGAGTCACAAAAAAGGGAAATGACAATGGAAGAAGGATACAAACAACCTTGAGTACCAATTTTAAAAGGTAAAGAAGTTTGACACAGAAGAATCCAAAAGCACTGGGCTCTCAATCCATCTGATGGAATGATCTGGACCTCCTGTGTCTTTTGCTGTAACTTGATGGTATAGTTGCTACTTATGTGTACAGAATGAGTCCAATCCATCAAAAGAATTACAGACATAATAATGGCAATGACCACAACTTTATTGGTTACAACTGACAATAGATTTAGGGCCTGGATTTCAGCATAGGTCATCTGTTGATAAATAGGCCAGTTAAACTGGACTGAAGTTAGAGACCCATGGGATGACTTTGGGAGAGGCCATGTGGCATGCTACCAGCAGGTCTTCTCTATCCAAGGTGTCATGGATAGTGTGGATGAGGGTTTGACTGAGTCCGGTATGGAACAGCAGCTCCCTCAGCCACACCAGAGGTAACAACTAGTCAGCCTACTGGCCAAACTTAAGAGGTTTCTGTGGAGAAGGCTGAGGAAGAGTTAGTTGTGCTTTCCTTTGTGGAACATAGAAGGAAAAAATCCCAGCTGAGGTGTTCAGCCAAAATCCTTGGGAGGTGGCCAGCAATTGGTATGAGCTGAGAAAGCAACATTTAAGAGGTTGATGCTTGATTGCTAGCTGCAATGTTTGCAACCAAGCCTTGGACCATGTGCTTTAGAGACCAGTGGATGCTGTTGGAACTTGGGATGGTTTCATGACTTTGGCATTGGATTGTGGACACAGTTTTGTCATGTGAAGGTTTGGTAATTGGATTGACCCATGAGTATTTTGTAGCTCCTCTGTTGCTTGTTTCCTTTGAAGTTTGTTGTTACTGAGAACTAATTGTCCAAACTTAGACTGTATGACTCTACTGCTGGTTATTTCAGGGTGAGGTACTTGCCACAAGAGATGCGGATGAGGTGATTGCCCATCCACTGGTACAGACCCACTTAGAGTGCACTCCCAAGTCACCTGTAGCAGACCCTCTTTCCAGTGAGAAGTGCTGTACTGACACTGATTCTCCCAGTTCCAAATCCAGCAAACCCCCCTCCCCCCAATGTTGGAACAAAGATGGAGCACAAAACTTCATTCAAAATATGACACTAAAGAGTGGGTGGGTGGATCGCAGTCTGGAGGACAACTGCCTGAAGGAGCTCACCTTGATTGAATACCTAGTCTTCACTCTGGTTGGCTTCAATCAACTAACAAGTTTGAACCATGAAGTTCAAACATATTAGTTGTTGAAACCGCCCTCCCTCCTCAAGCACCCCCAAGTCTGGAGCATGCTAGTAGAGGGAGATCTGGCTGCCATGACTCTGCTCCCACCTGTCCCGCAACTGTCACATTCTGTAAATCAGATATTTGATAAGAATTGGTGTGTGTGTGTGGGGGGGGGGGGGGGGGTGGCGGCAGGCAGGCAGCGATGGATGGATGGATATATATGATGGAACTGGTTTCTGAACATAGTTTATAGAGACAGATATAATCTGTAGAGGAATGTGATCAATCATTTCTCTTTAAACCTTGCCTTGTCCTGTAATGATCCTTCTCTCAGAATCACATTTCAGAGTTGCCCCCAGACTGTGGAACTCCCTGCCAAGGACCACCTCTCTGCTTGTTCTCCTCTTTCAGTAGGTTGTAGTGTTTAAACTGTATTGCTATATGAAAACACTTTTAATTCAGGATGATAATGTTGTTTTTCTTTTGTTTGTAATTTCTTTTTAGAGTTGTTTTGTTTTTTAAAATAACATGATTAATGTTTTAGCTGTCTTTCATTCAATTTCTTCACTGCCTTGTTCCTTTTAGTTGCTTCTGGCAGGCATAAGACAATGAAGAAAGTGACCCTCTGGCCCATCTCCTGTTCGGATATCAGCCTGCATGCCAATGTCTTAAATCAAGAAATAGTTTTCTAAGATCTACAGAGATACTAGCAGGAACACCTCAGCATGTGAGAGTCCAAAAGTGGCAGGCTAAAACTTGGAACCTCAATCCATGGCTGATACCAAATTAGAAACTCCCTCCTGGGCACACAGAAGACTGGGCGACTTGGAAGGTGCTGAACAGACTGTGCTCTGGCATCACGAGATGCAGAGCCAACCTTAAGAAATGGGGCCACAAAGTGGAGTCCATGACATGCGAGTGTGGAGAAAAGCTAACCACAGACCATCTACTACTATGCAGCCTGAGACCTGCCACATGCACAATGGAGGACCTTCTTACAGCAACATCAGAGGCACTCCTAGTGGCCAACCACTGGTTAAAGGACATTTAATATAATGCCAAGATTTCAAACTTTGTGTTTTTTTTAAATCCATTACAACTGTACCCTTGGGTCACTTCTAATACAATAAATAAATAAACTGCCTTTTGCCCAACTATTTACCTATCAAAGCAAAGTAAATACATCCATAAATATATTTGGCTGATTAATAGGGCAAAAGAGGGAGGTAATGAGGCAAATCTGTTTTTCTCAAATTTGTTAAATTCTGGAGTATATGGGTCCACTTATAACCCCATTGACCCTGTTTTGTCACTTCCATCTTTTTGCCAGTTCAGTTCTTACCACAGGGAATACACGCACACACACACACACACACACACACACAGAGAGAGAGAGAGAGAGAGAGAGAGAGAGAGAGAGAGAGAGACAGCATGATGTAAAGTTTAGAAAACTGCACTATGCGTCTAGCTACTGGTTTGAGTCCTTGCTAGGCCATGGTAACCAGTTGGGTGATCTTGGGCAATTCACATTCTCTTAGCCACAGAGGAAGACAAAGAGAAAGAAATTGAGCCAGAAAACCCTGTGTAGCAGGGTTGCCTTAAGCTTGTCATAAGTTGGAAATGACTGTAAGGTAGACTACAACAACATTATTAAAATTATGTTTGGAGCACAAGTATCAAAACTCTTCCTGGTTGGAGTAGGTAAAATCCAAAGAAGTGACACCCTTCTACACTACACAATTATAGCACTACAATTCCTGTTTAACTTTTATGGTCCAGTGCTATGGAATCCTGGCATTTGCAGTTTATGGAATAACATTTAAAATTCCCATTCAAAGAACTTCAGTAATGTCTCCCCGAATTGAAACCCAGGATCCAATAAGAGGTATCCATGGAACAAAGTGTAACCATAATGTTATAACTGTGTAGTACAAAAGGAACACTAACTAATCAGTTCTGCTGTTGTTCCCTCTCTCAAAGTGTCTCCCAGAGTATCTGAGAATATGATTTGCATGTCAGTGCTTAGAGTGGGAGGCTAGATCCAGGAGGCTAATGGCTTGGAGTTAGTCACACTCTCTTGGCCTAAGAGGAAGGCAATGGCAAACACCCTTCTTGTCAAGAAACCCCTGTAATAGTTTCACCTTAGGATCCCCATAAGGCAGAAAGTCCTTGAAGGCACACCACAGTAACATCTGTGATCTCTGAGATTAATGAATTTGCTTTTTGTAACTTATGTTGTAACAAAATACTGTATTTCACTGTGTAATAGTCACCACCTCATAATACACCCCCCCCCTTTGTCCCCTAAAATTGTTATTTTTTGCTTTCATTGTATAATAGTCGCAGCCTTGATCCATTGCAACAATGTACTGAAAGGAGGCATGATTTTTTTTTTACCATTTAATAGTCTAAGACCCCTTTTTGGCAAAAAAGTGGGGAGGGGGGAATAAAAAGTGCAACTATTATGTGGTGAAATATGATACTATCTCCACTATCTACATATTTTTATAAAGCAGTAGGAATGTCGTCTTTGTATTTATGATTGTATAAGCCCACAGTTGAGAGATGCTTGTTTAGTTATACATTATATGTAACAAGTCAATACTTAGAATAAATAGTAACCTGCTCAAAAATAATCAATTGTAATATCTCAGCACAACATTTATTCTTTTAATAATTCCTCTTCCTTTCTTCTAACTCTGATCCTACTGATTACATTACTTACCCAACTGTCATTCACCATGCTGGCTCTCAAAAATACTATACTCGTAACCACTACCAATAATTTCCCTATTCATTCTTCTGTTGCAAATATATGTTGATTACTTAGTCTTTAAAAAATAAAATAAAAATTGTAAATTTGTGTTTTTTTAAGCTTTAGAAATACCTTAAAGTAGTGATTCCCAACCTTTCTTTGACCAGGGACCACTTGACCAGGGACTATATTTCAAGAGCCCATAACTTCATCTCTGCCGGAGATAGCCTTTGGGGAAAGATCTGATTTTTTACAAAAGTATTTTCAATGGAAATGCTACTTCAGATGCATATGTCTATTAAGAAGGAAGATGTAAACAAAGCTACTAACTTGGTGTCATCATTTCCTAACAGTGCATACACATAATAATGTTTGTTATTAAACATTACAATGTTTAAGAATTTCCATATGGTTTTGGAGGGGAAGAGAACACATTGCTTTATATGTTGGCAATTTAGCTCAGATAAAGTATTATCCCTAGCTTCTAATTGCTTTTTATGAGTTATTGTTAATGTTAATTTTATATTTTACATTGCCAATAAGCAAAGTAAGCTGACAAAACCAATTATGTGTGTTATAAATAAAATGAATCCAACTTGCATTACAAACATGTTGTTTGTTTTCTTGGTACGAAACTGATAGACCAATTTTGAGTAGAAATATAATGTAGTCATCTCCTTACTTCAACACAAATAAGGTTGTGATCTTACAAACCCAAAGCAAGTTGTAGACCCAGGAGAACATAACAGAACTCATTTCAAAAATAACTCATTTAGAGAAAACTTCCTTGAAATGTGGCAGGGTTTGTTTTGCCATCACTATACACTTAATGTTTAATATTTTTGTTTATTTATTGTATTAGCTGTGTATCTTTCCTTCTCTGCCTAGGAAAGGGGGCTGTGGCTTAACAAAGAACATAAATAACCTGGATCTCAAGACAAGTTACTCCACTGCTGCTAATAGAGTTTAAATTTTCTGTTCTTCATCTGTTCCTACAACTGAGGGAAGACCTTTGTTCTCTAAGCCAACTGAACTACAACAGAAAAAATATCTGATACAAAATGTAGGCCTGTGACTCTAACATGATCAATTTTCTTCTCTTGCATCATTTTAAAAACATCTTTTCCCTGATGAAGAAGGCACTTGAAAACTTGTCTGATGTATTTTGTACCTTTTAATTGGCAAATAAAATTATTGCTCTTTTGTGCATTTTATTGTATTTTGCTGCATGACCAACACAACTATTCCTGAATATGTTTCCTTCTTTCCATGGGGATCAAGGCAATGTACATGTCTTCTCCCCCTCCATTTTGACCTCACAATATATTTCTATCTAGTAGGTGACTTGGTGTCTTAGTTTGTCTTGTGATGTTGTTGTTGAGCTATGGCATTCCTCCCCCCTCCCCCGATTAAAGACTTATAGAACATGAGACTTCTAGCAAATAAAATGTTTTTTTTTCTTTTTATTAAAACATTTTTCATGGACCCAGAGTTGCGACATGCCAAAGTGCTAGAGGTTTTGGAACTGACTTAGCAACAGCTGTACCCTACAAACTGTGGTGGAATCTCTTTCTATAGAGATTTTTAAAGAGAGGCTGGGTTGTTAGAAATCATAACCTTTGGAAACCTTTGGAAAAATTATGGCATAACCTTTTGGGAAATGGAAATCTCCATAATCTTTTGGAAAATGGCATTCACCACCATTTTGGGAAAATCAGGAATATCCCTAAGAAGAGTTAATAACTTGCTTGAGTCAACCTTCTCCTTAGTGGTAAATATCCACCAGTATTCATGCAAGGCAGTTAGGTTTCTCAGCTGTTAAATTGATATATCTAGATATATCTTTGAACTTTTAGGGACAAAAATATGCCAATGCACAACTATATATGTGGAAAGATAGATAGATAGATAGATAGATAGATAGATAGATAGATAGATAGACAGACAGACAGACAGACAGACAGGATAGATAGCAGAGTTTCAGAAGTGTTATTTCAATTGCCCCAAAACATCTACTCTCCCTTAAAACATCTTGGTTTAAATCATGATCTCATGATACAAAAATAAGTAGGTTTCCTTAAAATAAGATTGTTGATTTACTCACAAACTTCATGTATTCAGCATTCAGGTACAATCCAGTTACAGGTAGCATCTGAAGTACTTTCTTTGTGTAGGTAACATAGGGCACCTTTCTTAGAATCTATAGTCCAAAGTAGAAAGCATCTCTCTGTTCTGAGAGTCTAACGGAGTCTCTGTTCTTTAAAGACATCTATGCTGTACTGTTTCTACATTGAAAGTCTAATGGCTTCTTTTTCTACCGGCATCTAAAGCATAGTTTTTACATTGAAAGTCTAATGGCTTCTGCTTCTGCTGGCATCTGAAAGCATACTGTTTCTAAAAATGGAGTCTGAGTCCTGAACAATCCCAGATCAGATCACATGGTCTGCAGACCCTCCCACAACATAGTTAAGGAAAACTGCATACCAATATACACATATACAATGCAGTAAGCAATCTGAATTATATACAAACTAACTAGTGGAGGCTTGGAGAAGGTTGCTATTTCCAGAAAACTAATTTTGCATTTTAACTAAGTCTACAGCAATGAGGAGACAGCAAAGCCTAGAGAAGACAATTATGCTGGGGAAAGTGGAAGGCAAAAGGAAGAGGGGGCGACCAAGGGCAAGATGGATGGATGGCATCCTTGAAGTGACTGGACTGACCTTGAAGGAGCTGGGGGTGGTGACGGCCGACAGGGAGCTCTGACGTGGACTGGTCCATGAGGTCATGAAGAGTCGGAGACGACTGAACGAATGAACAACAAACAGCAACTTTAGTAAGCTCAGGAGAAAGTAAAAAAGTGAGAAGGAGATAAAGAAACTGATACATTTTAACAGCAGCTGAAAAAGTGGGATGACAGGGAATTAAGCAGGACTCTCCTAGTCCAATCAGGATAGTTGTATTTATTTATTTATTTATTTATTTATTTATTTATTTACTGCACTTGTAGACCGTCGTTCTCAGCCCTAGGGCGACTCACGGCGGTGTACAACATGTAAAAACAGGAACAATTTACAACGTAAGCAATATCACAACAATAATAAACAACATCACTATCAATAATACAATTACACTAAATCATTCACGACGTCTCATCATTGAATCACTATCCAAATCTCGTTATCCATGTTCCGTTCCAGTCGTCATTGTAGGATGTGGTTCAGCACTACAGTCACTATGGACCTCATCACATAGATGAGATCAAGGGCCATGATTTGCTAGCCTCCACAGCAAATTGTGGTAGCAGTGGAGTAGCAGAGGGACAATCCTGGTGTCCCGGTTACCATCTGATGCTTCCCCATCCCCCATGGGTAAGCTTTGCCACTGTGCCAAAACCCTTTGTTCCTTTTGGACACAGGATAGCCTCTGTGTTAGTGGTGGGAGCTGCAGTGTGCCACCATGCTGCTGCACCAGTTTGCCCATGGAGCCCCACCAGAAGTCATTGCCAATTGTTGGGTGCCGTGGGGCTCAGTGGGCGAACTTGGGCAGAAGAGCTCCACAGAGCTTCAATTGCCCCATGTGAAGAAGCTGTATAAAACAACAGTTCTCTTCAGATGAGAGAATTGTTCACATCATTTCCAGCTTTCAATTATATAGAAATGCATTGCTTTGGGTATAAAAAGCCATGAAATTCATACACATTCAGCTGTTTTATAGGAAAGGCAAATTATAATGGTGCATTGAATGTGTCAACAACTCTATGGTTACTCTATGCTGCACATGTTTGTCCCACACATGCCAGTATGTGTCATGTCAGCCTATGGACCAAAGCCTGAAAATCTTCAAAAGTATGCGGGTTACTTTTTGCTGTAAATGTGAAGCAAATGCGTCCATTTTAAATAACCAACAGTGTGAAAAAACAGAAAAAAAGTTGCAAACAAGCACTGTAAGGTTTTCTTTATTTGTATGCTGCTGCCAGGCATTATTACAGCTCCAGCAATTTATATTAAATAAATTCAATTTGTTATTACATAGCCAAAGATGCACCACATTTTATCATCTAACAAATGCACCTATTGCCCTTTAACTAAGTTGTATGAATTTTGTGAATTGCCATGTGGGAGACAGTACAAAATAATAGTTATACAGTATTTTGTATCAAACTGTAGCTCGCTTTTATTGGCCTCCAGAGAAAAAAAATAACTGGTGGCTAGTAAGATGAGAGTGGAATGTGTTGCAAACACTGTACATGTAAATAAATAAAACAATTTAAAAACCTTATATTGGGGGGGGGGGGGAGGCAATTGCAGGATTTGATATTCCATGGCATATTTCAGTGTCAGTCAGAGATGGAAGAACCAGTTTCAGTGGTATCCCTGGTCTTCCATTACATGGAGCTAAAATCTCCACGTGCAAGAAAATCTGAACATTGCTCCATTCATGTGCTGTAAACTGACCTACTAGACTACACCCACAACAGATCAATGCCACCAGTAAAGCTGTTTATATGGCTATTTTGAGGATCCAGGAACTTGTAAACTAATATACTATGACAGTCACATGTATTGCATATCATATTTGAGATAATGTGATTGTTTGACTCTGCTTTCAGTCAAATTAAACTAACAATAATATCTGAACTTTTTATTTTAATGAAGTTGCTTGATCTAATATACATTTTAGAAATTTTAGTCTGAAAATCACCCCCCCCCCAAAAAAAATCTAGATTGTTTTACCCATGGGTCATTCTGAGTGCTGGATCTTTAACAAGAGTTACAAAATGCAAGAGCTTTGTCTGATCCAAGAGAACCTAAAAGCATAGGCCTCTTTCATTCTCTCCACTGCAGCTCTGCTTCTGGCCTTTTTGAATGTCTGGGTGCAGAAATGGCAGTGACACCCAGAAGCCATTGGCATTGAGACAGCATTGATGCTTTCCCTTTTTCACAGAATGACCCTGAACTTATACACAACTCTATCAACATCCATAATTTTGGCCACAAAGCCTTCCTTCAGTTTATACATGGAGTCGACTTACACATGAGTACATATGGTACTATGTAAAAGTCATTCCTCTATCCACTGAGATCTGTGTTCTTGTGGTTGGGTGAATTGGTAACAAAGAATTGGGAACATGCTCATCAAATAATAATTCCTGGGATTATTTGGCAGAAGTGATGAGAGTTAATCAGGTATGAAACAAATATGTTTTATACACGTGCATTTAATCTTCCTCCTGCTCAAAACAAGGAAGTAGGAATAATCGCATTATAATTAAAGCTTAAACTCTGTTACCACAGTTGCACAGAGGAGCACTTAAGCACTTAAATCAATGGCCTTCAAAATGCCTGACGGTGCTGGAGAGGAGCCAAATCCTACAAATAGTGGCTTCTTCTGCATGTTTTGACAAGCATGCAATCAAGACTGACAAACAAACGGATGCTGTACTTCTGCAGATCCGCCTTGGTGAGACTTTGTGTCTTTTTCTGTCTTGATGAAAGCTTATAGGCCATCAGGAGGAAGAAAAGCAGCTGTTTGGCGACTCAGAAATTTTGGAAATCATTTTCCAGTCCACAACTGGGAGCTGGGCTATATCTGACGAAGCCAAGAGCCAGCCTTTCATTTCCAAGTGATGCTTTAGTGCCATTTCTTAGTCATTCCTCTCTCATGATCAAATGCCCCCTCCTCCATATTTTGAAAAGCATTCTAGACAATATCATGCAGTCTTGGCAAACTTAGTTAAAACTTGACACTTCTTTATGGCGTAATATTCGTCAGTATAAGGTAAACCTATTGTATTGTATGTCTTATCATCTTGTCTATGCATTATCCTAGGGCTACTTTCTCCAACCTGGTATTCTCCACATATGCTAGATTATATGTTGGCTATGGGATTAGTAGTACAACACATTTGGGGCAGGTGACAGAGTAAAAGAGAATTATGGTTTCATTCTCGGGCACTATAAAAGGATAAACCAAAGTGAATCCACTGAAGTGTGCAATATCCAAATCTGTTAATACTTGTCCCCTTTATCATTTAGGTTGTTTTTTTGTGGTTTTGTGAAACTCTTTTGTACAAAGTCTCTTTGTAGAGACTTAAACCAAAAATAGGAGTACAGTGAGCCCCTGGTATCCACTGGGGTTCGATTCCAGGATCCCTTATAGATACCAAAATTCATGGATATTCAAGTCCCAGTATATACAGCACTATAGTAAAATGATGTCCTTTGTATAAAAAGGCAAGATAAAAATTTTCAAGCTGTGGATGATTGATTCCATGGATACAGAATCTGGTTGACTGTATATTATATAACACCAGGATTCAGAAGTGAATTGCAGTCAATAGCATTTATTTGGATTCAAGATTCATTCATAATCATTCAATCAACATGCTGTTAACACTGTATCTTTACTGAAAACATCGAATTTAGAGATTCCTCCTCAAAACCAAGGCAATTATTTTCCATCCTAGCAGAGAAGGAGCTTTTAAATGATGCTCTTAAAACATTTTTCTATCAAGATACACCTCTAGGAACATGCAAATCAATTCCCATTAGGAGCTGGAGTAATTATACAGCACAGAAACATTATGTGTGAGACCTCTGCTGGGCAAAGCATAAAATACCCCACATTCTCTATGCTAAATTCAAAATAAATTTAAAGGATTCCATTAGGACTTGTGATAGCATACATAGATGGTTCTAGAACTTGGCCATGCAACCCAAAATTTTACTAGGCTGTCAGTATAGAAAATTAATGAATGAACTTATACTAAGCCCACTTTTCCACAGGAGTGGCAGACTCTCAGCCTCAAATTAACATCCTGAGCTTATCTTGCTGGTAAAGAGGATCATCTATATTTACATACACACAATGGTTCTGATAGTTATCTGGTTTGGGAAATAGCTGTAGGGATTTGGCCAACATCCCATTTCGTAGGAGATAATGTAGATGGGGGCATGAAGAGGTGGCTGTCTCCAAGTTACTTTTTGATAATATAAGAAACAGTTGATACACTACATATAAGAAATTGATACAATACACAATGAGAAAGATACAAGTTACAAAGAAATCATCAAATTGATACAATTTATTAAAAGGTTAGAAATGAGAGATTTGGATGGGGGGGTAGAGCTACAGCTAGGTCTATTTCTGATCCTCTAAATCTTTAGAATTTTGCAACTTCAGACCTCTGGAAAAGGTTTATAACAAAAAGGAAAAATTATATATTTATTTGTAGTCTCTTAATGAACTAGAAATCTTGGGGAGGGGGGCAGTTATGGTGACTTGATAACAATTCCATATTTAGATTTTTCTTGCTGATAAAATCAATCCCTCTGTAAAGTTTTACACACTACAGTAAGGTTACTCACACCCTCCTCATATTTACACAATGTTATAGACACACCATTGTTAGAGAGTCTTTTGATGGGTTCCTGCAAATTGATTCACCCCCACTCCATCCCCAGTATTTAAATGTGTTCAGAACTGTTTTAAATTAGTGTTTTTAATACAATTGCTTGTTTAAACTTGTTTTTTCAAAGTTGGTATTGCACTGCAGTCCTGTTATCTGTGGGACTAGGACATGCAATTTCACTTACCTACATCTAAAAATATTCTCTGTAGGCATTTTGTAGGTTCCCCAGTATGAATCTATGCTTTAATTCTGTGTTTTTAATGTAAATGTTTATTTAATTGTATGTTTTTATAGTATTGAATTGTTGCTCATGTGTGAGGCCAATCTGAGTCCCCTCCGGAGAATTGAAGGGCAGGAAACAAATGTTGTAAATAAATAAATCTATGGTATACTGTCACCAAAGAATGATGACAGAGTTATTCTGGAGGACCTAGAAATGTTAGAAGTATTCTTTCAAGGCATTTTCTAGGTCCTCCACCATGACTCTTTGACTGAAAGGCATTAATTTCAATGGGGTTTGCTATTATCTGCTGTTTCACTTTCCACAGTACATCCAGGACTGTTATCCTCTATGTCTGGACTCATCTCATGAGGTAAGACCCAGGACCATGGTAGTTGGCAGGTGGTAAACAAGCAATGGGTATGCACAACTGTGTGATAGGGACCATCTCCAACAATCACAATCCTGCTGCTGTAACAGCTTCCATTTCCATGCAATAAAGTCCTAAATGTATAAATTTAGATATTAAAGTGTGGAACTGGTGGTAATTCGTAATTCAGCCTTTATACCTATCTATTTCTCTCTACTTCAATGAGACTCCAAGGATGTGGATTGTGAGTATAGGCTGTTGAAGAAAGGTATCTCTAACATTTTATTTCTATGCTCTGTTATAGTGACAAGTCATCTTAATCAACAACAATGCCTCTAATGAAAACTTGTCCAAAATGATGAATTAACTGAGAGTTTAGTTTATTGATCTGTTAATTAAAATTTCAGCCTTTGTGTCATGATCTAATCTATTTTTTTTATGATTTCTGAACTGTGATCGTGTCATCTTTTACACAGCACCCTAACATCCACTCCCTGCATTCAAGAGACTTAGTAGCCTAATGCTGAGGTTCAGGTCTAATAAGTGATAATATAAAGAAGATGTAACTGTCCATGCCTTTATTCATGCCCTGGATGTCTTTTGTATTATAGCTGAGACTATATCATAAAGTTAGTGCACAGACAATGATTTCCTCTTATTATGAAGCTCAAGGCATCAATTTGATGCTATGAAAGAAATTCAATGAGCTGATAACAATGAGATTGTTTAGGGGTTGAGACATTCCTTTTCTGCATTTACACACCACACACTTCATGCACACATATGCAACCTGAGATTCATTTTGCTAGACAAGGAGTGGTGTCTGTTCCTAAAACTGAGGGTTACTGATCCTTGTATGCATAAAGTCAGTCAACTGTACTGATTTCTACTTTTCCTCTTAGCCATTTTCTCCTTTAATGCTTGCTGATATTGGAAGGGTGTGTGCTTTTCTAAATGAATGGTCAGGTCGCCCCATGGTACAATCTGACCTTACCCATGGGGCATATTTAAGAAGAAGGCGAAGAAAGAAAAGGCTGGTCTCCAATGACTGTTTGTTTCCTTATCCATTAAGAAAAACAACCAACAAAAAGAAGAAACTGAGCACTCCACCAAAGGCTGGAAAATTATACAGCTCTAAGGTCCAAATAACTTCATATTTGGGTACAGTTTTTAAAAACTTCCACAAACCAATCCTTACTCAATTTTTGAAAAGTAATAAAATATTTTTTTTAAAAAATTATTGAAAGAATACATTTGAATGATGCAAGCTGGTGACCTTTGTGTTAAAAAACAGTCTTTTCTCATTTTCATCACCACCAGCTCTGTACTGTATTCACAACAGATCTGGCACATGAACCATGTGATATTACTTTTACACTACCACTGAGTAAGGCCACAGCCCTGTCACTTTAAAAGCAACAAAAATCTTCCACTGCAAAAGAGAGAAGTTGTCCCTCATTAACTTCTAAATGAAACATAACGTAGATATGACTTGGTTATTGCAAAAATGATCAATCACAAGAAACTACAAGTTTCCATCTCTTACTTTTTGCAATAAACATCAAAAGATCTCATCCTATATAGGAGAAAATGTGGCCAGGAGATCACAGGAAGACAAAATTGTCCTGAGGATCTGCAAAAGTGTTTTACTCTTGCCATACATGCAGAAGGAGGAACGGCTGTGTGCTCTGAGCCTCCTCTAGACATTTGCCTTACATCTTACTGTATATACTTTTTAACTCTTGATTATATATCCTTTGAAGGTGCAGGCAAAACATCAGGAGAAAATACTGCTAGAACATGGCCGTAAGGCCCAGAAACCACACAACAACCCAGTGATTCTGGCTGTGAAAGTCTTCAACAATATCTTGATTATACATTTCAAAAATGACAATTATTGTAGATGATAAGGTAATCGATGGCTGTTCAATATGATTGTTATATATAATCTTCAGTTTCAGAGGCCTAAATGAACTAAAAGCCTAAGAAATGTCTGATCATGGAAGCTGAACAGAGTAACTTCTGGTTAGTACTCATACGGGACATTGCCCGTGAGTACCAAAATTACAGAGTATTCACCTCATCACATTGCCAAAACCTGACTGGCAACCATCACCCTTAAGACTTTTTCATTGGCCGCTCCATGACTGTGGAATGACCTGCCAATAGAGCTCCGACAACTGGATCAGCTGTTGGAATTTAAGATACAAATAAAGACGTATCTCTTCTGGCAGGCCTACCCAGACAGTTTTAATCATGAATTTTAAAGTGGATACTCCACCCTCAGACATCAGAAGAGCTGCAAGACCAAGAACAAGCCACGAGAATAAAGACGAAAATTCACCCAGAGGAAAAGTGTTCTTGCCATATATCAAGGGAACCACTGACCGCATAGGGAAGCTGATGAGGAAACACAACATACAAACTATCTACAGACCCACCAAGAAAATCCAACAAATGCTACATTCAGCAAAGGACAAGAGGGATCCTCTCACTTCTGCAGGAGTCTACCGTGTACCATGCAGCTGTGGACAAGTCTACATAGGGACCACCAAACGCAGCGCCCAAACATGAGTCAAGGAACATGAAAGGCACTGCAGACTACTTCAACCAGAGAAATCAGCCATAGCAGAGCACCTGATGAACCAACCTGGACACAGCATATTATTTGAGAACACAGAAATGCTGGACCACTCTCACAACCACCATGTCAGACTACACAGAGAAGCCATTGAAATACACAAGCATGTGGACAATTTCAACAGAAAGGAGGAAACCATGAAAATGAACAAAATCTGGCTACCAGTATTAAAAAACTCTAAAATTGCAACAGCACAACAACAGAGAGGAAGCAGGCAGGGACATCTAATTACCTCTCAACAAAAGTTTGCTCCAGGCACAGTCAGTCCATTGTATGCTAATCAAGGTGGTCAGTTGAAACATTCACACCTAGCTCCAGCAGACAAGAGTCCTTTGTCTCACCCTGGTCATTCCACAGATATATAAACCCTTTTGCCTAGTTCCAACAGACCTCACTACCTCTGAGGATGCTTGCCATAGATGCAGGTGAAACGTCAGGAGAGAATGCCTCTAGACCATGGCCATACAGCCCGAAAAAAAGCCTACAACAACCCAATGATTCCAGCCATGAAAGCCTTTGACAATACGTGAATTTTAAACTCCACTGTATGCCTTGTTTTTGTTTTGTGTATTTTGATATGCATTTTATGGAGGTATGTTTTAATATGTGTATTTTACAGTGTTTTAAAATGATCCTGTGTTTATGTTTTAGTAATTCTGTAATCTACCTCAAGCCATGAGGAGAAGCAGGCAAGAAATAAAATTATTATTATTATTATTATTATTATTATTATTATTATTGATAAATTTTCCTGTTTTCATCCTCTTTTCAAGCATGGAGAGCTAATCACATGAGTTAAACTACTTCCGGCAAGGACTCATTACAGGCAAAATAAGACACTTTCAGAATGATTGTTCTTAATTGAGATGGGTTCTCCTGAAATAGTGCATCACACTGTTGGCACAAAAAGACAAAGAAAAATAATACCAGTAGTGTCACTAGGGTTGCTGTCACTCAGTGTGATAACACTCATGGTGTCACCCCCATGGGCTTCCTCATACACCATATCAATCATATCATAATATTGTAATAATATCAGAATCTTCAAGTATCCATGTCTTCCTGTCCCTCCTGCATCCTGAGATTGTGCACATATATGCAAGGGAACACACAAACACAGAAACACAGCACTCGTTCATTGCTCCTGATGCTGCCCAGAGATTACAGCAGGAGTAGCAACAACAAAACAAGTCCAGCCAGCAAGAGAGCCGGAAAAGAACTAGGAATTAAAATCTGAATGGGAATCAAAGCATGCTACAGAAAAGCATGTGGGAAAAACACAAGTGGCTGTTGCTGAAAGTTGTTTAAAGAAAAGAAGCGATGTTGAAAGAGAGGAGGCAAGGTGGAATGACTGAGGTCTCCTCCACCAGCCTTCAGTAAGTTGAGGGATCAAAGAAAGCAGTTCAGCGTTATTTTACTACTTTCCTTCCCAGCTTGCCCACCACTCTCCCAAGCCCCACAGTTGATTTTACCCTCTTTGATAATGTCACCTTGGTGTGACTCATGTTCTTTGCAACTCGTAGTGACACTACTCACCAATACTAACACATCTATGGTCCCAATAGGTTCAGACTTGGGCTCTGGATGCAGTACTGTCTAGCACATTGGATTGCTCTGGTTGTTGGTTTATTGCAAAAAGAAATCATTTCGAGAATTAGAATATTGGAGGTGTTTCCACAATAAGTTATATGGCATAACTCTCATGGTTAATTCAAATGAAAGTACCTCTCTAAAATTTATCTTAGAGATCAAATCATTCTTTACTAATTATGACTTTTCTCTGCTGTTTTATTGGTAATATAGACTGTTGCTGTCCCATTTCTATTCATAAAATGTTGATTTAGGGAAGTGTAAATTCCACCAAACTCAGAAAAGAGCAATGAACATGGCAGAAGCTTTAGAGAAAAAAAATCCATGGTATGTTTGGTTTTACAAAATGCACAATTAATTACCAATAATGATATCAAGGGAACAATTTCCATATGGTGATTTAATATTTATAAATTAATGATTAGAAGTACAAAGATGCCAGATTGGCTATGTATAAAAATAATTGGGCAGATTTCATTTCTAAAAGTAATAATGCAGGGCAAAAACATTCATTTTACACAATTTTCCTTTACAAATATGCTTTGTTACATTGTTGTTGTAATGTAATGTAAATCTTGCTAATTACCAGGCTCTAACAACGAATCTATGTCACTGGGGTGGAAAAGCTCCCCTGGATTTTAGTCCAAATTTTATGAAGGTACTAAACTCATTTTGGACTACAGTTCAGTATCTCAGATAATTCCTTTAAATGTTGGACTAAACCTCGACTTTACAACCTCACTGATACAGAGTCCTTTAAGCACTGCTGGTATATAGATAGCATTCAGTTGCAGCTAGCAATACTTGCTTCTTCTGATGGCTGAGACCTGACTTGGAAGAAAACTGCCTGGAAAGGTGTGTACAGACAGTCCCTGGGTTACAAACATCTGACTTACAAATTACTCATAGTTACAAATGGGGGTGAGACAACAAAAAGTGAGAGAAATCTACCTCTCGAAAGGGAAATTCACTCCTGAAAGAGCTATCATGGGGGAAAAGTGTCTCCACTGAAGCTTTAGCACCAATCCTTGTTTCCACAACAAACCAACTTTTTCAAAATCCAATTCTCACAGGTACAGAAAGCGAGGTGAAATCTTCTAAACAGGGGCATAGACTGCAAAACAAACACCACAGGGATGTTAACCCTTCCCTATGCTATCCAAAGCTTGCTCGCTCTATCTATCTATCTATCTATCTATCTATCTATCTATCTATCAGGCTTGGTTGATTTAAAAAATGGTTCAAAACTCATTTCAGATGTAGGGGGCGCTGGTGGTTCAATTCCAAAGTCTCTTCTGATTTTTTTTTAAAAAAATCGAAACTTCCGAAACTTCTGAATGGATTCGTTAATGCGGACACGCATGAGCGGTAGGAAAAAAACAGCACTGGCAGACCAATCCTGATGAAACTTGCTACAGTAGTAAAATGCATAGACCTCCGTTAGCTCACCAAATTTCAAAACCTTTGACTTATCCATGGATTTTTGGCAAATTTTCCAAGTTTTTATAAAAAAACATTTTAAATAATAAAGAAAATCTGTTTCTGGTTTGAAAGTGTTATTTCCTGTTTCATTAGGTGGTCTTTACTTTGAAAGTAGTTGTTCTACTCCAGACATTTTGTTTGTGTGGTGCAAACTGTGTTAAATTGGTGGAGAACAGAAATCATAGTACATACCCCATCAAGGGACATCTAGACTGACCCCCTTCTTCTGGGCAGAAAGGCACCATCCAAACTCTCCTGACATATATTTGCTTCCTCTACTGAGTTGGAGGGGACTCTCAAGACACATCCATCCATTTATTCCTTTTTGCAGATGCAATCAATCATTTTATTTTATCACTAGCTGTACCTGCCACGCGTTGCTGTGGTCAACCTTCCCTCTCTTTCTCTCCTTCCTTTCCTCTTTTTCTTTCCCTTCCTATTTATCTTCTTCTTTCTTCCATCTCTACCTGTTTCTTTCCTCCCTTTGTTTGCTCTTTGGTTACATCCTTCCTTCCCCGTATTTTTCCTTTTACTTTTTTATTTCCTTCTCTCCTTTCTTGCTTCTCTACCTTTCTTTCTTTCTTTCTTTCTTTCCTTTCCTTTCTTTCCCTCCCTCCTTCTCTCTTTCCCCCTTTCCCGCCTTCATTCCTTCCCGCTTTCCCTCCTCTCGTTACTTCTTGACTGTCCCTTCCAACTCTATTCTGTAAGTATATTTAATTTGTATTATGTAGTAATATATAATAGTAACACATTATATAGTAATCTATATAACAATATATAAAATACTAGCTGTGCCCTGCCACGCGTTGCTGTGGCCTATAGTAAAACTTATCAAAGTTGAGGTAGATATCTGGACTATTATGAAAGAGAGGTACCTTCCTATTCCTTCCCCCTTTTCCTCCCCCTTTCTCTCCTTCCTTCCTTCTCTGCCTCTTTCTTTCTTTCACTACTTGGTTTCATCCTTCTCTCTTTCCTTCATTCCCTCCCCCTTTCTTCCTTTGCCTTTCTTCCCTCCCTGTTTGCTTCCTTCTTTCTCTTTTTATTTCCTTTTATTTTACCACCATCATAACAATAACAATAATGCAATGCATTGCCTCTGGGACCTGACACCTCTCCCATTCCTCCAGGGTCTCATAGGAACAATAGCATAATAATAATAATAGAAATAACAACCTTTACACGCCACGTGTTGCTGTGGCCAATCTTCCCTCTTTCTCTCCTTCTTTCCCTCCTTCCTTCCTTCCTTCCCTCCCATCTTTCCTTCTCCTCTTCCTTCTCTATCTCTTTCCTTCCTTCCCCCTTTTTCTTTCTTTTCTGCTGTCTCTCTTTTCTTTCCTTCCATCTTTCCTTTTCTTTCCTTTTCTTTCCTTTTCTTCTTCCTTCTTTCTCTAACTTTCCTTCCTTCCCCCTTTTTCTTTCTTTTCTGCTGTCTCTCTTTTCTTTCCTTCCATCTTTCCTTTTCTTTCCTTTTCTTTCCTTTTCTTCTTCCTTCTTTCTCTAACTTTCCTTCCTTCCCCCTTTTTCTTTACCTCCCTTTCTCTTTCTTCCTTTCCTTCCTTCCTGTCTTTCCTAGATTTTGACAGGGCGGGAAGGGGCGGGGTGGGGTTTGGAGGGGGCGTGAAGTAAAAGCAGGTAAGATTGGGGTGGGGGAGTGATGAAGCGTGGGGTTGTGTGTGTGTGTGCAGCGGCGGGGGGAGTGATGGAGCGTGGGGTTGCGTGTGTGTGTGCGGCGGCGGGGGGGGAGTGATGGAGCGTGGGGTTATGTGTGCGTGTGCGGCGGCGGGGGGAGTGGGGTTGCGTGTGTGCGTGCGGCGGCGGGGGAGTGATGGAGCGTGGGGTTGCGTGTGTGTGTGCGGCGGCGGGGGAGTGGGGTTGCGTGTGTGCGTGCGGCGGCGGGGGAAGTGATGGAGTGTGGGTTGCGTGTGTGTGTGCGGCGGCGGAGGGAGTGGGGTTGCGTGTGTGTGTGTGTGGCAGGGGTGTGTGTGTGTGCGGGAAGCGGCGTGGCGCGGCGGGGCTTGGAGTGGGCATGGTTTCCACAGAGGGAACGTTGGCCGGAAGGGCATGTGCGCGCGCCAGGGAACTTGCGGCTGGGTGCCAATGCGCATGCTCAGTTGTTTTGCCGTTTTGTGAGTGTGTTGTTGTGTTGTTTTTCATTTTGAGTAGATATGTTTGTACCTTGTGGGTTGTGTTATGGGCATGGGAATTTTGGTTAAGTTTCGTTGGGGGATTTTTGAGTTTTGTTGTTTTGCCGTTTTGTGAGTGTGTTGTTATGTTGTTTTTCATTTTGAGTAGATATGTTTGTACCTTGTGGGTTGTGTTATGGGCATGGGAATTTTGGTTAAGTTTCGTTGGGGGGGGTTTTGAGTTTTGTTTTTTTTGCCATTTTGAGTGTGTTGTTGTGTTGTTTTTCATTTTGAGTAGATATGTTTGTACCTTGTGGGTTGTGTTATGAGCATGGGAATTTTGGTTAAGTTTCGTTGGGGTTTTTTGAGTTTTATTCTTTTGCCGTTTTGTGAGTGTGTTGTTGTGTTGTTTTTCATTTTGAGTAGATATGTTTGTACCTTGTGGGTTGTGTTATGGGCATGGGAATTTTGGTTAAGTTTCATTGGGGGATTTTTGAGTTTTGTTGTTTTGCCGTTTTGTGAATGTGTTGTTGTGTTGTTTTTCATTTTGAGTAGATATGTTTGTACCTTGTGGGTTGTGTTATGGGCATGGGAATTTTGGTTAAGTTTCGTTGGGGGATTTTTGAGTTTTGTTGTTTTGCCGTTTTGTGAGTGTGTTGTTGTGTTGTTTTTCATTTTGAGTAGATATGTTTGTACCTTGTGGGTTGTGTTATGGGCATGGGAATTTTGGTTAAGTTTCATTGGGGGTTTTTTGAGTTTTGTTTCCTCGTTGGATGCCCCTAACAAATTTATATATATAGATTGTATTTATATCTTACATAGAAAGAAGGAAAGGAAGAAGGAAGGAAAAAGGAAGGGAGGGAGGGGAGGAGAGAACGAAGGGAAGGAAGGAAAGGAAAGAAGGAAGGACAGGAAGGGAGGAAAAAGGAAGGAAGGAAAGGAAGGAGAAGGAAGGAAGTGGGAAAGGAAGGAGGGGATGAAGAAAGGAGGGAGGGAAGGAAATTAAGGGGGAGGAAATGAAGAAAGGGAAAGAAGGAGGAAAGGAAGGGGGGAAGGAAAGGAAGAAGGGACAGGAAGGAAGGGAAGGAGGGAAAGAAGGAAAGGAAGGAGAAGGAAGGGAAGGAAGGAGGGAGGGACAGGAAGGAAGGAGGGGGAAGGAAAGGAAGGGGAAGGAAGGAAGAAAAGTAAAGAAAGGGACGAAAGAAGGGAAGGGAGTGAGGGAGAGAAGGAGTTGAGTGTGGCAAAGGCAGCTACCTAATGGTCTGGATGTTAATGGGAGGGGGGGGGTAGAGAGAGTTAAATGTGTTGCAATCCAGAGCAGGGAACGAGGCCCTAAGATAACTATCCACCACACTTGGCTGTGAAAAACAATCCTTTTTTATTGAAGAAAAATGGTTACAAAATAAAGGAAAAATGCAAGTCAAAAGCCACAGCAAAATCAGCAAACAAGAATTTAAATGGACAAAGCAAAACCAAAAGCCTCACTGGGAAATACTGGAATCGGTTAGCAATCCACTAACCGTACTTGATATCCTAGAAATCTTCCCAAACTATGGCCAGGGAACCGGGAGAACTGCCAAGGTCTTCATCAATCCTGAAACGATGCCTGGACTGAGACAATCAGCCCGGCATATTGCAATTAAAACTCAAGAATTGGTTCCGTGAACCGCCCTTCTTTTTTGAAGCCAATGTTTTTAATTCTTGAATTCGGGAGGATCGACGCAAACTGAGTGATTTACTTCTGTCTTCCCAAATTTGGCCCCTTCTGTTGTCATTACAGTTAACAGGTGCAGAAGGGAGGGAAAGTTCAAGGTCTCCCTCTGAAACATTCTCATGAACACTGGTACTTTCATTTTCCAAATCTACAGAAGTTCCTTCCTCACTAATTTCAGGAACATTGGCATTTTCCAAACCTACAGCAGTTTCTTCCTCACAAATTTCAGGAGCATTGGCATCAAAAGGTACATTTCCACTAGCATCAGTAATTATACTTTCATTAGCATCAGGAGGAACAAACAGAGAATCAGGTTCAAGTTCAAACTCAGGCTGAACCCCAACAAAATGTGTGCTTGTGTTGCCGGAGACAGCCGAGCAGATTACGGAGGGAGGCAAAAAGGGTTGGCGAAGAAGGGAACAGTCTCTCTCCCCTCCTCCCTCCCTCCTGCCTGCTGCTTCTACTGGGACATCTTGGAGGAAGAGGAGGCGACGAAAGGGAGGGGGGACAGCCAAGAGGAAAAAGGCTGCTGCTTCTGCTGGCAAAGGAGCGACTTGAGGAGCTCATCCACCATCCTCCTCCTCTTTTTCCTCACTCCCATGGTGCCCACTCTCGCTTGTGTGTGTGTGTGTGTGTGTGGCCGTGCACGCGCACCTGGCTTCTAAGGCTTTAACGGCCAGCTGTTTCCCCACGAGGAGGAGGGGGTGTGGCCATGGATCTCTTTGTAGACATGCAGTTTCTCCTTTGTAGACATGCAGTTCAGAAGTCATTTCTCCTTTTTGTTTTCGTGGTTTTTTTGAGTGGAGAACATACATTGGGTTGTTAGGTGTATCGTGTCCAAATTTGGTGCCAATTGCCCCAGTGGTTTGTGAGTTCTATGAATACCACAAACGAACATTACATTTTTATTTATATAGATTACTTACTTACTGTAAAGGGCTGGCTGTGTCTGGCTACCCCAGAGCCTTGCTCATGGCAATCAGGCAAAAGTAAAATGATTAGTTTTTAAGCAGTTTATGTTCTCTTGGCTTTGCAAAAGTTGCTTATTGCTTTGCTGCCTTCTTTAGACACCTTTATAGATTCAATCAGTTTATTTTATATTTAGACGAAGACTGCTACAGACAACTATTATTGGGTCCTTCAGCCATTTTGCCTAATGAGCAGCAGGGTAGTGTGGAAAATGAGATAAAGTCCTTAGTAATTTTTTACAATCACTTGGAGATCATTTTAATATGTAACCCGAAATGCCACAATCTCTGGATATGTTTGCCCCAACTAAAGGGCAAAAGGCACAACAATTGTGCAAAGATTTTAGATTATTATGTATGCATCCTTGTTATGTGATTTCAGCTCTGCTAAATCATGAGTTCTGGGTCTAGAGTGCCTGGCTTCCAAAGGATCAAATGAGAAACAGATTCGTTGAAGGCAAAATGAGAGGTTTTATTCCTAAAGACCAGAGAGGATGTCAGTGGTTATAGTATTCCAAAGAACTGACATACCCCAGTGCAAACATACAGAAATATGTATTATACTTTAACAGCAGTTTGAAACAAAGGGCTTATGTTGCCCTGAGTGTTGATTTATCCAGATCATAGCAGACTAGAATCTGCAGGCCGGTTGGCTTGATGTGCTGTCTGTCATTGATGTGGATTGGTCTCCAGGTTTGGAGGGAAATTTAATAAACTGTCATTGGTATTTTTGAAGGCTTGTGTATGTTTATTGAACTACCCATGAGAGGGGTGAGATCGGAAAGGAATGTGGTGGGGCAAATCATAATGGGCTGAAATGGATCTTATTATTCTAGCTCTGATTAATACAATGGGTCCCAGTTCAGAAGAGCAAAGGGGTGCTTAGGATGCTGGTCTTATCAATGGAAGCCCAGGGATAAGTCTGCTTTGATGACATGAACAAGAAAGTGTTCCGAGGAATAAATCAGTTCATATCTGAGAGGAACAGGAAAAAGAACCTTAAGCTCTTGTGCATGCCCATTGTTGTCACTCCCCCCTGAGTCTCTCCGTGTATTGTGCAAGGATTATGGTAACTGGGGAATCATTTACTGAGGTGCAAGGCAAAAGGTACAGGACACAAACATATCTGGGAAGCATAAATGCTGTGACATTTTGTCTCTGCTTTAAAAAAATTCCCCAACTTAACCCTCAAGGATTCGGCTTTGGCTACAAGATGCCAGAGGTATAGTATCTTCTTCCCATACCTCAAATACTTTGCCTGAAAGGATATCACTAGTAAGAAGTGAAAGAGGAGAACATGGGTCCAGTTCCCAATTGAAAACGATCCTGTACAGTTTTTTAAGGCACAGTAGAGCACGCATAATCATTCTAAAATCTCCAAGGAAATATCTAAACGTCATATGTCATAAGTACCAGGAGAAACCTAACTTTGTGAAATTTGTTAAAAGCCAAATGATTTTGGAAAAAGTATATTGACATTGCAGCCCTTGGATACACTCAGTTGGGGAAGAAAGCCAAATAGTACCATAAACTCATGCACTCACCCACATTCTCTATATATGTCTTTGTCTGGTTTTGCTTAAACATCAAAATGATGTGGCATTTCCTTTGAATTCTGAAACATTTACAGTGTTTTGAATTGCAAATAGGGCCAGATATTTAAAATGGTCTCTTATGACTGCAGGCCTACATACAACATGATGATTTGGTGGGACTTTCTTTCAAGTAAAGGTTGGCATTCCAATTTCTATATACTTTTTTCAGTGATTTCATCATAGCTCCTGACTCCTGCCTCCCTGCAAAGAAAAGGCATGTTTCTAAATCTGTTGTTACTCCACTTCTATGTCTTTGACTCTGCCAAAGGCAGGCAGAAAAACCCATATGGAAATTAAGAGGCAAAAAAGAGCAGATGTGTGGGTGGGCGTATATTATGCACTCGGCAATGCAAAGTGTCTTCTTGCAGCCTGAAATGTGTCAGGATAGTTGTAGAGGCTGTAAATTCTTTCTCTTCCAGCTGAAGGGGAGAAGCTCCCAGTGGCCTGACATTTTTCTTTAGTATTTATTCTCATACTAAAAACCTGGAGAGAATAAAAAGCCTTCATCATGTGACAGCATCAAACTACTGGAAGATTTTTCTACGACAATGCTGCAATGTACAATTTTTGTGGCAGGCCAGAATTTCCATACTGTATATTCAGAAAAGCAGTTCTCTCTGAAACTTCTGTTGTCTCGGTGATTATACAAATTAATCCAGATCAAAGGCATTTAGAGATTAATTCACTTTTGTACCCCTTAACTTATTTGCTTCATCTTCCTTATCTGTCTGGATTCTGCACTGAACTTGGAAACATTTCCTTTTTTTGGATTAGAAATCTCAGAATGTTACTTCTAGCATGGCAATGGGATTTTGGAAACTTTGGTTGTAAAAATTAATATAACCAGACTCTGAGTCTATGTGCATATGGGCAACGCTTAACATTTAGAATTGGCTATTAGGCATTACTAATTAGGATTGTCTATTAATTTTGTTCTCTATAATGTCAAATCACAATATTAACTTTTAATTTTGAAAAAGGCTACGTTCCTTTCTTTTGACATATAATAACTTTGAATCCACAGCACTACGTCTTTGATATGCATTTTCCAGGAAGACTGAGCCCAGTCTGGTACATCAAGCAATTTCTTTCATCTGCTAAAAAGCTATTTTGGCAGAAAATTTAAGACTCATGCTGTAATTCCATGCTATCACATGATGTGGGCTTTTTATTCTCTTTTATTCTCTAAACTTGCAATAGCCTAAATTGCTAGATCAAAAATGGCATAATATTTTAGTCACGATAATTTAATAAAATTATTTTAGTTTATAGGTTAATCATTTCATTATTTTTGTTGAATAGATTTTGTTGTATATATCCCTCAAATCCCCTAGAGTAGAGCTTTGATACAGCTTTATGACCTGATAATTTGGTTAAGATACCGATGTAGTGTAATATGACTGCCAAATAATATATTCAGGGTTAGCTGTGTTGGCCATATAACAGAATAAAATTCACAAAAGAACAATATATTTATTTGCCAAACAAAAGGCACAAAAAACTTAATACAAGCTTTCAAGTGCCTTTCAAGCTTTTCATACCTTTTGGTTGGCCATTAAATGCTTGCTCAGTTGATAAGACATGTTTATAAATCATATAGTAAAAGAAAGGAAAAGTGACAGTGTTGGAGTCACGGACCTATCAGTATCAGATGCTGTTTCTGTTGTTGTTCAAGTTGCTGGAAGGCACTCAGTTTAGGCAGAGGCCAACTCTCCCTGTTTTAGGCCATGTGGGGATGGAGACAAAGGAGAGCAAAATGTAAACCCCATCAACAGCAGTAAAGTAACTCCTCTTGGGATCCATTATGTTTGTGGGTGCATCTACATTGTAAAGTTTTACATTGTAAACAAGTCTGACATCACTGTAACTCTCATGGCTCAGTGCTTTTACAGGTTCTAGTTTTACAGGGTCTTTAGCCTTCTCAAACAAAGAGTGCTGGGACCTCACCAGGCTACAACTTCCATGATTCCATAGCGTTAAAACATGGCAGTTAAAGTGGGGTCAAACTGCAGCAGTTTTACAGTATAGATGGACCTTCCTTTCTGAAGCCATGGACACTTTCTTAGACAGAGAACATTGGCTTTCTAGTGATACTGTGATGAGGAAAGTGGTAAGATCTCTCCAAAAGATCTACAGTCTCATCACATGTGCTTACTGGGCTCACGTCTAACAAACGTGTACTTGCTTTGCAATACTCACAAATCATCATGAACATTTTTTTCACAATCAAAATTCTTTCTTGTCCTTGTTTCATTTCTGTCCTATTCGATTCAAAAAATGAGCAGTGATTGATTTTCTAGTCTCGTTCTCATACCACAGGAATGAAATATTTTACTCACTATTTAGGAATCTTCTTTTCTTGTTTGATTTACATTCCACCTTTCCCACCATATAGAACCCAAGGTTGAGTACACTATAAATAAGTAACATTTATAAATATACACTGCATTTAGCAGCTCTGCAAGTACTGACAGCTATTTCATGTTTTGTTGTTGTTTCATGTCTCAAGTCATTTCTGACCTATGGCAACCTAAAGTCAAACCTATTACAGGATTTTCTTGGCAAGATTTATTGAGAAGCATTGCCTTGATATCAGACACACAGAGAGTATGACTTGCCCAGATCCTAGTATTCAGAGTAATAATGCTCAATCGCTACACCCCACTCGCTTTCTCACTCCCTGTCCTCTATAGACAAAGTCTTTATCTAAAGAGAAGGGAGTCCTTGTATGTGGTTTGTTCCCACAGTTAGCTTTAGTGCTATCAGTCACAAAACACTGTACCACTAATCTGTATTTTCCCCCTCAATCCTATCCTATCCGGTTTTTTGTCAAACCACTCCTTTGGGTTTCACACAAATCTACCATTTGCCAAAATATATGATCCTGTGCTTTTATTTTCAATTTCTGGCCAAATAGCTTAACCATTGGTTCGTCCCATTGAGTACAAGGCATACTCAAAGGTTGCTTGTGGTCTCTAGGTATCCAGTTTATTAGTCGATATGTCCATCGGTTGTCTTTTGTTTGTGCTATATGCCCTGCCCATCTTCTTTTTGCCCCTCAATGTGTGAGTGTAAATAGAAAAGACAGAGGAAGCAATGAAAAGGGCAAAAAGTAGGTCACAAATGGAAAACAGTATCATCTAGACTCCACATAAAATTATGTGGATGAGGCAAGATTATTTTTGGAGTGGGAGCAAGTCTCATCAGGAGGATCTTTGGTTTAACTCGTATTTACAAAAAACAAAAACAAAAAACTGTTCACACTAAGGTGTTATATTATTATGATTCTACTTTCACTGCCATGGCAACATTCTGTGGAATCCTTGCACTTGTAGTTTGATGAAGTAACAGAGCTTTCTGGTTGAAAATTCCTAACTCCTAGACTGCAGATACTAGGATTCCACAATATCCAGCCATGGCAGTTTGAGTGGTATCATGATGCTATAACTGCATAATGTAAAAGGGTCTCTATACTCTGGTAGCCCTGTTGTTCTAAATATAAAAATGTTGTTTTCACTTTTGGACAAAATCCCTTCAGTGAAACCAGAAGGCTATTTGAGATTCTATCGCTTGCTTTGAAGGATCATGGGTGGAGCGTCAACATAGAAAATAGCTCTCTGTATTGACAGCAACAAATAGATCACTTGAGAGTGAGGCAGGGCATGTCAAAACAGTATGTTCTTTTTTCAGAAGAGACAAGTGAAGGGTAATACTTTCACCAAGAGTATCATGTGTACATACACATCTTTCATAAGGCAAAGTTCTTAGATCAGATCTTTAATTTGTGGCAAAAGTCCATCACAAGATGAAACTAGTCATCCTGGTCTTCCTCCCAACTGTATGCAGTAGAAAGGGGAATTGCCAATCAAGCAATGCAAATTGTATGTCTAGTATTCTAGCCTGAC
Source organism: Anolis sagrei (assembly GCF_037176765.1). Classification (NCBI taxonomy): domain Eukaryota; kingdom Metazoa; phylum Chordata; class Lepidosauria; order Squamata; family Anolidae; genus Anolis; species Anolis sagrei. Next base: position 113,813,477 of record NC_090021.1, read on the forward strand.
AACATCAGAGATGAAGAAAAATGCAAAGTCTTATTTGCATTACTTAACAGTCTAGTCTAGAAATGCACATTTCCATTGCTATACTGTGAGGTGCACCAAGATATTTCACATTAAGGACTTCTCAGTTTATTCAAGTATGATGAGACAGTTTCACCAACTTTTACTGGCCAACTTTGTGTAAGAGAGCAACTCTGAGTTTCAGAATACACATGCAAAAAAGCACTAAGGTACCTTATTTTCTTCGGCTTGACAGTGTTTTCAGCCTTCAGCCACGCAGCCCAATGGCTCCCATCACACATCGGATAATTATTTCTGGGGCAGCTCTGTAGCTGAAGTGCTGCCACTACCACAAAAATGCCTGTGGCAGAAAATGGCACGCACTCTGATTTTCCATTAGGAAATATGGGTCAAACGGCTGAAAAAGGGCTTCCTCCCATGCAGGCCCGTAGCCAGGATTTTGATTTGGGGAGGGGGGGGTGAGTCTGAGTGAAAGAGGGTTTACCCTAGCAAACCTTTTGTATCATTACCCCAATAACCCCATGCATATGAGATATATTGAGCATGGTGATGAGATCATTATATGAATAAACATAACAGTTTAAATAATGTACCAGTAAGGCTCTTTTGCAGACCATCATGAGAATTTCGGGGGGGGGGGGGGACTGAAGCCCCCCAACCCCCCTCTCCCCCGGCTACATGCCTGCCCCCATGTGATGAGGAAGGGGGGAAGCCGCAACAGAATGGGGCATGGGGCAACAGGTCCCCACGCCCCCTGCACAACTGCTATCCAGTACATTTTGGTGGCACTTGCATACAAGTAAGAGGCATTTGTTAATGGGTAATTCAAATTCTAATCATGCCTTGGGAAATAGCCAAAAGTCCCACAATTGGAGGCAAACTGAATTTATGCATCCCAGAGGGGAATACAGGACTTAGGAATCCATGGGTTTCAGTATCCACAAGGGGGTCCAGGAACCAAACCTCAGTGGATAACTATAGCCCACTGTGTGTTTTATCATATAATCTAGTGTTGTCCTTTTATTATTTTGTTAAGATGTAGCCAGTGAAGAAAGCCATAAAATATACACCACTTGAAAAACATTTCTCTGTAACAAAGCAAACATTTTCAGATACTAGAAGCAGCAGTGTGTCATCTGTGCCATGAGTTCTGTCCAGAACTCCTAAATAGTTTTCAGATATTGGGGATGACACTGACCTATCATCAGCATTAAAGTAAGATTTAACTGCGGGACCTGCGGGCTTCCCTTGATAGAATGGGCTGCGAATGCTTATCTCTTCCTTTGCCTGAGGCAGCCAAGTGTCTTGGGCTGCCCTCAATGATGCTATTAATCAGTTGGATAGATGTAATACTTTTGAAGATTATGTAGAACTAGGAAAGGAACAGAGAAAAATAAACAAGCAAAAATGTGATCACATAGCCTCATAGGAATATTTATTGTACAAAATGTTAAAAATACGACAGCTCCTCAGCTTTAAAAAAAGATAATTCACTAGAAATATGATAGAGGTATATGAAGCCATAAAAGCTCTTGAAAATGCTAACAGGCAACAGCTGTTCACTGTTCTACACAAATATAGAACAAGAGGGCACCTGATGGATTTAACAAGTTAACAAAATGAAGGTTTTAAAATGACATAATAGGCAGCTGATATGTAAGTTAATGTATATCTGGAAATTTAAAATATCCAAGAGTATAAATGAGATAAATGGCCACAGATTGCCTCTATTATTTAAAAATGTTATCTCATTTATACAATATATGTTGTCAGGAATCTTTCCTCTCAAAATGATATAACATTAAGGAAGGGTGAGTTGTGTTTAATGAAGCTTCAGTCAGATAGATATAACAGGAACATGAGGGACATCTTTATTGTCTTTGAGCCTTTGAAGTTCAAGAATGCAGAATCCCTGATTCTGATTAGTTACAGCTTGTGCTTTCCCAAAATCTGGAAAAGAGCTCACATACAAGCATAGATCCATAATCATTCACAGTGACTGAAAGCGGTGCACAAAGAAAAAGGGGTTTCTTCATTGTTTTTCCCTCCTTGCCTTCAAGGAGCAAATAATCCAAACATGAATAAAGCGTGTATTTGCACTCAGCTCTCATGAATGAGGAAGAATGAGACTTTGATTGCAGCATAGCGTTTTTTCAAGTCCAATTGTACTGTGGCTGGAGGTACTGAGGCTGAGGAACCCCAGAGGAGAAACCAGGCCTGGGTCCCATCAATGAGATGGCTAAACCTTCTACCTCTAAGCTAGCCAAGCCTTGGCATTCTTAAATTTGAGGCCTTTGTGCCTGTGACAACTTTGGCACCACTAAAACCTGGCCCGAACATAAGATAACACCTCTGGGAGTGCAATTCTGAAATCTAGCAAACCAATGCAGGCATGAGCCTGGCAAAGGATCCCAGACAGGTGACGAAGTGCCAGGCTGCAAGCCAGGAAGTTTGTCCTTTCAAATGTCTCCATTTGGTGGGAGGGGCAGTTCCTGGATGTAGAAGTTCTGGTCTAGCAGTGTAAGAGTTCAGCTGCAGGCATCATTGGAACAAATTACTTACTTGACTTGCCCTCTGGGCTCCCACCACCAGCCTGAACACCACCTTTATGTTCTTATTTCCAGGCACAACTATTTTGTTTTTGCTTCTCCCACTTTCCTTTTATAGATCTTAACTTAAAACCAAAACAGAATTTCTCCAGAAGTGCAGTCCTAATTGAGTACTGTTGAAGGCAGATGACTGTGGAAGTGGACTAATTATGTGTCCATGCATGATGTTCCTTTCTGCTCATAAAATATCTTGACTACTTTAACCACTTTTCTTCTCAGATATTTGGAGGTGAAAGGGGATGCAGATTTCCCTGAGCCAACACCATTTTGAATCCCCAAAGTATTCAAAGTTAACACTTGCTTGCTCTCCTTCACTTATAGGTATATCTCCTGATGCCATATATGTCCTAGGTGAGATGTATGTGATCCTAGAGTAGTAAAAAATATGTAAGGATAAAATCAGCCCTTTCGGAGACAATTGTATTTTATTGTTGCATAACATTTCTACAACATTTCTACAGCAAACAAGACTATAGGAACTCATAAGATCCTAAAGGCATTAACAGCATTCCTTAGCATACATATCTCCTCTTAGCTTACAGTCTTTTAATGAATGTCAGAACAAGCATTTGTAGAGCTGTCTTTGTGTTTTATTGACATATATAGTTACACCAATTAACTGTACTGCACCAGCTGCTGTGGACAAAAACGAATTATTGATTGCTTCAATTAGCAGGCCTGGTAATCCTACAGGATGTGCACCAAGAACACCAGCTCCAGAATACTCTACAAGAGATGCTTTTGCTATTTCTATCATGATCAAGAAATTCAGAAAGGAATGTCTTCTCAGCAGATTAACATTATGATGCCAAACTAACACATTTATTTATTTATTTGTTTATCATTTAAAACTTTTATGTCCCGATCTACTCTACCTCCGTAGAGGGACTCAGAACGGCTGACAGCAAAAATTCAATGCTAACACTAAAATCTAAAATATCATACATCAGCATTAAAATTAACCAATACATATAGGATAAATTACATAACAGCCATTCGCCAAGATAAAATCATGTTAACTCAGTCCGTATATTCAGTCCATATATTATGGTCAATAACTTTGGTCAGTTGCCGGTATCAGATATCATTTCGCAAAAACTTCATTCCACAGCCAAGTTTTCACTAGCTTCCTAAAGGTCAGGAGGGAGGAGGCAGATCTAATTTCATTCTAGAGGGAATTCCATAGCCAAGGAGCCACCACAGAAAAGACCCTGTCTCTCGTTCCCACCAGACGCACTTGCAAAGGTGACGGGACCGAGAGCAGGGCCTCTCCAGACGAACTTAATACTCTAGATGGTTCATAGGGGAGAATACATTCGGACAGATAAACTGGGCCGGAACCATATAGGGTTTTGTAGGTTAGCTCAGAAGCTAATTGGCAGCCAGTGGAGCTGGCGCAACAGAGGAGTTGTACGCTCCCTGTACCCCACTCCTGTTAGTAGCCTGGCTGCCAAGCGTTTGACTAATTGCAGCTTTCGGGCAGTCTTCAAAGACAACCCCACATAGAGAGCGTTGCAGTAATCTATACGGGATGTAACCAGAGCGTGGACCACAGTGGCCAAGTCAGACTTCCCAAGGTAGGGGTGCAGCTGGCACACAAGTTTTAACTGTACAAAAGCTCTCCTGGCCACCACTGAGACCTGGGGTTCCAGGCTCAGCGATGAGTCCAGGATCATTCCCAAGCTGTGAACCTGCGCCTTCAGGGGGAGTGTAACCCCGTCAAGCACAGGCTGTAACCCTCTACCCTATTTGGCCTTACGACTGACCAGGAGTACCTCTGTCTTGTCTGGATTTAGTTTAAATTTGTTCGCCCTCATCCAGTCCATTACAGCGGCCAGGCACCGGTTCAGGGCTTGAATAGCTTCCTTAGTAGCAGTAGGAGTGACAGAGTTGGACATCATCAGCATACAAATGACACCGTACCCTGAAACTCTGGATGATCTCCCCCAACGGCTATGTTGAATAACATAGGGGACAACACTGAGCCCTGTGGGACCCCACAGTACAATGGCCATGGGGCCGAGCAGGAGTCCCCTAACAACACCTTCTGGGAGCGACCCTCAAGGAAGGACTGGAGCCACTGCAAGGCAATACCACCAAGGCCCATTCCTGAGAGGCGTCTCAGAAGGATACCATGGTCGACGGTATCGAAGGCCGATGAGACGTCCAGCAGAACCAACAGGGACACAATCCCCCTGTTTTGCTTCCGGCGAAGATCATCAACTAAGTCGACCAAGGCTGCATCAGTACCATGTCCCGGCCTAAAGCCAGACTGTGCCGGATCTAGATAATCAGTGTCTACCAAGAATTCCTGGAGTTGCGAGGCCACCACACGTTCCAGGACTTTGCCCATTCTGGACCTTGTATGACACATGCCCATTGACTTAACTGATAGTGGAACAATCCCACCTTGTGCTAAATTAAGGGCTCCCAAGAATACCTGATTTTTGTGAATGAAGAGTACTTTTCAATGAATATGTGCTGAAAGAGCAATAGCCAGAAGAGATTGCACATAAAGCTGATGGGGTGTAATGTTCTGCCACTGACTTATGTGCAGCATGTCGTTTCAGAGAGGAAGAAGAGAGCCAGCCTAGTAGTTGTGTGAGATGATTTTCTGAGAATATTTCTCACTATTATTTTTGGGGGGTAGGAAGCTGTACCCAGAAAATTGAGAATCAGTTAGGAAGTACTATCCCAAAGCTGGAAAAAGTAGAATTGTTAGTGAAATATTGAAGGGACAAATAGCCATTGTTAATTGTCTTGCATTGAATTTGTGAATTAATTTGCCAAATTGAATTGTTAAATTGCTGGGTTGTTCTGTGTTTTCTGGGCTGTATGGCCAGGTTCCAGAAGCATTCTCTCCTGACATTTCGCCTGCATCTATGGCAGGCATCCTCAGAGGTTGTGTTCTTTGTTATCATGCATGCATTTATAATAGTAACATTACACTGGAGAACGGCAAGGCTAGTCTTGAGACAGTCCCCCTTTAGTAGGACTGACTCTTGGTTTTAAAGGCCAGTTTCCTAGCAATCCATTTCAGGACATTATTTATTTCTTACACCATCTGTTCAGCCAGACCATGCTTATAGATGATGAAGTAAGATGGTGACAGCTCAGATATAGTTTCTGCCCACGAATTCATAAAGGTCAAATGCAAATTCTGACTGACTGTCCAAATTTCTCTATTTTGCTAATAATAAGATCCAGTCTGGACTATGAGAACAAACATTTGCACTGGATTATGAGCTGTACAGCATACTGGCTCTTAAATAACAGACTTTAAATTAAAAATGTATTTTAAAACACCTGTATTTAAAACATTCACATTACTTGGGAGCAAACTATTGAAGCCCTCATGGTAGTACTTTAGTTGGTCAAGCAAAAGCCAGCAGAGTACAAGGCTAGAGTTTTAAAAATGTGAGATTGTGGAGCATTAATGGATTGGAACTATGTATGGATTTCATGTCCAAAGATACTAAAATATGCCGGATAATAGGAAAGTCCATTATATGGGTGTATTATCTCTTCTCTTGGTATTTGAGGACAAAAATAAGAGCCTACCAAAGACCTCATAGTGTTTCCAGCTTGTGCTGCAAGGATGGAAACAGTAAAAGCATGAAAAAAAAACTAGAACATTTATCAATACAGAATTGGATAAACAGAAAATGGTTAATAGCTCTATCTGAGAATCTAAAGGCCCTTCCACACAGTTGTATAAAATCCACACTGAACTGGATTATATGGCAGTATGGACTCAGATAATCCGTTCAAAGCAGATATTGTGAATTATCTGCCTTGATTCTGGGTTATATGGCTGTGTGGAAGGGCCCTAAAATACAGGAAGAAAAATGGTTGTATCATAACTTTTCTTTCCTCCTTTTAGGAATCTGCCTGACCCTTTTCTCACCTAGAAGAAATTCTTCCCATTGAATTAAAGGAAACATAGGTTTTTTTAGTGTAGTTATTTACTAAGTGGCTTAAAGTAATGGAAAACTCAAGTGCGCAATTTTGTGTAGCTAGAAAAAATATGGGGGGGGGGGGGGACCAGACGCCATTTAAGTGGGATTTTTTTCCCTCGTATAATCTTTGAAGTAAATATATACCTTGCCTGAGAAAACTATAAAAATCCTGGGTTTGTCATGAAGTTTTCCTTTCATATAAACAGTCTCTGACTAAAGTGCCTTTACAATGGGAACGTTTGCACTGAACGCACATTTTATTAATTTACTAATGCACTTTTTCTTTTATTCACCTACAAAGCCATTAAGGGCCCTTCTGCACCGCCACAGAACCCAGAATATCAAGGCAAATAATCCACAATATCTGCTTTAAACTGGGGCCCTTTCCACACTGCTGAATAAAATCCCACATTTTCTGCTTTGAAGTGGAATATATTGCAGTGCGGACTCAGGGCCCTTCCATACAGCCATACAATCCCACAATATCTGCTTTGAACCGGGTAATTATCTGAGTCCACACTCAGATAATGTGGGATTTCCTGCCTTGATATTCTGGGATAAAAGGCTGTGTGGAAGGGCCCTCAGATAACCCACTTCAAAGCAGATATTGTGGGATTTTCTGCCTTGATATTCTGGGATATAGAGCTATGTGGAACGGCCCTGTGAAAGCCACCCACCGCATGGCTATCAGCCTCCTTTCAGTAGACAAAATCAAGCAAAAGTTTCATGAGAACCACCACTTCTCCGAGGCTCCTTCCACACAGCTGAATAAATCCCACATTATCTGCTTTGTACCAGAATATATGGCAGCGTGGACTCATATAATCCAGTTCAAAGCAGATATTGTGGAATTTCTGCTTTGATAGTCTGAATTATATGGATGTGTGGAAGGGCCCTTAATGTTCCTCTGACAACCGCAAGAGCATCCCTCTGGGCAGCTAAAGCAGGAAATCACAACTGGATTCCCCCGTTCCCTGCCCAGGGTCTGCCTCCAAGAAATGCCAACGGGATTAGATATATAAACCAACTTTCCTACTTCCAACAGACCTCACTACCTCTGAGGATGCTTGCCATAGATGCAGGCGAAACGTCAAGAGAGAATGCCTCTAGACCATGGCCATATAGACCGAAAAAACCTACAACAATCCAATTCATTCATGGTTTTTCAAATTATAATCTGGCCCTCCAACAGTTTGAGGGCCTGTGACCTGGCCCTCTGTTTAAAAGTATTGAGGACCCCTGCCATAGAGGCAAGGCAGTTTTAGTGTTATCATATTAACTCCGCAGTGGAGATGCACCCAAAGAGTTTGGCATCCTTGGAAGTTGAGAGCAGCCGCGCAATGCAAATGATCCCACCCCTCAACCCTGATAGGCTCGCTGCTTCGCCTTCGCCTTCCCTGATTAGCGCCTTAGACCACGAGGCCAACCAATCCCCTTCCTTGATTTGCCTCGGGGGCGTTGCGGCGTTGTTTTGCAGTCCCTATAGCAACCTCGTTCCGGTTGGTCTGACGTCACTGATTTGGCCCCGCCCACCCCGCTAGCCCCTCCCCTCTCCCTCCTGCGGCGGCGCCGTCGCCTCCTTGCTGGCCGAGTTGTTGCCGGAAGTTAAGATGGCGGCCTTTACCGCCCAGACGGACCTGGTGACGGGCTGGTGCCTCTTCGGCCTGGCCTTGCTGGTAAGAAGCCCTCCTTTCAGAGGCCCAGCCTCCCTAAGAGCTCCCTTTGTGGTGTCTGTTGGGACTGTATGGGTGGCAAGGGCCTAAAGGGGTTGGTTTTAGTATTACGCTACTCTTATACTATACAGCAGGCATGGGCAAACTTCGGCCCTCCGGGTGTTTTGGACTCCAACTCCCACAATTCCTAACGGCCTCAGGTCTTTTCCTTTTCCGCTTAAGCGGCTGAGGGGAAAAGGAAAGGGCCTGAGGCCGTTAGGAATTGTGGGAGTTGAAGTCCAAAACACCCAGAAGGTTAAAGTTTGCCCATGCCTGCAGTATAGCCTTTCTTTTGCGTGAGGCTTTAACTCCTAGGTGAGCCTGGAGATGTAGAGCTTTCAGCTTGGGCTCCTACACTGTAGAATTAAAGCGCTTTAACTTCCAGTGGTATGGAATCCTGGGGTTTGTTAATTTGGTGCACACTTTGGCAGATAAGGCACCAGACCTTGTAAAGCGACCACTCCTAACATCCCATGGCATTCAAAATGGTGCCAAACCGCATTAATTCTACAGTGTAGGTGCCACCAATGGCTCAAGATCGTACCTTGGAAACAGAGTCGTTTTCCTTGGGCAAATCACACTCTCTCAGCCTCAGAGAGGGAGGCAAGGGTGAGACTAGACCAGCTCCTCTCTCCTGTCCTTCAGAAAGATGGTAAAGACCTGGCTGTGGGACCAAACCTTTAGGGCAGTGCAATGAGGCAATAATAGGGAAGCTGCTCCGCTGATCGGAGCCAGCATGGTGTCTTGAGATGCTTTTAAATAGCTGATTTTAAAGTAGATATAAGTGATTTTTGTGTATATGTATAGTATATGTATAAGTATGTCCTGGGATTGAATGTTTGCTGTATATATGTTGTGCTCCGCCCCGAGTCCCATGCGGCGTGAGAAGAACGGAACATAAATGTTTTAAATAAGTAAATAAAAAATAAATAAAAGCAATCCCCTCTGAACAAGCATGGCCAAGGTCAGCAGTTATTAGTGACTTGTTAGCAGATTGTTCCAAAAATATAACTTTAAAGGTTGCCACATTTGCAGTCGCAGCCCAAAAAATCCGAGCCAAACTAGTAAAGTCCACAGCAGAAGCTAGAAATGGAAATTAAGATATTTTGAGGATGATATAAACCAGACATTTGTAATTGTTATTATGTCACTACTATAATTTTATTATAGTAGTATATGGATAATTTTAGTATATGGAACTTGTTTTAATACTTGTATTGGAAAGTGCTTATTGTACTTTTAAAGGTTGTATATTTTATGTCATGGCCTATGGCTAGTACAATAAACAATTCATTCAACATGGCCAAGGACACCATGTGATGTCAAGCATGCAACGACAACAAAGTTTGCATTGCATGGCAGCCATAGTTACCAAAAGGATTATGCAATGTAGTGTTGTGTTGTGTGCCTTCAAGTCATTTCCAACTGATGGCAGGGTTTTCCTGGCAAGTTCTCAGCAGAGCTTTGCCGTTTCCTTCCTTCGAGGCCCTGCTGACATTGTAACATAATGCAGTTTTAACTGCCTTGAACTGGATTATATGAGTCTACAGTGCCATATAATGCGGTCCAATGCAGTTTAACTGCATTCTGAAACTGAATGACATGGCAGCATAGATTGGGCCTGAGACAGAGTGACTCACCCAAGACCAGGTAGTTCATGACTGAGTGCGGATTCAAACCCTGGTTTCTCCAGAGTTGTAGTTCAATGCTTAAATTACTACTCCATGCTGGCTTTCCCCCTTGGCATTACTTTATGAGTAAATAAGTGTACGTCCCAGTTAAAGCAGATTGTCATTAAAATGTCCTGTGATGGAATTGCCGTTTGGCTTTTTAAAAAAAATAAAAATAAAAATAATAAACAACCCCTAAAATACAACCTGGGTTTCTGTGTCATTGGAGCAGGAAATCCATTCTGGGTTTTACTCTGACCTTCAGAGAGGATAGACCAGGCATCCTAACAGCCGAAGTTTGCCCGTGCCTGGCCTACTGGCTGTTAGGAATTGTGGAAGTTGAAGTTCAAAACACCGTGAGGACCAAAGTTTGCCCACGTCTGGGATAGACACAGGAGCTTTGTCTAGTTCCACACTGCCAGATAATGATAATGCAGTTTGAACTGCATTATACACTCAGTGTAGAACCATATATATAATGCAGTGCAGTGTGGTTTGAACTGTTTATATGGTTCTAATCTGACCATATAATGCAGTTTAAACTGCAGTATTTGACAGTATTGAACCAGCCAAAGGTCCTGTATCTTTTTGGAAATAAGGTTCTGCAGTTGCCTAGCTCCTCCAAAACTCCAAACTCCAACCACCACTAACTTTGTGTATGTGAAATGTGGGCAGCATAAATCAAGCCAACCAAAATATTATGCAATTTCCATATTTTGAGCTGATTGCATAATCTAGAATTCTCAATTAGCCATCTAGCATACATTAAAAAGCTGGAAATAATTTGTTGTTGCTGCCAACCCTTGGAAAAGTCCAGTATGGGTGGGTGGAGGGGGAGGATATTTGGATGAGATTGAGTCGTATTGTTTTCTTGATATGACCATCACCTCCAGATATTATATCATTATATTTGCATGGTATACCTGTAAAATAACCATTGGAAATGTGAAGCACTTCAGAAGGCTGAGGGTGGAGGGCTGTTTGGAGTGATCTCAGATCTCCTTGTACTCTCTGCTCTGCCAAGCATACATTGAACATCCCAATAGGAACTAACTGCACTCCATGAAAAATGTAATTTACAGTAATGTTTAATAACATTTAGTCATTTTAAGTTACGTACTGTGCATTTTCTTTGTTAATTGGCTAGAACTTTTTGGTAAAACTTACTGTGCATCTACATTGTCATGGCTCAATGCTAGGGAAGTTGTAGTTTGCTGAAGCATCAGCACTCATTAGCAGAAAAGGCTGCAGACCTTGTAAAGCCACAGTTCCCATGATTCCATAACATTGAGCCATGCCAGTTAACATAGTGTCAAGATACATTAATTCTACAGTGTAGATGTGCCCTTAGTGTGACTCATCACTTATCACTGCATCTTTTTTTTAATTTTGTAAGAAATGGCAGCTATATTCTTCATATTTTCATTTTACAAATGGGGTCTTCAAAATCATACCTCCTAAACAGATAATCCAGCTCTACTCCAAAACAGAACCTTAGTTACTGTATCATATTGATCCTTAAGTGTTAACCACATTATTTGCTTTGGTTGTTTATGTCTTGGATATATTCCCTGGAGAAAGTTCTAATCTTTCCTAGTAACCATATTTTCTTCTGTGAACAAAGCACAGTTCCTGTAATAATAAAACTTCATGGCAAAAGTGGTAGACTTCTGTGTAATCATTAAGAGCAAATGTGAACGTCAGTCAGATGTAATAGATGAAATGTACTTGGAGAAGGGAGGCTTGACTTCATTCTCCTCCCAGACATAAATCTTATTAAGTAGTCTTGGACAACTGCTGGTTGTTACATCAGAGGGTCGAAAATAATGGGATTACTTTGCACAAGACTTCCTGAATTCCTGACAAATCTGGCATCTGTATAATTTTGCAAATATAACAGTTCAAGGTAGCCTGCAATGGATCATTTATTCCCATTGTTCATCCAGTGATACAGCAACACTCTTTTGTAGTAAAATTTGGAGTGATCTCAGCTCTCCTTGTTGAGCAAGTATGTACAGTTTCTTCATGCATAAGATTATTAATATATTGTGTATAAAATTACTTCAGTTTATGTGTGTCCAAGGTGTATATGAAACATAAATGGATTTTGTGTTTACACTTGGGTCCCATCTCCAAGATATCTCCTTATGTATATGCAAATATTCCAAAATCTGAAAGAAAGAAAACTTCTGATCCCAAGCATTTCTGAGAACGGATACTCAACCTTTAGAAGATCAAAATAAAATTAAGAGATAAAGTTGATTAGTTTGGAGGCTTGACAGTGTTTTGTGGGCTGAATCTACACTTACAAATAGCAGTTATTTATTTCTCCAACACTGATCTGCAAAGTACAGTGATTTCTAGGGTAGTAATCTCAATAAATTCTGGCTTAGAAGAAGCACAATTCAAAAGCTGTGCCTAGTCTGCAGGGAGTTTTCTATGAACTGTTTTGTATTGGGTATTAAAATATATCAAGAGTGGGTTGTGGTAACCTGTTTCTCTTTTTTAAAGGTTATCCTAGCTTTTTGCTGGGTTTATGTCCGCAAGTACCAGAGCAGACGGGAAAGTGAAGTAATTTCCACTATAACATCAATTTTTGCTCTGGCAATTGCACTTATTACATCGGCACTCTTACCTGTGGATATTTTTCTGGTTTCTTATGTGAAGAACCAAAATGGGACCTTTAAGGTAGGTATTGATTACCATTTCCTGCTATAGATGTCATGTAACCTCTTAAAAAAGTGATTTTAGTTTTTGGATATGTACTATGAATTCTTCTATTAAATGTCCTAATTATAAAAATTCTTAAACCCTTGAAGTGCAATCTTAAATCCTGTTACTAGAAAATAAATCTGTTTGAACTATAGGATTTAATCATATTTTTATCTATACAGTGACACATATTTTCAGAAAGTTAATGGAATGAGATATGGAAAAAGGTAGTGCAACAATGAAAGCAGAATATATGAAAGCTGTGGAGGTGTTCCCAATGTTGTCACACATTGTGGTGGAGAGTTTGGGATAGTAGAACTTTCGTCACCAGTAACTGATTTGTGGGGAGAATCATCTCTAATAGCTACCCTTAAGTGAAAGCTTATACATTTCTCCTGATTTTCCCTTATTCCGGGTCTTATTCCACCACCATAAAACATCAATTCACTTTAATCATTATTACTCCTATCCAGGACTAATTGTGAGAGTTAAAGTCCAAAATACTCGGAGGGCCAAAGTTTGCCCATGCCTTTTATATAGCCCTTTTTTTCATGAGGCTTTAACTCCTAGGTGTGCCTGGAGATGTAGAGCTTTCAGTTTGGACTCCTACACTGTAGAATTAGAGCACTTTGGATTTAGGCTGGTGTCAAAACACCCCAGAAGTGCTAATAATTAAATTGATGAGATAGTACCTTTAAAGTAGTAAATATCTAGCAAATGTGATATTCGCAGAACTTGGTAGTAGTTAAATTTACTCACAAGGAAATCTTGGAAATCTATTTAATGCTAGGTTACTGCCATAAAGCAATGTTACAAGTGAAGAAAATGTGGGCAACTTCTCAGTTCCAATCCCCAAAACCCCATAGCTCCAGAAAGTTTCTCCATCCATCCTTCAAGTCTTCCAATCAGAGCCAGTTTGTGTTACCAGGCTCCCTCCTGCTCAGGGCCCCAGATGCTTTCATTCCTTGACCTTGTAAAACCCATGGTATGTGGATGTTCTGGTGTCTTGAACAGGAGCAAAAGTTGTAGTGAGAACAAAGTACATTAGAAGCTCAATGTTGGAATGTTTTCAATAATCTGCTATTTCTTTGGAAGGAATTACAATTGGTCCTCTATATTTATGGATTTGATTACTCGCAGATTCAATCGGTATGTTCTCTCTAGCAAGCTCTACGGCTTCCAGCATAATTCTATGGTAATTTTCCAGAAGAAGTTAAATGTAGAGCTGTACTGGAGGATGTAGAGATTCTTAGATAAAACACTTCTATATACATTTATAGATCATTGCAAACTATTTTATTGGCAGAGTTGCACTGGAGAACCTAGAAATTCCTCGATAAGTGTTCCCTCAAAAAAAATAAAGAGGTTTTTTTTATTCACAGTTTTTCCACTTTCACAAGGATCCTGCTCCCCAAATGCCATTGAATGTGAAGGAAGGATTGTATTTAACTATTACAACCGATGTCACTATAGCCTTAAGAAGTTCTCTTTGTCAAAGCAATGTATCTTGCATAACCAACCTTTAGCAAATAACCTTATACAGTTGCACCTTTAACTCAATGAATGACTCAGAGAATTGTTAACTCCCTTTATTCTGGGAAGGGTTTTGGTTTACTTAAATACATATACATCTTCTCTCAAGGCTGCTTCGTCAGTCTTTGACACAACAGTTGTTCTCTTAGGTTCCTTCTACACTGATTCCAGGTTATATGCTTTGAACTGGATTACATGAATCTCCACTGCCAGATAATCTGGGATATTCAGATAATCTGGGATCAGATCCTAGGATATAGGGCAATGCAGAAGGGGCCTTAAAAGGGTAGCAGTTCTTTACTGACTTACCTGTATTTTTGCTCTACTCACTTCTGCTGCACTAAAGTAATTTCAGACTTTGCTTGGATCTTCCCTGAAGATCTGTTGCTATTACAGATAATTCTAGTCCAAACTAGTCTTTCTGAGTTCTTTTTTATTTCTTCTCCCCATTAGCTATGCCTTCTTGTTCTTGTGTTTCAGTCTGCCTCTTGTCAGTATGGAATTATCCCATCCAACTTCCAGCCAAGACAGTCAGTCAGTTAGTTTAATGAACTAGTGGATTTTAATGAGTAGAACTCCACAGATACACATACATGCATACATACTAGTAAACAACTTTGTACTGTCCCAAAATCCAGCCAATTTAAATGTACCGTGTGTAAGGTGGACACCTCTGCTCTAAGCTATTTTTTGCATTGCATGAGCTACAAAGTGGGAGTTCCCCTATTGAGTTTCAGTCAAACTGGCATTTTAACATTGTCATTTTTGAAATGACAACTGAAAAATAAAAGGTTAATTATAAAATGAGAAAAATGAAACTTATCAACACATCTTTGCCTGATGCTGAAAAATTATCACTGTAGATGCCTAGTAGGAACTGTGTTTTTCAGTAGGGCATTCCTTGAGAAGGACATTTCAAGTGAGAATGCCTTCTCTCTTACAGTCAACTACCAGAGGTGTTTTAGCGGTGTGGATGAGTACATATAGGAAGAAAGGTTGTTTCAGATATTCTATTGCTTTATGAAATGCAATGACTTTCATTCTCATTGCATGCTCAGTTTGAAATGCCCTGTTGTTCAAAATGGCAAGATGACAGACTGCCCCTGGACATGAAGTGGGAATCAGTGTAGGCATCGCGTGTTCATATTTAGAAGACTCAGTTCTTAACCTGAGATTTGGTGTAGAGAATTGGATTACAGCTGTGGAGATCAGGGTTTGAGTCACCACCCAGCCATGGAAATCCACTAAGTGACCCTGAGCAAGTCACTCTCTCAGCCTCAGAGGAAGGCAATGTTGAACTCCCTCTGAACAAGTCTGCCTGAGAAAACCCCATAAGATGTTGTAAACTAGAAATTATGTGAAAACACATATACAAACTTTTAACCTAGCAGGTTCATTTTGAACAAGGTGAAGCTTCCAAGGTATCAAATGTATTCCCACATACACTTCATTCCAGTAATCCATGCAGAAAGTCACCATATTGTAAGCATCTCTGTCTAGGTTGGACTATATTTGGTGTCTCCACCTAATTAGGTAAAAAGTGCTGATTTCCACTGAGGTCAGTTGTGAGTGATCTAAGAGCAAACCTGAACTGTTCACCTGATCATTCTGGAAGAATGTAGCCCTGCCCCCCAAACAGGTTGAACACAACTGGATGGACAACCCATTTAAAATAACCTGCCTTGCCTGGATTGAATTTTAGCTCAGCGTCCTTTAGCCAGTTACGTTTCCCAGGTACGGACAGCGGATATCTGTTGTCAAAACTGGGTTAGGTGAGAAGGAGATATAAAGTTGGATTTTAATGAGTAGAACTCTATAGACACACATGCATACACACTAGTACTTCATCAGAATCGCTGATGGAGATAATTGTTGCAGAATAGTAATTCCAAAAAGTTATTTTCTGGAAATGACCATTGTGCATAGTGTTCCAGTGCAGCTACCTGATCAGGACTGCAGTTTTTTTTTTGACTGAATAATAAAGAAATGATTACTACAGAATGAGCATCTCTTATCTGGAATTCTGAAATTCAAACTACCCACCAAAAACAATATTGTGCATATAACACACACACACACACCAAAGCCACCCATCTAGACAGGATTGGATTTTGGAGTACTTCAGATTGCAGAATTCTCGATAAAGGATGCTCATTTTATACTGTACTGGCATAGTCTTAGTTATCTATAATATTAGTTAGCCATCTAACCCAATTGAAACAGCTGGTTTAGATAATTAATGTTATTGTAATTATCATTACATCAATGCAGACATATCAGTGCTGACTAACAAATACTAACTATGGAGGAGTGCATAAACCCATCTGATTTGCATCTAAATCAGACTGGCAATTTCGATAAATGAATGATGTAAGATAGTAGTGTGACAGTGTAGCAGTGTAGTTTTTCTTTTTCAATTTTGAATAGGTAAAGAATTAAGAAAAGGAATGTATATGCAGCTAAGAACAGAAGTTAGTCTTTGCAGCAATACAGTATTGCTATTTTGATATTAAAATATAGGCTTTGGCATTGTTATGGCATTGTTATAACAATGCCAATATATGTCATTGTTACTATGATTTTTAAAAGGACGCATTTTTCCTTTTCATCTGTTTTTAGTTTTATTGATGTTTTTTGTTATAAGAATTGTAAATTAAAAACACTTCCAGTCCTGCTTGTTAAAAATGTGTGTGTGTTCAAGTTGTTTGTTGGTTCTTCAGATGAATATATGTGTTAGAATTGTCCATTGTAATCTCTGGTATAAAAATTTTCAGCCATGTCATTCTTTGTTTCTGGCGGGTAACCGAAAATAGAACCAAGGTTTTTCCCCACACTGATCATTTTGTCTTTGAGACATAGTACAGCATGACAGAAACAATTTTTTTACTGGCTTTTTAAAGTCTTTGAGATTTATTGCTGGTTGCCACCAGTTCCTGGCTGATTTCCATATGACAGATTTGGGTTGAGGTATGTTCTGTGTCAGAAATAAAATGTATTATTGTTATCATCATCATCATCATCAGGCTTAGAAATAACTCTTCTACATAGAATTTGTAAATGGCAATTTAATCTAATAGTTGTGTTTTTCTTCATTTGTCAACATATTCAGGACTGGGCTGATGCAAATGTTACAAGACAGATTGAAGACACAGTTCTCTATGCATATTACAGTGAGTAAAATAATGTTTTGAGTTCTTACAGAGATATTTCCTGATTTTGATGTGTGTTCAGTGACTTTCAGTTTTAAATTTGGTTTATTTTTTCTGTCCCCCCCCCTTTTTTTGAGAATTGGAGATCTCTGCATCCAACCCAAACATTCCAGATAAGAATATAATAGGTTCCATTCATCTTGGTGTTGCAATGATGGCATACTTTGTATTTAATATGAATTCCGCAGTGAGAATGTAGCTCAATAATACGTTCCAGCTGAAAGGATTTCTCAGAAAATGTTTTTTGACTTACACATGGGTCCAGCTTCTGATTCCGTTAGGCCCTCACAGCCCTGAGTGATATAGAACAAAGTGGGCACTTCGGTGAGTCTGTCCTTGGGAGCCTCTCAGAGGCTTCATAGGCAGCAAGTAATCCTAAAAACAAAACAAAAATAGAAATGGCTGCAATTGTACTTTTGTTTTAGGAAAAAAGTTAAATAGTGTTGTGGGCAGGGATAGAGGAGCTGTAACTTCACTTCTCCAAAAGACGAGTTAGTGTTTCTTGAGACTCCCAAGAATGGCAGTTCAATCCCCCCCTTCCTAACATAGAAAACAAGTGCTCTGGAAATATTGTGGGCTACAAAATCTGCCTAAGGACCCAGGCATTTGTGCAGCTCATCACAAGAATTACAGAAAGATGAGTGTTGTTTTGTTGAATATGTATTGTGTCATATCATGATCACGTGACCAATGAGGCATTTCAGGAACTCTTAGATTGACAGAGTTCATTTGGTCACTGTAGATCAGGAGCAGGTCTGAAGACTACAGTGCAATAACAGATTTGGAATATGTACAATGACTACATAATGTCTTTGGACTATGATTCTGGATGGTGTGATTTATATTGAATGTAATGGTTTTAAACATTTTAAATGCTTAATGTGTTTTAATTTTAATGTTACTGGAATTGTATGTGTTGTAAGGCATTGAATGATTGCCTATATGTAAGCCGCCTTGAGCCCCCTTCGGGGTAGAGAAAGACGGGGTATAAGTAGAGTAATATATATATAGAGAGAGGGAGAGAGTTGCCCCCTCCTAGTGGAATTGCTGCAGACCACCCTGCCAAAATGTGTATCCTCACTTCCAAACATACATACACCTATATAGCGCAAAGCCAGAGGTGTTGGATTTCCTGGATTTGAAAAACCCGTGTTATAGTAAACAATTTTGAGAAATTGTTTCCTTGTTCTAACATATGCTGAGCACGATATTCAGAAATGTCTGACAGTATGTGAGCAGATTTGTTTCAGGATTTCAGTATCCGTGGCTAGTTATTTTGTTTTGCAGTGTCTACATTTTGCTCTCCTGCTAGGTAAAGAAACTATTTATGTAAACGGCTCTTTCCAGCTGAGCAGATGATATTTGGTTCCAGCAAGGAGGAAAAAATCTGCTGCAATTTGAATGAAGTATATCACAGTGTTGCATCGAAGAGTGTAGGAGACCTCAGTCAGAGCATAGTGAAGGTTTATTGACTTTCACTGACTGCTAGGATAGATTCTCCTTACTTGCCAATATTTGTGGGGGAAAATAACTGTTTATGCATTTGGGCCACCTGTCAGATAAGCTTGGAAGCTTAAAATATCACATTCATACTTGCAGATGTAAGTGAGGTAGTAAATAAATACCTCCTTGGTACTGAACCAGTGTTTCAGTATTTTAAATTAAACATTCCTTCAAGGAGTTTTTAAACATCTGCGAATGCAAATATTTAAACAGATTTCCTGTTTTCCAAAAATGGGGTACTTTTGATATAATAACCTCTTCAGATTCTTGCATAATACTGTGCTATTTTTAGAGGGCAGTGACTCAGATGTGGCGGCCAGGTAGATTGCTTCTCTATGTAAATCTGGCATATCTGCATAAAATGTAAGGCTTATACAAGTGCTGAATCATTTTTTTTTATTGTGGAGAAGAAAGAAAGAGATGCTGTCTGTACCTCTGTTTTAGTCCTTACAGCAAAAAAGGAAAGGCTTCTAGGGACCACTGAGCATATTCAGTGATGACTGTTGAGAAGGGGGATTACTTACTTGCAAATAGAAAGAGTCCATGAAGTTATAGAATTCACATCCTTCTATTTTTATATATAGAAAGTCTTATTTCACTTCAACACACTGGTTAGGTTTAGATGTAACAGATATCTTGAAGTATCAGACTGCAGATCCACCTGCTTAAGCATTCCTTTTCCTACAGTGGCCAACTAGATGCTCTCAGAAATCCTCTGATTCCCGTTCCTAACTTAAAACCAAAATTATAACACTTTTAAAAACTGCATTGTTCTGGCTGGCATTTCAGCAATTCATAACATTGTCAGTACTGTGTTCTCATTCTTAACATGCAGATAATATTAGATCTGCTTAGTCTCTACTGCAGAATATAAGTTCATGCATTAATGATAGACAGCTAAATTTCTCAGTTTGATTCTTCTCTGAAAACAAGACCTAATGACATATAAATGGATTTAAAATTTAGAATTTCTGCATTAAAATGTGCATATTGCTATTAAAGTTTTTTCAGATGTAAAGAATATAAATCACACAAATTACAGATGTAATTTAAAAAATAAAACCAATGGGCCAGTGCTTTTACTTAAGCTAAAATGTCAAAATAGCAATAAAAGTGTTAGAAGTACTCCTAAGCAGTTATTTAAGCCAACTGTTCAAGCTGGGGAAGGGGGGGGGGGGGGAAGTGACTAGGCCATAGTCTGTGGTGAAAAGGCCCATATCTGCATCATGAATTCTTAGATCACCAAGGCATTTTAAGAGGGCTGTTCTAGGGGGCATACAATTTAGCAGACTGTCTATAGCGAACAGGAGCTCTGGCTTTGAAAGTTTCTTTCTTTCTTTCTTTTTTTGGAGTATAGAAACCTCCTGATGAATTGGACAAAGAAGGATAATTTGTTGAAAACGGAACCTTCCCATTTTCTTCATTGACCCCAGAAATGTTGAAAGAAGGCCTTATGCTGGCTATAAAAACATTCTAAAATTGCATAAAAAAGAAATAGGAGAAATTCTCCCACTGAAAGTGTTAAAATACTGCATAGCCAATAAAAGTGTTGTCATTAAAGAAAATGATTTTTTCCTCATTTTAGAATCTTTCTCCTTGATGCCTTTCTCCTTTGATGCCTAAAATATTATAGTAAAAGTAAAGGTTTTCCCCTGACATTAAGTCCAGTCGTGTCTGACTCTGGGGGTTGGTGCTTATCTCCATTTCTAAGCCGAAGAGCCAGCGTTGTCTGTAGACACCTCCAAGGTCATGTGGCCGGCATGACTGCATATTATAAAATATTATACAGTTGTAAAAAAATTACATATATTGTGGGTTGGTCATAAGCATCATTTTTAACATGTTCAGTAAAATAAATTTCATTATTTTGTGTTATTGTCCCTATATTAGCATTCTGGAAATATTGCCTGGATGAATGGATTTCTTATGAAGCCATAGTTACAGAATTTGACACAGCTAAATCTCTTTCAATGAAATTATCTTCTATGTCTTTAGACATCAACATAAGATTAATATTAAAAAGGAAGATTAATATTAAAAAGGATTCCTATTTCTATGATGGAATGTTGTGAATGCCCAGTTTAAGAAATGTGCACTACAAAAGTGATGTCCCCATCCATATACTGTAGTTTCATTTCTTTTTTGATGCTACAGAATACAAAAACGGGAAATCTCATTTTTTGTTGAAAATGGGAAAAATTGAAAAAGCCACATGAATATTTTCTAGGGGTAATATATATTTTTAAAATATGGAGTTTATTCTTTCTCTTTTGAAGAAAACATTTTTCAGTGCCTTGGTTGAATGCTGTTGCACAGATCAACCTCCAGATGGTGGTAATGTTTTGAATATAGACAACAGGCATATATTACCTACCATTCAAAAT
This sequence comes from Anolis sagrei, assembly GCF_037176765.1. Lineage (NCBI taxonomy): Eukaryota > Metazoa > Chordata > Lepidosauria > Squamata > Anolidae > Anolis > Anolis sagrei. The sequence goes on from NC_090021.1 coordinate 113,834,786, forward strand.
ATCTGATTAATGAGGGAAGTCTTAAATAACTTAAAGGCACCAGATCCTGACTGATCTTGGAAGCTAACTAGGGTTAATACATGCTCAGTACTTGTGTAGGAGACTGTCAGTAAATATCGGGTGCTGTAGGCTCTCTTTCATGGGAAGGGACTAACAAAACCACCTCTTAGGGGTGTTCCTTACCTTGGAAAACCCTATGAAATTGATAGGATTGCATAATTAGACAGACGACTTGAAGATACACACAAGTAAACGCACACTCACTATTGGGTATTCTGCCTTGAGTTAAGTCATGAGTTAGTATGATGACTACTGAAATACATGATAATATGAATGAGAAAGCTAAATATTACTTGGATAATAATTCTTGTTATGGGTACCTCTGAAAACTTATGTGAAGATTTTAAGGAACTCAAAAATGGTCAACGGTTTCCGTCCACTTTAGACAACTTCTCATTAACTGTTGCGATTTCAAAAAACAAGTCCTGATTTTTAGATGAAACTAATAGTTTAGTCTCTATGCTTGTGCGTATATGCCTTCAAGTTGGTTGTTAGCTTATGGTGCCCACATTAATTTTATAGGGTTTTCGTAGACAAGGAATAGTCAGAGGTGGTTTTGCCAGTTCCTTCCTCTGAAATACAGCTTACGGCAGCCAGTTGTTGGTGGGTGATCTCCTAGCAATCTGATCTTGGAAGCTAAGCTGGCCTTGCTTAGCTTCCAAGACCTCATAAGACCAGGTACCTTTAGAGTATTTATGTCCCTTTAGTATGTTTAGAAATCAGCTTTTTAAACTGATTTGTTATCACTTCATTGTGCCGAAAGCTGCATGTGTTATTGTGTATTATAGTGCCATTTGGTTGATTTGAAAAATAAGATATGTGTTTTGTAGTGGGGTTGTTTCATGGCCACTGATTCAATGAAATATTTGTGAAATAATCTGACTTGAATTATTTACTCTCCTTGTATATTTGGAATTTCCATTTTTTATATAGGTAATCCCTCCTACCTTCCGGAGTCAATATAGACTCTGTACTAAGAGAAGTTTAAGATGTGGAAGAAGTTATACTCAATAGACTGTCTTAGCTTTTTTCCTTTGTCGTATAGGAGGGAAGTGACCCTCTAACTGGTGGTATTTGTGTTGACCTATCTGAGAGACTTAATTTGAGTTTCTAGGAAGCCTAAATTTGGGAGTCAAATCTAGGACCCTTTTGCTCTAGTTGAAAATTAAGCTTTGTATGATGTCATCCTTAGTGTATTTAGAACTTTTGCTTTAATGTGATTAGATACTTAATGAGATGCCTTGTTGACTGAAACTCCAAAGATATTTAAGGAATCAGTTATACATTTAAGCTTTCTAATTGAAGATTCATGTAAGTTCATAGTCTTGTATATATTATTTGGCTTTACTTATATATAATCTTAGGGCTTATTACATCTAGCTAATGAGAACAGCTTAATATAAGTTTAAAACTTATTGACTCTTCACAAGTCCTCAAGCACATCTCTGAAACCAAATGAGTTTTGGCTGAAAATACTAAGTTGTTCATTTGGTAAGATCAAACAAATCAGCTTGGATGATAGTATAACGTTTACTTAACATTGGATTATAGCATATTGGGAAGCATGACAATTGGAATGCTTAAGCATATTTAGCAATATTTTATGTGAATGTGTGTGGTTTTTTAAAAAAGCAAACATTATTTTCCAGTGTATACATCTTCATTGACCTTCACTCAATGCAGATGCAGAATCTGTAGAAGCAACTGTTAAGGACCCACTCCAGTCAACAGTTCTGCATATGTTCTCATTTGCCTATAGGTTCTGTTTCGTTGTTTCAGACAAGGGGTTGAAACTACTCATACCGTTCCTCAGATGAACCACATACCCAAGAACCAGTTCATTAAAATGAACTGGAGAAGCCTTGAGGATAGGAAATCTCAGGATGTATTCAAGAGACTGTATGCAGTCCTGGATTATGATCAGAATATATAAAAATATTATTTGACTGTAGCATCTGGGTTTTTTTTACTAACTGGAACTTAATCTTATTAATTTAAACAACCCACTCTTTTATTCTCATCAACTTGACAGCAGCATGTTTTATATGAGGCAGAAAACATTTCTAAAGAACCTTTGGTAGTGATAAGCCAAAATCACTATAGAACAAGAAAGCTTTGTTCTGTGGATGAAGTGCAGCGTGATCATATCTGGATTTCTTGTATGGTCACCAGTGTTTATCTGTATTAAGCACACTGCTATTAAAGGTTTCACACTTGAAAAAGATCAGACTGAAGCCTTATTTGGCAATGTCTATTTTTTCAATAAGAATATATAAGGTGTTTTTTTTTACGTGTCAGGTGCGACTTGAGAAACTGCAAGTTGCTTCTGGTGTTAGAGAATTGACTGTCTGCAAGGATATTGCACAGGGAATGCCCAGATTTTTTATGTTTTACCATCCTTGTGGGAATTTTCTCTCATGTCCCCACATGGGAAGCTAGAGCTGACAGAGGGAGCTCAACCTGCTCTCCCCGGATTTGAACCGCTGCCCAGTCGGTTAACAGTCCTGCCGGCACAAGGGTTTAATCCATTTCACCACTGAGGGCTTCTAGAATATATAAGTGAACCAGATATTCTTTTCATTGCCTGAACTGAAAACACAAGTGTTTGTGGGACAAACTTCCATTATCGTTGATAGTATGAGGGGGAGAGGGGTGTTGCACTATCTTCTAGCTGTAGGGCCATAGCAGTGTAATACTGGTAGTTGTAGCAAATAATTGTTTTCTCTTGTCCCTTTTGGTTAACAGTATAGAATCCAGATGTATTCTTAATTTGAAGTTACTTTAAGTGTTTAAGATGGCTTCTCTTTTATCTTCACTAGAATGTTCAATGATGGGATTTACTCTAGTTTTTTCTTGGGCATAGAAAAAAATCCGAAAATGAACTCTAGATGTCTATATAACAATATTTGCTGGCGTCGGTTCCATGTTAGTCATGCCCCTCCTTCCCTGTCCCCTGTGTCCCCCCCCCCCCCCGATGCCGCCTTTGTTCTTACAACTAATTCAGAAGAGTGATTTTGCCTTTTAGTTACATTCATGTCTAAACTGCTGGATATATTGGTAACACTGAATCAATACATTGTATGTTTCATGCCTTATGAGTGAAAGCTAGAGAATCCCACTTCAATGGATCTTCAGAGCTTTTGGGCTCATACTCGCTTTATTATATACATAAAACAACATTGTAGTGGTAGTAGTTTTAACTGATAAACCTCACAAGAAGAAAGGTTTGCGACATGACTGTATTTTCATTTCTCCACTTTAGCACTGTATTCCATCATACTGTTCTGTGTATTCTTATGGATACCATTTGTCTACTTCTACTATGAAGAGAAAGATGAAGATGATGCCAACACATGTTCAGTAAGAAGCCTTTATTTATTTCATAACTATTATGTATATAGTAAATAAAATACTTTTATTTCCTTGTTTTACCACTAGTTGAATCGTTAAATGCTCTCTGGCACTAAAACTATTTAGAAGATACCAGGTTCACTTGCTGAGATTTTAGATACAGTTAACAGCATCAAGTCACAACTGATGGGAAAGACCACAACTTGAGATGCAAGACAATCTCTTCCAGTCAGAACAGACCATGAAGTTGTCGTAAGGAAGAAACTGGTTAGTCGTGCACAACTGCTATAGCAGCCTGTAACCATGGAAGACACTATTTCAGATTAAGTACAGTTATTAGTCCCAAGTAGAGTAAACCATGTGAACCAGTTGAATTTGTGTGAGGTCGTAATTCATTTAATAGATGCATTCTTATCGGCACTTAAAATTGCATTAAGGTCAAAATACTACTTGATCTGGTTTCAACCTGGTTTTGGTACTTGTATGCATGTATTTATTTGCTTAGGATAACCTTGGAGTAAAATAATGTCAGATTTGCCTGTTTGACTACAGTAGGTTTTCTAGGGTTTCAAACTAGGGTCTTTTTCCATTAGTTATTACTTGATTTTCTTAATTGTAAATGTCAGGACTTGAACCTGAAATCTTCTATATGCAATAACTAGAACATAAATATCAGTCCTTTTATAGCACCAGAACACTCATAGTCCATTAAGCTAACCATTTCTTTGCCCTCTTGGCAAGTGCAAGTGGAGGCAGAAGCCTAAAGGAACAATATTTATGCAGTAAATCACATTTCCTTTTTTCAAAGACTACTTCTAGGGGAAGCAGCTGTGGCCACCATATTATTTTCTGATTCTATGCTTCTGTGAAACTGTGTGTAAAGGATTCTTATCAGTGAAATTGCAGAACAAGAGCAAAAATAATGTAATACATTCAATAATGTTGGCAGTTCTCATTTTTGAGTAGTAGTGCCTCTGAAACAAGAAAAGGAAAGAGAACTAGAAGGTTTGATATTGAACTGGTGGAGATAAATAACGTTTGCATTTAGGGGCTAAGAAAATCAGCTGTAAGAGAGATCCTGGGTCATACTGGAAACAAATGTAAAGTTTGTTTTTGGAAATGATACTAAAAGTTAATTCCAGCTTCTACAGGAAGAAATCAAGATTCTTGAAATGAATTCCAATGTAAACCAATTAAGCTTCTTTGATGGGAAAATTGTGTTCACTGCATGAATTAGCATGAAGAGATTATATGTATTTCTGAAATCGCTTATTACTTTAATTTTACAGCAGGTTCAAACTGCATTGAAATACACACTTGGGTTTCTTCTGGTTTGTACCGCTCTTCTGATAATTGGGTAAGTATTTGCATGTGTGTGTACAAGTGTATTAGAATATCATTCTTAATTCAAATTTTATACACCTGCCAGGATGACACATCCCCACTTCATCTCATTCTGCCCCAAATAGAGGGTCATGCTTTATTCAATTAATTTAATTTGACCAGAAAATAACATTTTTATTTTTTAACACTCTTGATAATCTTCCCCCTATCTTTCCCAGATCTTCCTCTCAACTTCCTGTTTTCTTTGTCACAACTTTCTTTAATGACACCCCATTTGCTTTCTTTGTCTTCCCATCCTTGAATTTGATGAAACACCCTTCTAAATCCTAATGAACATACAGTCCTCATATAAGGTCAAATATAAAATAAATATTCAGGGATTGATCTCTCTTTGTTGCATTCCTTGGGAGCTTCCCAAAGGAGCAGTTCACCTTTTAAGTCAGGTTCTCTATCAACAACACCATTTTTTTTAAAAACAGAAGGGGGCTCCTGTATACTTTTGGCAGTGCACGTGACACTGGGACGCTTCCAGGCTGAACACTAGCACCAGGGCCATTTGTATTTGCCTATTCCTGTGTATATTTGTAGAATTGGTAGCTGCATAGAGTTCTGCAAACATTGACTGGTTTTAATAGCCGGTCCCAACTTGGTGCCAAAGTTTATGTGGTCTCTTTTCCTGTCATTTTTGTGCAGTAGGATATTGGAATAATCTCCTACCCATAAAAATGTTTAGGAGGAGATCTATGGCTTATTAATATAATTATTACACGTACAACATTGTTGATCTTCTGCCCTTTGAATGTGGTGTGGACACTCATCTGCTCGTAGAAGAAGTCCTTATCAGAGTTGGTGGTACATTTTTGTATTCTTTTTTGTGTTTTTCTGCTCATATTTTATTAATTATTATAGGTGGCCCTTGGTATCCACTGGGGTTTTGTTCCAGGTCTCCTTGTGTGTATCAAAATCTTTCCATGCTCAAATCCTATTAAATACAATGGTGTAATTAAATAACATCCCTTATATAAAATAGCAAAATCAAAGCCTGTTTTTTGGATTTTTTGGAGGGGAGGGGTGGTATTCTTGAGCCATGGTTCATTGAATCTGGACTCAGAATCTATGGATTTGAAGGATGACTGTATTTATTAATTAAAATATTGCTATTTTTTCTGTATCTAAAGATCTCTGGGCCACCTATAATAACATCAGTTTAAAACAAACAATAAAAGTATTTTTAAACAATTAAAATAGAATGTAAAATTATTGCTTGACAACATAATCATATATTGACAATAATGATTTGAAAATACTTAAATTTATTATAGTACAAGTTTAGCATCCCTTATCTAGAATTTTGAAATACTCCAAAATGTACATAAAATTACAAAACAGGTTGTGTTTGTAAGGTGTATATGAAACCTTTTTTAAAGATTTGGGCCCCATCTCTTAGATACCTCATTATATACAGAGCTGCAAATACATTCAAAAATCTGGAAAAATCTGAAACACTTCTGTTCCCAAGCATTTTGGATAAGTGATATTCAACCTATATGTGATAAATGAGAGCCAGAATAGTGTAGAGGTTTGAGCACTAGAACACAGCTCTGGAGACAAGATTTTGAATCTCCACTCAACTGTGGAAACTCCCTGGGTTTGGGCAGGTCACACTCTCTCATCAGAGGAAGGCAAAGGCAAATTGCCCCTGAACAGATCTTGCCAAGATACCTCCACCTTAGGATTGCCATAAATTGGAAATGACAGCAAAATTGTAAATGGAAAGAAAAAAAATATATAAAGTATTTGTGAAGGAAGAATCTTCAGTGAAACAGCTGGTTTTGTGCCACTACCATAACCTCAGTAGGGTACCATAGTTGTAGGCATGAGGCAACTCCACCTCTCGCTGTTGCTGGTATATTCATTTCATGGGCCACTACCACCAGTGAACACGAGAGTAGGATGGAAGAAGAATGAAACAATAAGAAGAAAAGATAGGTGCTCCCTCCTTCCTTTTCCTATTCCTCTCTCTTTCTGCAGGTAGAAGAGAATGAAGGCAGAAAGGTGCTAGTGACAAAAAAGTTTCAATTTTTTAAAAATACTTTTTATTTTCAGATAAGGTTTGCTCAACCTGTATATGGTACCTTTCAGCATGTCAGCGAGATTTCGTATGTGCAGGAAGTTACTTGAATGCCCTCCTATTTAAAAATATCTACTGTGTGATGGTCTGGCTTCAGTATGAAAAATTGAGAAACCACAGTAACACTCCTTTAAAAATTCAAAATCTTTCAAATATATATGTAGTTTTCACTCTTTCCACAATCAATTTCACCAGATGAATTCATCTCTGAATGGTAGTCCCTATATACATTTGAATAACTGTTTTCTCTTGTATGATATGCATGTGTGTATTTTAAATTATAATTCATGTTTAGTAAATTTTTGATGCTAGTTTTAGCTCTATATTTAATCCTTATTTGGCTTTTTGGCTGTTGAATCTGAAGAGAGAAATAAGTCAATATTTGAATACATCTGATTGTTACTGTAATTTTGCACGTTGCAGAAGAGATTTGCTTGACAACCATAGTGTGACTTCAGTAATGAAGATCTCAGATAAAAACTGAATATGTTGTGTAAATTGGTGTTCCACACTTGCTTCATGAAGCAAATACATTTGGAGACATGTGGGCTGATTAGAAAGTATCTTATAAAAATAATCAGTTGAAAACAATAGTTTTGTTGTTCTATTTTTACGAACATGGTAGAACTTACAGATAAGCCTTGCTAGGAAGTTCACTGGGGTATTATTACAAATACCTTCATAGAGAAGAAATAGCCTTCATGGGATAATATCGTTTTAAAAGCATATCACCGTATATAGATTATCTCTAAAACAAACTGCCTTTAGCTACCTTGAGAGACGCCCGTTATTTTCCACAGACCTTGTCTTCCTTAGAAGCTTTCTAATTTAAAATACTTGACCCAAATAAAAGCGCACACTGAAATGTGCAGATGCTTTTATCTTAATATAGCTGTTACTTCTTGAAATGACTGCAGTTCAAAGCACATTCTTGCTTGAAAAGAACTACTGATCCTGCTGTCAGTCACTAGATATATTCTTTCAACTTTTATGCTATTTATTAGAAAAATCCCAATTATTTTATTACACAGTTATAAAATAAAACAGTTTAAAATATAGTATATTTAAAATCAACTGTAATACTGAAAACAATTATATATATATATATATATATATATATAGAGAGAGAGAGAGAGAGAGAGAGAGAGAGAGAGAGAGAGAGAGAGTTGAATTGAATTAAAATCCACCATGACACTACATTTCTGTGGTGGTGGGATTGCATTCTCCAGTGGGGCAAAAGGTTATGCTGATGGTAGTGCTGCTAATATTTATTTACCCTATTTATACCCTACCTGTCTCTACCCCAAGGGGGATTCAAGGCGGCTTACATATGTCAGTTATTCATTGCCTTAAACACATGTAACATTAAGCTTAAAATCCATTGAATTAATAGCTTTTTCATATCAGACAAGCTTTTGCCAAACTAAGACTACATTTGCACTAAAGTGTAGATGTATCCTAAATCTGCCAAAAAGCAGCAGCATTTGGGAGAGGTTGGGAGTGGCATTTGTGCTATATGTCTCTGAGATAATGGCAATGGCACCATAACTAACACTTAGGAATACTGTGCAAAAATAGTCAAGGTAAAAGAGATAGAACCAGAAGAAGGAATTTCCAGGTCAGATGGCTCTCACTGAAAAATCTAAAGATGATGTGCTGGAATCCAGGAAGAGACTGTTCACTCACCCAAACCAACTTGTTGCTAATCATAATGATTGAAATGCAAAAGTACAAAATGGAGCAGCGTAAAGAGGCCACCAATTTGTAACGATGCCACCAGTTTGTAACGGTTTGTAAAAGAGCCACCACTTTGTAAGGACTTACTAAATTGATAACACAACTAATGGCTTGTAATATTAAATTGGTCTTTCTTCAATGTGTAGCGTGGCTTAACTTAAAAGTATTTGTAACAGAGACTTGGCTTTAGAAGAAACTGTAACAAGTTTATTGAAGTATAGAAGAAGCTTGATGGATTTAATGTTTCTTAACTCTTAGAGGCACATATCTTCCGAGGTTACATTTATAAATTTTCATAAAACAACTCTTAAGAGGACTATTCCTTCCACTAAACAGGTTTCAAACTTATTTTCCTTCAAAATGTGTTTCTTTCTTTAACAGATTATTTCAGGCACAAGCTTATTCTTTCCTTATGTTATTTCTGTTTCACTAAAGATTCTTATTAGGGTTCCTCTCACCCTTTCTCTCATACACTAACTATTAATCTGTCAGGGAGGACTGGGGCCCAAAAGAAGAAACCTGGCTGAAGCATTTAAGGACAGACAAAAAGTGTAAAAGGTGACAGAAATAGGAATCAGAAACCTGATTGTGACTTTACAGTAATTTATGAGCAGGGACTAAGAATTATTGTAATAATGCAGAGAAGTAGACAACAAAAAAGGATAAACAAGAGATTTCTTCTGCAAGATGCAAGAAATCAGAGGTAAATTTAAAGAAAGAGCTGGGATGCCCTACAACCAGAAAAAGAACACGGTAAATGACCAAGTAGAAGGGGAAAGCTTATTGAAAGAATACATTGAATCACTATACAGTATATAAGAGATGAAAGAATGACCTACATTTAGAGAAGAACCATTTGAAGGTGAATCTACAATTTTAGAAAGCTGAGAACAAGTAACAATTGGGGCTCTTGGGAGAAATAAATTTCCAGGAAAGATGACATACCAATCAAACTGCTTCAAGATGTTGAGATTCCAAGTCCCAAAAATCTTTAGTTCTATACTCCAATCAGACACTAGAGATGAAGAGATTAAACTATACTAGTCTAATCTGCAGAACACACTACTAGGTGCAAGAAAGTGCCACATTTGACACTTCTGCACCATGGATTTTATAGTTTGCCAGAGTAATATAAACATGCACACACAAACCAAACCTTTTCCACTTTCTTTCACTTTTCCCTCCCAACCCTGTCCTTCAATTCGGGACCTCTCTGTTCCTCTCTGTTCCAATACAATCCTGTTTTCCAAAACTTGTCCTGTGCTTCCCTCTCCCATCTCTTCTAGGTCATTCTGATCTTTCTTCACCTTTCACTCACATATGTCATGAATAACTTTTTAATAACTTTAAAGCATAGGTTCTTTTATTGCAATTTTCCAGTAAGAGAAAAGTTGTCAGAACGTTTACAGAACAACATTATACAAAGAACCACATTGGACATATAGACATACCGATTCTATGTAACTACATTGATACACAAACTACAGTTACATTGGCTAACAAACAAACAAAAGGGGAATTACATTTTTACTGAGCATTCACACACATATAGATTCAGTCATCGTCATGCATACACCACAATTTCACTATTCATCCTCTGCGAAGAACATCTCTTAGGCCAGACTGCTTCCTTGCAAATCTTCCAGTGCAGAGTTTCAAAACTTCAAAATGCATCCTTTCCCTGAGAACAATGCCAAGAATCAGATTGCTGTTTTCCATACAGCAGAACGTGACTTCCTGCACAAAATCCAAAACTCCAAAATCACACTCCTTCCCCTTCCCTTGAGAAAAGGAGCAAGTGTCTAGAATCCTGCTTTCCCATAGCAGATCTGACACTCACAAGGTACACCATCCCTCTCCTTCCCATGGAGAAGAGTGGCATGTGGACCAGACTCCTCCGGTCTGCCACAATTTTGGAATGTAATAAGGTCACTTCTATAGCAATATTTCATTGATGTTGTCCACAAAGCTGTAAATGAATGCTAGATGTCTTCCATCCTGAAACATTTGCAGACGGCCAATTCTCTCACACCAGAAGTGACTTGCAGTTTCCCAAGTCGCTCCTGACATGAAAAAAAATCCTGAAACATGTTGATTCCTTCTCAGTTTCCTGGCAGGTGTTGACTCTTTGTAATTGGTGTTGATAAACACAAGCAGATTTGCGTTGACTTCCTTCTTAACATCCTTAACTTAAAGAGCCGTTGTCTCTGATAAATAGGTGTAAACATGTTGTTTCCCCCCAAAAATTCAACAGTTAATAATTTGTCACAGTTCTTATCAATGTCAGCAGTCTACTATGGCATGTCAACCCTTTCAGTCCTCATTAGCAGGTACTTAGTCATTGCAGGCCTTAATATTTTTTAATAGTATCTTCAGTCAAATTAGCTCTCATTCATTCATTCCTTTCATACAGTTCCATTCAAACCATATATCAAATTTCTCATCATGACACATATTTTGTCCTGTGCCTGGCAATGCTATCTTTTCCACTTCCTCTGCACTTTTCACCCCCTCCTCATGTCTCTTTAACCCATTCTTAGAATTTTCTTCTTATAAAATTTACACTTGTAAAAACTTAGTCTTTTCAAAGGTGAGAATCTACTCTAGTTCAAACTTTAATTTGTCAGCTGATATGGAAAACAAAAGAATAGCCCAAAGGTTAACAATGTTCAGTATACATTCAAATCTACAAGAAACGGGGCACTGGGGATTACAATACCCACAGAATTATAAGAAATGTCAGTTATCCAAATTGAGTTCAGGCGAAGGCATTAGGGATTGTATTACAGAAATATGTTGGATAACGAAGTTCACCAAAGAATTTCAGAAGAAAATCAGGCTATTAATTATAGATACCAAAGCCTTTAATAGTATCGATCACAATTTTTGAATTGCTCTTGAAGAAATAAGTGTGGCACAACATTTTATTGGCTTATGTGTGATCTTTACTCAGGAGGACTTGGGAGATTTCCCAAAAAGATTTCAAAATTTGGGCAGGTTTATATGGAGAAATGCAGTCTTTCAGTTAGGACCCAAGCAGTGTAATGTTACAGTAACTCAGTGAACTGTGTAAATCCTGGCTTATCACTTGCAAGCAGAATTTGCTCTTGCTTGCCTCAGGAACAGATAAACAACCACAGATTTTTACCAATGGGTTTACTGCAATCTTGGAATATGACAGTACCTAGCGCTCTGACTTGTTTCCCCATCTTTCCAGGAGAGCCAAAAATCCCCCCCCCCCCGAAGAAAATCCAAACCATTGTCACTTTCTATTGATTGCTGAGAAGGAAGTAGGAGTGGCCAGGCAGCGTGCTCATACTTGGTGTAGCAAGCTTCCCACAGATGCCTGGTGTATTGTTACCTTTCAATGCAGCTGAAATTTCATCTGTGCTCTTTTCAGATACTGTGATGAATTTTCTGTATAAACAAAATTTAATTATCATCATTTTGCTGTGCTGTTTTGAAGTGTGCTATGACAAAGTAAGGCTGCCTCCTCTAACAGAAGCTGCTCAAGCTCATTACTGTAAATTATGTGGGCATTGGTGACACAGCTGCTTGGACAGATTGTCATCTAAAATGCTTGCTTTCAGTCCACTACAGATGCATGCCTGCTCCTTTGACATAAATTCCTTCATTTTAGTCCTGTATAACTAACTGTTTGCTTTTTGTTGATGGGGAAGAATCCTGGCTGATTAATACTAACGTATTCTGAAGTATAGTATAACAGTATTCAGATGTTGAAAAGTGTGACATTATTGCCTAGCATTTTTAAACAATCTCTTAATTAACAATCATAATTTGAATTAATAGTGAATTAAATTAGCACTGTGTCATTTCAATAACTTATTTCACAGGTCCTTAAATTAAATATTCTTTCTATTTTTTTTTTAAAAAAACTATCAAACAAAACACATGTTAATGGTGGAGTTTGATCAATTATTCATTCTAAAATGTGTTGTCCAGCATTTCTTTGATCCTAACATTAATCTTTTTCAATTCTGTAGGAAGTATTCTTAACTGTATATTGAAACTGTATATTAATCAACATTTTTTCAGTCTTCTAAAATATATTTTGCTTGTCAGGGCATTAATTCTGGAATGCATAACTGGAAATTAAATCAAAAGCAGCTAGTATTGGATCTTTACAGCAAGAGCTTTAAATAGGTTGATAGCAGCCAGACAGGAGCTGTGGCTAGACCTGAAGTTACTTTAGCATTAATCCAAACAACCAGATGGTTGTGTCTTTCCATACTCTACCTTCTTTTTTCAAAGTGAAGGCAATGTAGGAGATAATTTTGAAGATTCTTTTTCCTTTTAGGCTGTAGGCTTGTACATACCTCGGTATGAACACAGTTGTATTTCACTATGACTTACTTCTGTGTAGACATGCATAGGATTGCCTGTTTGAAAATCTAATGTGCAGAATGCCAATCCTTTGTTATCAGTAAATGTTTGATTTTTATACTTATTTTATACCTATTTTATATACCAGGTTCTCATAAAGATTTCTTGTTGGTAAAGGGGTCACAAATGGCATACTGTGCCAGATTAATAGCTAGGACAACAGCCTTTATTGTAATGACTTGAGATGAAGATGTTTGGGCAGCTGCAGGATGAAAGGAACTTTCTACATTTGTTAGACACAACACAGTGGACAAGTACAGATTAAATCAGGCAACCTTTGGAGGAACGGTTTTGCAAATAGTGATGCAGAAAAAAAATAGTCAGGCCTTGTCCTGGAGAAGATGGCTTGGGTGTATTCCATGTGTAGTGGATTGCTCTTTTAACATCTGAGAATGAGAGGTTGATCCTTACTGGGAATGGTCATTCTAAGGAGGGTGAGAGAGCAGTCCACACCCACCCGGGAGAGGGGAACCACTGAGGAGGGAAAATTATTTTCTATCTGTACCACCATTGTTCAGTGCATCTCAGATCAGTAACGCTATATAATCAAACTGAGGGGAATGTGTGTGAGGAGGCATTGGTTACAATAGACAGGAATTCTGCTGATTCCTGCCTTAATCAGGTTGGTGTGAAGTGTTAACCCATATGTACTGGATTGCTCCTTCAGTCTCCTAAGAATGACTACTGATAGAAGGTATTAATCTCGTATTTGCTATTTCTAGTTTGAATAGTTTTTTGATCAGGTAATCGTTTAATATAATTTAATACTTACTCTGTATTAGAACAAATCACAGCTGAACTGTTATTCAGAAATTTTATTTTTACACTCTTACGTTTGACTTAAAAGATCTAATTTATCTGAAGCTGTGTTAGCCTCGATAAGTTTACATTCCCTGTCTTTGGCTGCCTTTCTGCAAGTTTCCAATAAGTCATGAGTCCATTGTATGGTAGTGTAGAATCAGCTTCAAAAATGGGTTGAACAGAGAAACAACTTCTTGAAAGAAAACAAATTGGTTTTCAATTTAGCGAAGGTTCTTGAATTTTCTATATAATTGAACTTTGCTCCCAGCATCATCTCAATATATCAAATCAAATTTTTGGAAGATAACTTTCAAAATAGAAGTTCTCATTATTTTTTCTTATTGCAGAGCCTTTGTTCCACTTGATATTCCCCATAAGAAAAATTCAACAGAATGGGAGAAAGTGAAACTTCTGTTTGAAGAGCTTGGAAGCAGTCGTAAGATACTCTTTTTTTTTTCTACAGATAATGAGACAAGACTTATTCAAAGTATTGGCTTCTCTTCGTGTGTTGTCTGATTAGTCTTCATTGCCACAAAAGCCACTGCATTTTGAAATAAGTGCATGTTAATTGATGGTAAAATTTTGAATTCTTCATTTAAAGGTGATATTGGTTGACAAACAGAGAACAGTGATGGCTTTCTCCTCCTTGAAATTAAAATGTCATGAATTGGATGTCTTACATACAGTCTCCCTCCACACATGCACACACACTTGTGGGTGTTAGGGGCACAAAACCCCTGTGAAAGTAGAAAAACTCATTATATCTCTGGGAAATGCAAACAACAAATATACATGAACATTTCTGTATAAACATTTCAGCAGATTCAGGCTTTGACTTCAACGTCTGTACTTAGATTCAGAGTCATTCTATATGTGTGTGCGTGTGCTTTTCTTTAGTGAATTATACTGCTGATTTTTGGGCAGTTCTCAGAAGACAGGGTGACTTACTGAAATACACTTAAATGGTCAAATATAGGAATCTGGTATCAAGGCTGGAATGGACAAAGTGTGGGCCTCTCAGTGTTGCTGGTATGAAGGTTTCAGCATTCCTCACCACTGTCTGTGATGGTTTCGGCTGATAAAAAGTAGTCTAACAACATATAAAGACCAATAATTTCCAATCCCTGTGCCAGACTGGTGTTGACATTGATTTAAACTCTTAATAACAGACTGGAGAATGTATAACCTTTGAGATAGTGATGGAAGAAATCTTCCAAGGCAATGGAAGCCTAGTTTCCCTGTTAAGATCATAATAAAATACTTGTTTGCTTATTCTATTGTGTTGCAGGATGGTGAACTGTTAACAATATACATGTCAATTCATTGTCCTTGATGGATATCTTAACAGTTTCTCCTTTAAGCTTTTATTGGGTATGTGTGTGTGTTTGTGCATGTACATGCATTCATTCACTAAAATAGCTTTCTTAAAATAGATACAAAACAAAATATGAAACTTGGGTAAAGTGTTCTTAAATGTGTGTCTCATTTGTATTTCTGCCATTTCACTTATAGATGGTTTGGCAGCCTTATCGTTCTCGATAAGTTCTTTAACCCTTATTGGAATGATGGCAGCGATTACTTATACAGTAAGCATCTAACTTCTTATCTCCAATTTAAAGTTTATTTCCATTCTAACAATAGGCAATCTTATCACACCTTAATCCAGAGATAGGCAATCTGATGTTCTCTAGATGTTTTGGGTTCCGGTTCCTATTAACATATCCAATGGCTGTGAGTTATGGAAACTATAATCTTAACCATAATTATTTTAATTCAGGGATAGCTACTCAGCCTTGTTAATGAAAGGTATCTAAATGAACGTATGTACAGTTCCATGAGTTTGAAAAGTTTTTAAAAGTGATAGTAACTCTTTCTTGCAGTTTGTCAAAAGTTTGTATCCTAGCAGACAGGAGTTTTTAAATGAATTGTGCAAATGCGACTTGTCTTCCTGACTCAACACTAGTCAGCAGAAGTTTCATGCCATCTCTAAGTCAATGTGTCAGAGCCTGGGGGTCTGATGTGGGATTACTGCTATAGATTTTTGTATCCTAAATATTGAACTTCTTAGCATCCTGGCCAAAGTCTGTTTCTAATTAAAAGTCTTTAGTATAATAAGCTCTATTCTCTTCTAAAATCTTTCTGTTATTATAGCTATAATAGTTTATACATCATCAGAATCAAATATCAGTTCATAGAAGTTATATTGCTCTCATTGGCCTCTGCACTAGAAATCTAGTCACTTCGTGGCAATTTCACTTCTTCTCATCCCCCATCTTTTCATCCCACTTAGCTTTTTTTCTTGATTCTCATATTGATGAGATAACATGTGTAAAACACTTGAATGACTAAAATGACACTAGTGTGGCAATAGAAGTTATTTTGATGCATTCCCATTGAGTGAATAGAAAAGTGCCATGCATTTGTCAACTCATATAGGGTTTTTTTGTGTGTCAGGAGTGATTTGAGAGAGTGCAAGTCACTTCTAGTGTGTGAGAATTGGCTGTCTACAAAGACGTTGCCCAGGGGATGCCGGGATGTTTTACCATCCTATGGGAAGCTTCTCTCATGTCCCCTATGAGAAGCTGGAGTTGACAGACAGGAGCTCACCCCACTCCCTGGATTCAAACCACCAACCTTTTGGTCAACAGTCCTGCTGGCACAAAGGTATAACCCATTGCGCCACCTGGGGGCTCCTACTCAAATAGTTCACTGTGTTGTATATACGTACTTTCCAAGTGGGATGGGATTCCATGAATGGAAACTGGCTTCTGAGTATGAGAACAGTGTTATACTACCAATTAGTCAATGTATTTAAATGTATGTTTTTCCTTTGTTGTGGTAGGTTTCTTTTGTGTATATTCCTACCTTTGACCCTTTCTTGTGAACCCAGGCCAATGATTCTGTTCTTTTTCTGTGTGGCTTTCTCTTCATTTAATGCCATAGAAGTGGGATGTATTTTGCTTTGACGCTAAGAAATAAGAGGCTGTGACAGGTGGATCCTTGATATCCCCCCCCCCCCCAGCTGTGCCCTTTATAGGATATCCACAGTGTCTTGTGGACTATGAGTTGTTAATGGAGCTACTTCTCAAACCTTTTAATCAGCTTCCCAAAATAAACTTCTGAATTTTAGAAAACAATTCAGTTCAATTTGTGCTTTGTACTTGAGTTAAAAGAATTTCTAAATGTAGATGTCCTTAAGAATTCTCAATTCTTGTGGAGTTGCAGCATGCAGCCTGCTGCATTGGATCATGGAGCATTTAACAACATGGTTTCACTGTACATGAGCTGTGCATGTGTCTGATCTTTTCATGCACACAAATTATAAAACTTAATATTTCCTATTGTGACTTAGTGGAACTAAACTGTGGGGTATATCTTTCTTAAATTTAGAAGAGGGAAACCTGGTCCTAAAAAGTGCCACAAACCTATGGCTGTTTTTATCTGTTGTTCACTGTGCTTATAAGAACTCATGAATACAGTTTGCATTAAAATGATTTTATATAGCCTTGGGTAAAAACAGAGCTGATGGCAGCTTTTCTGTGTTGTTGTTTGAAGTCAAGGTAGAATATTAAAACTCTAATGACAGGCAGATTAGCTTGTTACTTTATTTGGGACCTGTTGTGGCTTACTCTAATTGACACTCCCCCCCCCCCCCCCCCAAAGTTTTTTATATGCATCTCTGAGTTAATATTTGGTTTGGTTGCTCTGATTTTAAGAGAAAAAGGAAATTGTGCATTCTCTGGAAGATCTTTTGTGAGGAAAGTGGATGAGATTGTGGTCATTCGTGAGGAGAAGTGATCTCAAATCAGTAAAGAGTAGCATTATTTCTAGGTCTTGGCTCATGCAGGAGAAAAAACTTTAGTCTTCTGATGTCTTTCATGAAAGTTCGTTACTACATCCTGAATGTCAATATCCTCCTCTCTTTTCAGTGTTCTGTGACCTTAATCTTTTTTTAAAGAGGCACTTCACTTTCCTCTATTTGTTTTCCTGTCTCCCTATAGAGACATGAAGAAAATTGTGTAAAGCAGAAACAATCTCTGCTCTGGTTGAAAGTCAAATGGTTTGTTTCTCTGGGCACCTGTTGTGTTCTTTCTTCCATCTATGATTCCAAGCTCCAGTACAGCAGAAACTACCACTTTTCTGTAGTACACAGATGGAACTGCATTTTACAAATAAAGACCCAAGAGACCAAGGAGCTTCACATCGATGGCAGTTCCCACAGCCTAGCTACATCATATGGTAGAGCCAAAGAAGAGCCTAGAGAAGGAGAAGAAAGCAATGGAGAATACATTTCCTTTCTTGATTTTTAGAACCTTTGTAATATAGTAACCTCACATTGAGTTTTCCCCTCATGTGGCCATTTTACAGCCTCCCTTCACTTAACTTCTTAATGGCCTGTCTTCAAGCAAATTAAAACCTGATTCACTGCTCTCATGAGAAAGCTCTCAATTGCTTTTGCATGGACTACTTCCTATATGTGTTAGAAGTATATAGGCTCCCATATGCCCCCAAAGAGAGTTTTTATGGGCTAACCATCTACACCACATCTGTACCAACAACACCTTTTTAAAGTAAGCAGAAAAGTGAGTCCTCTCTTCTAGAGACATCCAAGAATAGCCATTCACTTTTTCAGTGAGTTGCATGGTTCTTCAGCAATTTTAACATAAAGGATACTGGATTTTTAAAACCAGAAGTAGATTTTGGATCACTTCCATCCTTGCTTTTCTTTGCTTTTCATTTTTTGTAATCAGTATGGTCCCTTTACAGTTCCTGAGTCCAGTAATATCTTTGGGGAACTGGATGTCTTCCATAGTTTTGGAATTTTAACATAGGTATTTTAACAGATATTTTAACATAGATTTCACTCAAAGAGACATAAGTAGACTATAGAAAAATCACAAACTTCCACTTATTAAAACAGAAAACTTTGTAGATGGCTAGCTAACTGCAGGGGCCCCCAAAAGCAGATAGGGGCTACATATGACTTCTTGGCTTTATTTTGTCCATCTTCTGCTCTTTACTGTACCTAGAAACACAAGCAAACTTTTTTGTCTTGGGGGCACATTGTGGATCCGGCTGAGAGGGCTGGGCTGGGAGGGAAGGTAGCCAGGCACATGTTGGGTGGGATGGGCCCCGGAGTGAAAGGGCCTGGGAGAGGGTGGGGCCAGGAGGGGATGGAAAAGGGCAGGGCCCGGGTCATTCTTAAGTTGTCCTCCTCACATAAGGATGGGGCTGCTCACCCTATCCTTCTGCCAGAAGGAAAACGAGACATGCGGTGACTGCCCCGATCCTCCTTCCCCAGTCTTCAGATTGTTCTCTTGGCATTATGCCCAGAGGAGGACAAGACATACGAAGGCTGAGAGTGCTCCGGAGGACTCTTAGCTACTACGTGGCTTCCTCAGACCATCCTCTCCACATAAGGACAGGGCCACTCACACCGTCCTTATGCCTGGAGGAGGGTGAGACAGATGGTGGCTGAGAACACTCCAGAGGGCGTCCCTTCCTCCCTCATCTTTTCTGCATAAGGCTGCGACAGGCCACCGAGTCTTTATGCCAAGAAGACAGGGAAAATGGGGAGAGCCTGTGGTAAGCACCCAGGGGGCCGCATCCAGCTCCTGGGCCTTATTTTGCCCATACCTGGTATAGTCCCTTGTAGGGGGAGCAAGGGGTGAACATAGTAAAAATGATGTATTGAATTTCAGCATGCACTAAACAGAATTCCTATGTTCCTATATTGGTCAGCCCTGTAACAGCCTGTTCATAAAGACCACCTTAGAGTTGTGGTTGCCTTGAAGTCATTTGAAAATGAATTATTTGAAAGCATCATTAAAGAGAAAAATGCTTAAGAGCAGTTACTTTTGCTATAACTACTCCTCTAAAAGGTTTTACACTTTACTGATGCTTTCAGCGAAACTTTGTTGATCAAGAGGAATTAAATGACATGGAGGAAATGTGAGCAAAACAAGTTGGGGTGTGTGTGTGTGCATGCACCTTCTTTATAGCTCTGGGAATGTTCTAATTTTTTACGGAGTTGCCTTAAATTGATGCTTCTCCTTAGAGGTTTGCTGAAATATAATGGGCAGGCATCGACTTGGAATCGTACTTTAATTTAATCTCTTGTCTGCCAGTAAAGGATAATACTACTTGTAAGCCTGTGTGATATCTGTGCTGCACATCTGCTGCTTAAATGGGGCTCTTCAATCTTTGGACTCTAACCTCTTTGATTATGTTTTTTCTGTAGAGAGGCATAGAATCTTGTAGATTCCATCTGGTAGATTCTTTTTTATCTATTCTTTCTCATGCCTGGCAGCTTGTTTATATCTCAGGTGGTTGTTTCTGCCTCATGAGAATGTAAAGGCACCACAAAGCAAGCAATAGCAAGATAAGTGTCTATTATTTTATTTTTGTGTTTTTGCCTCGTGTTTTGTATACTAGTGGCACAATGATTGTCCAAAACTATACTATTAGTGATACACACCTACCCCACTTAATAGAATTCATTTAATACATAAAACACATGATTAACAAACAAACATGTAAAAAATAGGGAGGGTTTGAGAAAGACAATTGTAAATGAGAACAGTCCAAATCTGAATTAAAGTAAGAAAATGTTGTAGGATGAGACACAGCAAGTACCACTGGAAGACATTTTGGAAGGTTGTATAAGGACATAGCTGCTTAGAGAAGACTGAACATGATTACTTCATTGAAAAAGAAAAGGAGACCTATCATCATAGGTGTAATAGAGTTGGTAAACGTGGACGTCTATATATTTTAAAAAGGAAGGGTGAGGAACTGCCACTGGTTAGATGGGCTCATTGCACTCGCGCTGTGAGAACTCAGATAGTTTACTCCCTTGAGTCTTTTTAAATTTCTAAATAAATGAAAAGTTCCTATTCAACATGGAAAGCAGATATGAGGAGGTAGTTAAGGAGGAGGAGATAAGTCCCTTTTCTCTTGGAAAAGAGACAACCCCCACTTCTCAGTCATACCAAGGGGCCTCTCTTCCCACACCAACAAATACAAGGTTTAAGCCAAGGCAAAGAAGGTAACAACAATGTCTCCTTCTCTTCCTTCTCACTCCATCTTATAGTGAGGCTCTCTTGCTGAAATTTTCCCTGCCTCACCACAGGCAAGGAATCTGCTTCACTCTTGTAATGCAGCTGTTCCTTCAACTCTGATTCCCAAAACAGTTTGGAGAGAAAGGAAAGAGGGAGGTGGTAGCAGCAATGGCATGTTTACCTTTCCCTGGATGGCGATCTTTTCAGCCCCATCCGTGTGACAATGGTGGCAGTGGCAGTAGCAATTGTCTTTTCTTTGTCTTCACCTTAGCCTTCTCAAGAACAGCTTTTCTGCACATCTTTGTGCAGAAAGGCTCTGCTTTTTTGTAAAGTGAGGTTGTTTGTGAATAGTAGCAACACAGAGTCAGCCTCCTTGTCATAAATGTCCTCTCCTCCCCCGTGTAGCCAAATAGCTTTCATAACAGTTTGCCGCCAATTTTTCAGTAGCAAACCACTCAAGATGGGATCACACTGCCATTATTCTATTGCAGTTTGATGTTCGAATGTGGAGGATTTGGGAGATTCTTGGGGGACTTCTAGGAGGAAAAAAGGGGTTTGGGGCTGAATGTAGTCCTTGAGGTAAACTTCACCCCACTTGTTTTATATTAACAAAATTGGATCTTTCCATTTTACTTTGTTGTTTTGATTAAAATAAATAGCATTGGCATGTTTCAAGACCTGGGAATTTTGAACAGTGCAACTTTAATATTTATGAGCCTCATTGCAGGCCAGCCATTGCATTCAGAAATGTGTTTCTTTTCCTGTTAAAGAATTCCTGGAGTAGCACAGCTGAGATGCCCTGGATTTTATTCACATCTTTTCCACTGGCAATACTACTTGTGCGTTGTATACATCTTCACTAGAGGGCAGGAGTAGGCAGCAAATATATTACACCTTAAAAACATCTTATTAGCTTTAGTGGTTTTAAAAATCTAAAATGGGATGTGAAACATTCTTAACAGATGATTTCCATTCAATTTGAAGCCAACTGTTGTTGCTAATTAATTAACAATTAATTGTTTGTAGGCATTGCTACTACACTGCTACAACATTGTTATTAGTTATTTACAAGTACTGGGAGAAAAAAAAACCCATAAACACTATAGTTTCAATCAAGACTAAAGATGGGTACCACCGTAGGAAACATAAATTCTTAAGCTCTGCATCCAAGATGTTCAGGCAGCCTTTGGTGAAGCTTTGGTGAAGGATGAGTCAAGTTGTTGGAAGCACTGTAGCAATGACTTGTTAGCTTTATCTTTGGTAACAAAAGTACAGCATAATTAGGATGACAGTAGCTTAGAACTTCTGAACAATTCCTGCCTTTAGTGTAAATTAGTCTTAAATGTTAATTAAATGTATTTTAACACATTGTCAAAAATCTATTACTACTTTTTTGTTTGTATTGGTTCCAATATTGAATGAAGTGCATTTTGGTTTCTTTGTTTTTGACCAGAGCCCATATTTAACTTCTGCTCACTCTCTGTAGGGAAGAACCTGTATTGTAGGCCGTTATTTCCTGTCGTGTGCATGCGTGCATGCTTTATATCTTTTTTATGTGATTCTGTAAGATTGTTTGATTTGATTTTATGAGCTTCTCAGCTTTGATTGAAAGATGTGGGAGGACTTCAGTACATTCCAGAGAACTCTTTGAGAAACCCAGCAGTGTTCAAGTTTTTCTGAAATGTGGTCACCATAAGGCAACTCGTTTGTCATGTAATTACATGCTTAAAACATCAAAAGCGTGGAGAATGGTGAACATTAATAGGTGTCTCCAGATCCTTTTCATCAAATCTAAATGATGGTGTGGGGCTGATAGAGAAAGGCTGATCAAACAAGGTGGAGCAGGGAAGCAGTGTTTGGTTTGATGTTAGATATTAAAGGTGGTCTTCAGATTATTGCCTGAACTCTGTCAGTCCTCTAGCCTTCAAAACTACTTAGAATCTATGATTAAAGCTGTCATGAAGTATAGATATGATTTCATGACAAAATGTCAGTATACAGAGTGAGGGTGAAGGATCCAAAGAACTTCCATTTCAAAATAATGTCATTAAATATTTGTAGGGCTTTATTCCACGTTACCACCAAGAGCAGAGCATAAAAGAAATAAAAGACCATTAAAAAACCCAATAATAAAAAAACCAGCACAGCCTTGGGCAAAACAATGAGAAAACAACTAGAAGAGCCATTTTAAAATTGGCTGGTAGCACCAGTTAAAACCTCAAAACAATAAAAACAATTGAATTGCAAACATACAGAAATCACTGAAAATTTAGAAATGAACTAGTTTGAGTGATGAAGTAGCTCTATTAGAATGTGAGAAAAAGTCAGTAAAGGCGCTAGATGCTTGTATTAAGACAATCTAGTTCTGTTGTGTAAACACCAGTCTCCCTACATCACTCTCTAAAAACCCCTTGTCTAGACAAACCCTACTCTGTACATGCCCAGTGTTTTAAAATTGTGACCTATTACATTTGGCCCTGCCATAGTGTTTTAAATCTCTTGTGTGTTAGTGCTTATATGTTTAGTTATATTATTTATACTGTTTTATTTGCTTGCTTGTTTTGTTGATGTATTATTGTATTTGTATCTGACGGGCTTGGCCTCATGTAAGCCGCCCCGAGTCCCTTCGGGGACATGGTGGCGGGGTATAAATAAAGATTATTATTATTATTATTATTATTATTATTATTATTATTAAAATCAATTGCACCATGAGATGGGGCCATGAAAAGAGTCTGTACGGGAGATCTTAGTTGTGATCAAGTTGATTTGGGAGTAGGTATCTCTTTAGATACACAGATCCAAAACATTAGTATCTAGAAAGATTTTGAACTTGCCCTCTAAATTAAGCCGACAAGTGAACTGTTATCCAGTATAGATCTTTGCACTGATGTGGTATAGACATTTTATTTAATCACAAACAAGAATAACATTAAAAGTTTACGGAGGTGCACATTCTTTTGAAGGTGGATTTTGGGGACAGGGTTTTCAAAATACACTAGTGAGGAGTGTCAGTGTTTACTGTTCTTAAATGCTTAGTTTGGTGTAAGTGATCAGATGATTGGGAAATAGAATGGAGCACAGGTTCTCAAACATTTTCAGCCATGAAGCACTTTTTGAAGCAAAAGTTTCTTGTAGAGCCCCAAGGAATGTTTCTATATTATATTATGTATTATATCATATATAATGTGTGTGTGTGTGTGTGTGTATGTGTATACATACAGAAGTTTTGACGCCTTGCATTTTAAAATTTGTCACACGGGCTAGGTTAGTGGCTGATGGATGGAGAGTGTGTGCAAAAAGAAAAAGAAAGAAGGAAAGAACAATGCAATATTTAAAATGAAGAACAATTTTAACCAAAATAAACTTAACAGTATTTCAATGGAAGACGCCAGGGGCCATCCAGTTCAACTTCCTTCTGCCATGCCGGAAAAGCACAATCAAAGCACCCCCTGAGCGGTGGGAGGAAAATAGGGATTTGGAAGCAAGCAAGGCAAGGGGGAAAGGACCTGGGTGGCGGGAAAGGGGAGGAAAAAAGTTTTTAGTGGCAAGGGGGTGAGGAAAAAAGGCTTTTGGCGGCAAAGGAGGCAAGGAAAAAAGTATTTGGATGGCAAGGGAGGCAGGGAAAAAGGCTTTGGGTGGCAAGGGAGGTGGGGGGAGTAGTAGGAAAGAAGAAGGAAAGCTGGGAGGGAGAGGGGGAAGGAGAAGGAAAGTGTGGATCCCCTAATTATGCTTCGCAGAGCCCCAAAGGCTCCACGGAGCACACTTTAAAAACCGTTGCCATGGTCCCGGTAGCAGACACCATGGCACTCATCAACCAGAGTTTCCCAGAAGACATCACGGCTATGTTTCACCATTGCCTCACCACCAGTTACTTTCAGTGGGACAATGAATTCTACGAACAGAAAGATGGAGTAGCTATGGAGAGCCCTCTCAGCCCGGTCATAGCTAACTTCTACATGGAACACTTTGAAAAACAAGCCCTGGAAACAGCAACAAAAAAGCCCACGATATGTTTCTGATATGTGGATGACACCTTCACCGTTTGGAGCCATGGAGAAGAAGAACTCAACAGGTTCCTGGACCATCTTAACAGCATCCACCCAAAAATCCAATTCACAATGGAAAAAGAAAATGAAGGAAGATTGCCTTTTCTAGATGTCCTAGTTATCCGCAAACCAGTTCAACAATTGGGTCACACCGTCTACAGAAAACCCACACACACAGATAGATATCTACATAAAAACTCCAACCATCACCCAAGTCAAAAAAGAAGCACCATTAAAGCCTTGGCAGACCGTGCAAAAAGAATCTGCGAACCTCACCTCCTCTCAAGATGAACTGAACCACCTCAACTGGGATCTCCAGGCCAATGGATACTCCACCTCAGACATCAGAAGAGCTGCAAGACCAAGAACAAGCCACGAGAGTAAAGATGAAGATCCACCCAGAGGAAACGTGTTCCTGCCATACATCAAGGGAACCACTGACCGCATAAGGAAGCTGATGAGGAAACACAGCATACAAACAATCTACAAACACACCAAGAAAATCCAACAAATGCTACGTTAGCAAAAGACAAGAGGGATCCTCTCACCTCTGCAGGAGTCTACCGTATACCATGCAGCTGTGGACAAGTCTACATAGGGACCACCAAACGCAGCGCCCAAACACGAATCAAGGAACATGAATGGCACTGCAGACTACTTCAACCAGAGAAGTCAGCCATAGCAGAACACCTGATGAACCAGCCTGGACACAGCATATTATTTGAGAACACAGAAATGCTGGACCACACCAACAACCACCATGTCAGACTACACAGAGAAGCCATTGAAATCCACAAGCATGTGGACAGTTTCAACAGAAAGGAAGAGACCATGAAAATGAACAAAATCTGGCTACCAGTATTAAAAAAAACTCTAAAATTACAACAGCAAAACAGCAGAGAGGAAACAACCAGGCACATCTTAATACCTCTCAACAAAAGATTTTCCCAGGCTCAGCCAGGCCTTCAAATGCTAATGAAGGTGGTTAGTTGAAACATTCACACCTAGCTCCAGCAGAGAAGAGCTCTTTGCCCCACCTCAGCCATTCCACAGATATATAAGCCCATTGTCCTAATTCCAACAGACCTTACTACCTCTGAGGATGCTTGCCACAGATGCAGGCGAAACGTCAGGAGAAATGCCTCTAGAACATGGCCCTGTAGCCTGAAAAAACCCACAAGAACCTAATTTGGAAGTTCCTTGAGATAGATAGATAGATAGATAGATAGATAGATAGATAGATAGTGCAAATTTGCAAGAAACAGGCTGTTGCTCTCATACTACATTGTGCATGCCTGTATAACCAAGGAATACACCCTGTGTTGCCTTGACATAATTACATATTCATGCCAACCTTTTATTTGTTACACTGATTAGATGCCATTTTGCTTTATTGCAAAACTTGCTGGCTTAATTTATTGTTTCAACAAGGGCCAAGAAAATACTGCCCTTGTCTTCATTATTTGTATTGGTCATAGGTCACCTTTTGTTCTTCTGCAATGCAATTTGTCTTCTGTGTTGACAGAGTAGCATCTATTTTGCTTATGGCAAACAGTGACACATGCAGATGGGACACATGTCCTAGTTTACTGTTACAAATGAAAATTTCAGATTCTACACCCAATGAAGCATTTTCCTTCTAACAAAATATTGAATCAAGAGATCAGCACTGAATACTTGCCTGAAGACTGGCCCTTCTTTTGCTCACTTGAAGCAATGTCCTGAAGCTCCTGTAGCACTAAGTTGATAGCAATGTGGGTTCATAAGTTAGCAGCAATTGTATTTTTAAATGTTTTCATATTAACCTCTGAGCTGGAAAAAAATAACAAATAATGGGGAAAAATCAATTACTGATGACATCATCTTTAATTTTGTAGTTGCTGTGTCCTAAAAGTAACAAAACTTTAGAAATGTATGTGCATATGGCCAAGAGCTACAGTTCATGAGTCTTGCCCACATAATCATATCCCTCTCCATTCTTAACTTTGCAGGTATTACTTCCCATGGGCTTACTTTGTACAGAAAGCTGCTTGTAGAAGCAGTATAGTACAACTAATATGGGTTGTCTCCTAGGGGTTTTTGGTAGAAAACCTAATTTGGACTACATGAGTACAAGAACACTATCTAGATCAGTGCTTCTCAACCTTGGGTCCCCAGATGTTTTTGTCCTACACCTCTCAGAAATCCCAGCCAGTTTACCAGCTGTTAGGATTTCTGGGAATTGTAGGCCAAAAACATCTGGGGACCCCAGGTTGAGAACCACTGATCTAGATTGTGCCATATTCATTATGTCTAAGAATTAAATTCTTTTACAAATTTGCCTTTGTGACCAATTGAGTTTTGCTTGTGTAGCTGAAATAATACTTTCTTACACTGAAGTGGAAAGATGTTTAATTTTGTTATCTAAATTAGTTAAGATCAAAGGAGTACTGCTGTATCAAACTAAAGGTTCCTTATCCCCCCATCCATTCTTTTGATGCTAAAAGTCATACCCTTTGCTTTCAGAGGAGTTGTATACATCCTTTCTTCAAGGTGTTGTTCTTCCATATGGCATTACTGTATATTCTAATTGCTCAATTGCCATGTAAAACATGGATTATGCCAGTGTAGACTATTTTTACACAAAATATTATGTTGCATCTTTTCTGAATGTAATAACAGTATACAAGAATCTTTGAATGCCTTCTAGGCACCATGAGTTCCCATTCATATCATTTTATATATTACAGCCATACCTCTGTATCCATAGATTTTGCATCCACCAATTCTATCAACCAAAACTAAAAGTATTGTTTTAAATCCCTCCCAAAACCATCGATTTTGTCATTTTATATAAGAAATGCCAATTTACTACATTGTTAGATATGTTGGGACTTGATTATCCATGGGAAATCCTGGAACCAAATCCTAGTAGTACTGAGGGCCCTGTACATGTTTTAGTTGAAGAAAAAGAGAGGAGAAACCCCTGCATAACCACAATAGCACAGGAAGGATATGATACTATATATATATATATTGTTGTAGGTTTTTCGGGCAGTATGGCCGTGTTCTGGAAGCATTCTCTCCTGACAATCTCTGATTCTCACAGCCTCTGAGGATGCCTGCCATAGATGCAGGCGAAATGTCAGGAGAGAATGCTTCTAGAACATGGCCATACTTCCCAAAAAATCCTACAACAAGCCACTCCTGTAATAAATTCTAGAAAAATGTCAGTAGAAAATTATAGTACTATATTGAAAAATCCATTCTGGAATTGAATTTATGTATGATTTTTTTCATTGTAGATTTAGCTGTTACTAAAACATAACAAGACTAGATTAAATCTATGCAATTCAACATTTCTATAAATGACATAATTCCTTTTGCACCAAAGACCAGTTGGCAGCCATTCGATTCTGTGCTGGTTTCTCCTTCTGAAATGCTTGGCTGAGCAATATTGGTATCATTATCTCATTATCTGTTATCAGAATGGTTGATAATGTATTACATAACCTGTTCCCTCTCCCAACATGTGGAAGTTTATTTTTCAGTTTTGTGTCATCATATAGAGCCTGAGGCCCAAAGTACCCCCCCCCCATTATTTGCTAGTTTTGCTTCAAAAATGTTTACTTCTGTTGCACTATGCTTTTCCCCCCCATTATGTTTGAACAAAAGAATCATGACTTAATGCAGTCCACGACTTTGGCATTTGCAAATACCTCTTGAATCTGCGTTTAAAACCATGCATTGTTTTTCAGTTCTCACATACTTGTATCTCAAGGTTTTAGTGGAAAATTGTTAGTACTCAAGCTTTGTGTATACAATTTCCCCCCTTCTAACTAGATCTGGATTATAGCTATTTTCTTTATTAGATACTTAATATACCCTTTCCCTCAGTTCATAGGCTTGATTCAATGGATTCTAGAAAGTATGCCAATATTACCTGCAGAGATTTACCTTTTGGTGGGCTTGCTTGTAACAGTTTAGTAGATAGGAACAAGAGATAGGGCTTTCTTTCCAGTAGCTAAAATTTGAAAATTGAACCTACAGGTTTCATTAATATTTTTTGTGCCTAGTAAAAACTCTTTTCTTTGCCTAGACCAGTTGTGATGAACAATATTTGTTCTCCTTTTTTAAAAACTGGTTTGGATTTTAATTTGAATTTGTAATTTCAAATTGGTTCTATAAATCTATCATAATAAACCTGAGATATTAATACTTCAGATTTTTAAGTTTCATTTCACTTCACTGAAGCCTTTGTAATTTTGTTCAAAACTGCAGCTCTCTGGCTTGTACACTTTAGCAGGTAGACAACCATAGATAATGCCTTGTTTTTCTTCCTTTTTTGTTTCCTCTGCACTGCTCTTATAATTTCACATTTGCTTGCCACCCTTTCCCTCTCAGTCTTACAAATTAGTCTGCGGTTTAGCATGTAATCTTTTGTGTGCAGTAGTTTTTTTTCAAAACAACTAAAAGCAATGATCTCTTAAATTGTCGATTTTTCTTGCTCATATAGAGGCTTTGCTGAGGGTGAAGGCTTAGTGCTCATCTATCCCGTTTAAAAACAAAAAAGTGACATTTTTCATAGTCAAGGAATTTGATAAGCGTTTTGTGGCTGGGTGTAGATCTCTACAGAGATATAGTATCACATCCAAGCTCTTGTGCTTTGCATTGCAGTGAGATAAATTCACACGGAATAAGCGTTAGGATTTTACTAAAATATTCGGAATGTTTGATCTGATGTGCTGATTAATGTCATCCATTTTAAGATGATTAGTTAGAACCAATGCGTTCAATTAATGCATTCTTACATGTTTTCTCAGGCTTATGGCATGTCAGCTTTGCCTCTAAATCTTATAAAGGGGACAAGAAATGCTAGTTATGAACGCTTGGAAAACACTGAAGATATTGAGGAAGTGGAACAAAATATACAAAGAATTAAATCCAAGGTTTGATGCTGTTTTGAAACATTATTTGATTTTGTGGTCTGTGAAACTCATTTAATTTTTATCAGTCCTTGTCAAAGTAATGGGAGAGGATATCCCTTAAAATTAGGTATGATCTCAAAGAAATTGCAAAATCTTCCCATTTGCAATTAATCTTAATTATTGACTTATGCAGGTTCTTTTTTTAATAAAATAGTGATGGAATTTTTAATACATGTCAATATTTTTATACATGCATGAGGGTCAAATGCACAAGTGTTCATTTACTTTGGATTGGTACAACTTTTTGGCCATGATAACTGGGTCATCGCTCTTCAGTTAGAAAATCGGTATTTTTGTACTTGCGTGCCCAAGCAGAACAGTGTTTTAAAATGACACTGATATGAAATTAGAACTGAATTCTAGTCCTGTAGCTTTTAACTGAATTAATTGAAATTCAATTTCTCATTCTTTTGTTTTACAAATCCTTGCTCTCCCAACCCATTAGTGCAAAGATGGTCGACCATTAGCAATTCGAGAAAGGCGCACATTGCAGCAACTTGAAGATAAGTTAAGAGGTCTTCGAAGGAGAGGACGGCGCCTGGAATATATTGAGAAGAGCTGTTGGACAAAGTTCTGTGGAGCCATGAGGCCACTAAAAGTAACTTTCTTTTGTCTCTAGCAGAAAAACAGTCTGGATGTACTAGTGTCTCCCTAAATTCATAATTACTTAGGACTGGCAGATGAGAGCTAGTTTGACAGAGCTGTTGGCAGTGAACAAGAGGAGCACAAAAGGGACAGCGCTTAGAAAGATTCATTAGGAGGAACATCTCAGACATCTCCATCAGTTCAAGTCTGCTTTGAGGCTTTGTTTAACTCTGCTCAGTGACTCCAGCAGGGAACTTCAGCAGAAAGGCTGCTTAAAAAGATTACTAATTTTGGAATCTCAAGGAAAAAGCAAATGAACCAAAATGGCCCTTATTTCATTCAGGAGAAGAAAAATCTAATAAGCAATAAACTCAATTCATCTACCTGGCCAAGCTTTCATTTTCTTGTAATTTCTCCCTGCCCCCAGCGAAGCTTTAATTTTCTTGTAACTTCCATTCTGACTGTTGCTGAAAAGGGGGAAATGCTAGCCATTCTGCCACAGGTAGAATTTAAATTCTGGTGCTTACTTGCAAAACTTAGGTGCCCTCCTTAAAAAAGATTGTCAGCCTGTTAAAACTTTCAGGGCCATTTTCTATCATTGCTCAAGAAGTGATCACAGCAGCAAGGTAAAAAAGGAGAAGTTACAACTGGCTGATATACCCTCTACTTCAGAAGCTAACAGTTGTTGCAGCTCAGCTGCCTGCATGACACCTTTTCACTCAAACACCACACAATTCAACAATAAGTAATAAGTTTATTAATAAAAGAGTATATAATTGAAAAGGCAGTTTCAAAAATGAATAGAGAATAGATCAAAAGTCATTCCAAAATCAGCAGACTAAGCAATCACAAAGATACAATCAAAGGCCAGACTGTAAAATTATTTTCAGTTATATCCATAAGCTTGATATTCTTGAGCATACCCAATAGCAGTGACCAACTCTGAATATAAATCCAAAATCTGAAAAGGTAAAAACAACAAACAACAGGGGTTTCAAAGCTTAAAGCAAATCTAGATCCAAAGGCTTGAAGACTTGTCCATAACTATAATCCAATGGTTTGAAAACTTGAACCAAGAATTGTAATCCAGTCAAGAGGCATTGATCTTAAACAGGAAAGCAAGATACATTACCAAAGACCAGAACCCCTAACTCAGAGCTCCCAAGACAGGTGAAGTGAACCATGAAAATCCAACATTGATCTCCCAAAGAACATTTTCTTAAAATGCTTAGGAATTCTAATTCTTACCCATGACATCACTCTTTTTCACACCTGGGTTCCCTAAGCTTATATTTCCATCTCTGCTTCACACTATCTCTTCATAACTGTAATCCTGTCTCCTCTACATTCCTTTCAGAGTCAATCCCTGGCAGATTCTCATTAGAACCACTTTCTGTTTCCCTAACAACAGATCTAACCAAAACATTCCCATCACTTTCATTTTATCTTTGCTTTGCACCCAATTTTTTTGTATAACAAATTGAGGAAGGATTTACTGCATATATTTCAGGAGAAAATTGAAATGCTCCTGTAAGTCAAGTAGGCTTGTTTCTTTTTTGTCTTCTGGGTCCTTATTTCATTTCTAAAAGCAGTAAGAGGAAGGCAGACTCTAAACCACCTGACAGAACCAGACACTTCATATCATCTTGTATTCATTCACCTGAAAAATCTAATTTATTTCTTTGTAAAGGCTAAATTTCATCTCAGTTGCAAATTACTATTGCCAAGTGTCTGCCCAGACAACCAAATCATGATCAAGGACTTCAGTTTAGGACCCATTTTCTCAACCTTCATAGACTCTTAGAAAGGCAAATAAATGAGCTGATAACTTCAGTTGGAAATAATTTCAAGACTAGATGTTTAATAACTTTGGCTGTGTACTTTTATTATTTTAGTCCATGTTGTTCTGTGTTAACATCTTGGTGCTCAGAATCCATTGCTTATTTCCTTTTATCCATTAATGGGTATACTTAAATTGCATTTTCAAAATAAGGTTTATGTTTTTAAACCCTTATGTGCTTTTGCCTATCTATTTTTTAAAATAAAAATATATAAACAATCTTGAATCTAATCTGGAAAATAGCAGAGATATAAATAGATACCAGGAATACAATTCAGCATCTGCAGAAGGCTGGACTTTTCCGCTGTCCTTTGAAAATACAGTTTTATTTTAATGACCTGTCCACTTGAACAGTAGAAAATGTAACAGTTGTCCACAAAGTTTCTGTACTTTCATTCAACAAGTGACAAAGAACCTAAAGCTAACATTGATGTTCTGTAGCCATTGTAGTGAAAAAATTCTGCCTGAGGCAGTCGCAAGAAAACTACTGAGTTTCAACTCTCAAAGTGTGGCAAGTCCCCTATAGTCATACTACAAACCGCCACTTTCTCACTCATTTTAGAATTTCCTTGCTTCAACTGGAAGATCAGATGGAACTAGTTTCTGAAAAATGGAAGGAAAACTAAGGTCTCAGCTGTTTCCCCTAGTACTTATTAGCAGTAATACAATTCTTAAAGGACATAATACCTAATACGATGGCCATGCACTGCTTTACACCTAAAAGACCAGACTGTAGATGCCACTTTCATGCTACATTGGTTCCCTATGGTGATCTCTCCTATTTGAAGAGCATGCGTTGTTATTCAGCCAACACAATTTAGATAAAAAATGAACTACATTGAAGTAGCAGCCATATCACAACCACAGAATATTTCAGTAACTTCATCCAGAGGAGATTTGTTAAGCCACATCCTTGACAAATATTTTCATGCACATTTTAAATCAAATAATGGTAACGGTAGCTTTGTTGATGAAGCCTCTGAAGAAAAGTGCTTAGCTAATTCTCTCCTCTTCTGAGCGGGCCCAATTGAATCTCTGGTTGAGGATTCTTCTATTGAACAGGTGCTTGTTGGTACTTACAGTGAAGGCTTTGTGGTATTTAAAATCCAATACCAAACCCTCTAAAGCAGTAGTTGCTCTCACTAACGCATCGTATTGATACCTCAACAAGATAATCTTTTTATCCTTCCTCCTCTGGTCCCAATCACTTATATTGCTTTTACCAACTATTTATTTATGTATTTGCGCTATTTGTATACTGCCCTTCTCAATCCTGAAGGGGACTCAGGACGGTTCACAGTGCTGGCAACAATTCAATGCCATTGATAAAAAAACAGTATAAAACATCAAAATTGACCCTCCCCTGATAAAACATTAAACATTATTGAACACATCACATAAAATAGCATCACATATCACACAAAGACATAGCATGTGTTCAACTTTGGCTATGAAATGTAATGAGGAGGATAAAATTATAGGAGAAAGGAAATTACAAAAACATGTTTCCATGCTTTTAAATGCTAGGAGGTGTTAAGCCATTATTAGATGCTTTTGTGCTAAGCCAAAAGAAGCTTTTTGTGGAAAATAATAATGTCACATTTTTATAAGATGTGCCTTTCAGTTCATAAGATGTGAAGAAGTAGGGTCTGCTTATTATCTGGATGAACTACAGGTTATTAAATAAATAGTTAGGGAAGCTAACCAATTAAAATTACTTACAGTAATGCACCTTTGGAAAATGTTAACTTTCTATTCAGTTTATTGTGCATTTAGGTCACTATGTTTACAGTACACATTTATTTCAGATACACTTCATTATAGTTCTGCTCTTCCATAGTTGAACAATATTCTGACTTATAAATTTAGGTAAAACATGATATAGAAAATAAAGATGCCCTAATGGAATCAAATAGAATATAGTGACACTCCAGTTCTTGATTCTTACCCGAAAGTAAATTATCTTGATTTACTTGGGAACCAAGTCCCTCAAAGTGGAGTGCAGTCAGTGTCAATTGGGTAGCACCATAGGGTCAGATTCTATTTAGCAACTGTATAAACTAATTTAGAAAGAGGAGCAAGATTTATGGTTGAAGTTACTTATAAAATTGGACAAATAGTGGATCAAACTAAGGTGAGTAGACAGCTGGAGAAAGGTTTGAACAGACCTGTAAGATGAACAAATAAGCAACAAATTGAATTTAGTTTTAGAGAAACATCAACAAAGAAGTAAAGGTATGCAGCAGAACATAGAAATAAAAGACACATGTCTCTAGGGATATCAAACTTAAATAAATAGTATTCCACCTAAAAAGTGCTGAAGGTACACTGCTGCTTTGTAATGTGTACTCTGTGTATGCAGCTTTTATGCAACTGATCGCTATAAGACGACTTCCAGTATCCTGGTTGGTTTTATTTGGAACAGTGTGGTGAATTATTTTTGACATACTGTATGACCTGAATTTACACTAACACACTATTCCAAAGATGTCAAAACTCCATTTTGTCAGCACAGGTTTCTAAGCAATATGTTCCTGTTGTTATTATTTCTTGTCAAGTAGATTTTGACTATGAATGACTTTTAGGAAGCCCAGTGCTCAATAGGTTTTGTAAACTCCAGACTGTGTCTTCCATTACTGAATCAATCTATCTATCATGGATTTTCTACTACCATCTACTTTACTGAGCATTATTCTTTCCCCAGGAAATCATGTTCCCTCATTTTGTGTTCAAAGTACAAGTCTCGGTGTAGCCATTAGATTTCTTATGAGAGTTTATGCTTGATTTGTTGTTAGATCCATGTATTTGTTTTTAAAGCAGTCTATGGCATCCACAGAACATTCCTCTAGCACCTTATTTCAAATTTTCCAAGTTACATTTTTCTGTATATAAATTAACTTTTCATATATGTTCATCAAATACGTAAAGCAGATAGGATGTTAAAATTGAGTTTTGCTTCCCTCCTTGGTAATTGGAAACCATTCTTCTTCTCTATATTGAGTCCTGACAGTGGACTCTTCTAAGTAAAAAGTTGTGACAAACTTGTTTCTTGTAGAGTAATTCATAACTTCTTATGATCTACACAATGTATGTTTTAGATTTATTCTAACATATAAATACACAGGTTGAATTTCTCCTGAAATGTTTTGATGCGTTCCAACAGACAATACATTCTTGCAGTTACTTTTCAGAACCTAGCTTGGATGTCTGAAACTTTAAACTCCATATGCTACAAAAGTCTTTGTTTAAAAATTTGAGCATTACTTTATTGTATGGAAGATTAATGCAGTTGTTTCATCATTACTATAGCTCCTAAGCTTCATTCGTTCACTTGTTCAGTGGCTCTCAGAAAAGATAATAAAGAAAAAGGTACATTTTACCATATGTGGTGGACATGCAACAAAGTAAACAACTACTGGAAACAGATTCATGTGTACTTTGAAAAGATGCCACATGTGAACTTTGAAAAAACACCACAAATGTAGCTTTTGAACATGTCAGATGAAGAACTAGAAAAAAAATGGAAAAAAAATATTTTCAGTGATAGTGGCAGCTCGAACAGTATATGATAGATACTGGAAAACCTCACAGAAAAATGGGGAAAATACATTATAGGTTTCCTAATAATGGACAAAATAACAATTAAAATGGTGTCACACTGCATTAATTCTGTAGTGTAGATGCACACTTAGGTGCTTAACACTTTTACACACTTTACATGGGGAGTCTTTCTAGCTTTGTCTTCTTGCTTGTTCTCTTTTTGGGTGGGATTAAAATCAGATTCTGCTATGATGGAGACCACGGATGCAATATTTTGTCTGTTGGAGAGGAGGATGTGAGGGGAAAACTTTGCAATAGACTTTCCAAATTCCTGTTATGAACTTATTTTAGGGCTTCAGTAGCAAAATAGTTTAGGGATAGTTGCTAAGTTGTTTTTTAAATATTATTTATCTTTTTCAGATTGTGTGGGGAGTGTTCTTCATCCTTGTGGCCCTGCTCTTCACCATTTCCCTCTTCTTGTCAAAGTATGCATATAGCATGTCTGATATTTTAAAAGTTGGATGTGTGATTTCACGTTTTAAGTTAAGAATCTATACTAGCCTTTTAATGTGATTTTAGTTCAAGTTTAACTTGTTGAACTATATTTGCTTGTTTCCCCCCTTTCCTCTGGTACCTTGCCACAATCAGCAGTCTTGTGGTTTGAAACCAGAACTCAACAATCAATTAAGTAAATTGAGATGTACACGTTAATAAATAGAAGGTCAGGTTTATTTTTCCACAGAGTTTTTCCATACTGCAGTACATAGCTCTCTGAAACAAGCAATTGCTATGCTGCATATTCAGTTCATGATAATGTTTAGGTGCATTGAAGTGTAATATTTGGTGTAAAACATGCAGAAATAGATGACAAATTAAAGAGAAATGTGCAGTTGTTTTTTGACTATAGACACATTTCTAGCAAGCCATTCCTGATTTGCTTGTAAGATGAGTGGCTAGCTGTTACCTATGAAAAAGTGACTTAGAATTTGCAAGGATTCTGAAAGCAAATTAATGATTGGGAGGTATGCTATGTATATGGAGAAGAAGCATTGTTATGTAGGAAATAGCATTTGGAATGTATGTAGAAGCTTGAATTGTTGCTCCTGCAGAGCTGAAAAGATGGAATGAGTATTGTTTTGGGTAGGTCAAGTATACTGAATAAATAATACAGATTTTTCCCCAAAATAATGATATTAAGCTTAAGAGTATAAAGTTCTCTATGAATAGATATGTAAATGATTGCAGAGAGAAAGAGAGAAAATAAATCAAAATTTATTTCTGATATTACTGCAGCCTGGATAAGGCCCTGCATTCAGCTGGGATAGATTCTGGATTTGTGATCCTAGGAACTAATTTGACCAACCCACTGAATATGCTGTTACCAGTTCTACAGACTGTAAGTAAAAGATAATGGGACATGATAGGAAAATATTGCTGTGAGGGGCTAGTTGTTACTACCATGAAACTTCTGAAGTTGAATTCGCAGTAAAGTGCTTATATTTAATTTTTAATACTTCCAAACATGTGTTATTTAAAAAAAACATTGAGGACAGTGATTTCTGTTTTAGTACATCAGTAAGTATAACCTGGTACACTACGTTTCAAATGTTTGTTTCTTGGTTTTATGCTTCTTATGGGGCTTATGCAGACGTTCCACTCTACTTTGGCTGTTCCACATTTTATTGTCACAACCTGTAATTGAAATTGATTTAATTATCATTGTTACCTCTTGATGTACCCAAAATGCTCAATACTATAAAGATCGATAATATTACTAAGGTGGAAGAAAAAACTAAATAAATAAAAGAAATTTATGTTTGTTGAGTATGGTGTATATGTGAAGTGGCTATTAAATCAATTCCAGGTTGTTTAGATAAAATGTGGAAGAGCTGACCACAATGAATACTTCTGCAAGAAATTACAGATTTCCTATACTATTCTATTGTGTGTTTTGTGATAGTATACCACTTGGGTATTATTTTCTGATAAATAATATAGGAATTCTGCGTTCTGAAAAATAACAAGGATTTAGTAGATTTCATTGAGCAACATGTTAGAAAATTTTATGTTTATAAATTGACCAGAATGCATTCTTCTCATTTCAGACATGAAATTTGTAG
The DNA here is from genome assembly GCF_037176765.1 of Anolis sagrei. Lineage (NCBI taxonomy): Eukaryota > Metazoa > Chordata > Lepidosauria > Squamata > Anolidae > Anolis > Anolis sagrei. The sequence goes on from NC_090021.1 coordinate 113,872,776, forward strand.
ATATGTTTAATTCCTTCTTATTTTCATCTAGATAAAAGAAAAATGTTGGAATATCTTCAGAGCATGCTTTTTGACATTAGATATTTCTTTTGTTAAATGCAATGATCATCCTAAGCCATTTTGTTTCTTCCACATAGAGTGGACCAAATGAATTAATATAAATAATAATCTGATAAATCTACACTTATACCAAATTCAGTGGGTCTCTTATAGCTGGAAGTAACAATAAAAAGGACATATAAGTACTAAAATGTTTCTTTTTTCAAATTTGCATTCTGTTGCTAGACAACTCTGTGACTGTAAGACATTCTATATTTTCCTTTTTTTGTCTTTTAATATAAAAATGCAATGAAACCAAGATGTTTATAATGACAGTTATTTTACCATTGATGTTTTATTTCAGATTTAGTCATAAGTAATATTTTTGTCTTATTAACCCTACATTTTGTTAAATTTTAGGTGTTCCCCCTTGATTATATCCTTATTACAACCATCATCATGTACTTTATCTTCACCTCAATGGCAGGAATTCGAAACATGGGAATATGGTTCTTCTGGATAAGGGTAAATAATTGTTGTCCTTCTTTATATTTTGCCTGGTTTCACGAAACACAATATGTAGTAAAAATTCTGTTCAATAAATATGTTCTCAGTTTATATAAATCAGAATATAAAAATATGTACAGAAAATTCATGGAACTATGTATGGTAACCAGATTACTACTGTATTGTACACTTTGAGACAACCATATACAAAGGGATATTGTAACACCTTTGAGACTGAGATGAAGAAGTTTGTGGCATATGTTTTCATAGACTGAGTTTGCTCTATTACATGTCAGAGTTTATGCTACAAATGTCTCTCATTCAGTCTCAAAAGGCGCTGCAGTATCCCTTTGCACACTGATCCAGACTAACGTTTCTGTGTCGTTGAATCAAGTCAAACTAATTATTATTCTTTTGCATTTGTATAAAATAACTATCTGTTTGTGTTTCATTCGTAAGATCCCATTTTCATTTTTGAGCACTTCTCCTGAAAATGGGTGACTTTCCAAATGAGCTTTTTTGTCCAAGGTCTGAAAGAACTAATATTTTTGTCCCATTGGCCACAGTGTGTGGGCTTCTCACACTCCCCTTCCCCTCAGTTTTAGGGCTAGCGTTCGGCACTTGGCTAAAGGCCCTGGCAGGCGCTGGTGCTTTGGGCCTGCCCGCCACACATGCACCGTCCTTGGAAAGAGTGTTTGTGAGCAGGCCCAAAATGTCCTCACCATCCAGGGCCTGCATCCAAGAACCAAGTACGAGGCAGTTTATTTATTAATAGATTTTGAGAAGGAGACTGCTCCCAGAGGCGGTTGACACATGCCACACAGGACCGGAGGCTTCATCAAACGTAATTAAAGCTGCAGGAGGGGGTTTGGTTTGGTTAAGTTGCAGAGTTGTGGTTGCTTTCCTGCCCAGGAGGGGGAAACTTCTCAAAGCACAAGAAATTTCCTAACTCACAAAGCCTACTGTGCAGCACTCCCCTGTTTTTACGAAAAGGGGGGATCTGCTCTAGCCACAGTTACGGAGGGAGAAAGCCATGGTTATGAAAGGGAAGGGGTCGCCCGAGAAGCAACCTAGTCGTTGTGCTCCTTCTCTTTAATGTTTGTTACCTTGATCTAAAAATCGACAGGAGGACACTCCAACATGTCTCTGCTGAGGAGGAGAAAGCACAGGCACCAGGAAGTTCTCAGCTGACTTCCTTTTCCCTGTGCTGCCTTCCTTCCTATTCTTCCCCGCCCGGCCCACCATGGCCCTCTCCTTTGGGGGCACCTTCTACGCAATGGCCTCTGAAGGCAAGGTGGGCATAGCCCTCTGCAAGGCCCACATGGGGTTGTTCACTTTTACATTTCAGCTTATGATTCTGTCTCATTTCCCCTGCAACGTTTTCTTACATATTCGTAGAGCATTACATATTAGCCTTCAGCTGCTATCTCAGCACTCACCAACTTGTATTCCTTCAGGTGCTCTCTGATTTTGATAGCCTAATCTCATTTCGTCCCCAGAGAACTGTTAGTACTGTGTTCTTAAAATTTAATGGAAGCTATCTGCCCATCACGAATCTGTACAACTTCATACTCTCCCAACTACTGCTAGTGATCTTGTCTAGTAGAAAAATTTAGCTATAATGCCAAGCTCTTATCTCAGTTATACCATAAGATTTCTCTCTGTCTGAGCAATCAGTCTTCAGAAAAGAGAAAATGTTAACACATACAAGTGGACTAAACTTTTGATTACGATATTGAAAAATTAAAGCATTAGCTCTTGTATTTCTTCCATGCTTTGGAAAATCAAGCTTCCTTGTCCTCTCAAAAGACTTGTCAGTTCTCCTCCATTGTAGTATTCTGGAACAAATATTGAGAGCATCCATGTGGAATTGCCTCCTCTGCCTTTAGCCTGGAGCATGTCCTGAGTAACTTAGAGACCAATTTGTATGAAGAAGATGAAAGGAACTCGCTGTGTTTAACCTGGAAAAGAGACATTGAAGACGCAATATGAAAACCATTTTCAAATAATTGAAGGGCTGTCACCTAGCTGATGGAAGAAATTTGTTTTCTGTTGCTTCAGAGCGACCTGAACCAGCAAGTTCACATAACAAAAAAGAGGATTTTGACTTTATATTAGGATGCTCTTTCTGATGGTATGACCTGTGTGACAGTGGAACAGATTACTTCAGAAAGTGATTTTGTTAATGGTTTTTAAACAGAGTGGGATGTTCATTTACTAGAAATGCTCTGGCAGGTGATTAGACCTTTGATAGAAGTCCCTTCCAGCTATTTAGTTTCATCTTCCTAGGAAATACGAGAAAAGTGTGTAATAAAATTATTTAATGGACTCCTTACCTGCAGCGATAAAAAATTAACTAAAAGTATCATACATCTCTTCTTATATTTGTTGCCCCCCCCCCCCCCACACACACACAATTTGTCTTTATGGATCCCAGACCTTATTTGTGCTTACCTGTAAAATATAGAGGTTTCCTCATTAAGGTCCTATGTACAAATACTACTTCAGACTTATTAAGTTAGTAGTAGATGGAAAGAGAGTTGGCATTATTTAGTTGTTTGAGCATTCAACTATAACTGTGGAGAACAGGGTTCAAATTCCCACTTAAGTCTTGGGCAAGACACACACTCTCAGCTTCAGAGGAAGCCAAAGGCAAATCCTTTCTGAACAAATTTTGCCTAGGAATCCCTGTCATAAGGTTGTCATAGGATAGCTTTAATGATTTGGAAATGACTTGAAGACACATAACAGCGATCATAAAGGCGTGTAAGCTCCCTTTAACCTTGGTAAGACAGCATAGATATAATTTTAAAACAAATATCCCATTCTAAAAGTCATTTTTGATAAAACTCAGGTTTGAATTTGAAGCCTAGCTCATACTAGCAATTTTGCTTTTAGCTATACAAGATCAGACGGGGGCGGACTCGACCTCAAGCACTTCTCTTCCTGTGTATGATACTTCTGTTGATTGTTCTTCACACGAACTACATGATCTACAGTTTGGCCCCTCAATATGTTATGTATGGGAGCCAAAAGTATTTAATGCAGGTAAGATTTCCTTTGTGGGACAAGGGGGAAGTGAATTATAAACATAGATTCTTTGGATGTGAGCACTCATGCCACCAGGACAACACCCTGAGGAATATCCTTAACTTGCTTGCTAAAAGCGTAGGATTAAGGGATTTCCACAGAACTTGGAATAGAACTGGCCCATAATATTATGTCGTTGTTCAACTTGTTTCTGGCAGTTCAGTCATACCATTAATTGAATGGAATCCCATGTTTGGCCTATATTGAAGGCATTGGGTTCATTTTAAGTGCCAGCAACTCAAAGCAGTCTGCACTTTGTGCTAATACAGTAAATTAGAAATCTGCAATGAGGCTGCCCAAATTCTGGGCTTGTATAACTCTGTGTTTTTAGGGTATTTCTCATAATTTATTTTTTCTGCTATTATGAAAATAGCTTTGGCCTGATGCAAATAATTGTATTAATTAATGTTTCTTAACATAATCCAGTGTGTGACTGTGCACTTTAATGAGTATCTCTGCAAACATAAGGACTGCTGCATACTTTTTGTTGGAGAAGCAGGCAACTTTTAGGGCTATGTAGACTCACCAAACCTATTACTGCCACCACATTTTGTTGATGTGATAGAAAAAATATATTTCTTCTTACAAACAAAGCAGATTGAGATTCTGTGCCTTGTTTGAAGCCAGATTGTACTGCTGGGGACATGAGTCAGCTTCATATTGTTGGAATTTGAAAGTACGGGTTTTGTGAAAAAGGTGTTGGAAAAGTTGGAGAAGTGGCAAAGCTCAAACTTGGGCAGAGTGTATGTGATTCCTGGAACCCATGTTTACCTGTCTCGGCCCTTTAGGAATGATTTGGGAATAGTTGTAAAACAAATCCCATCTCTAATCACCTTTCAAGAAGAGTTTGCTCCAGGCACTGTCAGCCCATTGTATGCTAATCAAGGTGGTCAGTTGAAAAGATTCACACCTAGCCCAACTTACAAAAGCCTTTTGTCTCACCCTGGTCATTCCACAGATATATAAACCCCTTTTTTCCCAGCTCCAGCAGACCTCTGAGGATGCCTGCCATAGATGCAGGCGAAACGTCAGGAGAAATGCCTCTAGAACATGGCCATATAGCCCGAAAAAACCCACAAGAACTGAGAAATCCCATCTTGCTTAGGAAATGTGTATACATATGAAGCTTGCAGTATGTTATATCATACTGAATCATGCAGGTATTTTTGGAATGCTAATAAGTGATAAACACAATTGAATACACAAGCACCCTTTAGGGACAAGTTGGTGCAAAAGATATGTTCAAGCATATGTATGGTTGGACAAAAAACAAATAAATGGGTGCATATAGAAAATGTGAAAGAATAATCTGGAGAGACCCTTCGCTCTATCCTACTACTTTCAGACACTCGTGTTTTGGGAACAAGGGATAGGGCCTTCTTTGAGATTACTCCCAGACTTCAGCCTTTGGTCTCCTTTCAGTTTTCATTTTATTTCATTTTTAATTTTCATTTTTTCTATTGTTTTTAATTTCCAGTGTTTTAAATGTGCTGTTAGCTGGAGGTCCTTGCTAATTTCTAGACATCATACTTCTCTATAAGTGTCCTTGGTCCTCCAGTGTGACTCTGGTAACTTCCAGCTGAAGTTGTTCATTTTGATAGGGCTTGCTATTTATTACACTGGCCAACACACATTTTGGTGCCTCAAATGTGAGCCCTTTTTCTGGGTGTATCTGACTTGCTGATTCCAAAATAGCACTTTCTTTTCCCACTTCTAGTTTTTGATATTCAGAACATCTACCAGTCGCCATCTTCACGCCCAAAACAAATCATGATAACCATATCTTAGAAACTGGAGCTGGTGTGGTCTATCCAGTGTAATTTTCTGAATCAGCACCCCAAATAACCCCAGGAACACAGTATGTTTGGAACCATATCCTGTGTGGATATGTGTGTGGTACTGTAGATAATTTCTGAAGTGCATTTCCAATGTAAAATGCTGACATGGATTGCAATGGCAATATAGTTCTGCTGACTAGACATAATTCACGTATCTTTTTCAAAGGCAAATCAGAGGGATCTCCCGTGGCCAGAATAAAGTAGACGATGAAGCTGTAGCAATGATATTAGTACTGTTATATGATTGATCTTCAGTGAATATGTTTTTATGCAGAATAACGTGACTGTTGATGGCCACCTGACAAATACAACAACATGGGCAGCTAAAGTTTGCGATGCAGATGCTCCTGAAGGTAAGACAACTCATATTGAGCTCCATTTCAGGATCAGAAATAAGCTACATAATGTCATTGCATTAAAGCCTCAAAAAGTTGACTTAATTAAGCCAAATCCTATCATAGTATCTTTAATAGAGAAAATATTAAGAGATGGCCGTATTGGTCATGTAGCAAAGTAAAACAAAATCCACAAAAAAGGGATAACTTTATTGGCCACCCAAAATACATAAATGCTTCATACAAGCTTTCAAAACTCAATTGGCTTCTTCATCAGACAAAAGGTGTTTAAAAATCATACATGAGAAGAAAAGTGACTGTGAGTTGCTGTGAGTTTTCCGGGATATATTGCCATGTTCCAGAAGCATTCTCTCCTGATGTTTTGACCACATCTATGGAAGGCATCCTTAGAGGTTGTGAGGTTTGTTGGAAACTAGGCGAGATTTATATATCTGTGGAAGGTCTAGGATGGGAGAAAGAACCCTTGTCTGCTTGAAGGTTTGAAGCTACAAGGCCATTAAATGCTAATCAAGGTGGCCAATTTCAACATTCACACTTGCCTAGTTTCTAGCAAACCTCAGAATCTCTGAGGGTGCCTGCCATAGATGTGGGCTAAATGTCAGGAGAGAATGCTTCTGAAACATGACCAGACAGCCCAGAAAACTCACAGCAACCCAGTGATTCCGGCCATGAAAGCCTTCGACAATACAAAAGTGACTGTGTTTGATTCACAGACCTACATTTTGTATCAGATACTGTTTCTGTTGTTCTTCAGTTCTGATAAAAAAAAATGTCAGCCTGTGACAACATCAGATACAGAATCTAGACTTGTGATTCCAGCCTAGTTGTTTTTCTTCTCCTGTATGTTTTTAAACATAATTTCTGGATGGAGAAGCCAATAGAGCTACAAAAGCTCACATAAAGTGTTGTGTGCATTGTGCTTGGCCAATAAAGACATCACTGTTTTCTGGAATTTTCTATATTTTTCGTAGAGAAGTGCCTTAATGTGATTCATTTCTACTAATAGATGTCAGAATTTAAAGCAGAGTAAATGTTATCTTTTTTTGTCTTTCATATAATTCATTTGCAAAATGAGACACCTGGTATAGATTGAAGGCAAATTAGACAATTGCGTGGCTTTTGGAAACAAAACAAAAGTACTATTATTATGACTGGTGAGGCATCTTCCTATTTTGAAAGGTTGGTCTAGTGTCCATTGTTCTCAAATAAATTGTCAGCTTGTACTACTTATCATTTAAAATATTTGACATTCATGCCTTTAAATATTTTTCTAAGAAGATAAAAGGCATAATTTGTTCTCATTCGTGCTGGCAGACTTGTGAACACAGTACATCCCACTGCAGAAGTCCTGCTGTTGTCAATTGATAACTTCTCTAATGCTACACCATGTATTTCTATGTAGCAAACAGGCAATTCTTTGATGTAGGTGTATAAAGGTGCTAAGTCTGAGCCATCATAATTATTTTGAAGGCTGTGTACCAAATGTGTGAAATAACTAAGGAAATTTCTGGAAAAGATGCAACTTGTTCTTTGAAAGTCCTCTTTTATGTGAAAATGAGATTGCAAACTTAGAAGATGAGAAAGATAAAATTGGGTAGTCGTTAAATTATCATCAGGAACTCCGTTTTTCTGTCTCTGTTCCTTTCAGAAAAACAACTCTTCTAAAATTGTTACTTTGCTTCTTTTTTTCTTCATTCTAGGAGTAGGTTTTTAATACGGGGCAATTTTTACTGAAGAGGCATAGTTTTTCTTGTATCCTATCCTGCAGTTGTGGTACAGTAGAGTCTCGCTTATCCAGTCTATCCCACATTCTATATTATCCAACGCAGTCTACCTCCCACCCGGATCCACAGCTGTTTCAATCCATTGAGATGTTTTGGTGCTAAATTTGTAAATACAGTAATTACTATATAAAGTTACCATGTATTGAACTGCTTTTTCTGTCAATTTGTTGTAAAACATGATTTTTGGTGCTTAATTTGTGAAATCATAATGTAATTTGACATTTAATAGGCTTTTCCTTAATCCCTCCTTAGTATCCAACATTTTTGCTTGTCCAGTGTTGTGCCGACCCATTTATGTTGGAGAAGCAAGACTCTACTGTACTTATAAAATTGTTGTCATCCCTTAATCCATACAGGTGATTGCCTCTCCATGCAGCCAGGGACTGTTTCTTTTTTCTTTTCTTTTTTAAAGTACAATTGAAAAAAAGTTTTATATAAACATTGGACTTAATGGAGCTAAAACCACATTACTATAAAATTAATGGAATTTCTTCTATAAGATTATTGTGGTTTCTTGGTTTATTTGCTTATTTTGTGCTTGCAATCATGGAACAGAAATGATAATTTGGTAATTAATTGGTCCACTTATTACCCATCAGCCTTTGAGAAAAAATGAAACATTGCTGATATGAATGAACATTTAATAAAAGAACTGACACTCTATAATCAATTTATAATTTATTGTTTTGGCTGTAACTATTTTTGCAGCTAGAATTTATTCATCTTAAACATTATTGATACACTCTGATGCTATATATTATAGTCATTCAGTGGGGCTTTATTTGCATTCTTTCACCATTCCTGGTTTGGATAAAAAATGTTTTTGCCTACTTGGTAATACTGTCAGGAGGGCATTTGAAATAAAGGCATTTTTGACATGATTGCACTTGACTTCCAGTTCCTATAGAAGACTTAATAAAGGAATGACTGAGTGAGAGATGTTGTTATGGTTACTAAACTTCTAAAAATAAGCTCTTGGGTAGGGCCTCTTAAAAATTTTTCACTAGTGACTGCTTTTCACCCAAGAATTTTTTTACAAATATATAGGTATATAATATAAGTATACAAATCAAACATTCACTGACAATAAATGATAAATAAATTTGTATTTTGAAACAATTCTTTGGTATACATATAATTTTACCATTTCTTAAAGATGAAAAAAAAATGCATACTAACGAGATGGATGTACCTGTATCTTCACATGAAGTTTCAAATCTTGACTGAATATTTGAGACTGCAGTATGTGAAGTGTCTTCAACATTTTTCATGGCATGCTGGCATGCTTGGTTTGCAGTCTCACAAGGCAGAATATACTCTGTTGGCTCTCCTTTTTTCTCTCCTGAATTGGGGGCCTGCAGTGGGGTGTTTCAAAGGTCCATACCTCCAGTTTAAGAGGTCCCAGGTTGCACAGTGGGTTTGTGTGCCTGAAATGGACCCATGCCCAGCTCACTCTTGTTCCCATCATGGCCTGTTCACATATATCTAGGCAATCCATATCCTCCCCCCCCCCCCCCCCCACAAAGCAAACTGGTGGTATTAACCCACAGCTGCAGGCAAATTCTTGAACTTTTAATAGCAGACAACCAAAGTATTATATTCATTTGAGTGTGGTGTATGAAACCAACTTAGTGTATTAGAATCAGAATTTGAAGGGATATATTTCTGAAACTGAAAAGATAGCCATCAAGCAAAATCAGCATTTGCAAAGCTTGCTAAAGAAGGCAGGCTGGTTTCCTTTTTTAAAAAATAAAGTACATCTGAAGCATTTGCTGCTTGTTCATATAAATGTCGAAAACAGCCATTAGATGGCAAGCTACACACATTTTTCACAACTCCCTTATTCAGTTAGGGGACCCCAAATGGGGTGGCAACCCATAGTTTGAGAAGCTTTGCTCTAGAGCAGGTGTCTTCAACCTTTGGCCCTCCAGGTGTTTGTGCTTCCAACTCCCAGAAACTCTAACCAGCTTGTTCAACAGTCAGGAATTCTGGGAGCTGTAGTCCAATACACCTGGAAGGTCACAGGTTGAAGAGTCCTTCTCTAGAATATAAGAGCTGTGCTGGGTCATACCAAAGGCCTATGTTACAGCATCCAGCTTTCCACATTATTAGCTTATTGCTAATAGAGTTTCCAAACAACTGGTATTCAGAATGCTGCCTCTATCTTGGAAGCAGAATGTAGGCATGATAGCCTTATCTCCTGTTAACTTTTAAGTTCACCTTTAAAGCTGTCTTGAGTTGGCTATCACAAAATTATTTGGTAGCAGATCCCATAGTTCAACTGTATTCTGGGTGAGCATTTAATTTGATCTGTTTTTTATTCCCAGCTATCACTTTGGTTGGATGAGGATTTTATAGGTGGGGAAAAAAAACATCCCTGCCTTCTTTCTCCAAGTCATAAATGATTTTATGCAGCTATGATATGCCCCCTCCCCCTATACACGCTTATTACCAATCTAAAAAATATCGCACATTTACTCCTCTGAGAGTTTCCAGTCTTCTGATTATTTTGGTTCCCTTTTCTTATTTTTCCCATCTCAAATATAGCCTTTTTGAGAATCAGTGAACAGAACAGTGCAGAGCACTGAAAATGTGATTGCAACATAGATTTGTATAAGGGTATTATGATACTGGCAATTTTATATTTCATTCTGTTCCTAATGACACATGGAATGAAATTTTTCTGCAACTGTACAGTTTGTTGACATTTTCATTGCATAATCTACCACGACCCTTGTTTGGTTATGTACTGTCACTTCACATCCCATCAGCAAAGTTAGGATTCTCTGCCACAATATTCAGTACGCTGACTTCCATCTAACAACCATTTTATTGTTCATTATCCAGTTTAGCCTCTGTTGAAACTCCCATAATCCCTTTTCATTTTTACTACCATGAATAATTTGATACTATCTGCAAACCTGGCCACCTTGGTGCTCGCTTACAATTCATTTATGAACAAGTGAGACTTCATGCTTTCTTTGCCTAGAAATTGTTGTGATAGATCTACCAGGGAAATTAAGTAGTCTATAATTTCCGGAATGCGTTTAAAAAATAATTTTAAATAGACTGTATATGAATTCTCTGTTACGAATGCCAATCTTATGGGTGATACTATTCTCTTAAATGTCTGTTATATCTTGCGTGACCATCCAGACTTGACTTATTTTCTTATGCTTTAATTTCTCAGTAGGGACTGAAACTTCATCCCTTGTGAGTGTTACATTTGGCAGAGTTTATCTTTCTGGGAAATGTCACTTCAGGCTTCATTTTCTGCCCTACATCTTCCAGTTAAGCTTCTGTTATTGAGGTCATGGTCAAGGTCATCTAAGAGCACTGCTGCTCAACATGGTGCTCCCTGGGCTCATGCCAGCCCCTGAACCATTGGCTCCTAGTCCCGGAATGTTTCCAGAAAAGAAGGAATCAGTTGTACCCAATGGGCACAAATTTAGAGCCATTCTCTAGCACACTGGAAAGCAGTAATTGTCAGAACATGTTCTGTCACATGTTTAATATATAACGTATTTTTTACAAATCCTTTTTGGTAAATTTTGTTTGTCAAATGGGCTCATCTTGTTTATGAAACATTTTGCTTGGTTTTGTTGCAAATATACTCCATGTTTTAAATAATTCAGTCTTAAGCATAAATGTAAAGTGTGAAATAATAGTTCACTTTTATTTTTCTTTAGAAAATATAGAGGAGATGTGTGTGTTTTTCTTCCTCATGCATAAATGTTGACTGTAGTTCAGAGAGTCTCAGGTCACAATAATGTAAGTGACTCACAGCAAGCAGTATAACAGCCAAGAAGGGAATTGGGAAATTTCACCTGAGACAGAAGAGAACAGTCTTCCATTTGTATTATCACTCTAGGGTGGCGAACTCTAAAGCATGGGTATTGTGTCTCTCAATAAGTATTGAATATTCTGTATATTGAAAGCACTGCTACAAGTAGAGAAACTATTATGATAGCATCACTGCAAATCTTTTATTGTGAGTACATGCATGGGGAGGGAGTTAACAAATTGATAACATTTAGCATGGTAATAACGTTTCCTCCAAACTTAAATGCTCTCGATAGTGTTGAAAGGAAAACAATGTTTTTCCATACTATATTGAAACTTTATTCAGTTTGAGGAAAAAATGCTAGTTGTTGTAATTGCCAAGCTAAGCCCAACTGTAAACATGTTGAATTGTTCAGACTACTTTGACCAAAGGGTTTTAATGGACGGTTTTCCCAGCAGTAAGCTAACACATATCCTAATCAGTGGCAGCACTAGGGCTGGTGCCTCCTGCTGTGATAACTCGTGGTGTCACCCCCATGGTCCTCTCCTTACACTAGTTCTTATCACAATCTTGTTGATGGATTTTGGCAAAATCGTTGATTATTAAAAAAATAAGCAACAATTAAAAGTTGTACATGCTTGTAACACATGCAAACAAAACCATGTGATTTGAAGCATTCTTGTAATTGGGTAGTGATGTCAGCTCTGACTGGATTGCATGTGCATTAGAGGGGTTGAAAAGTAATGTAGCATAGCATCTTACCCTTGATGTAGCATATGTAAGGCAAGCTTATAAAAACATTAATGTGATTATATATAACTATAAGAATATTTTTATTTAAAAATGAAATTCTGCTGAGATACTGCACACAAAAAACAGGGTGATGCACACACACACACACACACACACACACACACACCCCAAATACATAGCCTCTTCCTTAGTACTGCCACTGATATTAATGTTTACCTTCTCACCTCTGGGGCAAGGTCCCTAAATATGTGTTTGGATTTAGATAATACATTGAAGGTGGCTTAGGACATGGGTGAATTGCCAGTATTATTCTATAGTGCCCTATGAAATGGCTTTATAAGCCATGAGTGACAGTCCTACAGATGCCAGATGAAATGTTGAGTGATACGTGTTTATTATCTGTTCCCATTTTCATTCATTGGCCCTTTTAGCCAGTATTTTCTATTGCTTTCTATGAGATTTGAGGCAATTTCTGTGCCAAAAGATCAAACCAGTTGTGTATCTAAATTATTTTATTGTACTTGAAATGCTTATTGGTGTGCCTTTTAATGGAAGACTTGGGGTCTACGCTGTATTGTATAACATGATGTTGAACAAATGGAATTGTCTCCCTAGGGAAGGAAGCAAAGACATCATAATTGAGGCATTGAACTAGTGTTGCATTTCATTATAACATTTCTTGAAGGTCAAACAGGTCCAAAATATCTGCTATAATTTGTTTAGTCAGATTACCATAGAGAGCCATCTGTAGGCCTGTTCATTGCTCTTTAATTCAGGTGAGCAGCTGGAGGGGTTACAGATGGTGCTGAAAAATGCACTGTCCTGATCTACTAATTAAATGTTTTATTTCCTCTTCTCGTGTAGGGTATAGTAGTTGACTCAGGAGGTAATCTGTTTCACATCTAAGTTAGATAGTAACCTATATTTATTTTCTAGACATTTCATTGATAATTTCTTTGTCCCACCATTCAGTTCTATAAAGAATCTTCAAGGGACCTTACAACTTCAAAAACAGCCAGCACCCCAAAGGGGGGAAATAAAGCAAGGAGAAAAGAAAGCCACTTTACAAGTAGAGATTTGAAATGGCTCAAAGGCTTGTGGGAGGAACGGTATTCCAAAGACTTGACAAATGCATAAATGAAAGAAAGGAGTCCCACAATCAGGGTGATGCAGTCTTTTAGCTTAGTTAATATTTCTATAACAGATATTGTTTATTTTTATGCCAACATCTGACAGAATAATTCTGGGATAGTCAAAGGGGAAAGGTGTGCTTAGACTATACCATAGAATTATTATTTTTGCATCAAGTTTGTAATACATCAAGGATTCTGAAACTACTCAAGAAAACGAGTCAGGAGGACAGGGAATAGCTTGATTAGCTCATCCAAAGTCTGGACAATGAGAAAAAGAGCTCATCTCTTTTTTCTGTATTAGATAAACAATAACTGGCAACATGATCATAGCCGATGTAATGGATATGCTTTAAAACAGGGCAGGTGACTTCCATAGAACCAGAGACCACATTCTGTTTGAGTGAGCACTCCTAAGCAGGATATGCTAACTTTCCAGTGCAGGGGGATTTAGACAAATTTATGTCTTTGAGTAGACTGATTTCAACAGCTTGGTAGAGGCCTGGCAGGGATACCATACAAAATCACATTCTCCTCTTTTTTCCCAAGTTCCATCAACTTCTTTTTAAAATTGGCAGTAATATATTAAGAAGAATAAAAGTTGGCTCTGGCCCCTTCCACACAGCTGAATAAAATCTCACATTATCTGATTTGAACTGGAATATATGGCAGTGTGGACTCAGATAAACAGTTCAAAGCAAACATTGTGGGATTTTCTGCCTTGATATTTTGGTTTATATGGCTGTGTGGAAGGGCCTTCTCTTTCAGTGTGATTTTGCTAGTAATTCACAGAAGAAGTTTAATGTGAAATAAGGTTTAGATTCAGTTTTGAAATGTACTTCTGAAAGTTAGACATTTGGAAGATTTAGACATGATTCATAGCAGTCTAAAACATTCACTGTTCCTTATGAAAACTTGCTTTAAAGAGCTTTCTTTGGATTTAGACTTCTAAGGAGACTATATGTCAGATCATAACTCCCTTGGACTTGTTCCTACAAAGTCATTGCATCTTTTAAGAAATATTCTGACTGGTGAGAACTTTCCTCTCTAATTCCTGCTGGGATTCTTTTCCCAGCAGGCATAGCCATTTGTTCTTCCACCAGCCTCACCTGAGGACCATCTTCATTTTTGGCTAACCATTTAAGATTATAATACCTTGACCTCTGTCACAAAATCTTTTATTTTAGAAATTCAGATTATTTCCCTATTTATGTTTCCAAGCCCACCAAATAATACTTTACTTAGAATCTGTTAATATTAAATGTATTATAGTGCAGATGAGGGACATCTCTGCAAAGTCAAGATACAAGCCAGGCAGCCAAGGACCTTTTCAGATTAATTTTTCAGGTTTTCCAGAGCTTTTTTCCATTTATGTGATGCATCACTCTTGAGTTTATTACAGATTTCCATAGCAACAGTTCCTTACTCTTTGGCTCTCCTTTGTTTAAGTGAGAGAAAAGCAGGTAATCAAGTTGACTGTCTTCTTGGCTTGTTGGTGGGGGAGGAGAAAAGAGACTGAATGCCATTGTTTACTGTGACAGATCTACTGCTGAAACACGGATGCTTTGAGCAGTATATGAAGCATATATCTGAAGCTGCAGACAGCTTGTCACTGGTTGATATTTAGTTGTGGGAGTGGGTGCTTTTAAGGTCTGTTGCATGGAGACAGCTTTTAAGGCTCTGTAAAACACCAAAGGAAAAAATAGCCAAGGAGGAAAGAAGAATGGTTGCCATTGGAGCAAACGGACCAAGCCTACTTTCAGACTATGGAATGATTTCAGTCTGCTTTTGCCTGGCTCGTTTGTGTTGATTATGTGTGATGCAATATGTTTAACCCCCACCCCCAATAAAAGAGTATATTAATCCAAGGTTTAAGGATCAGAAGTGATGGAAAGCTACTGTGGTACATTACCTGAAATTTGGGGCGGAGACTAGGGGATTCAAAGCCAAACCCTAAAATTCACTAAATGACCTTGAACTAATCACTCTTAGTCTACCATGTTTTATGAGGTTGTTATAAGAATAAAATAGGTGGAGACAGGGAGAAAGAGATGTTAGAAAATCTAGATTCCTAAATTAAATTCCTCACTTGCCACATCACCATTCCCTTGCTTTTTCCCTCTGAGCACATCCTGACACTGAACATTAAGGAAGAGCTATGTGCTCTTGTGTTTTCCCCTCCCTCTGCCTTAATAAAATTTACTGTGACAAAATCAGAGCTCCCTTCACTAATTTGTGAGTAAAGCTAAAACCGTCAAGCGGATGAATTTATTCTTGGGAGTCTCCGCAATAGGCAGTGGAGAAAATCAGGTGTAGCAGCTCAAGAAATAATGACACCTGTTTGGGTATCAGTTTATTGTAAATAGCATCAGTTTTGAATAATGCTACAGGGGATAGTCAGCATAGTAGATAGTAAAGAATGCAGTTGGCCAGCTAGATCTTTTGCCATGTGCTAGCAAGACGTCGTGGCATGTGAAACCTAAGGGAAGTGAATCTGATCTGGGGTAGGGACAACAGTTTCGATCCTCCCCTAAAGCCTGGGATAGTAATGGGTTTGATTTCATACATTAAAATGAACATTGCATCTTTGCTGTTGTTTCATCTCCCATAGAATTATTTTAAGTAGAAGCAGATGTACATGTCAGCTTAGTTTCTGAAGCCGTTTTAGAAGATTTTTTCCCCCAGCTGTAGTCTGTAAATAATATCTTAAATCCCTCCGGAGGACCAAGAAAGTAGAACCAGTGAAGTCATTTGGCTCTACTGATACTATCCTCCTAAATTAAGTGGTAGATGAACAAGGTCCTGTCTATGAGATATAGCTTGGCCTTACTACTATCTGCCAACAATACCATTTGCCAAAATTGAACATTCTTACCTTGACAACAATTATATCAGAGTAAAGTTCATATATGAAATGCATTTTGTGTTGATCTTGTTAAATATAATGCATCTATGTTAAGATGAGTCATTTGTCATTATTTCTATTCATTTGTTTACAGTTGTTATGTACGTGGATACATCCTCGTCCTTTCAAGCAGGACAAAAAATGTTATATTTTGTATATGTAAAACCTTCACAGAGCTGTTGATAACATGGAAACTCAGTGTTTCTCACCTTTTGCCAAAAAATCATCTGGAGTATAGCTTATGAACCAAAATGTATATAACCATATTTCACCCAAAATCCTTCTTAGGGAGCTTAGGGGCATTTACCATGTTTGAGTGGGCGGAGGGGAGGATTGAGCCATTTTAGACTCAGGCATTTTGTTAAATTGGAAGTGACTTTTGGTTGTTTCTTGTTTTTAACAATGACCTATCCTGGGCCTAAAATGACCTGGGGTAGACTAGAAATATGGCAGGAATGCCCCCACAACATTGCAGGGGGGAGGGGGCTATGTTTTGATAGTGGCAATGTGACCCCCCAAGTTCTCCTGGGGGACGAATGCTGCCCTCTAATTTCCCACAGTTCCTCATCCTTCCTTTACATCATGGCATGGAATTCAAGATGATTTAGCTCAGCTTTCATCAAATCCAAGTGGCCAAGCATGGTAGAAGTTGGAGCCAATCAGTGCTGGAGACGCACAAGTTCCCTCTTCTTGTTTCAACAAGCTGTATCTATCTCATCCTTTCAAGCAGGACAAAATATGTTAATACTTAGTATGTACAATTTTAACTAGTTTATTGATTACCTCAATTACTGTTTTCTGTCCTTTCAGATCAGTGTACAGTTACTCGGACTTACCTATTCCTTCACAAATTTTGGTTCTTCAGTGTTGCATATTATTTTGGCAACTGGGCTTTTATTGCGGTAAGTTATCTTATTTGGATGCCATAATAAAAATAACAGGGGTTTTATTTACTTAGTTAGATGTATTCTTATTTGGATGTCATCAAAAATCCATAATTGCAGTTTACCCCAATTACCCCATTCTAAACCTATTATTTACATATTCCTTCAGCTCAGGGGTGTCAAGCTCAGTTTCATCAAGGACCCCATCAACCTTATGGTTGCCTTCAAAGGGCTGTTGAACCCACTGATGGAGAAACAATGGATATAGAGGGGCAACTATATTTTTTTACATAGTGCTTGATGCTCTTTAGTTTGGGTCTGCAGATGTTATTGAATGACAACTCCCATATTTTTTTATTATCCCCCTTATGGACTGCAGATAACGGGACTTGCAACCCAGTAGCACTTGTGCTCTGAGGTTGAGGAAATGTTAAAGGACATTTTAAAGCCAGACATCATTTCCACAAAATCTGAATTCAGATCCCACTATCCTGACTGAACAGAACAAGCTGCAGCCTTCTGGATCTCACTGTATCACAGCTCCCACCAGCTCTAGTCTAATGATGAGGGATATAGGAGTTGTAGTCCAGATTCTGTAGAGCCACATAAAATGACATGGCAGGTTGGATTTGGCCTTCGGGCCTTGAGTTTGACACATGGGCTTTAGCTGATCAACAGTAATACATTATACTTATTTAAATTCACAGGTCTTCTTGTTTGGGTTAATTGTGTCGTGTTGCAAAGGAAAAAAATCAGTCATTGAAGGTGAAGTGGATGAAGATGATTCAGACATAAGTGACGATGAGCCGTCTCTCTATTTTGGTTGAAAACCCATAGTCCCAAAGGTTAAAGCACACCATGTAAAACTGTGAAAATGTTATTTTGGTTTGGACTTTGCTCTTGAAGAAAATGGTATTTTTGATGTTAAAGAGGCTAAGGGATGTAAAGCAGAATTGGGAATTTAAGAATCTTACTGTTTTATAGTTAATCTAATATGTACATATACAGTCCACAAAAGAGCTAACTTTATGAAGGAATGATTAAAGAATACTATATTTTGAGTGTACACTCTGATACTGTGATGTCATTTAAATTACCTTTCAGTTGGTCTAGTTTTAAATTACATTATACCGGGTTTCTTTTGGCAAGGTTAAAAAGAATGGGTGCAATCATACTTACCTCTTACGAAACCAAAAGTTTGACATTGCCAGTGCTTACTGATATACAACAAGTGTTAAAAACACATGTGACAGTAACTAATACTTAAGCTGTAAGAAGTGCTAGATGGGAAATATTTTCCACTTCCATTTCATATGTCAGAGCATAGAGATTGGGAAGCACCACTCATATGTTCTCTATCTTCCAGCCATAGGTTCATACATTTGAACGTGGATTTTCCCATAGCTCAGCTATATTGAGCATGCTTTTTGCATGATTAAGGAGACAAGATAAATAACAAAAGATCTTTTTTATGTACAGCTTAGCTCTGAGTCATTTTAAGTTTGGTGGGACAAAGAGGAGGAGGGGAGTGGAAGTGTTATGTCATGCCAAGCGTCATGAGGAATGTGGTGGAGAATAGAGTATCTGGAAGGGCCCACAGATCTTAATATATCCAGATGTGTTTGTAAAGAGGGAATATTAAGGAAAATGTTCCTTTCTTCCTCCAATTTGAAACTACCATCTTCATGTCCTGCAGCAATGATTACTATACGCTATTGGAGTTTCATACTCAGAAGCCCAGGCCAGTAAGGCTAGTGGTCAGGAATTCTTGGAGTTGTAATCCAACGTTTTGGGGACCCATCCTTGGAAACCATTGGTCTAAATTAACAGTATGTGAATTTTTAAAATATGTTGGCTGTTAATCACATAGATTACTTACTGTTCTATGTTCATTGTAATTCAGCTTTAATATACCAGATATTTTGAGTTGATTTTTTAAAAGTAGTTGCGATCTGTCCGTTTTCATTGTGTTCAAAGTTATAACTAAATGTAATATATAGATATTTAAAATCATGCAAGAATTTCTGTATCATTTTGTAAAATAAACTGATTGACTACTTAGAGCTTTGAAATGTTCTTGCAGCTTCAAACATTTTATTTAATCTTCATTAAATAAATTGTAGCCAGAATTGGACTATTTTATGTTTTACACTAATTGGTGAACAGTGCCCTATAAATAGTAAATTCTGGCATCCAGGGATATATTGTTTTAACGAATCATGTTTCGAGGATGTAGGATTTGTAGGAAAAGATATCTATTATATTTTTCTGTTTCTTTTTATATGCGATTATTACTTTTTGGAATAATTCTCATCTCTAATTCATCTCACATTTGTTGTTATCATTCTCTATGGCTTGCCTAAAGAAAACTGCTTAATTGCAGTTGTTGTGTAGATCTGTCTTTGTGTCAGTTATACAAATCTAAAGACTTTTTTTTCTTTTAATCTTAAACTGGACAAGTATTAAGTCATCTCTTAACACAGTGATAACTATCCTAAGGTAAAATGTTTGTACCAATAGGCTTACTATAAAATTGTACAGTAATATTTTCACTCAGGGTTATCCCATCTAAAAGTGATACCCTCATAGCCCTATATGATTTGCATCCTTAATGTGAAAATTAATCTATGTCCAGTCATTAAAATTCATCAGCTACAGTCTTGATTAGCAATGATACAACTATCATCTTTTTATCTGACAAAGGGAAATCTATTCATTTTTTTACTTACCTAAGCAACTTCTTTTGAACAATGGATCAAAAGATATTTCAGAAACATATTGTCAAATATTATTTTAGAGTTTGTATACAGGATGGAACAAAGGGGAAATTCAGGAGAATTGCAAATTGAAATTTATACCAGTTGATCCCTTGCAAAAAGAATTGTGTGCATAAAGTCAAATACTTAATGTTTAAGCTCTTGGTTGAAAATGATAAGTGTAGTCATGCAGTAGAGCTCCCTTACAATGTATTCTTTCCACAGCCCTATTTGCTATTCTTTTCAAAACAAAAATGGGGAGCAAGACATCTCCTCCCTGTTTGTGTTCACGAGGAAGGTTTGAAAAGGAGCACATTGAGGTGAACACATTGATAGCTTCATGGGATTGGCTGGCCTCCATTGTCATGGTCCAAAGTTGTGTGAAATGCTGTAACCAGGCCATAAAACTACATGGTAAAACTTAAGGAGTGGTAGAAGTTGAGCTGGAATAGTAATGGTTTTGGTTTCATACAGTTTGAGCACTTACATCTTCCTTTCATTTGTGTATAGAAGATAAATGAATAGTGCTACAGTAGAGTCTTGTTTGTCCCAACATAAATAGGTTGGCAGAACGTTAGGTAAGCAAAAATGTTGGATAATAAGGAAGGATTAAGGAAAAGCCTATTAAATTTCAAATTACGTTATGATGTTACAAATTAGGCACCAAAACATTATGTTTTACACCAAATCGATAGAAAAGGCAGTTCAATTCAGAGTAACGTTATGCAGTAATTACTGTATTTACAAATTTAGCACCAAAAGATCGCAATATATTGAAACAGCTGTGGATCTATGCAGGAGGCAGACTGTGTTCGATAATGCAGAACATTGGATGAGCGAAGGTTGGATAATCAAGACTTTACAGTATTTGCTAATGAAATGTGTGTGTGTGCCTTCAAGTCTATTTAAGGCATCCCCATACATTCCATAGGATTTTTTTTAGGAATGTAATATTCAGGGGTGCTTTTGTCAGCTCCTTCCTCTGAAATATAGCCTACAGCAGCTGGTTATTCCTTGACCGTCTCCCATCAGAGTACCTACCACGGCTGATCCTTAGCTTCCATGATTAGTTGGGATCAGGTACCTTTAGGGTATTAAGGCCAGTACCCTGTGTCTATGCTGAAAATTGTTTTCTTGGTTCTGTTTTCACCTACTGTCCGGTATAAAGTTTAATTGACATTTATTCCACTTCTCCTCACAATTATAAATGGAACTTTGTTTTTTTCCTGATCTCATTCTGCCACTGTAGTCTGTGGAAGATAGATTATGCCTTTTGACAAGGCCATTATTTTGGAACATTGTTATGACTGCACAGGGATTGGGATGACCATGCTCTCCCAGTGTCAAATTTCTGAGACACATGTGTTCCTCCTTTCAGAGCCAACTGGCCTTTAATTATTATGTTCATTTTTTTTCTTTTCTCTTAGAGTGCTTCAGCATTTTTTTCCTTTCATATCGGGATGATGAGAACCTTTAGCAGATTTCCCCAGAAATTCTGTTTTATGGATTTGCCCTGCATTTCATAGGATATATACCACTGAAATGTCAAACACTGTGAGGAGACATTCATATGAAAGATGCTAGATCCAAAAGTCATACTTCAAGCAGCATAATACTGGGCCAGTTTTTTTTGTCTCTTGCGATATTTTGCTGCTTAAATAAAATCTTTTAGATATTTTATAAAAGTATTTTTCTGCCAGAAGTTTGATAATGGCAAATGAAACCAAAACATGTATCCATGCTACAATGTTGTCGTAAAATACAACATGCAAGAACCTGTTTCAAGATTTTAGGTTTTCTTCAAGCTATGAGATTCACAATATGTTCTGGTTTCATAAATACTGCTCATAATGGGTAGGAGGCAGTTCTTATTTCTGTTATGTCTTTTTGAAGAATGTTGATAGTATTTTTTAAAATACATATATTTATATCTGGCTACCTTTTTTTATAGAAACTGATGGCACAGAATTTTAATCTCATGGAGTCTTTAAGGTTTTGCCAAGATAAAGAATAATGCATATAAAATACTCCAAGAGAATGAAGCTGATTCAAACTTTATCATATAATTCAGAAGTGAACACGTTTTCAAACACAATTGTTCATTTCAGGGTTTAGGGGGAAGATTATTCCAGTGATTTATTATTCTGTTTTATACATATGGTGAAACAATCTATCTTTTGCATACATTTTTGCAAAGGAGCGGTGCTTCCTTAAATGTAGATTGATGTTTTTGATTGCTTGCTGACATGTCTGTGTAAATTTAGAATAGCACTAATATGTTACTTTTTACTTTGCTTTATTTAACAAACTTTTATGTCATTTCTATTTCTATACATTTTTATTTTACAATTCTATTTCTCTTCCAGCAAATTCAGTGGCTTACTTGATGCTTTATGATCACACAAAAGCTGTAGCCAAGCTGTAGAGAGTGTGAGTGGCTCCATGTCCTCAAGTGAGTTTCATGAATAAGTGGGAGTTTCTATGTGGATCTTCAAGTCCTCATCCAACATTAACTTCCTTTCTGCAGAGTCTCTTAATATGAACCCAAGAAACACACTCGAGGCAGGGTACAACAAAGTAAAAAACATATGAACATAAAAATGTGCAATCTGTGAACAAACTCTGGTTAAATTCTCCCATCTCATTGTCCAAGATTAATATACATGGTTTCAAGTAATGCCCCTGAGGTTAATTTCTTTGTCAGCCTTGTTGCCACTGTGAGGAATTTTGCCACTATGAGGGTCACCCTGTGGCACTTGTCCTCTAAAAGATATCTAACAATCCCCTGCGGGGGATGGCTAATCATGCTAGACAAAAATTGGCTACGTTGCACTGTGTCATAGCGGAACTTCAATAAAATGTGTACTATTGTTTCTACTTCATTTCCTTCACACAGGCATAGTCTTTGGGAATAAGGAATTCCAGACAATCTGCCTCTTAGCAGCTCTGAGAGAAATATGTTTAATCTTGTATTTGTAAATAATCTGCGATATTCAATCACTGTAAGGCTTTTTAGGTATTCATATGTCTTAAATGGCTCTGTATGGCAGGTTTAAAACTCTGGGGAGCATGGTGAATTGGAGCAAGCTCTAAGCTCTCCCAGGGCAATGTCCCACAACCTCTGTGTTAGGGATTCTTGTGCCATTTTTAATCCCAAATGGAACAAAAAGGATGTGGATAGTCCAATTGAGGCCGCTTTCCATTCAATCCTCCTCGCCCAAAGGGATTTGGAGTCTTCATAGGGGAGGAGATGTAATAAACCTTTTCCCAGTTTAAATACCTTTGTTTTTAACCATAGGTTCCTTTTCAAAGTCCAGTACTCAGTGTGCTTTCACTCATTTCTAGGAGCAGGACCACATTTGGTACACAAGAAGGTACATTTGGAAGATCTCTTATAAACCTTGCTTGCACTCTGTCTAGGTTTACAGTCAAATTTTCACAGCATATGGCTGCATCAAAAAGGAGTTTAGAGGTTATTTTGGCATTAAAGATTTTTAGTGCAGGTTAAAGATCTTTAGTGTGGCAAAACAATATAAAACATTTCACCAAATACAGATACAGAATTGACATATAGCAGTAATAGAATGTAAATAAAAACTCATTAAGAGTTGACTGGGTAAACCTGTTGGGAGAGATGTGTCTTCAATTGCGTTTTAAATTTGGACAGTTCGTTTAACTGTTGGAGCTCTTTTGGCAGGTCATTCCACAGTCATGGGTGGCTGGTGAAAAGATCCTCTGGGTGACTGTGGCCAGTTGGTTTTCTGGGTATTTGGAGTAAGCATCCCTCAGAGGACCTAAGTATCCTAAAAGGCAGATTGTGTGGGAGAAGGCAATCCTGTACATAACCTGAATCCAAACCATGTAGGGCTTTAAAGGTCAAACCCAACATTTTGTACTTTGCCTAGAAATGAAAAACTTTAGTTCGGTGTTCTATCTAAACTACTTCCGCTATTATGCATTCACGTTTATTTACCTGAATGGTTTTTGAGGAATGTTGGTTTGTGACAAATTTTAAGTCTAATGGTTGATTATGACAAGTTTGCTGTATCCATAGAGGAACATGACAGAAGATGACAGTTTTATTGTTTATAAATGCTCTGCAATCAAATTTGCTTCCTTTTCCATAAGAGACTGCTGCAGGTAATTGACTGAAATTAAGAACGAGAAACAATGTAATATCTCCATTTAAACACTTGCACACAATTATCCATGGTCTGCTGAAAATACAAATCCCTCTGTAATGATTTTGCACCACTTAATCAAATATAAGACATGACAAAATTTGGTCAAGGAAGGGGAGTGAAGAGTGTGTCACAGCTATCTTTCTGCTAGATGTAAGAATTCTCTTGGAGCCAACTGTTAAGGATGGGATGATAAGTCATCTTGCTCTTTTATATTTCTTGTTTTATTTTTTCCTCAGCTTTTGTTATGAATGTTTGGTTTCTGATTGTCTGTAATCTTCTGTACATTCTATTTACAGAAATATTCCCTTTTCATATAATAATACCCTCGGTCCCACCCCCGTCTCAAGCACAACTGGTGGGAACGAGAGATTGGTCCTTCTTTGTGATCTCTCCTTGCCTTCAAAAAGCTGCTATAAACCCATCAGTGCACTCTGGCGCATGAAGAAGAGAAAGACTAACGCATCTTGTCTTACGTCCTCGCCTAGATATGTTAAATCTTGTCTACATCTTGAAACAGACTTCAGCCTGTTGATTGCTGCATATCACATCACCTGTTTATAAGGTTTTAGCTATTCGTTTTTGGATGTTTTTATCTAGTGATAAATTTATATTGAGCGTTTATATTTGTATGGGTCATTTAAGTTTTCATTATTGGCTCTAAGATCTCCCTGGCAGATCTTAGAGTCTGTGCCAGTTCATCCCCCCATGAACCAGCCTGGGCTCTAAGATCTGCCAGGGAGGCTCTCCTCTTGGTCCTGCTGCCATCAGAAGTACGGTTGGTGGGACGAGGAAAAGGCCTCTCTCAGGAGTGGCCCCTGACTTTGAAACACCCTCCCCAGGGAGATTAGACAGGCCCCCACACTGGTCTCCTTTCGTAGGGACTTGAAGACATGGCTTTTCAAACAGACCTTTTAGAAGACCTAGTCTCTAGTTGTTCTGTTCAGTAGTCGCACATCCTTGCACTTTTTACAATGCCTCTCTCCATTGTTGCAACTTGCATTCATTCCATTCCTGTTGTTTACAGCTTGGCCATATTTACAGCAGCTTACCACCTCTGGTTTATGACCTCAGTTTTATTGAACATGAGTTGATGTTTTTATATGCCTATGTGTTTTATTTTATTATTTTATACTGTGCTTCATTTTTATGTTTGTTTTAGGCACTTTGTGCTGTTTTGTAAGCCTCCCCAAGTCCCTTTGGGGAGATGGGGAGATGGTGGTGGGATATAAGTATAAAGTTGTTGTTGTTGTGTTGTTGTTGTTGTTGTTGTTGTTGTTGTTGTTACATTTAAAGTTAGGTTGCTCTTATATTGCTGTGGCCTGTTTTGATGTAATTTGTTTGTATGTTTTTCCTTTTGGCATTGAATTTTTGCCATATATGTTGGAAACTGCCCTGAGTCCCTTTGGGGAGATAGAGCAGACTACAAATAAAGTGTTGTTGCAAAGATGGTGCATGATACTCACTGGGGAAGGAGAAGGGTATAAAAGTGGATATAGATCATTTTTAACCTCTTACATCTTTGTCTTCCATTGTTATCTAATTAAAAAAGTTTCTATGTTGTTAAAAAAAGAAGAAAAAAGAGACAATGATTTTCTAATCTAGTGTGCAGTGCATTGAAACAAAGGAGATAGAAAAGTTAGGAAATGGAAAATAGAAAGCCCTAACTAATTACACTTCCTACCCTGTTTCTGCTCTCTTATTCATAATCAAAAAATCAATCCTTTTTGTCATAAATCTTATTTCTGGTAAATTAACTGTCCAGGATCCCTTGGATATCATTGGGGATCCTGTTATTCTTGTAAATGACTTCTCTATTTTTTTTCTTGTTATTCTTACATTCCTCTATTACTAATTTACCCTTCATGCTGTAAAAAACACAATATTTATTACAAATGTTTTGAGTGTCAACTCATTAAAGGACATCAGTTAACACTTGTTTGCTATGAATATTTATGGGATAATCAAGTTAATGAATGTGGATTTTAATAACTATTTGTGATTGGTGCCTGAGAACTTAGAGTAGACACAATCCAAGATAATGTCAGACAATGCCTTTATGGAACAGATCACAAGGAGTGCCTTTTGGAAGTGAAAAAACAGGCAAAGAATATCAATTTATTCTAATATAATTGCATTTATGCCGTTTCTTTACCTAAAATCAGTTGTCCCCATGGTACAGCTAGAATGTAACCCCAACATAAAAATAATATAAGTTATTAAATCAAATGCTTTTTTCTCCTTTTAATTTGCATTGAATTGCATATTTAATAATCATTCTCAAGATTCAGGTGAACAAAGAAACAAATCCTACTTCAAAATCATTTAGTTAAACCTTCTAAACCCATGTTAATCTAAATTGTACTTTAATCTTAACATGCATTCCCCCGCCCCCAATTTGGCAAAACAGATTGAGGTGGCCATTGCATTTAATAGTACATACATTAAATATGCTTTGCACACCGTTCTCCTACCTTAATCACTACTTCAGTCCTTAAAAATTTACCAATATTTTTCCCCAATCTCATGCCCAGTTTCTTTAATCACAGCTTCATCATTTTCAGACACATTTTTCATACTTCCAGTGTTCTCAGTCATATTAGAGTAATCTTCAACCATTTGCTTGTTAAGCTTTTCATCTCATGTTGAGATTGTATAATTCCACATTATGTGGCTTCGTCATTTTCCTTCTCTGACACCGTATCTTGCTGTTCCAACACATCCAGATCTTTTATTGATGCAGCTCTTGTTCTTCATTGTTGATTCATCTCTTCCTTTTCACCATCTTTACAGTCCTCACATTGTTCAAAACATATCCTATTCTTTAGATTCAAGTTCATCTCTCAAAGACTCTAACAAGCATTTTGACATGGAGTTTAACATTCCTCTTAATCCTCTCAATTCATCAAACATTACTTGATGAAAAGCTACCTCTGTTATGCCCCTTTCCTCTTCCTTTCTTGAGGTGGGCATTTCTCAACATCCACCACATTAATCCACTTTCTTTGCAGAGATTTCTTGATGTTTATATTACGTGGAACAATACTAACAGTATGCTTTTATATACTTTAGTTCTCAGTTATTACCTCCTCTCCCTCCTATAATATTAGAATAATTTTATTTTCCATTTCTTTCCTCAATATATAAGGCTGTTGTTCAACATAATTCCCCCTTTTTCTATCAACATAGAGTATTGCATTTGCATCATCCTGGTTTGGTAGCTAATCAAAATTCTGTTCAATTTTTTTTTAATTCCATCTTCTTCCTTTTAATCTCACCCAACATCAATTGAGTCTTCGCTTTTCAATAGGAGATTGTAAATAGAATTTAATGACAACCCAGACTGGCCTTGGAATATGAACTGGACTATGTAATTTTAATTGTTTTTAATGTTATGTTTTAATTAGATGGTTTTAATGTTTGTTTATCTATTGATGTAAGTATATATGCAGCATTGAATTGTTGCCTTTGTAAGGCTGCCCTGAGTTCCCTTCGGGGTTGAGAAAGGTGGGATACAAGTATGGTGAATAAATAAATTCAAAATTCAAAATTATGTTGTATGAAACATTCTCTCACTAGTATCTCAAACCATTTTAACATCGATATCTTTTTTTTGGTGTTATTTCTTTTTAAAGCCTTCAACTTCTTGCAGTCCCCAAACACCTTTTCATTTGTTGGTGTCTGTCTGAAATTTTCTTTTTTATTTCTCAGAATCAAGGACAATGGATTGTGTTCCAAAAAGTTTTTGGTAAAATTTCCTCTTTAAATTTACATCCTTGTTACCTGATTTTTGAAGACTGAACCCTCTCTTTTGAAAATGATCTATGCCTTTCAGAAAAATAAGTACATTCTTTAGTATCATTGAATTTGTATCTCTTGGACCTACCAATTCCAAACTCTCAAGTCAAAGAAAGCTTTGGGTAACTTGCCTTTGATATCTTAATATTATTTTGCAAACCCTTGTCTTTATGAGGCAATGCCACCCCATTCTAATCTCCCATTAAATAGCAATTTTCATATGAAAAATCTATCATTATGTTCAGAAAACTGCTAGAAGACTTTCATGACAGTGAAGCACATCTACATTGACTACTTATTGTGGAAGGTCCCAGATCAATTTCGTGGTAGCCAAATGCCACAAAGAACTGATCCAAGGTAACAAGGGCAAGACCACCTTAATGTGGCCTTATCCCACATTAACAAAAGTTGGGGGATAGTCCAAATGGAGTAGACTTGACTTTGAGCCTGTATACATGGAATCAGCCGCAAGTGTTCTTACTGCCATCCTGTGCTTCATGGGTTCAGGGTGGCACTTACCATCGCCTCCACATTTTCTGGGACCTACTGGTCAGCTATCGCCTAGAGTGATGGGGTGACAAGAAAAGGGGGACAGGAGCAATTGCCCCTTCTCTCCCTGTCCCTTCTCCAATTGTCCTGTCTGATGTCACTACAGGTGACAGCCAGTCAGTAGAATCCACAAGAGGATGGGAGGAGACAATAAGAGTACATTTGACGCTGCTTGGAGGTTAAGACATTCCCTTCTTGCAATAGCGATAAAGCAAAATTAGAGAACTACAACAAAGAGAAATACTCACAGAGAAGATTGTAAGTCAAATCCATTATTATTATTATTATTATTATTATTATTATTATTATTATTATTTCTTCTTTTCCTTTCTGCTTTTTCTGTTTTTTCAACATACAGAGTGAGGCAGCATAACTTCCTTTTTTCAAAACTTAATAAAACCCATTGTATAAATCAGAAATTTTCATTTTTTAATAATGTAGGCGCATACCTAAAGTTTTGTTTTATGTCATTTTGAAGATCAAATTAGGTAGGTGACGTCCCCCATTCCCCCTACACTGA
This sequence comes from Anolis sagrei, assembly GCF_037176765.1. Lineage (NCBI taxonomy): Eukaryota > Metazoa > Chordata > Lepidosauria > Squamata > Anolidae > Anolis > Anolis sagrei. Next base: position 113,901,650 of record NC_090021.1, read on the forward strand.
GTAAACCAATTTCTGTCATTTGTCATGACTCTTGCCAGCATAGCAGGCATTATGTTAGCAATTTCTTCCTGGGTGCTGGTCTTCAAATCATGTAGGGTCCTTGGACAGTTCACATAAACACGAGATTTCAAAAAACCCAATAGAAAAAAATCACAAGGGACCAAATCTAGAGAGCAGACCGGCCGCTCCAAATCCGCTTGAAAAGTAGCTTCAACGGCAAAAGCACGCTCCTCACTGTTCCAATGCATGATGGTGACTCAACTGTGTCAGGACAAAACTTTATACTCCTGCCTCTCGAACGAGACCACTGGCGCTCGGCTACGTCTTCACCCGACTGAATGGTGCGCATTTTAAAAAAGGAAGTTATGCTGCCTCACCCTGTACATGAACAAACTGATAATCTTGGTTTGCTGGTTTCCCCCATCACCCCCCTCTCCATTTTCATCCACATGACACCACTTAAAAGAAGTGGGGGTGGGGCGGGGAGAGAATGGACACTATTTTGTCAACAAGGAACTGTTCTAACAAAAACATTTATAGTCTAGCTTGGAAGTGCTATTCAGCTGCATTCGATTAAAGTGTCAGTCTGTTAACACAGGTATGCACGGACCAGGTAGTAAAAAAAAAGTAACTTGAATGGCTCAGGTTTATCAAATTTATGCATGTAATGTGTCTATAATAGCAGTTGTATTCTTTCTGGCTAGCATAAATGCTCCCTACACATGAAGAAAGGAAGGGAGGGAGGGAGAGCGGGCCGCATTGGGTATACATGACTGATGAATGAGAGGCAAACAAAAATAAATTGGAATGGGAAAAGAAACACTCTGGGGAAGAAACCCCCCATCAGTTATGATGACACAAAATCCTTAATGGAAAATATCTAATGTAGAACAAACATCTTTTTAAAAGAAAGTGAGAAAATCTGCTAAATTAAGGTAAGCTGTAAATAAAATGAAGTGAAGGTTGATTCTTTGCTCTCTCTCTAGAAAAATCACATTTAGTTTTGTTTAGGATGGTGAGTGGGAGAAATGCATCGGATTTGATCAAATTTTGCTCATAGAATAGCTTTCCATCATTAAAGAAGTGTGAGAGAGGGCAAGAAAGACACAATAATCCTTGCCGTGTTTTGATCACAAAGTTATAGCAACTTTCATCCAAAATTAGTCCAATGTGCCTGATGGACTGCCAAGCATTTTCAAAATGCCAAGAGCAGTTTCCAGAGAATAGGTTAGAATGCTTTCTATGCAATGACCCTCTCATCCCATCCCCATCCTGTCTTGGTTTGGTATCAGTTGCTCCTAACCACATCTTAGCTAAATGTTTGGTCAAGCACCGAAGCAGAAACAATCAATTTCAAGTCTGATCTGGCTTACATCTTACTGTGAACTGGGGCTGGGCAAAATGGAACTGTGAACAGAACTTCCTTCCATAAGGAAGTTTCCAGGGAGATGATGAGCAATTGCTTGTCGTTTTCTCCCTGTCTTACCTTTATGCCAGAAATAAGTGGCCCTGTTCTGAAGTAGTCCCACAGATCTTACCTTCAATTCCAAATGCCTTATGATGAATGGTCATGAAGATCTAATGAGACGAATGGTATGAGATTGCCCCATCAATCTCTAGGCAAACCCTGTCAGCTAAGGCCATTAACATTCCATAGCAGGGTCAAAAGTCAGACTGGTAGCTGTCCAGATATTAAATGGTAGCCCCATGCACTTAAATCTAGAGAAGGACCACTGTTTCAACAATCATCTCATAAAGATGGATCTGACATTTATATCTGAGACAATTTGTTTTATTTTTAAAGAAAAACAGAAGAACTTCGTGTTTCTATTCGTCTCATGCCACCGTTTCTTTGCACGTGGCATTTAACACCTCCACCTGCACTATTTTGAAGGCATTCAGTAGCATGGAAGAGGTGTAAGAGATAGTTTTCAAGTTACTATCCAGAGTAGTTGTTTAGGATGGTGAAACTAACCCAAGCAAAGAAAACAAAATGATCCTCTGATGTGTCACACTGTGACAGAATTTGAGGTGACATTCTGAGTCAATCTGAATACAAGCAATGCTGCTTGCAAAGTGGAGTCCAAAGCCTAGGTCTTCTGGTAGAAGCAATATCCTTTTGCTGCATAAACTGATTTTATGTGCCTGTGGGAAGAATCTTAGTTATATTTTCATTTGAAGCAGTAACACAAAGTTCACCATTGACAATTGAAGTCTTAAGTTAGTATGTTTTAAATGGCCAAAAGCCAGAAATTAATTTTAAATCCTAAAATCAAATAAAAAGTATTGAGCAGTATATCACTTGGAGATAATAGGTTGTATAAATTGTCAAATGATTGGACATTGTCATTTGTTCTTAAAGCAACTTCACTTAAGAAAAATACATCCCTCGCAAGCTGGTTCTCTGGCCAGCTAAGACAACATCAACAATATGCAATGGGGCAACGGGGTACACAGTGTTGGGTAGTCCTCAGCTTCTGTGGTTCCTTTCCCCCATCCTTCTGCATCCCATCCCACCCTGTTTGTCAGGAATGGGGAACATGTCGTTCTGAAGTTTTGTGATTACAGTACCCATCAACCACCAGACTAGTGGTGAAGAATTATGAGAGTTGGATACTACACTAGAAATGTCACACATCTCCCCTCTTTGATTCATAGGTTTGGAGTTTTCTAGGCCTCCATTGGGAATGCAGAAGAAGAAATTTTCCTTAGTGAATTTGCATATGTACATTTATTTTAGGATCCTCCAAGTCCTTGCAAACTGATAACTTTCAATGTCGTGGCTTTAAATTATGTATTTTCCTAAACCTTTGGCCCATGCTATTTGCATTGAGGCAGGCTTAGTTAAGATTAGTTTTGTTTCACATAATATTGCCATGTTTTATACAACACTGAAGAATGGGCTCTGTTTGCTCTCTCGTAATGCTTACTTCCCCATCCGTCCTGAGAATACATGTTCTATTTGCATTAGTCTGACTGGTGGCCAGTCTTCTCATAAAAGTTACATTGTCCATTTACGAAAAGAAAACTGGGCTTCTGCCAAGCCAGATACCCAGATGGTGTTTTGTCCCTGTTTTCCATGAAGGGTGGAGTCATAAATAACAGCAGTGTAGGAAGATAGAATGAGCCAAATTAAATCCAATCTTCCCTCATTATATATGCTCATGTTCAGAAAACTAAAGAAAGCCAGCAGTTTTCAGTTTTCAGAACCGCCTCTTGGGGAGAAAGGCAGGGGAGAAATGACTCATACACCTCCAGGAGAAGGCTCAAAATGAATCTGTTAACACAGGGTTAGTGTCATAAACTCTATAGAAAGACTGGGGTGAGTAAGGCAGAACACAGAAAGGAGACAAGTGTCTGTCACGGTGCCGTTCCAGATATAGCTCTGTCTGAAGGTGTCAGCTCTGGGTTTTAATCTCCAGTCAACCATATCCTCTCACTGGGTAGTCAACCCTCTTAAGTCTACCTACAAATCAATTATATGGATAAGCGTGCCAGCCACTGTCAAGCATTCTATATGCTGAGAACCATAGCAGAAATTAAACATAATAAAAGATTGGCTCAGGACATCAATTGCTGTCTTTTCAAACTTGAGAGTAAGTGAGGTTGCTGAGACCTCATGGTGGCTGTAATACTGGAAACATGCCTGTGAATACCACTCTGTGTCTTGTCACAAAGGCCAGCAGGATTAAAGGAGGGTCATATAAAAGTTGCAGATCTGCACATAGGGATGCTTTTGCACCCGGTCCCTGTTCTTTTATCGTGTGCTCTTTCTAAATAGCTGAATTGATTACAGCTGATATTTTTTCCAGTATCCTTCAATATACATTGCATATAGCTGTTACTCTCTCAGTGTCCTTCAATGCACACTGCTCATTGGCCTATCCATTCAGCCAACTCAGAAGCTGAGCACTTCCTAATGTACATATATTGTGTATATCTGTAAATTAGATCCAAAGAGGTACTTTTGGTGTAAGATTTCAAAATCAGCAATAACATGCTATGTCTGAAAGAAATGCGGAACTGGAATAGCAAGAGCTGTTTTGAATATCTCCACTTCCAAAACTTCCTTGCTGTATAGTGTAAAGGATGGAGTAATATTTTAAGAACAAAAACTGGAAGGTCATTTGAACATACAGAACCAACCAACTATGTATCACATTGTTATCAACTTCATATTACTGATTTTCACTTGAATTTAAATAGCTGTTTGCATCTGTGTAGTTCTCTGTACTTGGTTTAGATCAATGGTTCCCAACCTTTTTGACTCACAGAAACCTATGGCTGAGCCCTTTAGGCCTACACTATGTCTTACAAGTTAATGGTGTTTAGAAGTAGTGTTATGTGGGGAGGAAGAGGGGATAGATAGCAAGGGAATGTAAATGAAAGAAATATCTAAACAATTACAAAATGTCCATGCAATGAAATTGTATTTTTAAAACTTGGAAATTTACCATATCTCAATTTATTCTCAACTACCACCAAATACACATGACATTGTCAAAACTTGGCCACACATGAAAAATTCTTCCAAAATCCAACCATTTGCATTGCAACAAAACTATATGAACTGTAATGCAACCGTAAGCCTTACCTGAGGTTTTACTTTTTGTTTCTTATTCTTTAATTTCCTTGATTTTTTATATATTTTATTTTCCTAGAGCAGCTGTGGAGCCCCTGGAAAATGCATGCGTCGCCCTTAGGGACTCCATAGATCACAGGTTGGGAACCACTGGTCTAGCTCATTGCATCATTATCTATAGATATTACACATAATGATGGGCTTAGGACAGAAGGCTAAACCATTGTGATGCAGAAAAATCCTGCCAATCGAAAGGTCAGCAGTTTGAGCTCAGGTCAGGGTGAGCACCCACTGTTACCCCCAGCTCACCTGCTAACCTAGCAGGTTGAAAGCAGAAATGTGAGTAGATAAAATAGGTACCATTTTTAGCGGGAGGTAAAAAAAGGCTCCCTTAAGGACATCAATCGGAGAAAAGCTTATCGGCAGGGAAGATGGAGTGACAGCACTCCCCCCCCCCCCCATGGCAGGAGTCGAGCACAGCCTCCAAGATGCTGGAAATAAGATGGGAAAAACTGCCTTTACCTCTGTTTGTGTTGTCTGTCCTTGTTGATTATATAATCGGCATTGAATGTTTGCTGTATATATGTTCTGTAAGCCTCTCTGAGTCGCCTTTGGGATGAGAAGAGAGGGGTATAAGTACTATAAATAAATACATAAATAAATATTAGCTTCCTTTTTAATTGAAGATACCTTGAAAGGGCTTGTAAAATTTGTCGTTTATTATAAATTAATATAGAAAAAAATCAGTATTTTTCTTTTTTCTTACTTTGGATTGAAACAGCATACCATTCCGTGTAAATCTATGCCTCAGTTCCATCCTGTTAAATAGGATTTTCCAAGATCCAGCTTGATGTGTTGGTTTGAGCATAGGGCTACACCTCTGGAGAACATAGTTCAAGTCTCTACACATTGAAACTTTTGTCCATTAAGTCCAATGATAGGTATATGTTAGTGTTGCTATAAAGCTATATATTCTACAAAAATACAGTTCAGGGAAATTTTGATCCATCAATATACACATTTTTCAAACACATCCTAAGATTTAAAGGCAATAATGCTTATAATAGCTCCCATTAAAATCACAATACTGAGTTTCCTAGCAACATTTTCTCCTCCCTTTCCCCCATCGCCTTTTCTTTATATCTTGTGCTTAGATTTTAGGATCAGAAACTATACTCTATTCACACTTGTGAAGAGCTGTGTATGAACATCTTTTAAAAACCCAGCTTTCAATACGTTAGCTAGTGACCTCCGAGTATGCCTTACATTCTGGTCAATTTAATGGGCTTTTAAAAAATGAACCATGAAGTAGAGTTGCCATGGTGATGAATTTATGTGGATTTTTGTAGATCTGCTTACATGTATAGAAATCAAACCAAATTGCTCTACTAAAATTGGCTTTCCATGATCATTCACACTGGATACAACACAGATGTGTCTTTTCTGCCTAAAACATGATCAGGTGACATCTTTTGGAGGACCCTTTATAGTTTTGTTCTACAATACATCTCTTAACTATCCTAAAGTGATTTTTAACTTTCTAGGGATCTACAAGACTAGAACACAATAGTAGAATTTAAAGATCAGCTAATGATGCATTGTGGTCCCTGTTCACAAAATTCTTAATTTATATTATTTCCAAGGTTTGAGGGATGAATAATGCAGATAAATGGTTCCTATGATTCTAGTTAGCTCAACAGACTACAACATGGAGCAATGTAGGAAAAAAAGATTAATATTAGGACAAACTTCTTGATGGTAAGAGCTGCCTCGGTGTGTGTGGTAGAGTCTTCTTCTCCAAAGGTTTTGAAGCAGAGGCTAGATGGCCATCTCTTTGATTGTGTTTCTGAATGGTAGAGGATTGGACTGGATGGTCCTTGTGGTTTCTTCCAACTCCATGATTCTGTTATTGAAAAATCACCCTTCACATGAATTCCAAAGTCAAAGATGAATATTTTTATTGTACATCTTATAGAGTTGTGCAATCCCAAAAGAGTTGTATTCACCCTCCCCGCCTTTTGCCTTATTCCCAGTAAGGCAGGAAGACTATACATTCCAAAAAGAAAATCCAAACTCATTTTGAATTCAACTGATCCACAGACTATTCATTGGTGCATAAAGAACTGCCTTCCATGCAGATCCAGAAGAGACTTGCAGGGATGGGTCCTCCCTTCTGCAAGTGGAGCAGATAATAAGAACATATTGTTTACAGCCTTCAGGATGCCCATTGAGGTTCCACTGTCTATCTTCACAGTGCCCTTGTACTGAGAGTTCATGCATCTATATCCTAAGATTGATTTAGAAATAATGTAAAGCTCACAAAACAACACAAGGCCACGTTTGCTTCTTCTGGTCCTCCATCTTTCCCACCTGGATGAAAACTTGAAAGACCAAGGAAAAATATAGGCCATTCAGGATAACCTTCAGGCAAGCACAATTTTTTTATTGATTAAAATATTTATGTAAAACCTCATATCAAAAGATTTCAAGGCAGAGTAGCACAACAAAGGCACTTAAAATAATGTAATCATTGTGCTGCAATGTGCAATAGTGTAAAGGTTTTAAATGGTATAAAGCAATTTCAAACCATATATTAACTATGCTAAATTATGGCATTGAACTTTATTGTTATGAATCCTGGGGCACATTTGTGCCCAAGTTCCTGGCTTTGTGAGATCAAGCCAACACGATATAGGCTTAACTCTGGTCTAAAACCAACAGCCTTTAGATCATTGGAATAAAATGCATTCATGACTAGAATGAGAAATGATTGTGCTATTTTAGAAAAAAACATTGCATGGAATTAGCATGGTGGATTAGGAGTGGGAGTTAGCTTCAAACCCCAAATTACTGATTTTCACATCCATTTTCTGCAAAATGAGTGTTTCATTGGCCTGCCTTACAGTTTCATTTTGAAGATGAATGTTGTAAGGATACTAAAGGACTCTTCAGGCTGAAAGAACTAGACACATAACCAGAGAATGCTGTACTTTAATTCAGTTGTTTGCTGTGACAGTGTGATAAATTTCAGGGTCAAAGCTAAGAAATTACAACTAATGTACTTGTCCTCTGATTATTGACAAACAGACACTACCTTAATGTGGTTCAATTGCTTTTTTTTGCCTGAAAATTTAGGCAGCAGGAAAACACGGCGAATATAACAAAGGCTCGGAGGCAGGTCAAGTGGACCAGAATTCTTCAAAAGTTGGACATTTTATAAACACGAAAATAGCCATTGCCTATTTGACACAACATCCCAGGACTAACATTTGCACATGTCATGCTCAAGAATTGGTAAGCTTCAGTGAGACTAACCACTGAAAATAGCCCTGTCCTGTGGTCCTATAATACAATTCCCTAGTATTCCCATCTGTATGTTATAAGTGGACCTGAAAGTCTCTATTTTGACTTTTTGCAACATCCCAAAGTGACACTAACCTTCTTCAGGCATTCATATGTTTGTTTGTAGGTCTGGAGAGGGCACACCCTACAGCTGTTTCAGTTTGGCAAGGACAGTCCTAATGAATCCTGTGTCATTTCTCTTTTCCAGTTGCTTCTGAAGTGCCCTGGTGTCTTGTTTCTCATCTCACTTTCTCCCCCTTTGTCTTCAGTTTACCCAATTGTTGCAAACCAAGTTAAAAATGCAAAAGTAGCTTGCATTACATTAACCCAAGGAGAAATGCGTGAAGTAGGTGTATTCTTAACTTGTAGACACAAGCAAATGGAAACTGGGCCAACCTCTCCTAGTATGTCTGTTTTTGTCTCATTTGTAACTTTCCCCATCTTGACCACATGCTGATGTCACTTAGACCACATTTGCCCTAGTGTTCATCTCTGAAACGCTGGAGGAAATGAAATGGGAATGTGGTTGTAGATATAACTGTCAACCATGAATATTCTCATTTGTCTGGAAACTTACAAGAACCTTGCACTGAGTGGGAGGATCTACCTAGGGCTCTGTAATGATGCTCATTTGTGTAGAGCCTTGACATTATATTTGGAGGCAGAGCTCCTGTGAGCAGGAGGGAAGCCAACTTTTTTTTACAGGGGAATAATTGAATAAGATGACCCTCAAACCTTGATGTTCAGCCAAGAAGTGAAGTTGTCTTCCACTACGACTTGGTGTGGGAGAAGGACACTCTTTGTACAGTAGCAAGTTCCTCAAATCCATTTTTTCTTGCTCTTGAAAGCTGCAGATTCTGTCATACTCTGATCCAGTTGGAAACAAAAATCAGGGTCAGAAGTATGTAAATAAAAGAGATTAGTTTTGCAATCATTCAATTCACAGTAGCTTCTACTGAGGTCATTGGACCAAAGCAAATTTTCCTGCCAATGGTTGCCCCAAAAGAGAGAAGGGAAAATCTACACCTCACCTCTGACACTGTGTTCATCCTCATTGTATATTGGTTGACTAAAAACTGGGTCTTTTCTTTACAGGGGAATAATTGAAGAAAGATGGTCCTCCTTTTATCTTTGTTCTACATGCTAAAATACTGCAACCACAGAATCTCATTTTATAAAATAGATAGCATAATTGCCATTTGGCTTCTACCAGCTATTAGTGGGAGAGTAAATAAACACATAATAATGAACAAAAATTAACAAGTAAGCAATCCACACTTATCTGAACTCCCAATAAGCCCATGCGTTGTCTGAAATAGGCTCTTTCAAATTTCATAGCATATACTGATTTTCTCCTCACGCATGTGGGCAACTGCTGCTAATTTCCAGGCTGCTACTAATTAGCTATTATAATAAATTCCCATAATGATGGCCCAAGAGTACTCTTTCATTTTGGAACAAACCTTTTGACCTCAATATAAAGATAAGCATTTATCGCTATATTCAGATATAAAGTAACACACTCCATCAATAGTTCAATTCAATTTTAGGACAAGAAGTCAAGATCCTTTGGGAAGAAATTTATCCACAGTCAAATACAAAAATGGTGTTAAGTGTAACTTCCAAAGGGACACTATCTACTCTATCTCTGTTCTTTATGCCAGAAAGCACAGTTTCTGTTCATTAAGATTATAACCCAGTCTTTGAGATAAATTATGTGTTAAGGTCTGCTATATTTTCCATTGCTTTAGCAAAAAATGTGATTGTGAGACAGGCATTTAGGAATGGATGACTTCCACATAGAAATGTGGTCATAAATGAACAGGGCTGTAAACAGCTGCCCCAAAATACAAGAATACCTTTAGCTGATAGTGCTGTTGGGAAAACTACATTAGCCACAAGGCATTGGGACATTTCATCCTAGTACATGTCTAGGCAGTATGCCAGGGCACCAAAGGGAGCCAGCCCCTCATTTTCCTTATAAGTTTAGCAAATTGCTGCTAGGACCACAGGCATTTCTTGCCCCACTAATTAAGCAAAGGTTAAAAGGAAAAGGTTTCCACATTATAGTAAGAAGAAAGAGTGCAATCTAATAATAATAATAATAATAATAATAATAATAATAATAATAATACAGTAGAGTCTCGCTTATCCAACATAAACGGGCTGGCAGAACGTTGGGTAAGCGAAAATGTTGGATAATAAGCAGGAATCATAGAATCATAGAATCAAAGAGTTGGAAGAGACCTCATGGGCCATCCAGTCCAACCCCCTGCCAAGAAGCAGGAATATTGCATTCAAATCACCCCTGACAAATGGCCATCCAGCCTCTGCTTAAAAGCTTCCAAAGAAGGAGCCTCCACCACACTCCGGGGCAGAGAGTTCCACTGCTGAACGGCTCTCACAGTCAGGAAGTTCTTCCTAATGTTCAGATGGAATCTCCTCTCTTGTAGTTTGAAGCCATTGTTCCGCGTCCTAGTCTCCAAGGAAGCAGAAAACAAGCTTGCTCCCTCCTCCCTGTGGCTTCCTCTCACATATTTATACATGGCTATCATATCTCCTCTCAGCCTTCTCTTCTTCAGGCTAAACATGCCCAGTTCCCTAAGCCGCTCCTCATAGGGCTTGTTCTCCAGACCCTTGATCATTTTAGTCGCCCTCCTCTGGACACATTCCAGAGGAATTAAGGAAAAGCCGATTAAATATCAAATTATGTTATGATCTCACAAATTAAGCACCAAAACATCATGTTTTACAACAAATAGACAGAAAAAGCAGTTCAATACATGGTGACGTTATGTAGTATTTACTGTATTTACAATTTAGCACCAAAACATTGCAATGTATTGAAACCACTGTAGATTGGGTGGGAGGCAGATTGCATTGGATAATACAGAATGTTGGATGAGCAAAGGTTGAATAAGCGAGACTCTACTGTACTTAATAATCCATCTCTCTTCCCAGCTCAATGCAAGATACAACGTAGTTAAAACAGAGATAAAATACTATACCATTAAAATATATGGATAAAATTAAACATCAGTACTAATACTGCGCCCACGGTGGCGCAGTGGGTTAAAGCACTGAGCTGCTGAGTATAATATCTTGCTTTATGGCCCGTCTGGGCAGGGGGTCAAACAATCCCACCGCTGCCACCAATTATAATAACTCCTTTATGGCCGTCTGGACAGGGGGTCAAACAATCCCACCAACTGTCCCTCTAAAATAAAGACTTCACACCACTTTGGCACCAATATAACATTTGAGGAGATGTCTCTCTAGTTAAACTTTCGCTGCCACCATACACTAAATGAACAGGAACGCTCTAGCTATTTAAAATGGTAAAAATGCTTTTTAGACCACCAAGTACTGTGTTTTAAATGGCTTCTTTGAAGGGAAACAGGTGAGGTTGATTTAAAAAGGAAAAGGGACTAAATTCACAGATGTACACTTGACTCAGGCTTAAGTTTCAAAAAGAACAAGGAAAGTTTATTGAATAAAAGTACAGAATGAAGTGAATGCTGTCTGATAAGCTTGGCTGTTACAGATAAAATGTTCTTGTTTTTGGAAGCGTAACGGTTGCAAGAGAATGGTTCTTTCTTGGTTACAAATATAAAAACCCAGCTATTTCTTCCTTAAATAGCTGTACCCAGTTTGCTACAGCTCACTTGGCTGGCAAACTTCAGGCAAACTGCCTATTCTAATCACGAACTCCTAAAACTGTAATCCTGCTCTAACTCTAACATCAACAGACTGACTGACTAAAACAGCTTCTTTCTTTCCCTCCAAACAGTCCAACTCTGCCCCCCTTTAACAAACCAATCCTGGCTGCTCCAAGGCTGGCTCAGGCCTAGGCCACTCCCCCTCTCTGGAATGGAGTTTTCCCTAAACTAAGATGGCTCCTGCTGCCCTCTGCCAGGCCTTCTAAGCTGAAACTAACTAGCCTGCCTCTCCTAGGCCCTGCCACCCAGGCTGGCAAGGTAAGGGATCTTCACACTGAGCTTGTTGATTGAAAGGTCGCAGGTTCGATTCCGGAGAGCGGCGTGAGCTTCCGCTGTCAGCCCTAGCTTCTGCCAACCTAGCAGTTCGAAAACATGCAAATGTGAGTAGATCAATAGGTACCGCTCCGGCGGGAAGGTAACGGCGCTCCATGCAGTCATGCCAGCCACATGACCTTGGAGGTGTCTACGGACAACGCTGGCTCTTCAGCTTAGAAATGGAGATGAGCACCACACCCCAGAGTCAGACATGACTGGACTTAATGTCAGGGGACTACCTTTACCTTTACTAATACTAATGAAATTCATTGCTTAAAACTGATTGGGTAGGCCTGCCTACTCTGGAGCAAACCCCATTTATTTAAAAGTAGCTTAGTTCAGATCCCCTATGTTTACAATGCAACCTAAGTCATATCTTTCTTTCTTCAGGTTTAGGCTTTTGTCCACCAAACCCAAAAGCCATTGCCATTGAGCACATTGCATTACGGCACTTGCTGGTTTTGGACGTATCAGTTTCCCCTGTGAATTATCCCTTTCCCCTTTACATTTCAAGCTGTACATTGAAGTCTTATGCCAAGCTGCCAGGAAAGATTTCTCCCACTGGTGTTACCCATGCTTTATGTCCATTGATCTAATTTTACAACCAACATCACAGCCAATAACTAGAAGGCAAGCTCTTTAGGCAAATTGCCAGTGCAAGTGTCATGAATGACTTTTCAATAACTTTATAGCATAGGTTCTTTTTATTGCAATTTCCAGTGTGAGAGGGTATATCAGATTGCAGAAAAACATTTAGACAAAGAATGACATTAGACATACAAACATACAGTTTCTATGCAACTACATTGGATTGACAATTACATAGCTAACAAACAAACAAAGCGGAATTACATTTTCACTCAACATTCACACCACATGTACATGCATTCATCCTCAGGCATTCAAATATTACTATATCATTTTTCTCCCTCCTTGGAGAAGCACCTGTTAGGCCAGACCCTGTTTTCCTGCAGCCTGTCAACGTATAGTTCCAAAACTTCCATAGCTTCAAAACTTCAAACCTCCAAAATGCATCCTTTCCCTAAGAACAATGCCGAGGACCAGATCTCGGTTTTCCATACAGCAGAACCTGACTCCCTGCACAAAATCTAAGACTCCAAAAGCACACTTATTCCTCTTCCCTTGAGAAAGAAACCCCAAAGTGACCAGACTGCTCCCTTGAAAATCTGCCACTATCCATAGGTACACTATCTCTCTCCTTCCCATGGAGCAGAGCATAGCGGGTGAAACAGACGTGCTCAGGTCTGTCACACTTTGAGCATTATTAGACTGAGTCTTCTATAGGAATATTCTGCTGATTTAGTCCCAAAGTTGTAAATTAATGATAGACGTCTTCCATTCTAGCTCCATCTCAGTTTCCTGGCCAGATGTTGATCATCTTGATTGGTGTTGATCTTATGTTGACTTCCTTTTTAACATTGTAAACATTTCTGTTATCACTGCCCCAATTCTTATCAGAGTTTACTTTTCAGTTCTTATTAGCAACTTTTAATTGCAGTCCAGCAAGCAGGCTTAGTCATTGCAAGCCTGGGTCTTTTACTGGCATTTCCAAAATTATTAGCTCCATACATCCCCCCATTCTTCCATTCATTCCCACACATCATATTAAATTCACATTTATCAAATCTGCACATTGAATGTTCTTATTACACAAGCAATGGAATGGGTCAAATGCAGAGATGTTTGAATCTGTTTTAAGAGGTGTATTATTGCTAAGGTAGAAGATGACTTTTCTCTGTGTGTGTCCTTACCATACCCATCCCAAGATATTTCTATATTTTCTTTAATTCAGAAAAAGAAATGCCACCATCACCCTCACCCTCACCCTCACCCTCACACACACACACACACACACTCCTTCCCCTTTCAGAGGAAATCCAACTGTAGGCTAGTGTCAATTATATACTATAATGCTTGAAACTTTGTCCCAGATTAAAATTTGTGGCCACAGCATTTTAGTTTGCTTTTTGCTCAGTGAACGGAAATTGCTTTTCTTGTTTACCATTAACAGAAATCTGGGGCTACAGAGGTAGGTAGAAACCATGTCTGATGGTGACAGTTGCTGATTTTTCTCCAGAAAATTCACACGCAACCTGCAATCCTGCCATTGCAAATATTGATTTTTGTAATATTGCTTTGCCAGAGTCATACATTTGTCACTTTTTCTTCTTTTTCTAGAGTTAGATATTTACTGGAAGATAACTATCACAGATAAGTTATGATGGTTGGTCTTCCAAGGATAATAAAAAAGAAATATGTTGCTTCAGTAATGACACTCTATTTTATTATGATTTTGTTCCCCTTAAAGAAAAGGAAAGCATTCAAGGTAAGTGTGAGGAATGCACTTTCAACTGAGGGGTTTTTTTTTTGTACTTACGTCTGTCATCTTTGGGCATACTGCAAATCTCAATGGATACTGCAAATCTCAATGACAGAGTAGGCCTCACTGATCTTGTCCTGAAGTAATTTACAGTATCCAAGCTTACATCACCCTTGGGCAAGCTAAGCTTGATAAAGAATTCATTCTTTATCAGTGTTGGTTTCCCCATTGCAACAGCTTTGCAAGCTGAAAAACAAATTGCCTCTTTCCAGGTTTTGGAAACCATTGGTCTCCTGTCACTCACCTTGTCTTTACATACACTTAATCCCTTCCTGGATTGAACCTCAGGGTGTCCCTCTATATCAGTGGTTCCCAAACTTTGGTCTTCAGGATATTTTGGACTTTGTGTCCCAGAACACCTGACAATTAGTCAAGCTGGCAGTGGTTTCTGGGAGCTGAAGTCCAAAACACCTGGAGTACCAAAGTTTCGGAGAACTGTGGATGAGTTGGTTTATGGGCCTGTGGTGGTGAGTTGACCACCACATGAGGCTTGATACAAACAGACATATAGTTTAAACAAAAACAAGTGGAAATTTAGAAATTTAGAAAGACACAACTAAATAATACTACTCAATCAACCACAGCCTCCTAAAGCCATAGTCTACTTGTTACTCCCTCTATACCATCAGCTTTTTCCTACCACTCTCAAATCCAAAACCCTCTGACATCTGACAGAGATAAACTTCTGGTTTCATTCTTACAGTTCTTCCCAGCACACTTCCCTTCATATCATCCCTTGAGTTGCAATTGGTTGCCTTGAGGCAGTCTTGTCTTACTTCTCGTTCACCCTTGCTGTGTGGGAATATACAACCACAGCACGCCTGTGAGATCACCAACCAATCTTTGCTTTGAAGCCTCCAATGAAGAAGAGTCCACCATTCTTTAAGGCAATTTTATTTATTTATTTATTTATTATTTGAACTTATGTGCCTCCACTTCCGTGGGGCTTGGAGTGGCTTACAAGAACAGGCTAAAATCGAACACATTTTAAAACAATTTAAAACAATTTAAAAACAATCAGAGATCAAAGGCCCATCGAAATAGATATGTCTTACATGCCCTGCGGAAAGCTGATAAATCCTGCAAGGCATGGACTTCAGGTGGCAGAGTATTCCAGAGTGATGGTGCCACTGCTGTAAAGGCTCTGCGTCTGGTTGCTGTTAGATGCAAGGTCTTGACACTGGGAATTTCCAATAGATCTTGGTCCTCAGAGCGGCGGGATCTCTGGGTTTGGTAGGGGGTGAGGTGGTCCTTCAGGTACATCGGCCCCAGACCATGCAAGGCCTTAAAGATGAGTACCATCACTTTGAAAGTGATCCGGTGCTCAATTGGTAACCAATGCAGCTGCAGTAAGATTGGTGTTATGTGGCATCTCATCGGAGTTCCCGCAAGAAGCCGAGCAGCTGCGTTTTGTACCAGCTTGAGCTTCCAGATCACCGACAGAGGAAGGCCAATGTAGAGGCCGTTACAGTAGTCCAGTCTTGAGATGACCGTAGCCTGGATCACCATAGCTAGGCCATCCCTGGACAGGTAGGGGGCCAGCCATCTAGCCTGCCGCAGATGAAAGAAGGCGGTTCTGCTAGTGGCGGAGACCTGGTCCTCCATTGTCAGCAGAGGGTCCAAAAGGACTCCCAGACTCTTTACCAATGGTGACGGGCGTAGCGCCTCGCCATCCAGGGTAGGCAGCTGGATATCCCCACTGCCTGGTTGACCCAGCCATAGGATCTCCGTCATTGGAATTAATATTCCAATGTCAAACAGGTCCCATGGTTAATGAAGTACTTCCAATGTTTAAGTGGAAACTTCACTTATAATCTGAATCCATTGATTTGTACTCTAGTCTCTGGAGCAGCAGAAAACAAATTTGCTCCATCTTCTACATGACATCCCTTCTACTGTTGAAAGATAGCCATGATGTCATTTTTCTATCTTTGCCTTCGCAAGTTGGATACAGCATTCCTGTGACTTCGGGTGCATCTACAATGTAGAATCAGTGTAGTTTCACACCATGATAATGGCCATGGTTCCATGATATGGAATCATGGGGGTGGGAGATTAGTGAGGCATCAACGCTATTTGGCAGAGAAAGCTAAAGATCTTGTAAAACTACAACTCTCTATTCCATAACATTGAGCCATTGCAGTTAAAGAGGTACCAAACTACACTGATTCTATAGTATAGACACTGTCATTGGTAGAAATACAATGGTTTTGTTCATTCCTCTTTGTGCTTAAGTGCTCATATGTTCCCTGAAAAGATACTGCTTCAAAGGGCTCCAATTGGGGGTGAGGGAGTAGAAAGAGAGAGATGATGTGGGAAACTTTGGCCCCTGATTTAAAACCTTTTAAATCCATTGGTGATTGTTAAATGTCCTCAAAGTTTATATGACAGAAAATGCCCACTTTTTGTTTTTGATCTAACTTGCAGGGGGAAAAAAACTGTACATAGACAAGCATTCTCAACTGTTGCTTGAAGTACTACAGACTAATCTACTACACTACTTTCAGATTCTATCAACTCGCTCAGTTAAATATGAATTGATTAGAGACTCTTATAAATGCACTTGACTAACACAGTTACTGTTGTTTCTTGAATAGCACTTAACACTCTTCTTTTTCTTGACCTTTTGCAGAAAATTACACAAATATTTCCAGTGATTTTGCTTTGCCTTACAGGTATGACTGTTTGCCTTACAGGTATGACTGTTATGTTTGCAGAGGATTTGGTGATAGTTTGGTGTTGTATAGAAAGGAAACATACATTTTTTATGAGAAATGAGCTTTTGGATACTTGTGGGTCTTCACTGCCTAGGGCAAAGTATTCCTCCTTCTCCTCTGCTTGCACATTCTGTATAGTACAGATCTTTCTGTTCCACAACTTTTGTATGCAATTTAATCAAGGTTGCTCCTCCAGTGGAAGCTGGTGGCTCCCACATCAGTTGCTACTAAATAAACTGCAGGTTTTCATACAGGCTTTGTAGGAGTTCTCCAAGGTGCTGAAAACAATTCCTAACCAAGTTCAGCACATTGGATAGGCCTCAATAAAAAACATACATTGCCAACACCTTCAATAGATTCTGCACCCCACTGACATGAGAGCCACCAGCAATCATTGTATTTCACATATTACAAGCCAGTAACAACTTATATAGTGATGTTCCATTCAGCAGTCATCTATCTATCTATATATATAATAAAAGTCAAAGTTTGTATGCGGCGGACAAAAGTGTGGCGGTGTGGCAGGAGGAGTATGTACCAGCGTTCTGATTGGCTGCCACTATGGTGCTATTTGCATATGGTCTCTGATTGGCCAGCTTCCATAGGAGCCCCTGGTGGAGAAAAGAGTTCATGACAGAAACGGAGACATGAGAGAAGGAAATTTCCATATGGTCTCTGATTGGCCAGCCACAAATCCAAGATTCTGAGATGACAAAGAGAGGAAAGGAAAAGGCCGGGGGGGGGGGGGGGGCTGGGTCAGAACATTACCAATACAGACCAAACTTGGCACACAGAGCCCCCATCACCCACTCGACATCCTACTGCAGTTTGGAGGAGGATGAACCATGGATGATGGGACTTGCAGTACCATCACTCACATTCTGAGACCGCTGTTAACCTCATCCAATGACTGATCAGGACCAAACTTGGCACATAGACCTCTCATGACCCACTTTACGTCCTGGTGTGGTTTGACCAGGGATGGACCATGGATTATGGGACTTGCAGTACCTTTGCTCAATTCTTGAGACCACTGCAACCCTCATCCAATTACCGATAAAGGCCAAACTTGGCACACTGAGTCTCCATGACGCGCTCTACATCCTGGTGCAGTTTGGAGGAAGATGCACCATGGACGATGGGACTTGCAGTACCTGCACCCCCTTCCTAAGACCATTACAACTGCCAACAATTATGGATCAGGACCACAATTTACACAGAGAGCCCACATGACCCACTTTACATCCTGGTGCTGTTTGGAAGAATTTGACAATGGATGATGGGACTTGCAGTCACTTCACTCACTTCCTGAGACCACTGAGACCCTCGCCAATGACTGATCAAGACCAAACTTGGCACACAGAGTCCCCATTTTATTTATTTATTTATTTATTTGCTATACTTGTATACCGCCGTTTCTCAGCCTAGCCGGCGGCTCAACGCGGTTTACAACAACTTATAACAAACAACAGTATACAGTTTAAAAAGCATAAAAACATAATCCACAATACATATATCAATAAACAATCCAATACATCTCTTGACTAAAAACGTGATCCAGTTTCGTCGTCCAAATTGCCAGTCCTTCAATCATTACACTTATTGCACTGGGTTAACGGAACGCCTGCTCGAACATCCAGGTTTTTAGTCTTTTCCCATGACCCACTCTACATCCCGGTGCACTTTCGAGGAGGACAGACCATGGATGATGGGACTTCAAGTACGTCCACTCCCTTCCTGAAACCACAGCAACACTTATCTAAATACCAAGAAAGACCAAACTTGGCACAGAGAGCCCCATTGGCCAACTCAACATTCTGGTGAGGTTTGGGGGAGAACAGACTATGGATGATGGGACTCGCAGTACCTAAACTCACTTTCTGAGACCACTGTGACCCTCATCCAATGATTGATCAAGAACAAAACTTGGCACACAGAGCCCTCACGATCCACTCTCCATTCTGGTGCAATTTGGAGGAGGATGGACCACTGATGATGGGACTCGCAGTACCGTCACCAACTTCCTGAGACCACTGCGAGCCATATAAATGACTGATAAAGACCACCCTTGATACACAATTCCTTTCTCAACTAACCCGGGCAGCACCAGGTCCCCAAGCTAGTATACAATATAAATGAAAGCACATATGCATGTTTATGTGTTGGTTGGTTTGTAACACAAAAGCTCCACATGGTTTGATGGATTGGGACCAAACTTGGCTCACATACCCTTCACTATCCAACTTAAAATAATTGAAATGGTTGAACTTAAAAGTACCCACTCCTTTTAGGCCCATTGCTTAGGAAAATAAGGGGAACAAAGCAGTTTGGCTGTTGCTAGGAAAAGTGGCCTTCTGTTATATGACTGAGAAACAAAGTGAGTGAAGTAGATTGGCTGCTACTAGGTGACGTTTTTGAGGGGAAGGGAGGGAGAAAGAAAAAAGAAAGGAAGGAGGGAGGGAAAAGAAGGGGAGAAAAGTATGATGGGAACGGAGCAGAGGAAAGGGAAGGAGAGAAAGGAAGGAAGAGAAGGGAAGGAAAGGAAGGCAGGAAAAAAGGAAGGAAAGAAAGAAGAGATGAAGGAAGAAGGGAAGGTATAGAAAGAAAGGAAAAAGGAAAAAAAGGGAGAAGAGGGGTGAAAGTTTATGAAGGAAAGCAAGGGAAGAGGGATTAAGGTATATAAGGGAGAGCTAGGGAATAAGGAAGAAAGGAAGGAAGGAAAGAAAAGAAAAGAAAAGAGAGGGAGAAGGTGCGTGAGGGAAACAAAAGACGCAAAGAAAGAACCATAAAGAAAATTCATACTCAGGCAACAGCATATTCTCGCATGCTAGTAAGGTTTATAAACCCCTTACAAGGTATTAGAAATGCATATCTCATGTACTACTGTGTGTACAGTGTATGGAGAAAGAGCCCCCAGTGACGCAATTGGTTAAACCCTTGTGCCGGCAGTACTGAAGACCGACAGGTCAGAGGTTTGAATCCGGGGAGAGCACGGATGAGGTCTCTCTATCAGCTCCAACTCCCCATTCGGGGACATGAGAGAAGCCTCCCATCAGGGCATCCCCTGGGCAACGTCCTTGCAGATGGCCAATTCTCTCACACCAGAAACGACTTGCAGTTTCTCAAGTCGCTCCTGACATGAAAAAAAAGTGTATGGAGAAAAAAAATGCATGCCCAAATCACTTGTTTTTATTATTATTATTTCTATCTTTAGCGTAGTCTCACAATGACTCTATGGGCTAGTTTAGGCACCAACACGGGAGAAACCCACATTGATACGGTATCATTTTATAGGCTTTATTCTTGCAGTGTGTCCTATGGGTAACTTTCCAAATACTGTAGGGGATTTTCAATATTTATTCTACCAAATATAAGGGTTTCTATATGCAGGTTTACGCACCTTCCTTCTTTGAAGACTTTAACAGTATTTACTGAAAATACCACAATGCAAGGTCTTCCTCTTTTCCCTCCCATGCCAACTGTGGGGATCATCTAGATGCCCTCAAAAGTTCATATGAGGATGTTCACAACTTCTGTTCCCTTATGGTATTCAGTGCTATCTGAAGCAAACCTTTCTTATAGATAATGCTCCCAGAAGCTGAAAATGTGTAAAACTTTTTATTTGCAAGTCAGAATAAAGATTTATTACACTTTAGACATCGCACCCTTGCTCTCACAGTTCTCACTTGCTAAGTCAGAGTCTTAAAAATCACTCTTCTTTCCCTAAACCTGGCTGACTTTTAATCATAAATCTTTCACATCCTCTCACACAAGCCATTCATATCCTTCAATAATTCCCAACTAATTAAAGAAACGCCACCATCAAACAGCTCCCCCTCCTCGGTCATTCACCAGCCTTATTCAAACCTTCACAAACATTCCACCAATATTCCATTCTCTCCTCCTCCCCGAACAGTGCCTTACCTTCAACTCTATTATAAAACCAGTAAATAAAACACTATTTCTTAACATAAGTGCATGGCATCACATGCACCTTAATGTGGTACAATCACTTGACAGACGTTTAACACCTTTAGCCAGTGAATGGTTGAATAAGTGAATTTGATATCCCACATGGATGATATGGATAATGCAGACAAATGCTTTAGCATGGTCACAGTGTAATCCAATTATTATTGTTGTTGTTCTTGTTGTTATTATTGTATTCGATCACACGCTTCTCAAGTGTCTAGGACTGTGTGATGTATCGGCGAATAATGCGTGCAGATCCAAGTAGGGTGGGCTTTTGCAGCTTACAGATGATAATTTTGTCAGCGCCAATTGCTTTTAAGTGCAGGCCAAGGTCTTTAGGCACCGCACCCAGTGTGCAAATCACTACATGGACCACCTTTAGTGGCTTGTGCCAGAGTCTTTGCAGTCGATCTTTAACTCTTCATATTGTGTAAGCTTTTTCCATTATCAATTCTGCTTTGCCTGGGATTGCAATATTGACAATCAATACTAGGTTTTTTTCTACTATTGTGAGGTCAGGAGTATTGTGCTCCAAAACTCTCTCACTCTGAATTAAGAAGTCCCAAAGTAGTTTATTTTCTGTAACTTTTTTGAAGGCTTGTGATCCCACCAGTTTTTGTCACAGGCAGATGTTATTTGTTGCACAAGTTGGTCTTGAGAGAAACACAGGATACATGATGATGATGATGATGATGATGATGATGATTATTATTATATTTATTTGTACCCTGAGTTTCTCTCAGGACCAAGACAGAATCCGTAGAGATTACAGTGGGACTCAACCAATTAAATGATAAACTACCTTACTGGCACTTAGAGGATACGTCTAAAGGCCCTTTCTTCACACAGTCATATAACCCAGAATATCAAGTCAGATAATCCACAATACCTGCTTTGAACTGCCATATAATCCAGTTCAATATGGATTTCATACAGCTGTGTGGAAGGGGCCTAATACAAATGAAGAAAGTTTTGCATTTTGTCTTCTCCAACATTTGATTTTTTTTTTAAAAAAAAAATTAATCACATTGTTCTTTGGGAGAAATTTGCAAATTATTACCTGTCTATCTATCTGTCTGTCTGTTTACCAACTGAATGAAAGCTTTACCTGTGCTTAATCTCTACTGATAAAAACGAAATGAGAACTGGTCAAGTGCACTAAGTGAACCAAATGATCTGAGGTTGTATAGTACATTTCACTACTGTAGTACAGAACTCTATGTACAGAAGAAGGCATAGAGATTTATGAATGGGGTCAGAGTTCCTTTATCTACATTGTTGTATTATTCTTGTGCACCTTCAAAGTCAGTTCTGATTTATGAGGAGCTTATGGCAGACTTACACAAGGTCTTCTGGGCCCAAGACAACCAGTGGGTTTCCATAGCCAAGTGGGAAATCAAATCTTTCAGAGTCACAGTCTAATACTCACTATCTCCTTATCTATGTATCTATATTAATCTCTATGCCTCTGTCTCTGTCTATTCCATGAATTTCTCCATGCTGGAATGGAAAAGGGCAATGTCAAGGGATCTTTAGGGTTGCAATAGCATCTCTTTCTAGATTTTAGCAGATAACATCCTCCTCCTTGTCCTCGTTGTCCTCCTCCTCCTCCTCCTCCTCTTCCTCCTCCTCTTCTTTTTTTTTCTTGCAGGACCAAATTTTGGGTGCCTCTACCTTCTCATGTTTTGATATGTCTCATGGCATATGCATGGGATTTTGATAGGAAATGAACTGGTTCTATCAGGGAAAAAGTTCAGAATTGGCCTAAAACAATATCTGTCCATCAAACCATTTCTTGCTCTTTTATAAAGCAGCTATTTAAAGAAAAACACTTTTCTTGCCGTTTTGACTTGATAGTGATTTGACAATGAAAAAAATCCTTCTGAGATTAGCTATAATGAAATAGAAATCAAATCCCTGATATCTACTGACTGATTAGATATATTCTCAGCAGTTGTGGATGTATTTTTATCCATTTACCCAGCTGTCTTTTTTTTTTTTAAAGAAAAGCAAGTCAATTGCCTAGAAACTTGGGAAAATCTAAAATATGGCAGCCGACCCATTCAAAAAGGTTTTCCTTCTGTATCCAACATTAATATTTTGCTTGGGGCTATAGTAGTACCAAAAAGGCATTAGAACAATCCAGGTCGTTGTGTTATTTTTGCAGCTCAGTCAATGGTTTTAGTCATCCTGAGCTGACTGGTGCGGTGATGTGAAAGGAATGCTTTAAAGCAACATGTTATATCTTCTGGGGTTTGTGTGTGTGCCAGTTAGTAGTTGAGGATACAGATGTACTGCTGCAAAGCATTCTTGCTATCTTTCCTTTTGTGCATATGTTTGTGTGTATGTTTGTGTGAGGGTGTGTGTGTGTAACTTCTTTCATATTTGACGCAATCTCATTCTTCTCAAAAGCACACAATAGGATTTATTTTGTATCTAGTCTCTTTTTGAGATTTAGTTGGAATTGTAATTAGTTTTTAAAATATTCATTCATATGTTCTTCCTGTTTTTTTATCCTCCTTAAACCCCAGTTTTGGCTGCAACATTTTATACCCACAATAGAGGATAGCTTTGTTTTGTTTTGTTTTTTCTGTCCTAGGAGTTTCCATTACAAACCATGGTAAATCAGTATATGTTGTCCGGGATAGCAATTTTGGGTGGTTCCATGGATGGCATCATCATTGATCTCATAATATAGGATTTCAGACAGTATTTGGGGCACAACTGGATGCAGAAGTGGAAACAATACTGCAAAATATTGCAATGCGCAAAATAGAATGCTTCCAACATTCCAATCCATGTCCATGGGTCATATAAAATATGTGTCATATATTGTCTCAATGAATGGGTCAGGGATCCTAGATCTGGCCCTGAGTCTGGGGGAAAATGAAGTCTCCCTCACCCTCACCCTCATCCTAAACTCATCTTTTGTAAGGAACTTTCAATTATTCTTTATATGAAACCTAAAACTGATTAATACATTCTGGTCAGGGTATGTTTAAATAACACTAGATTCAGATTACGTTCTGATTGCATCAACATTTCATCAAGATAAGTGGTGCTAAGTGAAAAGGCCTGCAGGATAGAAGAAGGCACTTCATTAATTGGGAGAGGGACACTCCAGTCCCATCATTCGACTGCTCCCAGCACGATCATACTATAGACAGCTAGACTTCCCTTTGGCTTCCCTGCACAGTTTCCTCACTATATCCCCACTGATTGGACAAAGCAACATCTTAAGAGGGCAAAATGGCTTCATGCACAAATGTCTAAAAATAGACACCATGGTGCTGGTCCTTGTTTTTAAAAAGTTCCAGCAAGTTTCATTATTTCCACAGTGAATGGATATTACTCATTCAACACCAAGCTAGTCTCAGATACGTCACACTATTTTAGGAATACCTCAAGACTATTTGGCAGCTGGGAAAATCAATTTCCCCTGCTTTGAGGAGTGGCAAGTCACATCATTCATTCATATCAGTGTTAACTATTTTTAAAGGATGTACAGTATGACCCTCATGTCTGTGGGGTCATTCCAAGAATTCACAGACAGCAGTGAACTCTGTATTTTGATTATGCTTGGACAAGAAGCATATAATAGACAAGAACTGGAGGATGAAGAATGGCCACAAATGAAAGTATTTGCCCTCTGGTGCTATTCTATGGTATGCTTGGGCTGAAAGAATATCATATAATCACACTGGAGAACCTAGAGAGTCAAAAACCTTTTCTGGGGTGTGTGTGGTTGGAACTGGGACAAAGCATGAATACAGAATCTGTGAAACTATGGATATAGAATCCATGGATAACAAGCTCACCCTTTAAAACCTTTGAGAGAACCAGTGCAGTGTAGTGATCATCACATATCTCCCAAATAAATACCTATTGAACTATTCCATTTCTCATAATTTCTTATTGTGTTTACCAGACACCTTTTTTGTATGTACTCAAGCTAAATTGTTAAGTCAACCAGGAACTCATTTACATGATGCCACACTTCATTTCTGGGGTTCACGCCCCTTTTTGGAGGCAGAAAAAAAGAATGGCTAAGACTTTAAACCAATTAATTACATCTGTTTATTTTTCCCACCATGGGGAAAGACCAACCAGCAGTGACTTTAGAGGAAATCCCCAGCCATCAGGAGTCCAGATTTCAGTCATTTAGAGGCCGGCATGATATTCCAAATGGCTGTCAAAGTGAATAAATATTCTCTATATGTTTCTGTAGGGTATGCCAGATTTTTGAGAGCAAAGACTGTATTCTGACATCCTTTCAGGCCTGAAAGAATAAGGGTTTGCCTTCAACCTGATTTGTGTCCTGATTTGACCATTGGTGTAGTGTAGCATGCCAGGCTCTGGACTCATTATATTAGTAGATACTGAAATTTGTCATGGATAGCTAGGACTGTGGATAAAAGGTTCAGTGCCCTGTGAGTGCAAGCTAAACTGGATGGGCCAGGACAGAGAAACCCTCACCAGGTTGAAGACAAGACACAGTCATTTATCCATTTCAGCCAAAAGGAATAGAAGTACAAGTGGATGCTTCAAAATGTATAAGCAGAAACCATACAGAGAAAGCAAGACATTTTATATAGTTTGACAGATATTCAAAACTCCTGTTTCCTTCCCTGATTGGCTGAGAGTACCACTTATGTTGCCATCTCCAGGCGGGAATTCCCTTTCACGGGGAAATGATAGCCAGGAATTCACTGGCTGGAGAACCAATCAGCTGGTGGAACAACCCCCTGGGAGGAGGTGTCTTCCACTAAGACAACTTTAGCATTAGATCACAAGGCTCACCATAAGTTGGAAAAGGCTTGAAGCTGACAATAACAACACTTTTCCGAATTCCAAAGCCAGTTTGTAACACAATTAACAATCCAGAGCAATTGGGCAGAATGGTAAACTTTCACAAAATCTACATT
Organism: Anolis sagrei; assembly: GCF_037176765.1. NCBI lineage: Eukaryota > Metazoa > Chordata > Lepidosauria > Squamata > Anolidae > Anolis > Anolis sagrei. The sequence continues at coordinate 113,927,623 of NC_090021.1, forward strand.
AATCTTTTAATCAAAACCCAGCATTCGATTCCCAGATCAATTTGTGGACAGAAGATTTACTGGAATGGATGTCATGCTTCCCTCCACCCTTCCTTTAAATCTGCAACTTAATGATGGATTAAATCATTAACACAAAGTTTGGGGGTATTAGGTTAACTTGTCTTTAAAAAGCAACAACCAAGAGGAGATTTTTAAATCAGAAGAGCTGTGCTCTTGTTGGTTCAGTCATGAATCTGAAATTGAGCTTCAGTCTCCTAAACTTGTTGATACATATATCAAAGCAAGACTTGGAGGTAAAAGTTTATGACTGAAGTCAAGCTCAGTTAATTGCTACCCAATGAGCTGAATCCTAAATACCCCGCAGTCAGCTTTAATACATGACTAAAGCTGATTAATAAATAGAAAGGCTAGACAAGCAGCTGATGAAGGGGATTTTTAACAAGCGCGTGTAAGTGTGCCATGATTGGGGCTTTCTATCGTAAAGATGACTCCTGCATTAGAGGTTAATTTGAGAAAAGAGAATCTATCTGAGAATTCCAATTGCTATTTTACAGAAGAAGAAAAAGTAGTGATGTGGCCGAACTCTAGAAATAAAACACTCTTTACATTTTCTTACTTTTATCCCATCTAGATTGAAGAACTGAAGTGCCTCCCATGTTCGCAATGTTTTAGTGAATTAGGGTACTAACAGAGGCACAGGGAGCCTCTGGTGGCGCAGTGAGTTAAAACGCTGAGCTGCTGAGCTTGTTGACCAAAAGGTCAACAAAAAGGTTCAAATCTGGGGAGTGGCGTGAGCTTCCATTGTCAGCCCCAGTGTCTGCCAACCTAGTAGTTCGGAAACATGTAAATGTGAGTAGATCAATAGATACCGGTTCTCTGGGAAGGTAATGGCGCTCCATGTAGTCATGCTGGCCACATGATCTTGGAGATGTCTACGGACAACGCCAGCTCTTCGGCTTGGAAATGGAGATGAGCACCACACCCTAGAGTCGGACACGACTAGACTTAATGTCAGGGGAAAACCTTTACCTTTACCTTACTTACCTTTTACAGAGACAGACTTTGCTTTTACATAAGACTTAGAGTGAATCTACAATGTAGAATTAATCCAGTTTGACACCACTTGCACTACCATGGCTGAATGCTATGAAATCCTGGAAATTATAGTTTGGTGCAGTCCCAGCTCTGTTTGGCAGAGAAGACTAAAAACTTTGCAAAACTACAATTCCCAGAATTCCATAGCATTGAGCAATGACAGTGTAAGTAGTATCAAACTGGATTAATTGTGCAGTGTATATTCACTCGAATTCTTATGAAGAAGCAAAATCCATGGTTCTCCTGCCTTCTTCTGAGGCTGAGTATCACCGCCCAAGGCTACTCAGGAGATTTTCACGGCTAAGGAGGGATTCAAATCCTTCTCTCCAGAGTCATAGTCCAATGCTCAAACCCTTGCACCATGGTGGTGCATGACTATAGAGAGAGAGATTAAAGGCATGATTCATTGTACAATCGTCTTGCTTCCAAAGCCATGTCTTCTCATAGCAACCGAGTGTCTGGTGCCATTTGAATCATGTCAGTGGCAGCACCTAACACACACACAGTATACATGAGACAGTTGGTTCTGTTCCTCTCCTTACATTTTCTGCTATTTGAGTGGCATAACACTTGCTTCATCCACAAAAAGCTATTGTGTGCCTTCTTTTTATAGAACACCCACAGATCCATTGTCAAGTTGTTATTAAACTTTGGGACTTTTAAACCTTGCCTTGTTTATGCAACAGGTTAGAACCTTTTCTGTTCTTCGAAACTTTTAGTGAGTGATGTGCACCTGCTTCTATTATTGTCTTTTTATGACTTTTCGAAGCTTTCGTTCCTAACAATTCTTTATTTTTTGAATTATTTTTATTGTGAATATTTATATACCCTTTCTTCTCTAACTGAAAGAATATCTAGCTATTTTAATATCCCTTCTTTCTCCCAATAGAGTCCACAAACTGGCTTATGATGTGAGTTTACTAAAATCACTTCCAACTTAAAAAAATTACATTACATATGTCCTCCTTTTCTGGAATGTGTCCTCTTTTTCAGAGCTAATATTTCTATATGGGTAGATTTTTTAAATGATCTAGGGTGTTTGTTTGTTTTTTAAGTAAGGTCTGGGCTGGATGAAATGGACAACCAGGAGTAGAGCTCTGACAATAAGGGAAAGGGACATGCCAGGTTAAAGCAGGTGGAGAAAAGTCTCCCCTACTTACTTACTTACTTAGGCGATCCCACGTAGTCCAAGGATGATGGTCCTCCAAGGTCGGTGTTCTAGTGGTGGGTCCGTAGATGCCTGTGGAGCCCTATTCTTGATCTACATCTTCTCCCACAGTGATGGCATTGATTTCCAGGTGGAAGGCGCTCCTGGTCGGGGTTGGCTTGACGCGCCTTCCTCTTGGCACGCTTCTTTCTTTCGCCCTCCATTCGTGCCTCTTCAAATTCTACAGCACTGCTGGTCATAGCTGACCTCCAGCTGGAGCGCTCAAGGGCCAGGGCTTCCCAGTTCTCAGTATGCCATAGTTTTTAAGGTTGGCTTTGACCCCATCTTTAAATCTCTTTTCCTGTCCTCCAACATTTCGTTTTCCATTCTTGAGTCCAGTATAGAGCAACTGTTTTGGGAGATGGTGGTCAGGCATCCGGACAATGTGGCCGGTCCAACTGAGTTGATGGTGGAGGACCATCGCTTCAATGTTGGTGGTCTTTGCTTCTTCCAGCATGCTGACATTTGTCCGCTTGTCTTCCCAAGAAATTTGTAGGATTTTTTGGAGGCAGCGCTGATGGAATCATTCCAGGAGTTGCATGTGACGTCTGTAGACTATCCACGTCTCACAGGCGTATAACAGGGTTGGGAGGACAATAGCTTTATAAACAAACACCTTGGTATCCCTATGGATGTCCCAGTCCTCAAACACTCTCTGCTTCATTCGGAAAAATGCTGCACTCGCAGAGCTCAGGCGGTGTTGAATTTCAATGTCAGTGTTGACTTTGGTGGAGAGGTGGCTGCCAAGGTAGCAGAAATGGGCAACATTTTCAAATGTTACACCATTAAGCTATATTTCCAGCATTGGAGAGGGAATGGCTGGTGACTGCTGGAAGAGCACTTTGGTTTTCTCGATGTTTAATGACAAGTTGAGCTCCTGTGAAGGTGTTTAGAGTGGCTTATAGGTCTTCTTCTGAATGCACACAGACAATGTTGTCATCAGCATACTGGAGTTCTATAATTCCCCTAAATGTCAGCCCAATGGGGTTTACAAAGTGATTTATTGGCTTCTAGCTGGGCCAGGGCTTCCACTGCCGTTGTCATTACCGGACCCATCAGAAAAAAGATGATTGTGAAGAAAACTGCCCAGAACTTATAGGGTCTTTAAAGTTGAGTCATCATAACTGGGTCCTTTTTTGCTTTTTGAAATATAGTAGCTCCACTTAAATACATTATATCTAAATACATGGATGCAGGCATGTAGCTGGGGGTTGGGGGGGCTTGGGGGCTTCAGTCCCCCCCGAACTTCTCATGGTGGTCTGCAAAAAGGCCTTACTGGTACATTATTTAAACTGTTATGTTTATTCATACCATGATCTGATCACCATGCTCAATATATCTCATATGCATGGGGGTATTGGGGTAATGATACAAAAGGTTTGCTAGGGTAGACTCAGCCCCCCCCCCTCCCGAATCAAAATCCTGGCTACAGGCCTGCATGGATGTAAAGGTATTTTGAAGAAAATATTTGAACATAACAGATAAAAAGGTCAAAGGGACAGAACCCACCATCTTTCTGCTTAAAAAGGAAACTTTCTTCAACAACATGGCAAAAAGCAAAAACAAAAGTATAACTATCTAAACACAAAAGTCTGCTGGTGAAAGGAAAGCCAAGAATGAGCCACCCTAACACCCCATGGGTGAGTGCTCCAGAGCATGGGAGCAGCAACCAAAAATATGAATTAAAGCCATTATAAATAAAACTCCTTTACAGCTAGAATCTGTTATATCTCTTTCACCTCTCATTTGCACCAGTTGCTTTTTCACTAACATATATTCTTCTGTGCCTGGTCTTGTTGTCCTTTCTTACAATATTTGGCTGCTTGTTCAGCTTGTCTTCTCATGTTTTTCATTCCTTTGTTGAAGGGGTTCCAGGTGTCAGTAGGTTATCAGTGCCATTTCTGTTTTTCTGGTTTTTAGCAGATCTGTATAAATCATAAGACAGTTTTGAAAAATGGCTGCAAAGTAGAAAACTGCAAACAATACCAAGAGTGTGTTACTAGTGATAGATGAGACAGGGAAAGATGGAAAGTGAGGATCTAGTTGGTTATCAACTAGATCCTCACTTTCAGTTGTTGTCTCAGTTGTTGTGTCACTTCACCCCATTTGAACATGCCTTGGCTGGCATCCCATTCAATATTTCTGAAGATTACTGAATTGCCCCAATTCAAAGTGCTTCAGGATCTCTTCAGTAACAGCACTGCCTGGCGTAAGAGGTTAGTTGATGGGGTGGCATCAGAAGAAGTAGCTAGCACAGTGGAGCTCTGTCATCATATCTGCATCTTCATATATGCTAATCATTCCAGTGTATGTTTCAAGAGATACAACAAATGAAAGGTTCTAAACTATGTGTAAGTAATGATGGACCTCCAGGTGTTTTTGTTAAACTTATAATTGCTATAAAAACTACCCAACAGAGTCAATGATGAAGAGTTATGGAAGGTGCAGTCAAAAAGCTTCACCAGCTTGTAGGGTGTCCTTCTCTGGATGTCTTCCAAAAAGAGGTCCTATACTGAGCAGGAGGCTAGACTTAATGGCCCATAAGGTCTCTTCCAACTATGATTCTATGATTCTAACATCTAGAGGGCCATTGTGGTCTGTGCCTCGTCTATGTTTGGAGTCATTAGTTTTCATCAAGCTTTGGTCGGTGTGGTCTGACGAATTTTAGTTTAGGGATGTAATCCTTCACTAGATTTGTTCTCACAAATAAATCAATAAATATAAAAATAAAAAGGCAATGAGTAACTTTACTATTTCCCCCTACTTCAAGAGAGTCTTTTTTTTAAATGGCTGTTTACAATTTGAGACTTCTATGCAAAGTTCAAACGTTATTGATTTCCACAGAAAATAGCATTTCCTGCATAGATAAATTATATTTAATGTAGAAGTATACATTCTGCTATGAAGATGCTATTTTCAGTGGAAATCAACTAGTTACGAACTTTCTAATTACATCACTTTTTTTTTGCAGGAATTGAGATCTCTTTTAAGTAATATTTTCTATGCAGAAATGCTGTTTTCAATTCAGAAAATATGCACAACTGTGTGAAGATTTTGTGAAAAGTAAGTACTGAGCTGTGAAGATTCTCAATTTGGAATTCTTCTCCCCAGAGTTTCTCAACATGCAAAACACATGTTTTTCGACCATTTTTCAATTCTTTTATAACTTGTTCATCCTTATTCTAGTTAGTAATCTCATAAACAAAGCATTTTCACACCTGATCTAGATTGCTCCTAAATATGTCTATTTCATTCCTTATTTTCTAAGAAGATTCAAGAAACCTATATGTGTATGAATTCTCTATTTGCCTCAGAGCAATATACATAAAATGTCTCAGCAGTCTCCCATACAAATACTATATAGGTTTGTATATCTTTAGCTTAAGCATTGGGTCAGTGCTGATCCTTTCACACAAGTCACTCCCAGGGTTCAGATCAGAGAACTGTAAGAATGTAAACAGGAGGTCCATGTGTACAGGACATCCATGACCCTAAGGTTGTCAGGGAAAACCCACGGGCTTATAATAGAAGATTAAGAGACTTGATGTCTTGGTGCTGGTTTTTTAAAAAAATGGAGACTGGAAGAAACACATTACACAAATCTAAAAGAGAAATATTTTACAACACATCTTTCCACATGTCTAAGTGACAAGGTCAATTTTTTCAGGGTCAGTTTCAGAGAAGAGAAAGCTGGCAGCAGTGTTTTATAATGTTGATCTATAATATACAGATTGGCTAGGCAGAGGGGTGTGAAAACATGTAGGCTTAGAAGCAAGCGCTTTCTAGTCTCTTGGGTTCTATCAGTTGTCTGAATGCAAAAAAACCCTTCGCGTATGAGCTTATGACTGCTGCTTACACACCCACACAAACACATCCCAGCATTGGAAACATAAACTCTTATTGTTTCTCCACTTAAATTCAGGCACAAAAATGATTCCCCTAGATCCTCATCTGGGTAGGAGGATGTGACCTGCATTCCCTCTTACTGGTGCTTGAAGTGGCTGTCAGCGGCTCTTAAGCAATTATCATCAGTTAAGAAGTTCTGCAAAACACCCGGAGTTCATCCACCTCTTTAGTTTGCACAACAAAAGAGCAGGGCTATGATTATTTAATCAGAATTTCCGTGTCGGTGTTCTGGACAAAAGAACCTTAGCTAAAATCAAGTTGTTCATCTTTTCTTCCACTGACAGCCTAAAGTCTCCCACCCCCCTGGTCTTTTTCTTGTGTGTAGATGTTAAAATCACTTTATAAAATAATGGGCACGTTTACATGTACATCAGGTCTGGTAGACACAGATATGTACTTTATCCTCTCCATGTACGCAGTCCCTTATATCATCTTGGCATACAGGGACGGGGAGGGTTAAGCTTTCCCTGGCCACCTGTTTGATATTATGCTTCTTCTGAATTAGCTGGAAAGTGGGGCACAAAGGAACACTACTCTGGCAGCAGATGTATATGTGGTTATGGGGAGATAGGTCCCCAGTAGTGAGCTTCATGGGGCAGGAATGGGGTTAGGGAGATTAAATGATGCATGTGGACCACAACGGGGTGGTTGTTTGTGTCTAGTTGGTAGACTTTTGCCTGCTAATTAAGTTTCTTGTACTTGTCTCTAGAAGTTAGATATAGTAGATGGAACATCATTTACACTTGCCTAAACCTTTGAGTTTGGCAGGCATTGTTCTTGTATTAGTTGGGATTTTAAAAATATTCAAATGATTCATCATTCATCCTGGTGCATTGAGGATTAGCTTTACATTGAAGGTAAATGATGTGTTTTCCCATCTTCATAACTTCAGTTGTAGAAAATTCCAAAATTATGCAGGGGTTAATTTTCCACTTCTGTTATTTATTTATTTATTTATTTATTTATTTATTTATTTATTTATTTATAGTATTTATATTCTGCCCTGCTCACCCTGCAGGGGACTGAGGATGGTTTACAATGTACATATACATGGTAAACATTCAATGCCACAGACACACAACATATATAGACAGACACACAGAGGCCATTTAACATTCCAGCTTCTTGAGGGTATTCTGTCCACCAGGGGAGCTGTTGCTTCACTGTCCATTTGTGACATTGATGGAGTACTTCCTCATTCTTTGCATGCTGGCTGGAGATTTTTATGGTGTTGTAAATTAGTTAAGTTAGCCTCCCCTAAATTTCCTACTTAACAGATGCAACTGTCTTTTGGGCTGCAAAGGTTGACAGCGAGCTACACAATGGTCGGAAGCTCACTGAGACCCAGGCTGGCTTCAAACTCATGACCTTTTGGTCAGTAGTGATCTAATGCAGCTGACTTCCAGCCAGCTGCACCACAGAACCAGTGCTTCCACTCTCTTAGTTCTTCTCAGAAGTCTGAGCAATGGATGGGGATGGACCGTTTCCTGTGATGTTTCTCCTTTGATCATCATTCCTTCATGCCATGCCAAACCAACACAAAAGCAAGCCCTAGTATATAATATATGAACAAAAAGAGTCAGTTCATATATTATCATGGCTACAGCTGCTGTTGTACAGCTGTTCCAGAATGTAACAGCTCATCTCCTGATATTTGTAAGAAGGAAAGATAATCCCCAGCCACTTTTTTTGTTTTCAGCCCCCAAACACGATGCTAGTTTGGATCTCTTAGGTCTTTTATGACAAACTTTCTCCATATGAGTTCTGCCCATATTTAAGTTTCTGCATCAATTTTCAGTCCTCTGCTGTTTGGTATTTCTTCCATCAAACAAAGAGAAGAAATTGGTTGTTTGTTTCGGTGCAAGAGGGCGGGAGCACAAATCTTTTGTTTGCGGCTTCTGCATTGTACAAGTAGTTCCCCAAATTGTTTGTACAATGTCACAGTTTTCTCTTTCGAAGTAGTAAGATTTGTTATGTGAATTGACTTTCTCTTGTTTTTAAAAAGGATTTAGCGAGATATTTACTATTATGATTTGTAAACATGTAATATTGTGTAGCTATATTTTATGTAATGAAAATCTTTCTAAAGTCTTTCCAAGTAATATGAAAAAACAGTGAATTAATAGTGCTTCCAAATTCCCAGGATAGTTGGATTTTATTTAAAAATCAAACATTCCACTCAGGACCTATTTGTAATACTGCCTAGATTGATCCCTCCCTCCCTTTCTGAAAGCAAGTCTCCTGTTCCTGTAAAAGCTGAGATATTAGCCAACATGTACAGGGTGAGGCAGCATAACTTCCTTTTTTAAAATGCGTACCATTCAGTCAGTTGAAGACATAGCGGAGCGCTAGTGGTCTCGTTCGAGAGGCGGGAGTATAAAGTTTTGTCCTGACACAGTTCAGTCACCATCCTGCATTGGAACAAGGAGGAGCATGCTTTGAACTGGTCAACCCGCTCTCCAGATTTGGCCCCTTGTGATTTTTTTCCTATGGGGTTTTTTGAAATCCCATGTTTATGTGAACCGGCTCAGGACCCTACAAGATTTGAAGACCAACATCCAGGAAAAAATTGTCAACATAACGCCTGATATGCTGCCAAGAGTCATGACAAACGCCAGAAATTGGTTTACTCAGTGTATAGAGAATGGAGAATGGGGGACGTCGCTTACCTAATTTGATCTTCAAAACTACATAAAACAAAACTTTAGGTATGTGCCTACATTATAAAAAAAGTAAAAATTTCTGATTCATACAATGGGTTTTATTAAACCTTTGAAAAAGGAAGTTATGCTGCCTCACCCTGTAGAACCATTATTCTGTTTAAACCTTTGGTGATGCTTCAATGAAAAGCCAGGACTGGCACTTTTCTTCCCCAACAAGAATAGGGCTGTCTGGACTGGAGTATGTTTTTGAAACTTTCTGCCTCAACCTGCCTGTTTATATATATATATATATATGAAAATATATGAGGGAGGGAGCTTTATATTATTTTGGGAAGTTATCAAGGTGCTATTGTTGAGGTAGAATGTAACATCCCTACAGTCAATTAATGTTCATGAACCAAGCCGGCTTGGCTGTATTTGAAGGACTTCCAAATATGTTCTGGGAATAAGCATGTGGTCACAAGGCTGTGGCCATCCAAATTTGATTGTTAACTACCAAAAGCCCATATTATCCAACTGAGAAGGACTTCTTCCTTTTACCTGCTGCTAAGCTGGGTGCAAACTATCCTTTAAACTCACTTTAAAGCAGTGGTTCTCAACCTGTGGGTCCCCAGCTGTTTTGACCTTCAACTCCCAGTAATCCTAACAACTGGTAAACTGGCTGAGATTTCTGGGAGTTGTAGTTCAAAACACCAGGGGACCCACAGCTTGTGAACCACTGCTTTAAAGCAACTGATGTAAGATCGGGATGAAATGGAAAAATGGGAGGAAAAAGCGTAACCAGGGTATATTTTTAAACAGCAATGGAGGATCCAGCAAATTGGAACGGTTGGAGAGCATGATAGCCGTTCGAGCCAAGCATCAGTTTTCTTTATTTTATTTTAATTGTTTTCCAATAAAAAATAGTTACATTGTCTACCAAAATTCAGCAGCATGGCAGGAGCAAGGGGCACCCCACTAGAAGCGAGGGACTGGGTGTCTCTGAAATTCTGCCAGAGCTTTCCACTTTTGCGACAGGTCTTACCCAGACATTATTCTAGACTGATTATTCTCAAGGTCTTCCATCACCCAGCCCTTCCCTGTCAGGCCCCATTTTTTTCATTCAGAATAACAGCTTATAATAGAAATGTCTCCGTTCTTAGAAATGATTTCTTCTGTTTAAAAAGAAGTAAGGGAGAGAGGAAAAAGAACTATCTCAGGTTACCATAGCCACTTTTTTTATTCTAGTCTTATGGTCTGATCTGCTTCAGATAGGCTTCGTTGAACATATTAAATTCTTTTCTTGTAATTAGGACATTAATATTCCTACTCCTTCTCTGAACACAGATTTTAATTTGTCTCCACAAGTAATTTGGCCTGAGGGGTGTGGGGGTGGGTGGGGTGTGTGTGGATAGGCTGGATAAATACTCCAGGTGACTGTGCTCTGCGCAAACAGTTAACTGGACAGTTAACACCTTGACACCAGTGCCCTGTCCTCCAGTTCATGTGTGCCTCATGTGCCATTCTTTTGTGAAACAGACACATGTGACACAGGAAAAAGGACTTGCTGGGATCTGTGGAGCAGATGAACTTGGGGTCATCACTCTCTGCAGTGCACCCAGCTTCTCAAAATACAAACTTTGAAAGGGCAACCCTGTCAAGAAGAGGTGAGCAGAGGGGCAGTGAGTCATCACCACCCATACTGGCTCACCTCCCGAACACCCCTTTCTCATCTTCTGGGGATGGGGCTGCCATATGTATGTTCACACCAGCACCATTTACAGGAGCTTGGTACAGCATGGACCAGAATCCACACACTCCACCCACCTACTGAGGAAGGGGTGGATGTGTGAACAGCAACCCCATCTTTAGGAGACAACACATTGGTACAAACTCATGAATAACCAGAATTGCACATGTGAAACACACAAATGTTTAGGGGTGGCTATAGTTGCAACTTACATCTGAACATGGATTCTAAATTTCACAGAAGCAATATGTGCTACTGCTACTACACTCATACACTAATTCTTCTTCTTTTATTTCTTACCCACCTCTCCTCGTGGTTCGAGGTGGGTTACAATATCACTAAAACACATAATTATCTAAAACATTTTATAAAATATGCATACTAAACCATATTTTTACAAAATACATATTAAAAATACATATAACCTATGTAGCTAAATATTAATACAAATAAGGACTGGAGCCATGTGAATGGCATCTCCTGCAGATTTTCTTTTAAATAAGAAACACGTGTGTATGCATCTCTCCCCTTGCCTTTTGTAAGACTTTCCTCTTGTGTCATCCTTTGAATAAAATCCCATCCTTCCAAACTATATTTACTCCCATTTCCTTTGTGAGAGTATGTTGCAGAGAAAATAATAATTCTCACTTTCTCTGCACCATTCTTATGATTAAAGGCAGGCTTTCTATGCCTATGGTTGCTTTATTTTGTTGACAGAGAATCCATCATTAATATCTCCAACATCCTATCTATTTTGGCTCACAGGGATGAATGAAGAATTCAGATACAATTGCTTTCATGTGTTGTTGCTGCTGCTGTTCTTGAAAGAGTTCTCAATGGTTCACCCACCACAAAGCATTCAGTATTGAAACAACACAGAGACAAATGTCACATTAGCACTACGACTCAATTGGAATTAGTTGCTTTGAGTCCCCTTTAAGGGAAATAAAGCAGGGTATAAACAACAACAATAACAACAACAACAATTGGAATCACCTGCTCAGATAGTTGCAGCCGCTTTGTAATGTTCAATAGAATTCTAATCTTGCAAGGATTTTAAAATACAAGCTTACCTTATTGCAAGGATTTTAAAATACTTGCAAGTTTTTGGATGTATTCTAAATAAAAATAAAAAGGCAACAAAGAGTTGATGAAGGGTGTTGCTTAGCAACATTGATACTTTAAGCTGAAATGGCTCAGGTTCAAAAAAAGAAAAAAGAAACCACAACTGAGTTTTGTTTCACATAAATTAAGTATAGGCATCATGCAGTCTTCTAGATACTGTTGAACTAGATAACCTGGCCTATGGTGAGATATGAGGGGAGTTGAAATCCAATAAGATCTGGGCGGCATGATTCTTAACCTGATCCAAGCTCCTCACCATGGATAAATGAACCACTGTATCTGTGGTAACATGAAACTTTGAAATTTGGGAGTGGCAGATTTTGTGGAAGTTCATCACATGATCATTTGGAACATGAGGTTGGGTGGAGAAACAATCCATTTCACCATGATAAATGGACTCTGTGATTGGCTCACTCTTTAGCAATGTACATATGATATTGTAATCTGTGTTGAGTGCCAAGGAGAGGCAGTTAAGAAATAAAATCGTTGTTGTTGTTGTTGTTGTTGTTGTTGTTATATAGAAATTTATTCTGTTGAATTTCATCAAAATGATCAGAGACTATGTTTTGCATCAGCACAGTTGTTTCTAAACTTACATGGTCATGATATGAAGTCTTCTGACATGGGAGATGAGCTATCAGACATTGCAAACAAAATACTTGGCAGTACACAGGTGTGCTTTTGCTTGCATGTATGTACATTTGAGGACCTAGAGATGCCACTGTGCACTTTATGACACTGATATTGATTGCAGTTTGTTTTGTTCTGCAGCTATTTTTGCATTTTACTGATCTTAACCAGGGTTTTTATGAAGTTTATGTTACTTATTATTGCTTTGTGTTATTGTCTTTCCACTTTTTGTATTTTGCATGTTTGCACCTTGAGTGTTTGTGAGCCTCCCTGAGATTCTCCAGGAGATGGTAGTGGGGTATAAATAAAGATTATTGTTATTGTTATTATTATTATTATTATTATTATTCTATATTGAACCACTTTTTGTCTGGGTTAATACAGAGAAAGATTAACTAGGGAGTCTTCTGTAGTAATAATCTATAGATAGCAGCCCCACTGAACTCAATTAAGTACTTCCATCAGCTATGTCAAGGACATTGATTACATTGTTGACATAACTGAGTGGCAAACTCTCTAGATATGACATCCTACAGTTGACAAAGAGATGGATTGTGAACAGGACCATAAAGTGTGACTGAAAAACTTTGGGCCACAGGGAGATCAGTTCAACATTTCTCTTCCTTTGTTAGTCTAAATTCAGCAACAATCCCACAGGATATTGTCAAAGGCTTTCATGGCCAGTATCACTGGGTTGTTGTAGGTTTTTCAGGCTGTATGGCCATGTTCTAGAAACTTTCTCTCCTGATGTTTTACCTGCATCTATGGCAGGCATCCTCAGAGTTTGTGAGGTCTCACAACCTCTGAGGATGCCTGCCATAGATGCAGGCAAAATGTCAGGAGAGAATGCTTCTAGAACATGGCCATACAGCCCCAAAAACCTACAACAACCCAATCTCATAGGACCTTCTGTCAATATTTATTTATTTATTTATTTATTTATTTTTCTGGCTCTCCTCTTGGATTGAGGTGGCACAACATAGATAAAGACACATAATCATAAAACATTATATAAATTACACATATTAAAATGTAATTCTATGAAATAGATATGTTAAAATACACATAACAAAGATTAAAATGCAGTAAACACAAAACATAAGTTTAAAATTCATAGTTAAAATTGACTGGGTAAGCCTGCCAGAAGAGATGAATCTTCAGTTGCCTCTTAAATTCCGACAGCTTATTTAGCTGTCAGAGGTCTTCCAGCAGGTCATTCCAGTGTCTTGGGGCAGCCATGAAGAGGTCTTCTGGGTGATAGTTGCCAGCCGGGTTCTGGCAGACTGGAGTAGACACCCCACAGAAGACTTAAGTGTGCGGGGCAGATTGTATGGGAGAAGTCAATCCTATAGATAACCTGAACCCAAACCATGTAGGGCTTTAAGGGTCAAAACCAATACTTTGTATCTTGTCTGGGAAATAATTGGCAGCCAGTGGAGTGAATTTAATATGAGTGCAATATGCTCACTCCTAGATGTTCCTGTAACTTGTCTTGCTACCATGATTTGAACTAATTGGAATTTCCGAACTTGGTACAGAGTTAGCCTAACGTAAAGCACATTGCAGAAGTCCAACCTTGAGGTTACCAGTGCATGCATTACCATCTTCAGATCCTCTAATTCTAGGAAGGGGCAGAGTTAGTGGATCAGCCAAAGTTGGTAGTAAGCACTCCTGACTGTCACATATACCTGTGCTGATATTTGGAGGGACAGATCCAGGAATAATTCCTAGGAACACTCAGGGGGAGTGTAATCCAGGACTGGTTGATATACCTCCATCCCTAGTTTAGGAGCCTTGATGGCAAGCATCTCTGTCTTATCTGGATTCAGTTTCATTTTATTTTCCCTCATGTAAATATTAAATAGTATATTTAATAGCTTATTTTTGAGGAGCAGCTATCCACAAGCACCACCATCTGGAACCTGCCAGAGAGGTACTACCAGTACTCGTGCAACACAATGCCTCCAATTTCCAGCCCCTCCAGGTGTTCCAGAAGGATACCATGGTTGATGGTATCAAAAGTCACAGAGAGATCTAGAACTACCAACAGAGACCTACAGCCCTTGTTGGAGATCATCCACTAAGGCGACCATAGCAGACTAAACTCTATATTCTGCCCTGAAGCCAGTTGGACATGGGTCAAGGAAGTGTGTGTCATCCAAGACTGCTTGAAATTGGAGGGCAACTACCTTCTCAATCACCTAGCCCAAAAAGAAAGGTTAGAAACTGCTCTGTGATTATTAAGATTCAGGGGATCCTGCAGTGGTCTAATAATAATGCAGTATTTGTGAGAATGCAAACTTGTGAAATATGTAGTGATAATGGTCTAGAGATCCTCAGTTCCAGAAACAGTTTCCTCAAGGGTCATCCATCTATGATTAAGTGTTTGCCTCCCATTTCCTCTTTTAGAGTGAAAGAACTTTTTTCCAGATCACCAAGAATCTGGTTGGCTAATTTGTTTATTTGCTTCTTTAATGGCAGTGCAATTCAAACTATTTGATGCTGGGATCAGCATTTGTTTTCCCAATATGCCAGGAGGAGGTACCATATTTCTGCCCATTGGCTAAAATTGCTTCTTTTTCTGGGAAATTAATCTAATGGCTTGTAAACAAGCAGTGATCAATGGACCTGACTTTGAGTAGCATTATTTATTTATTTTTTGTTCATATTTTTTTTGCTTATCTGTGTGCTTTCTCCTAGGAGTACCATTTTCTCCAACTTCTTGCTGGGAATGGACAATGTGAGGAAGTACTTTTTATCCCTAAAATCTCTATTTAGAGCAATATTTTTCCTAAACATTGCAGGACCCTCCATCGACCTCTCACTTTTTTCAAATATAGGCACATAGAGTATTATTTTTATGTGGGTGTGGGGGCAAGAAACAGCATCTATTTTGTTTTGTTTTGTTTTCTATGCCACTCCTTCTAAAATCTTACAGAAGCTTGCAAAAAACCCTCATTTTTAGAAACTGTTACAGAGCCTCAGACACTTTAATCTCTCTTTAGATGTAGGTGATAAGCAAACTCTTCTTTAGATGGAATCTCTTTTTTTTCTTTTAATTGCTGCAGGAACAGAGAAAAACTTTTTGCTTTGTTTAAAAAGTATTTTTCATATCACACTAGTAGGTCTCTCAAATTCACCGCACAACAGCTCAGAAATCCCTGTTACAGATGGTCACAAAAAGAGCCACAGTTTTGCTTGATGTGAGCACAATAAGAAATGTCATGGTTTCCCCTTGCTCAGAGTGTCATGGAAGATGTCATCTGTTTAAGCCTTCCTAAAGTTGAGGTAGAGATATTTTTGGAGTCCTGGAGGATGAGATTTGAAATCAAAACACATTTGAAGGGCGTTCTCCATCCCTGCTGTACAACCTCTACCACTCCACATTCTGTGACACCCAATATTCCCTGCACAGAGGGCATGACTATTAAATACTTACAAGTCTGTAAAGCAGAGGCATTTCCTTTGACAGGAGATTTGACCATGGGGAAATAGATGAATATTCACATTTTTCTGCCCTCTCAAAATGTTGGTAACATCAGAGGTGGATTGTTCACTGCGAGCACCACATAGAGAGACCCAATGAGAGCTTTTGTTCTCTGACCTGTTTTTTATTCTGCACAATGTCAGAAGCAGTAAGGCCTTTCCCGCATCAAACGGTTGCTTGGTTGCAGCACATTCAGTTCAGATTACAAAGAGGGAAACTGAGCAGAGATTAAAAAGACCCTTACCATCTGTGTGGAAGGGCCCTCGGTCACCAGTCACTACTGACTTTGGACCTTCCACACAGCCCTATATCCCAGAATATCAAGGCAGAGATTCCCACAATATCTGCTTTGAACTGGGTTATCTGAGATCACACTCAGAAAATGTGAGATTTTCTGCCTTGATATTCTGGGATATAGGGCTGTGTGGAAGGGGCCATAGTCACAGGTCCCAGCAACCCCAATGTCTCTCTTCCAGAAATGTTGTATAGCAAATGAACCAGTGTTTATTTCTTACTGAAAATCACTGAAGAAAAGTGTTCTCTTTAGTCTACGATTTTTCATTCTTCCTGTGTAACATTTATAGACATTATAAAGTGGGAGGATGTAGCTTGAAAACATATGTCTTGGTCGTGCTGGAACATGTTTCTAGTTCTTTTGTCATATGTTTTCTAGTTTTGTTATTTTTACATTGTGTTGTGAACTCAGCTTTAGTCACACTTAGAGTAGATCTAATAAAATCAAAGTTAGCCATGACTAATCTGTCTCACTGGTTTATCCTGAATACACTTATGGCAACATCTGAATGGGAAAAATGCCCTGGAAGCTTTCAGTTTTGTTCCACTTTTATTTTGGAGACCCACATGACATTTCCTTCAACCCAAAGATTTTCCTGGGTGCTGCTGACACTAACAATGATGTTTCATTCCCAATTTACAGGTCAGTTTAAAATAAGACAGCATATTCTGTACTGAAATATATTTGTAGTTGTCTTGTATGTTTCTAAATTCTCAGAACTACTTAAGAAGTTGGTTGCAAATAAAACCTAGCTATTTTTTCCAGGACACAGATTCAACAAAATCCAGGGCAAGAAGAATGCTACCAGTAAAACAAAATGATTAATGCAGAATTACTGGATAACATTGCTAAAGAACTTTGAGTAGAACAGCAACAACAGCAGTTGCTCAATGGAAATTGATGAAAGTCAGTTTCTGAAATGTGGCATGAAACTGGATATAATAACATATGATCAATGGGGAAGAGAGAGGGAAAACCTGAAATATTTTAATTTGTGAATAAGCAGCCACAATAAAAACAGAAAAGAAATAGAAATTCTCAGTATTTCAAGAGTTATTTTTTCCATCTGGTAGTGCTCTAAGTTGAGATGTTAGACAATGACAATGCATTATATGGCATTACAGGGATAATGGAAGGAGGAATTGCCCCCAGTGTCTTGCGTGTTTCCACATTGTTGGAACTTGTTAAAATGGTCTGATGAGGAGTCAAAAAAGGGGGTGATGAAAGGGAGGTGCAGAGATAACACTGAAAAACTAATATTTCTATTGTCCTCTCTTCATTCATCCATAACACTTGTTTGGAAAGATGTCACAGGTAGAAATCAAATCTTATGATTTGCTAAAAGGCAGGCTGCTATATAATTTCCCCTAGCAATTTTATGTTTTTTGATTATCTTTTATGAGTACTCCTTTTTTTTGCCTCATTCATTTGAGCAATTTTCTTCATTTTGCATCAGACATTGATAATCCCAGAGTGGCAAACATACTTGGTTTTTATTCTGCTTAGAAAAAGGCTTTCCTACCTTTTGTGAGCTGCAGAAAGCTACAAACAAACTGTCCCGTGGTTCCAAGTGAGAAGGGGCTGTTTATATATTAAAAGAGATATTTAAAACATTCATAAGTGGGAGTTGGAACCAAACAAAAATATCGAACCCACATTGGAGGAAAAGATGCCAATGCATAAAAGCTGGAAACAATTATGAGTCATGTCACATTGCTCTTACCTGATAAAGGGAAATTTGAGCTTGGATTTTTCCAGGAAAGAAACATGTCCTAGAGAACTAAACGCCTTGCTTTCATTTTAATGCTATCTTACGCTCATCATTCCACAACCATCCAGGGATTGTCTCCTTGATTGCAAAAGAGTTTTATGGCTTGCATTAAAAGATACTCACAAGAGCTGTCCCTTATCTACTGAAAGTCTTGTTAGATAAATATATTAAAAATAGTCTGGCTGTAAGGAATGTTTCAATGTACTAACAAAGGCTTGGTAGATTTTTGAAACTTAGCACAGTAACTATATCATAGGAACTTGGAGAAGAGTATAATAGTAGTAGGTACTGTGAATTTAATAGACACTTATTATCATTCTCTATGAATGAGATACAAAATGTATTGAAATGATGGGTCTAATATTTAAGATCTGTGAGGAATGCTTGGGAAGTCTGCACAGAATTGCACTTCTGTGCAGATATTTTTAAATTTCTTATGACTTAAGATTCTTCATTTCTTGAGAGATGTAGGGGAAATTTCACATCTCAGTCTGGGTGTGACCGAGATGTGAAAGGCTGTCACATAAGAACTGTTCCACTGGTAGGCAGGGAGATCCACTGGCAAGCTGGTATCTAGACTTCTAGAAGTCCTTGGGACAGGATTGTAATGATAGAGATGCTACTAGCAATCTTCTAATTTGTAACAGAAACCAAAATGGCATTCCCTGGGTGCCTTGGGACTAGTTGTCCTCATGTTATCCTCAGGTCCCTCTTTGCACTCTTTCTCATGCTTTTGGATTCCCAACTCCAAAGACTTTGGTCCTGTATGGTCAAAAGTCACGAGTTGTAAAAATAGTTACCAGGCTCAACTCTTTGCTACTTCCTCTCTCATTGTGGTAAACCTTGATGAACATGGGGGGGGGGGGAGGGAGAAAAAGCCATTCCACGTTCTGTCCTGGCTTCAGTGAGTCATAAGGGTTATGGATATGATGTACTGTTTCCTGTGGATTGTGCTCTCACACTAGATTCTATCGGTGCAATACCCGAAAAGTTTGTAAAATGTCTTTATTTTGACTACAACTTGCAGAATCCACCATCAATGTGTAGCTGTTCCTAGCTTTGCATCTTATATATGTAACTCAAAAATAATTCTTGTCATGTACCATAGGGCTTGATCTCCTAGGTAAATGCATTTAGTTCTACAATCTTAAATGTGACTAAAATCAAACATTATACAAAATAAATGTTTTCTGAAATCTTTAATGATAACTTTATCTGAGAACTGTGGTACTTCCTTTTTAGCATTATTTATAGTTTTCTTACACAGAGTAACAGATCCCTAGAGTTCAGGACATATTGGATATCATGGAGAAGATGGTTTGGAGGTCATACTTTTACAAAAGGTTATGATTTTCAAATGTTTGTGAATGCCAGTTTATGGAGATTCTATTTTTCCAAATCTCAGTCTCTTTCCCAGCGAACTCTGCGTTCTCCTTGCTGCTGCCCTCTCCTAATGGCAAGAAGCCATTAATTTAAAGAGGAAAGGCAGCCCTTTTGACTTGGCTTTGCTTCCTTGTGCTGAAAATGAAACTGACTTTGGGAGGCTTCTGACATTAACAAAATTCAAACAAAAAAGTATTGGGTAAGTTTTAATTCTTAATTTTTTGGTACAGGCCATGCTTGCATGTTAGATATTGCATCGTAAGTATGAATTTAATGAATTTGATATGATTTACGATCACTAATGAAAAAAATTGCACATCCCTAGAAACTAGAGCTACACCCCCTAAATCAGGATTTTTGAAGCAAGTCTCCCTGAAACCTAAGGTTCCAGAAGAGTTTGCTAGAAATTACTCAGAATGAGGCAAGGGATTTTTTTTAATTTTTTTTTTTAGCAGTAGGTGAAATCATTTTTATGCAGACCTGGAAAGGTTCCTCAAAGGCACAATAGCTGAAAAAGGCTTCTCTAAACTATACTGCTCTCCTAGGTAAAATGAAGATCCCATGATTCAGCTGCCAGACCAGTTGGTTTCTATGCATCAGATGTTGGAGGAGAATACCATCTTGCCTTTTTCCTCAGACAGCAAAAGCTCTTGGGAAAACCCTATTGATCTTCCTGTCTACTTATTAAGTGTTTATACTCTACCCAATATGAAGGAATCTCATGGTGGCTTACAAATAACATTAAAATAGGTCAAACAGGTAGTCATTGTTCTTGCCCCATTTGGGTTAGTATTAATATTATATGAGAGTTTTTATTTAACCTCCATGCAGCCATCCAGTAAACAAGGGCTAATGAATGAAAACATGGAAGGCTTATTCAGATAGTTACTTAAGTCACTTCTAGTTCTATTGAATTTCTTCCTGCAAGTTACCTGAGCAATAGTTTGTAATTTAATTAATTACTGTCCAGTCTCTGCCACTATCTTTTATTTTATTAAGTTAGGCAACTGCTCTTCCTTAAAAGATCAGCTAAATTTCTAGAATAATAGGAAACTGTGTAACCTAGTCTGGACCCTTTTAAAACAAAAATCATGTTCTTTTTTCACAGACTATCAAGGATACTTTTTTTCAATAGATGTTCTGTGTTTTATTCAATTGGAGACTGAGCTATCACAACATTTAGATCTTTCTGAAGGAAGACTTTAAATTCCTTAGGCCTTATGTCAGAAAGGTATATTACAAAAATTGTGTTTGTCTCTTTTTATTTCCTTAGAAAAATAAATTGATCTCTCTTGTAGGAGTTATACAATGTACAACTTGCAATTTGATGCTCTCTTGTGGAGTTACTAATGCTTAGCGAGATTTCATGGGGTTTAAGGAATATCCCTTCAGTCAGTTTAACCAACTGAAAGGGTTGAATGGCAGACTGCATGCTTTGCATGCCTAAGGTTCTTAGGTATTACCTCTGGCAACTTTGAGTAGGGCTGCCAAATACTTCTAGCTAAATTCCTGGAGGACCATTTGAAGAGTGTAGTCATGTCACTTCTCAGTCTTCTCTACACCAAGCTGAACATGCCCAGTTCCTTCATATTTTCCTCATCTGTTTCTCTCTCTATACTTCACTAGCTGTGCCCTGCCACGTGTTGCTGTGGCCTATAGTAAAACTTATCAAAGTTGAGGTAGATATTTGGACTATTATGAAAGAGACGTACCTACCTATTCCTTCCCCCTTTTCCTCCCCCTTTCTCTCCTTTCTTCCTTCTCTACCTCTTTCTTTCCTTCTTTCACTACTTGGTTTCATCCTTCTCTCTTTCCTTCATTCCCTCCCCCTTCCTTCCTTTGCCTTTCTTCCCTCCCTGTTTGCTTCCTTCTTTCTCTTTTTATTTCCTTTTATTTCACCACCATCATAACAATAACAATAATGCAATGCATTGCCTCTGGGACCTGACACCTCTCCTATTCCCTCTTTCTCTACATCTTCCCCCTTCCTTCACTCCCTCTTTCCTTCCTTCATTCCCTTTTTTCTTTCCTTCTCTCCTTCCTTCCTTCCCCCTTTTTCTTTCCCTCCCTCTGTCTCTCATTTCTTCCTTCTCTACCTCTTTCCTTCCTTCCCCCTTTTTCTTTCTCTTCTGCTGTCTCTCTTTTCTTTCCTTCCATCTTTCCTTTTCTTTCCTTTTCTTCTTCCTTCTTTCTCTAACTTTCCTTCCTTCCCCCTTTTCTTTATCTCCCTTTCTCTTTCTTCCTTCTTTCCTTCCTTCCTGTCTTTCCTGGATTTTGACAGGGCGGGAAGGGGCGGGGTGGGGTTTGGAGGTGGCGTGAAGTAAAAGGAGGTAAGATTGGGGCAGGCGAGTGATGGAGCGTGAGGTTGTGTGTGTGTGTGCGGCAGCGGGGGGAGTGATGGAGCGTGGGGTTGCGTGTGTGTGTGCGGCAGCGGGGGGGAGTGGGGTTGCACGCGTGTGTGTGGTGGTGGTGGGAGTGATGGAGCGTGGGGTTGCGTGTGTGTGTGCGGCAGTGGGGGGGAGTAGGGTTGCGCGTGTGTGTGTGCGGCGGGGGAGTGATGGAGCGTGGGATTGTGTGTGTGCGTGCAGCAGGGGTGTGTGTGTGCGGGAAGTGGCGCGGCGGGGCTTGGAGTGGGCATGGCTTCCGCAGAGGGAACTGTGTGTGCGCGCCAGGGAACTTGCGGCTGGGCACCAATGCGCATGCTCAGTTGTTTTGCCGTTTTGTGAGTGTGTTGTTGTGTTGTTTTTCATTTTGAGTAGATATGTTTGTACCTTGTGGATTGTGTTATGGGCATGGCAATTTTGGTTAAGTTTCATTGGGTTTTTTTTAGTTTTGTTGTTTTGCCGTTTTGTGAGTGTGTTGTTGTGTTGTTTTTCATTTTGAGTAGATATGTTTGTACCTTGTGGGTTGTGTTATGGGCATGGGAATTTTGGTTAAGTTTCATTGGTTTTTTTTGAGTTTTGTTGTTTTGCCGTTTTGTGAGTGTGTTGTTGTGTTGTTTTTCATTTTGAGTAGATATGTTTGTACCTTGTGGGTTGTGTTATGGGCATGGGAATTTTGGTTAAGTTTCGTTGGGTTTTTTTTAAGTTTTGTTGTTTTGCCGTTTTGTGAGTGTGTTGTTGTGTTGTTTTTCATTTTGAGTAGATATGTTTGTACCTTGTGGGTTGTGTTATGGGCATGGCAATTTTGGTTAAGTTTCGTTGGTTTTTTTTGAGTTTTGTTGTTTTGCCGTTTTGTGAGTGTGTTGTTGTGTTGTTTTTCATTTTGAGTAGATATGTTTGTACCTTGTGGGTTGTGTTATGGGCATGGCAATTTTGGTTAAGTTTTGTTGGGGTTTTTTGAGTTTTGTTGTTTTGCCGTTTTGTGAGTGTGTTGTTGTGTTGTTTTTCATTTTGAGTAGATATGTTTGTACCTTGTGGGTTGTGTTATGGGCATGGCAATTTTGGTACAGTTTCGTTGGGGGGTTGTGGAGTTTTGCTGTCCGGTTGAACCAACCTAACAGATTTATATATATAGATAACTTTCTGAACATGCAACAACATCTATATATCCTTCTCAATATGAGCAAACCATAGACCACTTGCTACAATGCAGTCTGAGCCCTGCCACATGCACAATGGAGGACCTTCTTACAGTGATACCAGAAGCACTCAAAGTAGTCAGCTTCTGGTCAAAGAAAATTTAGTATAATGCCAAGTTTTTAACTTAGCTTGTGGTTTTTCTATACAATATAATAGAGTTGGTTAAGTTTGCTTCGTTAAAACCTTAAATTCGTTAAGACCTATTGAATTTGGTCTTTTGAATCAATTTTGAACCATGCAGGAAAAGTAAGAGGTGTAATTATGATTTGAACCACTTACCCTTTTTATTCATAAATATTTCATAATGTTCTGAACTCTCCCAAGGTTATTTTAATTTTCACAAGCATTAAGTAACTTTTGTAAAGTTTTGCTTCCCCTCCCGGGCGATGCAAAGGAGGAATGAGGTGGACATGCCTAAGCACAGCCATTGTTGTAGTTTGTGAAGGGAAGGCCCCCAATGGTAGAGATTGCAAAATGCCAAAATGCCCAAGCAGCAGGCTCCTCCTCCTCCTCCTTTTCTACATTACCAGCTGGAGCTCCGGAGATTGCATTCAAACTGAGTTTTCCTCACTCAAGGTTTGGCAACTGGGAGTATAGCCAGGCAGATTATAGATCAGTGGCACTAAAGGTTGATTGGGCTTCCTCTCTTCCTTCCTTCCTTCCTTCCTTCCTTCCTTCCTTCCTTCTTTCCTCCCTCCTTTCTTTATTCCCTCTCCTGCCTGCCTCCCTCCAGTTGGATCAGGCAGATCTTATCAAGGAACCACCTCCAACTGCTTTGCCTCAATGCTACACAATCCTGGGAGCTGTAGTTTTGCATGGTTTTTTAGCCTCCTTTGCCAAAGAGTGCTATACTACAAACCCCAGGATCCCATAACATTGAACTGTGGCATGACTGCATCTAATCCAGGCCTGGGCAAACTTTGGCCCCTCCAGGTGTTTTGGATTTTCACTCCCATTATTCCTAACAACCTGAAGCCAGCTGCTGGACTGAAGCCCAGCAGTGGGGGCCAATTGGCACTCGAGGGGGCATCGCTGCCTCCTACTACTACTCCTCCTCCTACTCCTCCTCAGTCAGGAGTGGCCTGAGTGGAAGAGCCCTGAAGTTTCCCCAGTGCCAGTGCTGTTTTTTCCTATTGCACATGTGTATCTGCCATTAACAAAGCTGTTTTGGAAGTTTTGGAAAGTTTTGGGAAAAAATTATTTTTAAAGGAAGTGACTTTGGAATTGAACCACCAGTGCTCCCTACAGCCGAAATGGGTTTTGAACCATTTTTTTGATCAAACAAGCCTACAATATAACTGTATTTTCAATTCACTTCTGACATGATAAATAAATAAATGTATGAATAGTTCCGTCCGAGTTTTGCATCATCTGCAAACATCTTAAGGATTTCATTCACTCCATCATTTAAGTAATTAATAAAAATATTGAGGAGTAAGAGTATAAGGACCTCATCACACCTTTTTTAGCGTCCTAGGACACTAAAGGGATGGTTAAGTGATTGTTGGTCATGCTACCCATCACATGATGTCGTGGTCTTCCTGTGGAAGTCCCACCCCCAACTAGAGTGGAAGTATTATAGGATGAGGCACCAGCACTCTGGCAGAGGAAGGTCTTTGGCTTCCTCTGCCAGAGTGCTGGTGCCTCATCAAAAGACAAATCCCATGATTCAATAACTTTGAGCCTTGGCAGTTAAAGTAATTTCAAAGTGTACTAATTCTAGTGTAGATGTATCCAAGGAGGCTTAGGCCTCATCAGTGTGATGCAGAAGGGACTCTGGCCTAAAAATTGAAACAGACTGTAAAAGAGAAGCAGAATATATGAGTATGTCTCATGAAAGCCTTGAAGTTGAGGGGATGGAGGGAAGATTACTACTGGAGAGATGTCGGACAGCAATTAGAAGGGAAAAGTAAGACCATCAGGATGCCCTCCATTTGGCTCAGTAGACAGATAATGCATGGCTGCTGTTCCTCAACAGAATTTGGGGGCAGGTGGATGTGTTTCCAAAAATATATTGTGTTTTCCAAAATATATTGTTCTATCTCTTGCCAATACCTGTATTTAGAAAAAAAGAGAGGTTTACTTCCCACATGGAACTTGAGCCCGTGAAAGAGCTCCTAAAATGGGCTTCGCTATGCTGGCAAATAGCACCAAAAGGATATCTTCCAGCAAGTATTTAAACGTGGTTGCTGTAGGTGCTTTCAAATGCAAAAACCCTCCCACTTGCAAAAACATGCATATTTGCTTTTGTAGATAAATATCCCAACAATTTATTCCAAATTCCACAGTGAGCCAATACATTCATGTGTTTATAAAAGCAGAAATACCCACACACAAAACAAAGTGTTGTACACAGCTTGAGTCATATTCATAACTTGACTCGTATTCAAGTTTGAGCTTGGCTATCAACACAGCAGGTAGCTTTTGGCTAATCACAGTGGCTCTCTACCTGGCCTGTTAGGAAAATTCTTGCAAAGGTAAACAGGAGCAGTAGTGCAAAGCATGACAAATAGCAGGGTGGTTAAGAAAATAATCAATATAGTCAGCCCTCCACATTCACTGTGGGGCACACAAAAGTGAAAAACTGCAAATAATGAAATCATTATTTTCTTTATTTGACAGAACAACCTTCTAGGAATGTCGAGGTTTTCCAGCATGATTCTATGGTCACCTTCTGCTGAAAACTGAACATAGAATCACATTGAAAGACTTAGGGATTCCTAGATAAATGATCTCTTTAGAAATCTCAAGAGATCTCATACAGATGCCCCCCCCCCCATATTTTGTTCCATTTCAATGGCAATCAGCAGTAAAATGGAAGGCATGTGTGGCACCATGCGGCGACCCACAGACCCTCCCTGCTTCTCACATCATATGGAGACATTGGGGTAAGGTGCCTTGGCACCCTGTCCCTTCCTCCATCAGACAGGGAAAAGGGTAACAACGAGCATGGCCTCGTTGTCCTTTCCCACATCAGATGGGAGAAAGGCCTGAAAAATGCGAGTATCTCCATTGGAACTACTCAAAAGATGACTTACCTCCCTTTGTACCACTTTAGCTATCAGTGGGACAGGGCCGCCTCCTGTGTCATGTGATGGTGCTTGGCCAGCTCCATGGCTGAAGAGGAGCAAGGGGCCAAAAACCTCTTGTGTGATGAGGTCGTAGGCCTTCCAGCATGACTGCAATAATTTGCCAGAGTCATACTTGAAGACCTAGAGATTCCTAGGGGAAATATTTTTAATTAATTCTGTGAATAATTAAATCCATAAAATTCAAAATCACAAATGTGGACAGATAAATACAGGTGCTTTAATAAGGCTTCCCAACTTCTTTAGAAGAGGATGCTTCCACAACCATTTCAGGATGCTGGAAAAGATTTTTGTTGCTGTGTGATAGCCAGAGTTGACATTGGTTTCCCATGCTTTACCAAACATTAACTTAGTGTCATAGATTTATGTAGCTGCAATGTTCCAGTGATGTTCCAATGGTAGTTCTGGGTTGTGTGGAGCTATCCCTGCAAACCAGCTATCTAAGTGAATAGGAAATTACTTGAATCTGGGGATACAGGTCACCTCCTTACACCTGTAAAATTGCAGTGACTTCACTAAGAATTGTATCAGCATAATACCACAACAGAGTCCCAACTGTACTGTCAACCAGCTGTAGACATGCCAGTTAAGGCAAGCACCTACCTTCATTTCAAGCAGCTGAGTGAGAATGGGAAACAGGAACACCATTCCCAATCAAACAACATGTTCAAGTATGTGTAAAAATTATTCCCTCGAAGCTCACGTTCAAATAATGGACAATTCTAAAGACAAATAGTCAGATCAAATATATTTTTACATGCAAATTGAGACTATGAAAAAATGTAGAATTTGACAGAAAACACATATGAATAAATCATATTCTATATAACAAGGGAAGTATTAAGCATAACTGAGAACATCTTTATTTGTCTATCTCTATGCCTTACAGCAGTGGAAGCAGTGGGCATAATCTCCCCTTTCGATTGCAGCCAAGTGTGCAGCCCTAAAACCTACTCTAGAAGATCGGAGGCATCCTTCAGATGATTATGTATTTTAACTATGTTATAACCCTCTTCAAGCCACAAGGAGAGGTGAGTAAAAAAAATAAAATCATCATCATCATCATCATCAACCATTGATTGGTGCAAGGGGAAAGCAATGAAGAGTAAGAAAATTGTATCCATTTTGCAGCTGCCATGAAAAGAAGACTGAGAAAAGCATTTATCAACAGAGTGCATTGTGAAGGACTTTCTTTTTGACTATCTTATCCCACTCTCATTTTCCCCATTTACTTACTGTCTTTGTATGCTGGCAAAATGCAAGCCATTCCATGATGCACAGTCGCTTCTGTCTTGCCAGGAGGTGAAGATGGAGAGAGGAGTTTATTTTCAGGAGTCAGGGGTTCCCCGACTCCTGACTGAAGAAAGCAGCGAGAATCGGTGGAAAGCGGGAAGAAGGCAGGCAATCATTGTGGGATGACTGACCATCCCCTAAGATGGATCTTATTGAGGTAAGTCAGGTCCCCATGCTTAAGAATGCTTTCCCCCACTTTCCTCCACTCTCCCCTTTCCTCCTTCCCATGGGATAAAATACCTAGAGAAGTCATGTGCTACATCCCACCCTATCCTTGGAGGAAATCTGTCTTTTTTTTCTTACATCATTCATCACCTATTTCCTATTCCTCTCTCAACAACCTGTTGTTGCAGAAAAGGAGTTGTTACTGGGAAATAATCAGTTTAATCACATGGAAGTCAATTTCATCATATGGGGGTCACAAATCAACTCAGAGAGAACAACAAAGTCCAAACATAGGGCTGATGTCACCACTGTCCTTGCTAACCAAAAGTCCTGGAGTTGTGTGCCTCCAAAACCTGGATCTAATATGGCAGTGCCACAAACAAACCTAATCACCCAATATCCTTAAGATAACCAAGGTTGGACTTTGTTAGTATTTGGATAGGAGACTATTTGGGAGTGCCTAGGTTCTCCAGGTAGAATTAAGAAAGAATTCCTCCTGAAACTTTGTAAAATGACCACTGTCCAAGTTGACAATACTGGGTGGATAGACCAATGCTCTGATTCAGTATAAGTTCCTACAATATAATGATGTGTTGTTGTTGTTGTTGTTGTTATTACTATTATGTGTATTTATATCTCACTTTTTCTCTCCACAAAGGAGATTTAAAGCTGCTATACTGAGTTATGTTGACTATAAAGGTTGTAGTGACAACTGAATTTTTGATACAGATTTGTCTGATGGTTGTGCTCGTTATAACCTTTATTTCTACCCACAGAAGTTGTTTAATAAACTATCATTTTAAATAACTGTTCCTGCTGATTAGCATAAGTCTTAATGAAAAATGAAAGCTTTTAATGTGTTTATTTCAAATGTATTTTCCCTTCGAGAATTGTATTTACTTGCTAAAAATAAACAGTTTACTTGATTTATTATGCAAGCTTTTATCCCAAATTGTTTTAGGGATAAAAAAGAAAATGTGAACATTATTTTAACTACTCCACTAGAAATAGACAGTTTAATTCTGCTTGAAAAAGCTTGTTCAGAGAAACAAGGTAATTCTTACACTGAGGGCAAACCCCTCTAATCAGAATCCACTGTTTGATGCCTTTCTTTTCCAGCAAGCATTTGGGAATGGATTAAAAAAAATTAAAAACAAGGCATCTTTATGGTGCTGTACTATTTCAAAGGAAGGCAATAAATGATTTTAATTATGTTGTTTCTTAATACTGATTCAAACTCAATTTTGCATGTTTTGATTACATGTGTTTTTACTGCAATTTTCCTGTGTTGGTGAGCAGCCTTACGTATTACTGTGGAAGAAAGGTGAGATATAAATAAAGTGGTGGACGGATGGAGATGTAGTTAGATGCATGCTACTTGATGCAGGATGGATTTTTCATTCTGAGTAGATATATAATAGGTTGCCCTGCTAATATCAAAATCTGGAAAATTGTTTGCACAGTTTTTGTTTCAAAGGAATTGCTGGAAGCACTGATTTTTCATCTTTGCTCTCATGCATCATGTCTCTGGATACTGCAGCTTGCACTAATAATTTATTTTATTAATAATAACAGAATTGTAGAGATTGTCAGGTGCAGTATCTGTGCTGTTTCACATTTAATATAATTCTTTTGGAATTAGATTTTTTTTAAAAAAAATTGCCTATTAATTAAGACGTGTCTAAAACATCATTTAGGAGCCCTCGGTGGCACAGTGGGTTCAACCACTGAACTTCTAAACTTGCTAACTGAAAGGTTGCAGGTTTGAATCTGGGGAGCGGCATGAGCTCCCGCTGTTAAGCCCAGTTTCTGCCAACCTAGCAGTTCAAAAACATGCAAATGTGAGTAGCTCAGTAGGTACTGCTCCGGCAGGAAGGCAATGGTGCTCCATGTAGTCATGCCGGCCACATGAACTTGGAGGTATCTATGGACAACACCGGCTCTTTGGCATAGAAATGGAGATGACCATCAACCCACAGAGTTGAACACTACTGGATTTAATGTCAGGGAAAAACCTTTACCTTTACCTAAAACATAATTTAATCAATTCATAGCCATGAATCTTGATATTCTCACACAATCTCACATGCAGCACTGTTAGTGTTGTTTGTGGTACACATTGACAGGGTCTGTTGATCTGGGAAAAGATTGTGGTGCATGTGTTTTTGGGGTTTTTTGGGGGTATTTTTATTATTTACCCATTGTTTTTTAATATCTTCTTATGGACTTTATTTAGACCTCATCAGATAGACTGATTTGCCCATCGTACACCACTTGCTGGAGAGCTGGACCTTAGGGAAGGCTGAGCGAAGGAAGATCGATGCTTTTGAGCTGTGGTGCTGGAGGAAAGTGCTGAGAGTGCCTTGGACTGCGAGAAGATCCAACCAGTCCATCCTCCAGGAAATAAAGCCCGACTGCTCACTGGAGGGAAGGATACTAGAGACAAAGTTGAAGTACTTTGGCCACATCATGAGGAGACAGCAAAGCCTAGAGAAGACAATTATGCTGGGGAAAGTGGAAGGCAAAAGGAAGAGGGGCCGACCAAGGGCAAGATGGATGGATGGCATCCTTGAAGTGACTGGACTGACCTTGAAGGAGCTGGGGGTGGTGACGGCCGACAGGGAGCTCTGGCGTGGACTGGTCCATGAGGTCACGAAGAGTCGGAGACGACTGAACGAATGAACAACAACACCACTTGCTCTCCACTTCTGACATGAAGCCCATTACACAACACACATGTACTTCTCGCATGGTCTGTGCTGAAAGAGGAGAGCAAGCCAGGGGTGGGGGCTGTGATGCTTCCCCCCATGGGATAGGGATCAAGGTAAGGTGGGCAATGTGGGGTGTGGAGCGATAGATTCTCCACGCACCTCACTGGGACCCCTTGGCGAATCCATAGGTTTTTGCGATGAGATCTTTAGTCACCAAGGGGCATGTGTCACCTATGGGTACAAATCATATAGTCAAGTAGAGCAAATAGTTGGGGTGGCGGGGGAGGATTCTGTTATGTATGGCATTGATTATGTGCCTCTCTCACAAAAAAAGAAGGACCTTGAATGAACTGACTCCCCTCCCCCAAATTCATAGAGGCATGAAACTGCTTTCAGTGATCTTGCCAAGATCACTCTGCAGACCCCCCTGAGTTAGCACAATCTAAGCCATATTCTACAACTGATAGAATGCTAGCCTTAAAGTATCTGCTGAGCAAATAGCTTCAGGTGAGCAATGAGAGAGGTGCATGCTGTGTTCTTCAAAAGGAAAGAGGCGAGGAATAAACAGGAAACAGGCTTTGAAAGGGGAAAAATTGACCTCCAGGATATTGTTGAACTGCTGATCACACACATTTCAAGAATAAAATGCTATGCCATCTTCTTGTTAGAGTTTCAGAGCCATCAATAAGTCAGCCTCTTAAGTGACTTGGTGCTTGTTGAGGGCCTTTTTAGGAATACACCACAGGAAGGATGAGGGAGTATAAATAGTGCAACAGAGCAGTGTGGGGAGACATCACTTTTCAAACTGCACATTAGGGTATATTTTCTTGCAGTGCAGAGGACTTCTACTAAACTATGAAGATGGTCTAAAGATAATTCACTTCTGTATTAATGACCTGTTGGAGTGATAATTCTCCTTTCTGTCTGACTAGCAGAATGTGCTGCTCTGATCTATTTTGGTTCTGTGGGAGAGTTCCTTTGTATTTAACATGCACAGCCTTGAAATGAGATTGATGCTTTGCTGTTGAAATTTATGCAAGACTAGGAGCTCCTTAGAAGCCCTTTCATAGAGCAGCTGCTGTGTAACACATTCATTAATTTGGAGTGCTGCTTTTTTGTACTATAACTCCCAGAATCCATTGGTTGGGGGGGGGGGATATGGAGAGTTGTTAAAAAATGTTGTTGTGAAGGATGCATTAGGCCATTGGTTCTCAACTTGTGGGTTCCCAGGTGTTTTGGCCCACAACTCCCAGAAATTCCAACCAGTTTACCAGCTGTTAGGAGTTCTGGGAGTTGAAGGCCAAAACATCTGGGGACCCACAGGTTGAGAACCACTGCACTAGGCTTGAAGGCAGCCAATCACAGCTCAGAGAGGCTCTGAAGAAAGGCTTTGGGGAAACAGAACAAACCAAAAGGCAGAAGATTACTTCTTTGAGATGAAAACAAGATTTTGAATTGGCACTGATGGGGTTAGGTTGATACAGACAGGGCACTGAGCTGACGAAGACAGGGATTCCACCTCCTTGATGGGGGATCTCAGCCTAAATTCATTGAGAGAAGGTTGAAAGAGCTGCATATGTTCAGCCTCCGGCAGAGCTAAATAAGAAGCATTAGGATAGCCATTTTCAAACATTTGAAAGACTGCCACATAAATGGCAGAGTATGCTTATTCTCTCTTGTTCCAGCGCGGAAAATTACTTTTGAGAAGAATGGATGTAATGACTTGCTGAAGGCATCCATCACTGAGCAGTGATCGGTTTATGCTCTCGATCCATCTGGGATGCCATTTGGCTGCCATCCCAGATGGCGTAGAAATTGTGGGGGAAGAATCAACTGGGACAAACACTTTTTGATCATCTCACTACATGGGCTAATCAACTCATTGGAGGTTGTCTGCATTGCCACCAAATTTATCCATTAGTGCATTTATTTGGTCATTTGTCTATTTATTTTGCGTATTCATACCCTTCTGTTCAGCTACAAAAACTCCCAGAGAAGATTACGAATTGTTAATTTGATCATTCTCTTCCCCCAGGACTACCATTTAAATGAGACACAACACAGAGGGAAAAGGGAGTAGTGGGATTAAATCTAGGGACCCTTCCACACAGCTTTATATCCTAGAATATCAAGGCAGAAAATCCCACATTATCTGAGTGTGGACTTAGATAACCCAGTTCAAAGCAGATATTGTGGGATTTTTGCCTTGATATTCTGGGATATAGGGCTGTTTGGAAGGGCCCTGGGAGACTCTTGGTCTTTCGACTGAGGCTGTAGCAGAGACTCTCATCAGCCACTGGTGCCAAGCCATGATGAAACTATACCTGTCTGCTCATCTATCTTCCAAAATCCAGACCAGTGGTGGACAACCTGTGTCCCTCCAGTTGCTTTGGACTTTAGCTCCAAAATTCCTGACAATTGAACAAGCTGGCTATGACTTTGAGGAGTTGGAATTCCAAGCACCTGAAGGGCCACAGGTTGTACACCACCCATCCAGACCAATGCAGCTGTTTGTGACAAATTATTTGGGTTCTTTGCTCCAGATGTAACTTTTACATCTCTCTCTTCCTCTGCCGCTCTTGATTTCAGTCACCCACTGACTGAATAACAGTTGAATGATTCTAGACAATTACTAATTGGGGGTGTCACAATTTGTGTTACTATTACTCATTTTGCATTACATTTCACATTCTTGCCTCTATATCTGACTTCTCAGCCTATACTCCATGTGTCTGATGAAGTGGGCTGCAGCCCATGCAAACTTATGCTGAATAAAATTTGTTATTCTTTAAGGTACCATAAGACTTTCTGCTGGAACAGATTAACATGCCTATCTTCCTGGAATGCCCAGCTGGCAGGGAATGTGTTAAGTTGCTGCCCAATGCTTCACTTCTGTAAATATTCTTCTCACCTCCTTACAGATCATATATAGACGTGGATATGTTTACAATGGTACTGTTTTAGGTTCAGAACATGGGTCGATTATATTGTTGAAAGGGAGTTTTGAAGAATTTGTCAATGTCCATATGCTTCAGACTACATAAAAGATTGAACTTCTGCACACTTCCTAATCTCTGAGCTCAGAACGATGACAAAAGGTAATGTTCATCTACTGATTGTAGAACTGCAGTGGTCTTTGTCTCTCTCTCTCTCTACTTTCTTTTCTATTTGAAAAATACCTTCATGACCTCCTGGGCAATTATTTTATTATTCTGGAGCAAAGCAACAGAAGCTTGCCAACAGAAAAGAGTGCTTGAAAATAAGTAATAATGACATTCACATTGTACTTATTTTTGTATTTAATGGCCTGGTCAATCGAAATGGTTTTAGGTTCTAGGGCAACTCATTTGCATGGGTGAAACATAGCATTTTTTCACCGATTATTTATGTACCACATTGACTCGTATGGAATAGCAGCTGTTTCATAGATTTATAACCTTTGCATATTGATAGCTTTGATACCTTTGGTTTTAAGGATGTTAATCAAAAACCACTATCAAATTCCATTGCTCTGGCTGGTATTATTATATTTTAAATTCAGTAAATAAATTACAGGATATCTATTTGCCATTAAACTCAGATGGATCAAGGGAAATGAGACTTTGGTTTCTATAACAGTTATGTCAATATTCTTATTTAAAGTGTACATTTTTCTTCTATTACATAAATCTACATACTTAATTATGGTTTCACTTCAATTGGTGTGTTATGTGATGAAACCAAAATAAAGACTGAATCAAGAATTCGGATCTGGTCTGCCAATGACTTTGCTCATATTTTGAGCAAACACCTCAGATTTCTGTTTTTCTTTTGCATTTAAACACACATTTGTGCATTGATGTTGACAAGATTTGACATCCGAAACATTTCATGCAAGTTTGGAGTTGATCAGCAAGCTTCAGGTATTTTTGACAGGAGAATTAATAACTTTGAATCATTTTTCAAAGAATTGCACAGGAGAACCTAGAGATTTCTAGACAGAATATGTTACTTAAATCCATGAATAATGAAATCTGCAAAAACCAGATCTGCAGATTATTAAGATACATGGCTAAGTTTCTGTGTTAAGGGTGTGTTAAGAGGAAAAGACTCACCCTGATTAATTGCAAGCCACAGGCTAAGTAATTAAGGTCAATCAGTTTGGGCCACTCCCAATGGGGTATAACAGAGGAGTGTTTGTTTCATGATTTGGGCTTATTGAATGTTTGCTTCTGGGCTTGCTGAATCCTTGCTACTCGGCATACGCTTCTGACTTATAGCCCATTTGATGCTGTCAAGTTTTGTCTTCTCTGATGCTCTCCACATCTAAGGATGGAAAATTGGAATATATATATTTTATATTGTAAGAATTGCATGAATCAAATGCATAGAGTATGTGTGAATGTAATACTCAGAAGAATTGTGACTGTATTATTGGTTTGTGTTGAAGTCACTGTTTTCTTGAATTCTGCTTATACAGGAGTAAATTTGAGTTTTGTATTCTCTGAATCAATTTGAGTTGCTCATCTTTGAATAAACAAAAGGACTAATCTTTTTGCACACACTCAACAAACTGCAACACAGATGTGGAGGGAAGAGTGCATTTGTTTGATGGATCCAAAGGCAACAAGATAAAGCATGGTTGGAAAAAGACTGAGTCTGGGAAATCTCCAACTTAGTAGTATTTGAGACCCTAGTAATAGTTACCTGATAGAACACCATGTATTGGTCAGGCTAGTGAAATAATTGCTTTTTGGCTGCCAAAGCTGAAAGGAAGTCATTTTACCTAGTAAACAACCTTCATATTGGGGAACATATGCTGAAAAAAATGATAAGTGTTCATCTGCTTTCATTTATTTGGCTCTGTAGAAGAACACAAGAGTCTTCTGTTATGTGACCATAAGTACTGCATGAACTGTTCTAATCTGAATGTGTTTGAAAGAAGCAAATTGAGGTAGAAGGTCCCTTTCTGGGTAGATTTAAAGCACAGTTTTTCTCAGGGCTTGTTTTCATTCTGTTTCCCCTGTAAATCTTCCAAAGTGCCTCACAAAGATCTAATATGCATGATTGAATGTGTCCTTCCTTACTGCATACCAAACAAACTGAAGTTATTTCAATAGCAAGAAGATTAGACGAGACAATAACATTTCCAAAGGTCATACCCAGGACTGCAATGAAGAGTGATGCTTACCCCACTGTTTTGTCCTTCTCGTGGCATGCTATGCAGAGCATGTACCTTTCTGTTGCTAAATAAAGTTCTAAACGCTATAAGTCTTGCTATAAACATGTTCTCCTTGTTTTTCTTGGATGCAAATTGAGCTCTCCTTCTCTGCTAAGAAAATAAGAATGTAGATGGTCCTTTAATGCTCTGTTTTCATAGATTGGGTCTGAAAGCTTTCTGGAGGCAGAAGCAGGACAAAATCCACGGCATGTTAATAGATTTGAAAAGTACTTAAACATGCCTCACTTTCCTGGGTTACAGAAATCAAATCAAGGGTTTGTCAATGAAACCAAGTACTTTTATCCCACTACTGACAGATCAGCTTGAATTCTTAGTCTGTGAGTGCTATTAAATAGATTGATTTCAGCAGTACAACAAGAGCAGGAAGATAGAAAGGAAGGTGTTTGGGTCAAAAGAACAAAGAAAGCAAATCACCAGGACTCATCAATTAGCAATGAGAGATGGTGGGAGAGGAAGGCAAGGAAGAGCTGGAGAACCGCATGGGACAAGCCCTGACCTCCCTGACGCCTCCTCTCCAACGGTTTTAATGGGCCCAGGTACTGTTGATGCTTTTAAAACTAGCTCCAGTTGTTCAATGAATAACTTTTGATGATGAGATGCCCTTTCTTTAATGGACAATGAGAGACAGTGGTTTTGGGACACCATCCAAGTTCACATGAGTGTCCAGAGATAATGCAGATAGCAATAGAAAAGTTAACAGTATAGGGGAAAAGGTCTGTATTTGTGCAGCTGGAATTAAACAAGTGGCCTTGAGGATTTTTAAGTAGATACAATTTGCTTTCTTGAGAGAACTGCTGCTGCTTTATAAATTAGCACTGTGGGTCTGAGTGCTTGCTTGCTGTCCAAGGCACAGCATGCGTCTGTGAATAGGTAGATAGCAGAATGCCATACTGCGCCTGAGCATTTTCATTCCATTTCATGTCATAGAATGTGCCCAGATCTTTCCATGCCTCGTGGCAAAGGAGACCTGAACTAAAAACATAGGGGCTAGCAACAGATTCAATTTCTACTTTTTTTTTAAAGAGGAGCAACCTCAAGAAAACAAGCTCCTCTATAAAAAATAGAAATGGAGTCTGTCCCTAGCCTCTGTTCCTTTCTTCTGTTACAGAAGCTACCAATATTCTCTGTAATCCAAGAACCACTTGGATAAATTTATCATCTTCTCAAACGTAAGTGTATGAAAGACCTCTGGATCACAGGATGATACATGTTGAACACTTTGCAGAACCTAGTGCAGAAGAATATTCAAGGAACAAAACATATATTACACTCCAGGAGTGGAAATTTGGCAGTCCTTCACTTGGTGTTGAACTTGAACTACCTACATTTCTGCCCATAGGCTCTACTTGCTACTAGTGCAGAAGGAAACTGCAACAACATTTGGTGGGCAACACAATCCCAATCCTTGTAGTAGAGCAGTGTTTTGGCCTACAACTCCCAGGTGTTTTGGCTTACAACTCCCAGAAATCCAAACAGCTGGTAAACTGGCTGGATTTCTGGGGGTTGAAGGCCAAAACATCTGGGGAACCAGAGGTTGGGAACCACTGTAGTAGAGGATGTCTGGTTTTATGATAGGGAAAAAAATAGAACAGAATCCAGCAAAATGAACACCCTCTTTAACTCTGTGCAACTTCCACAGCTCCCCTACTCTCGGGTGCATTTATTAAAGAGAAGAATCTATTTCTGGGAGGAAAATTGAAATGAAAGCACCAGGGGCTGCACTGCCATCCAGTCTGTTGTGGCCATTACAGTAGCAGAGAACATTGCACACCATGGAGAACCACAGAATACGGTTAAACCACAAGGTTAAATCTCTCCTTCCATTCTTGCAATAATAGGAAGGGAATAGAAAAGAGAAATTTGAAACAGTTTTGCTGGTAGGGATCTGCTACAATTCTGTCATTATAGGGTTTGTCTGTTTGAGAGAGCGAGATAGTGATTGAGTGTACGGGGTGCAAAATGTTTAACCCTGATTTGTTCCATTACATCTCTAGCTGAAGTCTGAAGGAAACTATAGTGATCACATACACTGCACTTATTTTTATGCCATCTATAATGTCTAATCTTACCTGAGATATGAAAAAATGAGACAGTTTTAAAGGTCCCTAGCTTTAAAAAATGAATTATTGCAAACACTTGAAAGGGGGAAAATGCCATAAAACATCAATCATTGGTTGTTGCAGTGCCTTTCGGAAAGAATTGCATGTGCATGTGTATATGCATCTTTTCTTTTTTTATTATTTCTCTTCAGTTGGTGAAATTTCAGGCTCTTGTAGAATTAAAGCCCTTAATTGGAAATAGACTATTTTCATTAGCTTTATAAAGACTGCTCAGGGGATCCATTGTAGAATAAATTACTCTCCTCTCTTCTGAACCTCAAATTTAAACATTTCAGTTTCACCTTCAAATATCTCTGCTTCAATCGTAAGCTTGTTTCTGCTATCCTGATCACGTTTAACCTCATTATTCTTTGTTTAAGGACTCTTCCTTTCATAGGAAGCATACTGTACCACCACCAACCCCCAGCCACAACTTTTATAAAGCCACATATGGCTAATGAATTGATGCTGTGCAAGAAGTGACAGATTACCAGTTTGTGAAAAGGAAAGCCTTGGAAGCAAGAAAAGATGTGACAAGGGGCAGAGAAAAATGAAAACACTAAGCAAATGTACAGTGTTAGAAGGAGTCAGTACTATGGCAATAAGAAGGAGCTGGAGTGATGGACAGCAGGAAGAACTCTCTAGTTTTCTTTTATCAGAAAACCATGTGAAAAGTTCAAGAATGGAAGAACACAGGAAACCACTGGAGACACATCTCATAAAGGAGTGGATGAAGTCCAACATCATAGAAGCACAAATCAGTAAGCATGGTTAGGTACCGCCGGAATCTTCATAATTTGGAATAAAGTCAGAAAAATTACCTTTTTGAAGTGAATTTTGAAGTTTTAAGAAAACCAGAAGTCCCTTTGCCCTTCCAAAGCTTCTCTCGCCATTTTTCTTCTGATTCACGAAGTGAGTCGGAAGTGACTCAGCGTTTGGAGGCAAGCAGCTTGCATGCTGGGATGCTTGCCTCCCGGCCAATGAGGGGAGCAGTTTTGGGGAGGGGAGGGGCGGGGTTTTGGCACAGCAGCCATTGCGCTATATAAAGGGCAGCACATGGCTCAGAGGGTCATTGTGATCCCAGGAAGGGAAGGAGAAAGAGAAAGGGAAGGGAGGTTGTTAAGGGAGGTTGGAAGAAGAGCGGTTAGAAGAGCAGGGCAAGCGGAGAAGGGCTGGGAGCAGGGCTGGGAGCAGTTGCCTGTCTGCCTTGCAACACTTGTGTGTTGTTGCAGTTGGGGAGGGGGGAGAAGAGCAGGGCAGCAGAGAACCAGGGCAGGGAGAAGGGCTGTTGCTTGCCTTGCAGCCACTTGTGTTTTTTTTGCTGTTAGGTTGGGTGACACATGGGTGGGTAATATTGGGGTGTGAGGGTGCAGTTTGTTTCCTCAGTTTGCCTTGCGTTGTCAAATAGTCAAAATATTATCCTTCCTAAAGTTGTTAAATCAACTTCAAAAAGCCAAAAAGGCCTCTCCCTGCTGTTTCTGTCACAGTGGCAAGTTTTGTCAGGGTTGGTCTAAATGAGGGAGAGAAAGTCCCCTAAAGTTTGCCCGGTGCTATTTGCTGTTTTTCGCGTATTGTGCAATTGTGTCCACCATTAATGAAGCGATTCGGACATTTTGGAAATTTTGGAAAGTTCCAAAAAATTATTATTTTGGAAAAATTTGGAATTTTTTTCCTAATTGAACCACCAGTGCCCCCTACATCCAAAACAAGTTTTTAACCATTTTTTGGGGTCAACCAAGTCTTAAAAATCAGTTTGTCCTTCCCCAGTCAATACCATGCACCATGCCCCTGACTGTCTGCTTTTGATAGTCCCCTTCCCAACCCTGAGACTACATGGAGATGAGCTACATGGATGAGGAGGAACCACTCCTAATCCATTGATATCTGCAGAGAACTGGTTAGAGGAAGCTGCCTTGGACTGAATTAAAACCATTTGCCCATTTTTCTCAGGAGTGCTTACACAGATCAGTAGAGTGATTTTCAAGAAAAAGAATTTCCAAGTCCTACTTTGAGATGACAGAGACTAAACATGGGAACTTCTACAGAAATAAATAGACAAGGGAAAGTTGAGCTGTGTCCCCTATGCCTAAGGAAACGAATGGAGAAAAAAATCAGGCTTAGATCCCACAGCCTGGAGCTCTAACAGTAATATTAAAAGAAGGGAAGGAGACATAGTTTCCCTTTTGGTGCTGTCTAAAACAAACTTCAGCATTATTAATATAAAACAGTGCCTGCTTTTGATTCTCATGTTATTTACCAATAAATAATTCAGCATGTTTAATCCAGGATAGGGGTAAACTGACATAATAACTGGATGTTATATAGAAATGAAAGGAAAAATCTGCCTCTATTGATGGTCAAAAGAGTATCTGTGTTTAAAACATCTGTGCAGATTTATCCTCCCCATTCTCTTCTCAAGATTGTGATCTTGCAGATACTGTGATTTTAGCACCAAGTTAGCATCTTTTCCTCCTATCCCATCTCATTCAGAGCTGATTAGACCAATCTGGCTGGTGAATTCAGGAATTGTGAACCACAAAGCTAACCTTTCCAAGAAACACATTGGAGTCCTGGAGTTCTTAAGAGCTGGCATATTTTTTGAGACTTCCTGGTTGTCTTAATGAAAGACTTTTAATAGTGTTGGCCATCAGCCTGCTGGGGCATCACTTACACCTGTGGGAATTAGAATTGCTCTGTTGCATTACATTCATATCCAGTATGTTGCGTCACTATGCAGCAGAATAGGACTGATGTACAATTGAATTAATCCATAATGGACTGAGTAGCATTGGTGCTCGATGCACAATGGGACCAGTGCCCAACGGACTGATGTACAATGCATCTGATCTGCATCACATTGATTATAATGAGGCACCAATGTAAATCTGAACTATTGGAGGAGTCCCATTATACGTCTTCACAATTCAGTAACTGGGTTTATTTGTGTCTCTGCTATATGCTTAAGCATATACAAAGATTCATACACAACAGGTTGAATGGGATTGTGGGAAATGGTTTTGGAATTTCAATGGTGAGCCCACACTCCAGGTCTACAATATGGCTTGTCATTGCAGGGGTGGGGCTGTTAATTACTCTGGCCAGGTACTATTCTCTGTACTGTTTAGAGTTTTGAAGTCATTTAATCACATGTTTTTTGACAGTGAAACATATTTGCATTTTATCAAAGCCTCAACACAGGTGCCTTTTGTGAGACATTGAAGGCAATCTTACTGAATCTTGTTTCCATTGTTCTGGCTGGAAATGTTAATGAGCAACAGTTTCAGTAATTCCACCATGCCCTTGTTTTATCAGAGGGTGGAACTATTCCTTCTCTCTCTTTTTTATTTTTTTAACATTCCCCTCCTAGGAAACAGTGATTGCCTTTGGAGTCCAAGTCTTGTACTTGCAGTAATAAAAAAATATGCATAAGAAAGTGCATATTAATCTGCCTACTCATTCCTTGTGGCATTGTGGTTCTTCTTTTTCTCTAAACAGTAGGGTAAAATGTTTCTCATATAAAGAAGTACCTCCTGATGGAGTCATTGACTTTTCATATTAGACTGTAGTGCAAGGAATGCAGAACATGGCTTGTTATTGCCAAGTCTCCCTACTTTGAATAATATATTTTATTTAGTTTTTTAAAAGAACGAAACTGGTAATTATGGCTTCAGAATGAAGCTGGTAATTAAGGCTTTTCTACCCATGTGGGTCAGAGCTTGGAAAGATTACAATCATCTCCACTGATGGCTGGTAGTTTCCATGTCAGTAGGATAGTGACTCTTCTCTGGATTTTAGTCTGACCTTTTAAGAAGCTGTATGAGACCATGAATTCTATGCTTCCCAAATAGGTTAAGTATTTGGATAACTTCTTCAAAGGTTGGATGAAAATCTGGAATGGAAGATATTGTTGGCATAAGGTATGAATTCCAGATTCAGCTGACTTGTTGTAATTGACCAGATTTGCTCCATTTATTCCATAGCTGACATCTCACCCATGGCCTATATGGTTTTTCTGAGCTCTGCCATTTGTGTTGTGCTATACATGCTGTAACTGCAATAATATGTGCCCAGGGCTACCTCAACTGATGTCATGGCCACAATGCCAAATCCTGAGAACATCCTTATAAACAACAAACCATTTTTGTCTACATTCTGAGTAGGTCACAGAATTACCACATATGCATTAGATATTGTTCAGATGCACTTTGTCTTTTTCTTCAGTGTGCTGACATTCTATAAAATACTAAT
Organism: Anolis sagrei; assembly: GCF_037176765.1. NCBI lineage: Eukaryota > Metazoa > Chordata > Lepidosauria > Squamata > Anolidae > Anolis > Anolis sagrei. The sequence continues at coordinate 113,969,321 of NC_090021.1, forward strand.
ACTTGAAATTAACTATCCCAACCAATGCTGTTAATAGGTTGGACTGAAGACAGTACTGTGTTTGGTAGTTTCTTTGGAGGAATTTATTGTTTGTTGTCTCTTTGCTTTCATGCTTAGTTCTAGGGCTTGTGCTGACTTTGTGTCCCACCTGTGAGGCTGATACTTCAATTATAACCTCTCCTACCAACCATCGCTGGATTCCCTTTCTTTCATGGCAAGCGCTAGTCCACCTGAAGGATGCTGGAAATTGCCACACACCCCTCCAAACAATTAACCTATCCAAACTCTTGCCTTTATCTTCCCCTTTCTTGACAGATCAGTCCTACTAGGTCATACAGAAGATGTTGCTAGCTACATTAAATAATTAGAGCAGTTTGATACTGCTTTAATGTACATGGTTTTCCTATGGAATTTTGCGATCTATAGTTTGGGGAGTGGCTTAGGCATCTATACCAGAAAACTCTAATTCAAGAGAATGCTGTGGAACTCTGTGAGGATACCAAACTAGAAACCCCAGCATTCCATCAGATAGAGTCAACACATTTAAAGTGTGGTCAAACTGCTATAAGTACACTGTGTGAACACACTCTGAGTTCAGTAAACCTTAGACTGTAGATTTAGTGACTTACAGATACAAGAGAAAGGATGTGCACCTGATATAGATGTTACTTAAAAAATGAAGAAGACCTTAGCTTGGATTTTTAAAAATCCAGCACTAACTCATTTATAGCAAGTTTCAGTGATGGATTAGAAACATGGAGATGAGTCAGAAGAGGAATAACTAACTATACAAAGAATTGGAGGCCATTATGAAGGCTCTCTGTGATTGGACCACTTGATGCCTTTTTAAGGATGCTTTAAGACTGCTGTGAGAATAATGGTAGTGGCAGGCAAGCAATGAGCGAATGGCTCTAGGAAATAGTGTTCAGGGAGATAAGAGTATCACTCAGAACATGGAGAGGGAATTAATTTTTTGGGCCACAAGTCCCAGAAACCCTTAGCTTGTATGGTCACAAGCCAAAATGGCTGTTGTTTCTGGGAATTGGAGTCCATAAAAACCTTTTACCCATTACAGTACTGTTAGTAGGTGTACCATAGGAAAGAACTGGCCTGACAGAGGTGATACTTGTCATTCTCTCACCCTCCTCAGTTCCATGTGGCAGAAAAAAATGCCTTCATTGTGTGCATGAAAATAGTGTATCTGTGCAAAAGAGAAAGTTAAACACATCTTCTTCCATTGTTGCTTTTCTGAAAGTATTACATTCCCCTTTGTTTCTGATCTTGAGAAGGTTTGGTCAATATGGAGCTCTCAAGATGTATGTGAGTTGACCCATAGAGTCTCAGCTGGGGCTGACATATTTCAGCACAAACATATAGATTGATCCTCATGCTACATGCAGACAAGTGTGTTTGGTAATGCAAAGACCTCCACATTTGTCTCTTCTTTCCCTCCCACACGCATCTGGAAAGGAAAGTGAGCATCATGTATACTTACTGCATTTACATTCTCATAATATTTCACCCAGCCATATTATACATATTTTAATTAGGGTTGCTAGCTTAATTGGTAGATTAATTAACTAGAGCTTTCATTGATTAATCAGTGGGGAGCAATTTTAATTAGGGAGGGTAAATTTTAATTGGTGAGGCTGAAAGTTAACAGCACATTTTTTGTGTGTGCTGCTATATCACTAACAGAAGGATTAAAAATGGAAGTATTAAAGACAGCCTTTTTTTTCTAACAATAAGCAGTGGCTTATCTCAAATATCCACACACTTCAGCAGGGCTGATGCAAAGTGTTAATCCAAATGAATCAAAGGACAAGTATAGGATATCATCCTTTCTTCCATGTACACATGCTTGTGAAGCTGATAGTTGGATCTTGCTTCAACAGTTGCCCTATCCCATTGATTTCTAAGACACCAGGTTTGCACATAGGGACCTAGATTGGTGAGAGCATAAATAGCTCTTCCTAGTAAAAGGTGATTACTTACTATTGACTTACTACTTTGTCACACTAAAGGAAAAATCCACTTAAAATCCAGTCTCTGCCTTCTGCAAAATTCTGGGGTTTGTCATTTAGTGAGGCTGTTAAAGGCTCCTCCTTAAACTACAAACTCCAGAATTCTGCAGTAGGATTTAGGATGGTGAAGAATGTACAGAATCAGCCCTACTCTTTAGGCAAAGTATGGCCCCATCTACACTGGCATTTAATGCAACTTAAAACTGCATTATATGGTCAGTATAGAGTCACATTATACAGTTTAACTGCATTGAACTGCATTATATGAGTCTGCACTGACACTATATTGCAGTTTCAAACTGCATTATATGGTAGTGTAGATGGGGTCATGGACATCTTCTGTTTTCAAAACATAGTTATGGATGAAGTGGGAACCCAACCTACAAAGGTGAATGAGGATGGGCAGAGGACATGATAGTAGTGTATGAAATTATGCATGCTACAAATAATGTGGACAGGAAAAAACATTCTCCTCTCATTACATTAGAACATGGAGACATATAAACATATTCAATGGTGAGAGATTCAGGACAAATACATGGGCATTTTTTAGGCAACACACAATTAAATTGTGGAATTAGCTACTTATAAACACTGATTTGGGTGGATTTTTTTAAAAAAAATAGGACAAATTATTGGGTTCATAGTCTGAATGGCTATACAATACGACTCCTTATCCTTAGACTCAATATTTGGGCTTTACTTAGTCATACACAAAAACAAATTCCTTCCCCAGAAGTGTTTGTAGGCCTGTCTAGCTCCTCCAATGCTATTCTGTGGTATGCTTCTCCCCCAAACAGACAATAGGATAGTACTGGAAGACCCAGAGAGGGCCACAAACAGAAGTGCTATTGTATGGTATGCTTCCAGCCCAAGTATAGTCAAAATATAGGTTTTATTTATCCACTGTTTTGGGTATCCACAAGCATGTGTCTTGAATCATATCTCCTGCAGATGTGGAAGGCATACTTTATATGATGTCCATTACCAGAGGTAGTAGGTGTCTCAATACCAATTCCTGGGTAAGGAACTAGTTTATGTTCATGTTCTGTTGGTGTGCAGTCAGTATGGGAATGGAATAGATGAGCACTTTGGTCTCATGCAGTATGACTCTTCTTATATTAACTAGTTAACATTATACTGAAACTTCCAACATGGAATATAGATGTAGTTGCTACACCAATAACAGTCTTTCCTGAATACTCAGAAACACACACCTGTAAAGTTATCTCCATTGCACTTGTTTCTGACTTCCATATGTACATCTAAAGATCCAAACAAAGCAAAGGTGGCAATTGTGCACCCTTTCTAGATGTTATTGAACATCAGATCCCAGTATTTTCCTCTATAGTGATTGTTGTTGTTGTTCATTCGTTCAGTCGTCTCCGACTCTTCATGACCTCATGGACCAGCCCACGCCAGAGCTCCCTGTCGGCTATAGTGATTACAGCTTCCATAAATTGTGTCCAAGAACATCTGAAGGCCCCATGATTCCCATTTGTTATACAGTGGATGAATTATTATTGTTATTTTCTTCCTGCTGTGGCAGAAAATGAATATTCCTTCACAGAATTGTCCCTGGGTTTGATGACCCAAAATGTCACAGAGGAATTGCTCTGCATGGAAAGGCATGGGTTGGGGTGTGGGAGTTTGTATCAAAACATATTTGCTGCACAGGGAAAGAAAAAGTTTTTGCACAGGAATTTTTTTTTCTTAAAGAAAAAATCTACTTGTTTCTCATGTGGAAGAATTCCTCTGCAACACTTTGAAATGTCTGAATCCTTGGAGAAAATTGCACACATTCTTCTGCTGGTGTGCTATTCTTCCCAATAGTCAATTTTCTTTTTCTTTTTTTTACTTGGGAAAGAATTATAATAACAGACGTATTGTATACATGCACTGTACAGTCTTTAAAGTGGTAATGAGATGAACCAATATTGAAGAAAGGTATAATTCTTTAAACTCTTCTTCATTGCAATTTGTTATCCATTCTGGCCTCGTATGAAAAGTTCTGTCAATTCCATGTAAGGATAATTGAATTTGGTCTTTCACATTTACCACTGAAAAAGACTTTGAGGCTTTCTACCACTAGATAAAAAGGCATCTTATTCTTTCCTTCAGAATAGTGCTGAAAAGCAAGACTGATTCACAGATGCATACCAAGCATGTACTCTTCCTTCTGCTACTTCCCAGCTCTCCTTGATGAACATACAGTCACCAACTGATGCACGTGCATAAGCTAACCAGTTCTCATTCAACCAGTCATTCATGTTAAAAGATCCCTGTTTTATAGATGAAGAACAATTTCATCCTCATTCTGCAGTGACTATGCTCACGATCAGTTTACCTGTTTCTGGTATTCAACAGCCAGCAGAAGGCTGTGGGACAGATTTTCACACAGAGCTCACTGATTCATTGTCAGATTTGGCAGAACGTGGGCAGCTAGTCTTGGCTACTTCCCCAGCGCTTCCCTGTGAAGAGACAAAAGCAGGAGAAATGATTTGCTTGGCTCTCCAGCCTTTCCACAAATTCACTTGATTTAACACAATCAAATGCAAGCCCCACACTGGTCTGGATGCTGGTACTTTGTATCTAAATTTATTCTCTTTCTTTTAACTCATTCTAGCGAGAATGTATGTATCTGCATATAAGTATATCTATCTTTGTGGATGTGTAGGAACCTGTTTGTGTAGGAACCTCATGAAGAAATAATTTTGAAGGTCTCTGTACTTAAGCCAACCTGCAAGACTGGCACAGGTTCAGATTGGGCAGAGTCCCTAGTTGGCTGTCATAACTTGAGAGCAAGCCAAATGGGCCTTAAAATGTCAGGTGGGCCCCATCAATATTTTACATTGTGTTATTGTTGCGGTTGTTGTGAGAGCTCAGTCATGTAGCAGAAGCATATAGAAACACTTTAAGCTAGGACTGGGATGACAGGTCAAATATTATCAACTATGTCACCAAAGATTTCTGTATTTCGTGACAATGGACAAACTACTTAGAGATTTTTTTAAATGCACTAAGTTATATTTCTACTACATTAGTAGAATAACTTGAACTTTACTTTTTCAAGTAAAGGTAACATTTTGCATGTTCTTGTTCCATCTGTGCACACACACACAAATACAGAATCCAGATAATGATAATAATAGTAGTAATAAAATTTGTATTTATATTCTGCTCTATCTCCCTGGAGGGACTCAGGGTGGATATAACAAATAATAGTTGAACTTCAGCTTGATTTAAATCAATGAAGGAATATTTGTCATGTCTAACTTAAGTCCTGTTAAATGTCCAAAGGACAACAATGGTTTGTGAATCAGTGCTTTAGTCTTTAGTCTACAATCCTATATCTACTGAGGAACTTGATAGATGGAATTTAGGTTTAGTCATACATACAAAATCAACAAAACTGGTAGGCATTTCAGTGTATTTGCATTTCATATGAAAAAGTTGGATCCAGCCCAATTGAAGGAACTGTAGAGCAGGCATAGACTGTAAATCTGTTCTGCTTAGGTCCAGTTTCTCTTCCTGCAAGCTGTTCCCTATTTTACACAGCTCAGCAAACTGGCTGAAAGTTGACTATGTTGTGTAGCTTCAGCTCTGTCCTCCCAAGTCAGGATAGCCAATGGACCAACCACCAGAATGGGCATGAAGAAGTCACTGCTTAAGTGTGCCAGTAAAGCTTGATGTTCTACAAACATTTAACAGAATTTGGGCATACATACTATTGCAGACACAGGAAGAATGTCATTTTATGCCCTGTTTCAATAGTCCTTAAACCAACCTATAAAGTAAGATGGTGTTATTGTCCCTATTACTGGCCCTGTTCACCTACCACCTCATCCCATGGGAATTTTTGACCCCATACTCCTGTTCCCGATGCCCCCGTGTGATAGGAAAAGGAGGTGAGGAGTGCAGATTACACTTTATCTACATTCCAAAAACCACTCCCAAGAAGTGTTGGTGGTGCTCACTAGGCCTTCTGTTTGATTCTATGACATGCTTCCAGCCTAAGTATAGTCAAAATATAGGCTTTGCTATTATCCACGATTTCAGGTATCCCCTGTGTATATGGAGCTCATATTGTATTTTTCCTTGCACTCATTCCCAGATTCCAAGATATGTCTGTCTATCTCCATTTTAAGAGGCCTTCTTGGCCTTGTGGGTTCCATGTCTTTTATTATCTTTTGTTCCTGGTTCCCACATGGCAAAGACAGGGAGTGGCCTCTGTCTGCATTGAGATTCCTCACTCAAAGTTAGATGGTCCAGTTACTGACAAGAGTAACACTTGAGACAAAACATTTTGTATGGGTTTAGAATTCTGTATGGGTTTAGAATCTTTGTCTGATGAACAAGACAGTGAAACTTTGAAAGGTTGCATGATGCTTTTTTTGCATTTTAGTTGGCCTATAAATGTATCACTCTTTGCGGCTTACGCATTTTGTTGTATTTTGCTGTACGGCCAACACTGCAACCTTAGTATATTTCTTCTTAATCTATGAAAATCTGCTACAAGACACACTCATGTATAGGATTTATATCCTAGTGCTACTGATTATTATACAAACTCCCATTGGTTTACTACTACTTCGAACCTAAGAGTTGATGTTTTACAAATATGATCACAGTAAGGATGCCCCTAGCAGAAACATATATCCCTTAACATGATGAACAACTGGGCCTTAGGGAAAAATAGATCAGTGAATGGTCTTGTTAACTTATGATGAAAGCTAGAGTAAATAAATCTCAGTTTGGATGGGAGCCTGCTCAGGGACTCTCTGTACATTGCTCTAAGTTTCACAAAGGCTGAGTGGGATGCCACCATAATGAATAAGGAGCCTATTGTGTTTGAACAGGCCTGATTCATTAGATTCTTATTTGGTAGTGGCAAAAGTTCTCTCCACTTGGCTAAACGCAGGTTGTCTAGGCCTATTCTATTAATAACACCAGTGCCAATATACAATTCCCATCAGGACCAAGAGATTTATTTGTTATTGGTTTGAAGAAGAGGGGGCGATTAATATTATTTCATTCAGTTTCACAAACATCCCCTAGGTGTTCTGAGTTGGCAATGGACAGAAGGAAAAGTGATTGGAAGGATCAGGATGGAATCATAACTTCTCCCCAAAAAATCCAGGCATGATCTGTTACAGTTTCATCTCCAGTCCCTCCTCAAAGTATTTAGCTTTGGCTGCCTTTGTCATTTTTATAAGTAACGTTTTTACTTTCTAATTTCACAATAGCTTAAGTAACTTTTAGTTGTTTTCTTTAAATGCCACAGGACACTGACTTGTGATAGCAAAATATACCTAAGTATTAAGTCAGTATTCTACAACTATAGGTAAAGGTTTCCCCTTGACATTAAGTCTACCCGTGTCTGACTCTGGAGGGTGGTGCTCATCTCCATTTCTAAGCTGAAGAGCCAGCATTGTCTGTAGACACCTCCAAAGTCATGTGGCCAGCATGACTGCATGGAGTGCCGTTACCTTCCAGCTGGACCACAGTAGTATTGAACTACTCACATTTGTATGTTTTCAAAGTACTAGGTGGCAGAAGCTGGGGCTGACAGTGGCAGCTCACACCAGTTCTCAGATTTGAACCTGTGACCTTTTGATCAACAAGCTCAGCCAATTACAATTATCCCACAAAAGATATGAAGTTATCTTCCTCATGGAAGTCATATTATGACTTTACAACACATTAGCTATTGTCAAGAAAGAAAGAATTTTAGTGAATATATGAGGGTAAGGCTCAGTCTAGTGGTCTTGGAGTACTTTCATTATCCTTTTGTAGTGCCTAAACTAGGGAATTTATAAAATACATAACTTGTCTGATATAAATTCATACCTCCCCAACAGGAATCTGGCCACAGTCTTCATACTCTTCCTCAAGTTCTTGCATTAGAGCTCAAGCAGACAAGTCTGGAATGGAGTCATGTTTTCCACAGGCACTTAGCATTAGGGGAATGGACCTTTGCGGTGTGATTTAACAATGTATAAATCTGTAGTTGGATGTGGTTGAGAAATTCATGATTCATTTCCACAGTGATAGTCTCATTAAAGGCAGGCTTTCCATTTGTGCCCACGTACCATTCATGTAGATTTGAAATGTTATTGCAGAAACAAAATCCAATAGAGATTTCGACCAAAGCTATTGTGGGAGAAAAACCATCACTGGAACATGACAGGCATGACTTCTGGAAAATGCTTTATAGTAATTTTCAACAGGACAAAAGGCCTATTGTGACAGACCCCCTTCCAGGCTGGCCTTGCAGTTGCAACATTTGGCTCCTGGCACTCAACTTTCCCAATTTCCCTTCAAGATCTTTCCTTGGATTGGGTTCTTCATCCTCAAGGCAATCCCTATGTGGAGCAGTGGATGTGTTTTGTAGGTTCACAGTCCTAAGCATGACCAGATCTCTATCACACTTAATAAGAACAGCCAGACACAACTTAAACATTTTAAATAAACAAGCAGACATTTATCCATACACTTTTGATCATATATTAGCCCCCAAAGTATTTAATCATTCATAGCTCTCTCAAATTCTACTCAGTTCTTCCCTTGCTCAGCTGACTGTCCTGTTTCTACTATAGCTTTTCCCTGTGTCATCTCTTTCTATCATTTTCCCTATCTGCCCTCTGTCTCAGTTTTGTTCCCTTTCTCCCCATGGCACCAAACAGGCTTGCCTACTAGTTTCTCTCCTCAAAGCTATATTTCAGAAGAAGGAACTAGTGGCTAAACCCACTCTGAGTATCCCTTACCTAAGAAAACCCCATGGAATTCATGGGGTCTCTGTTTGGAGACACACACATGCACCCACTAATTGTAAGGAGAAGAGATGCTTGAGGGATTTTCTGTGTCTAGAACAACAATAATATGGATTGCTTTGAATACTGTTGCCTTGATGTGGGACATGGGATCCTAACTCTTCTAGGGTCAGGCAGCAAATAATCTTGAACCTTGTCTGGGATCTTCAAATAGAGTAGGAATTGCTAGATCAGACTAAAGAGTGGATGACGTTGTGAGTAGCTCTATGCAAAGTATAATGAAGGAATTGTTGGAGAAGAGACATGTTATGAATCAATGCCCCTCCTGCACTAACAAACCTACTGCTGGAATCTCCTTCTAATGGAAATGCCTCATTAGCTATCAATTAACAATGGTTCCTAGTCAGCAAATTCAATTAATATCCTATTCATAGGCAGCCTCTCCAATCAACACATTTCTCAGCAGTATGCATCAATATGTCCAAAATCTGGAGGTGATGAGGTATCATCATCAAAGCTATTGTATGTAGAGGGGTGAATTTATTTATGTAATGTCCTCTTTCCTAGCAATAGGATGGTGTCAAGAAAGACAATGATTTTTGATGCTTCCACTCATTTCCTCCCAACTGGATTGGTATTAATGAGATATGGTTGAGAATCTTTATCCTCTGATTGAAGCTCTTTATATAAATGATGCTTTAAATAGGCTTTTGTATTTCCTGGGCCTGTGAATGGAATGATAACTGTCTTGTTAACTAGAATGTAGATTTTTAAAATGTCTCTCAGGGGAAGTGAAATTAGCCTTGTAAAATGGATGTCTTCCCCTTGTGTTCTTCCTCTCAACCCCTGGAAGGTGTCATATACACCCTCCCAATGTGACTCCAATTCTGCCAAGATCCCAGGAGGCAAAAGACAGAGGACCTTGTAATTCTTGGGAAAAAAAATACCTGGAAAGTTTACTGCAAATGTTTTAGAGGGCACAGTGGGATGGTTTCAGTGCAACCAAATATGCCATTGTCTCTTGAGCCCTTGCCCTCAGAACTAGATATTAGGCATGAGTAATAAAAAAAAAAGTTCTAAACTGTTTTCAAAAGTAGGGGGCGCTAGTGATTCTATTCTAAAGTCACTTCTGCATTTTTCTGAAATTTTTTTTGCAACTTTCTGAAACTTCTGAATTTATTCATTAATGGGGGATGCACATGCGCAATAGGGAAAAACAGTACTGACACTGGGGAAACTTCAGAAGCTTCTCTCTCCCTCCAAACAGAAGGGAGGCAGTTGAACCTCCCCAAAAATAACTTTGGTGCCTTTCCCATGACTTAGAGAAGGCACCTTGGCATTGAGGTTCAGAACAGGAGGTTTTGGTGAGAATAGATAAAAGTGACCAAAAAAACCCATCACTGAAAGGCTTTCTCTGAGGTTTCACACATTCACTTTACTAATTTCTCTCCCTCCCTCCCAAACTTTTTTCTTCTTTCTCTCTTTCTCCTCTCTCTCTCCCTCCCTCCCTCTCCCAAAATCTTTTCTTCCTTCTCCCTTCCTCCCATGCCCAATGTTTATTTTTAAGTTTTTAAACTATTACATTTGGCCTGGCCATAAGTTTTTAAATCCTTGCGTGTTATTGTTTATATGTGATTTATATTAATTGTATTGTTTTATTTGCTTATTGCTTTTTGTTTTTTGATGTGTTGTCGGGCTTGGCCTCATGTAAGCCGCTCTGAGTCCGCTCGGGGAGATGGTGGCAGGGTATAAACAAAATTTTTATTATTATTATTATTATTATTATTATTATTATTATTATTCTCCTCCAAACCTCATTTGGCTCCAGTGCCTTTGTCTGCCTATCCTTCCACGCACCCAGCAGCAGCAAAAAAGATCCCAACCACCCTTGTCCCTTTCTGGCTGGAATGAGCCTTCCAGTCATGTGCTTGGATTTAAAAGCAGCAATGGCTGCTGGATGCTAGATAATCCCTTCCCTTTACAAAACATAAGCCCTGAGTGGCTGGGAGGCAAAAACTTTAGGCTGCACCTCCCAGCAGGCTATATTTTAATCCAAAAGGCTTTCTCATACTTCTGAATCAACTTCTGAGCCATTGAAATCAATGGCCCAGTCGCTTCGAAACTATAGGGGACTTCCGACTCACAAGCACACTTTGGAACGCAGTTCAGAAGTGTGAAACTTCCAACTTTGGTTCCGACATCCACACCTTCTGAATGAACTCACCCATGCCTACTAGATATTAATTAAGGACAGCCTCAGCTCACTTTTTGGCAGGATGTAAAAGAAGTGAGAGACAATATAGCCAAGTTCTGTCAAGTGGGTAGGCTTCTCTGTTTTTCTTCAAGCTTTTCATTGGAAGAAAGAGATACCTCACAGCCCCTATATCCACAGGGATATGTTCCAAGACCCTCACCCAGGATATCTGAAACTATGGAGAAGATAATTTTAAACTATACTCGGGCTGGAAACATACCATAGAATTACACTGGAGGGCCTAGAGAGGCCCAGGGATAATATTTTTTGGAGCATGGGTAATAAAACTATAGCTATAAAATCCATGGAAAACGTGGTTGTACTGTATTTATATGAGGCAATACGGTAATCCTCACAAGATGTAACTTTTGCTAGGAATTCAGTGTGAACTTTATGTCTATGTAAATTGAGATAAATCTCGGGTAATTAGAATTGAGCTGTTCCACAATATCTGTATTCAGCAAGGGGTTGCCATGATGTGACTACATAGCAGAATGACAGCTGCACCTAAGACTGATGCTGATGAGTATCTGGCTCTCCCAATGGGCATTGCTGCTCTTAGATGTATTTTTGCAATTCCTAGGAGGGTTACATGGCACCTATGCTATGTATCTATGTATGCATAAAGTTATGTAGACCCTGATATAGAATCAGACATAACTTTTTCTTGTTGTTAATCTACATATATACATGTTTACAATCTAATCCAGTGATTCCCAAACTCTAGTCCTCCAGGTGTTTTGGGCTTCAGCTGTTTTGTCTATGATCAGGGATTCTGAGCATCCAAAACTCCTGGAAGACCAGAGTTTGGGAAACAGTGATCTTATCTATTACAGGAAAGATATATTTATTTTGCCTGAAGAGAAGGTTGATGTTGTTTGAAATACTGCAAGAAAACTTCCACACATGTAGAAACGTTACTTTTAGAAATAGATAATTTGTAGAATCCACCATGGCCTCTTACATTATAAAACTTTACGTATACCAAGCTACATAGCACTACAAACCTCTTTATGGAATTGTAACAGATGTATAACCAGCAAGAGTGCCCCAAGAGTGCATTGATGTCCAATGCTCATGAAGACCAATGTGTTGTGCGTTGGGACCAATGCACATGGGTCCTGTTGAGCACTGGATTTGTTGGGCAGCTATGCACCTCAGGCACTTGATTAGCTTTGCTATGTAGCATAACAGTAGCTGTCTACTGGATATGAATATTATGTAACTGCACAATTCTAATTCTCACCTACAAAGACCCAACAAGATTCCAGTAGAAGAGTTCATCTCTTGAATACCAGATGGTTTTTGAACAGCTGATTTTTTTAAAAAAGCATTTAATGACACTCTTCAGTAACTCAAAAAGCAGAGTTGCTTGAAAAAATTATTCCCTAGCTGAATCTTCTTGATAAACACAACCTTTTTCATGTATAATGATCTATTACTTAAACTCTCCTCTCATAGAGACAGAATAATGATAATACTTAAGCCCGGCAAAGACCTCATTGCTATGGAATTGTACTATCCAAGAATCCAGATTTCCTCCCTAATGAGGAGTACATTTCTAAGAAAAATGTCTTTGCCCACAAAAACAAAAATAAATTCTTGCACTGTCTGTCCAAAGCTTTGTCATACCAGATGGCCAAAGTTTTTCTAGCCAGCAACAGACACAGGCATGAACATGCATCAGGAAGCAGATAATATTCTGTGGGAACAAGCCAGAACAGGTAATTACTAGTTACCTGTAATTAATTCAGTTCTATAATAGTGAAGACATACCTAGCTCACAACACTCGCTGTAATTAAATGAGAACAAAGTTATTTTTTTCAGTGTAATTATAATTTTACGAGATAATTTTACAGAGACCCTGGACATGTTTTTAACTTGGGGGGAGGGGTGACATCAGTGTTGACAGGCAGGTCATTTATTCATTTTGATATGTTTCAAATATGTTGTTACAAAACAATGAAAACACAAAATATGTTACATAAAAACAATCAACACCAAATGTAACAATCTAAGTATTATGAAATAAATAGACAAATAATGATAATTTAGTAGACATCTGAGGAGGGCTAATGTGGTGGAGTGGTTTGAGTGTTGGCCACTTAGCCATTCAAACTCACTGGGTGGCCTTGGGCAAGTCTCAAAAGAAAGCAAGGACACTCACTGAGAGGGAACCATAAATTAGAAATGATGTGAAGGCACACAACAACAGCAACTAAATACATTGTTGACTGATTATTCCTGAAATGGTTCAACAACTCAAGAATCTTTGTGGTCCAATTTTGGCTGATCATTTTGTAGGATGGTGGTGCTCAGTCCCCCTTGCTATATCTTAAATGTTCTAGTTTGGCTAGTTTTGAGAAATGAAAAGTTGATATACATGAAAAACCATTATGACAAACTACTTAAGGAGAGGAGGTATGTAATCACAGGAGGTATGTAATCACAGTGGCAACTAGTTAGATTTAAATGTAAATGTCCAAGCTCCACACGTGTCCTAGCATAGCAGATCTACATTTTACTAAATCATCAATGCTAGAAACCTTTAGGGGCCTTATATCTTTAATAAGTGGACTTCTGCAAGAATTAGAATGGTGCACAGTTGGATGACATCAGTATCCAGTGGAGCCCTGCCTTTTAAGTTACTAGGTAGTAGAGCTTTGTGGTGTGCACACATATTAATGCTGGACTGGCCATGTTGTCTGAATACCTGATAACAGTCTCCCAAAGCAGTTACTCTACTCCAAACTCAAGAACAGGAAATGGAATGATGAGGACAGGAAAAGAGATTTAAGGATGGGCTTAAAGCCAATCTCAAAAGCTGTGGCATAGACACCAAGAACTGGGAAGCCCTGGCCCTTGAGTGCTCTAACTGGAGGTCAGCTGTGACCAGCAGTGCTGCAAAATTTGAAGAGGCACGAATGGAGGGCGAAAGGGAGAAACGTGCCAAGAGGAAGGCATGTCAAGCCAACCCTGACTGGGACCACCTTCCACCTGGAAACCTATGTCCTCACTGGGGGAGAAGATGTGAATCAAGAATAGGGCTCCACAGTCACCTACAGACCCACCACCAAGACACCACACCTGGAAGACAATTATCTTCGAGTTACGAGGGATCACCTAAGTAAGTGAGTAAGTAAAAGTAATGTAGTGTGTGTGCACTGCACACCAATAGTTGATGCACAAGGCATATCTATGTCCAAGACACAATAGTGTGCAATGCAGCGATGTGTATTGTGCAGCAATGTACACTACACACCAGTGTTCATTGATCCAAATAACATCAAAAACATTTCTCAATGTCCCATTATGTATCTCTGCAATTTAATAAAGGAGTTTCTCAGTGCCTCTGCTGTATAGCTTATCTATCTATCTGTCTGTCTGTCTGTCTAGCTAGCTAGCTAGCTAGCTAGCTACAATAATGTCCCATATGGGATTTTGGTGCTTATTATTATGACTGGATTATTGCCTTGACATAGGATGCTTATGAGACTTTATGTTCTGTGCACATGACTATTAACCTATGGAAAAATCAGATGAGGTCAAAAAGTCAAGACCGTTAAACAGATCAAAAAAGCACAAAAAAGAGTGACCTTGTCAAGCCTTCAGTTTTGTGATTCAGATATACCCAGAGAAACACAGTGCAAATTTGGTAGAAACAGTAGCAAAATGTTGCACACATCTGTTGAGAGGGAGGCAGTATAGGAGGAGGAGAATTTAAACATGAAAGCCAAATTGTTCTGTGGTCTCCCCAAAGGACACAACATAAAACAGAAATGCCTAGCGTATTTAAATATTGATGTGCGTGTTAGCTAAGCAATCTGACTCCAGTATCCAGAGAGAATTAGACCATGGATACAGATTTCTGTTCAAGTATGGAGGGAATACTGTGCAACACCAGGGGTGATGTAAGTGCTCAAACATCTTTATACAATTTTATTTAACAAACCAGGAGCTTACATTTATTGCTGAGAAGTCCAAGTTCTAGCTGCAAGACTATCCCTTTCTCCCCAAGAGATGGTGACATTTTTCAAGAATGTAATGCTACACGGTACAAAATTAGATAATAACTTTGAATCTCAAGCTGGGTAGAGGCTTAATGAGAAATTTTACACCCCACTAGCATTGAACCGAATCTCAACCTTGAAGTCCCATGCAAGGGCTGAGTCTGAAGTGTATCCCTTTGTACCGTTAGCTCAAACGCTGAGATAGTTCTGCTCAGAAATAAGAATTAAGCAGTTAAAATCAATTATGTTGCTAATTAAATTCCAGTTTTCTTAACATAAAGGAACAACTTAGGAAGAGCACTTCTGTTCAATACTAAAAGTAATTAGGTTGGACTTTCAATACTTAGTTTACAAATAAAGACAAAGATTCAATTCAGTGCTAGCAAAGTGTAAAATTTCCTGTTAAGTCTCCCACGCAATCCCAGCTTGAGGTTCTGGGATGCACCCAATGGTCAGTCAGTGGTTTGAAATGCAAGGGGTTCCCAGGCATCATTCATCTGTAGTTTTACATCTGGGGAAAAATGGCCTCTATTCAGTAGGTGAGAAGTCCAACAAGCCATCAGCAACTGGATGGTGTCTGGGAACTCCCACCTCTCTGACCACAGATTGGAGACAGGGCTCCGGAGAACTCTGTTGAAGCTTCAGTCTGAGATTTTGCTAGGGGGTTAGTTATTGTACAAGGCATTACTGGGTATCACCTGTTGCAATGAACAAACAAGTACATACATTAGCATATTTGAAGTTCAAAGCTGTGCATGTCACCAGCAGCATTCTGGTCTAAGAATGAAATCTGAATACTTAGCTCTCCTGAGTTCATTGGAGAGCGTTCTCAGGTTTATTGAGTACAGGGTTACAGTCTAAAGGGAGTTAACTCTGACTGGTTTGTGTCCACACATTTGCAATGAAAACAAGGGTGGAGGTGAACTGTGTGGTCAGATGATAGCATAGGGCCATGAAGACCTTGGAAACTGTCCTAGGGCCCATTTACCCATATGGACATTTAAATATGGGGTTGGTCCAAAGCATTGCTGCTTCAGACTGATCCTGGATTCAGCAAAGGTGTCTACAAACCTTTCTGAATTGTGTAGACCCCAGGCTGTCCAGTTGGATGGGACCTAGTTGGTAATCTTTAACTTTGCTATCATTTGTTACTATATTGTTGGCCACAGAGTGACTGCCCAATATATTTGCTCACAATAGCAAAAGTGTCCACTTGACTTGGGGAAATGAGGGAAGAGGGGCAATCCCTCTCCTTTACCCAGGTTGTGAGGGCACCTTTGCTCCTATGATGTCCAGGAGGTCCACGACAAACATGTGGTAACAAACAACAGCCCAGGTAAGTTCCTTTCTCTGCGCAGGTAAAACTTAATGGTGATAATAGCCCATTTAGAAGGTAGAACTGGTTCAAATTTGAAGTGGTCCAGCTATCCACATCAACTCTGAAGTGTGTGACTTGGAGCATTCCCTGACTTTTGCGAACATGAGGCAAAACTGGGCTAACCAGTTTTACTGTGTGTTTGTGGTGTTCCATAGATTGGTGGATCTCAAGGTATTACTTCCTGGAAAGGAACACAAAGTGTAGTGGGGAAATCAATCAGACCCATGCTTCTCCTTGAAAGCAACTTAGTGCTATTAACTATATTCTGATAGAGATATGTGTACTTTGCCTCACTGACTTCCATGGAACTTGTATTCAGCAAGAGGTTAGCACGTAAGTGTCCTCTTCCACACATGTATTTTTTTCCAGGCTTCCAGGTTTTCCAGCAGTACAGCCCCTATTAAAAGAGGCTGAACGTCTGTCTCTCAGGGGTGCTTTGATTGTGTTTTTCCTGCATGGCAGGGGGTTGGACTAGGAGTGCTTCCAGGAATAAATTAAACTTGCTTCAGGGTGGGTTTAAGTCCTCATACTCCAGGGGGGAAAAGTAATCAAAGTAATTCAGGACAAAAGAGGGTTTACCTGCTTTGTCTCTAATTATTTCGCTTTTACTAGAGGCATTGTTTGGACACCTCAGGTAAAAATCCGACAGGGCCAGGGATATGGGCCCTCTCTGGAATCATGTGGTCCCTCTCAACTGTATTATTCTGTTTCTATTATCCTATAATGTAAATCAGGTACACGATACAACCACTCATAACATATTCTTTATCATTTCACCTCCCACAGCCCCTAAAGGAAAGAACATTCCTAGCAAAAAAAAAAGTTCTGATTGTGGGGAATCTATTGACAGAGCAATGGTATGGCTTTACTACACAAGGTTGGTTGGCAAGAAGAATATAAAATGAGATAAAAGTGAATGTGTGCCAGTTCCAAGCTCCTCTCCTTCTCTCTGATCCTTTAGGCATCTTTGTTAATATCAGTGATAGCCAGGATCTCTGGAAGTCTGTGGCCATCTGTCACAATGACATGTGTGTTTGTATGTGTGTGTGAGGGAGGGAGGGGGGGACAAAACCAGAGCAGGGGAGGAAGGGAGGAGCCTGAGCCACCCTCTTTTCCATGCATTGCCAAGAACAAAGAAAAACATATGATGGCACTGGCCCATGTGAACAGTGAACCAGTTCACTTTGGAGTTGGTCATGCTGTCCACATGCTGCTTGAAATGTAGGGTTGCCCAGCATTTTGCCAAAACTCCAGAGCAGTCCTCATCTTCGTGTTAAACTGGTTCAACCTGATTTATCTTGTGTTAAGAACTGGAAGTCCCTGGACATCACTTGGACACTCAAAATCAACTTCTACTTCTTTAGGTTTTAGGGCTAGTGTGGACAAGCAAAGTAGTCCTAAGCAATTTCCATCAGTTTTAGGCTGTTAGGGGCTTGCAGTACGCAGTTCCAGCTGGCCTACTTTCAATACAGCAGGCAGTCTTTACAACTTAAGACTGAACTCTCATATTTTACTGCTTTAAAAAACACCAGCCTTTTAGGAAACATCTTTCTACTGTCAGAGATAATACTTTTTCTAGGTTAATATTAACCATCCAAATAAATAATTGAGAGCTTTGTAATATGACATGCTTTTAGAAAGCCCTACAAATATTGAATATCATGTAAGTGCATTACTATATTATAATTTCAGTGGGGGCGGGGAGGAGCCGGAGAGTCAAGGATTAGTGGAGAAGTAAGTGCAGTGGTTTTATTTTCTCCTAATGAGCTACTCAAATAGCAATCTATGATTTGAGATCTGACAGTACAGCCTGTTGCAAAATGATCCACACTGTCATGAAGTCACATCTCTATGGATTACTGCCACTATCTTTGTAGCTTCCAGATACAAAGTAATAGCAATGCCACCTCCATGTCATTTTAGTCATTGTAGAGACATCTATAGGATACATTTCACAGGCAGTTTCAAATTACATCTTTATTCAAGGAGTATTGAAAGCCAGTCAGTATCTGCATCTAATATATCTCGTAAAGATCTGCAATTTCCCTGATGCATTGTTCCAAACAATAGATATCATGGATGAGACTCTATATCAAGTTCACAACTTTGTAGATAAAGCTATGAATGACCTAGCTAGCCTTCTTCCACCACCAAAGTTGTCGTGCAACGAGAAAGAAGGACAGTGTTGCTTCTCCTATGGTTCAGGAATAGGAGGAGACTGGAAACATCATTCCAAAGTATCCCACTAGACTGTGCTGCAGACTTCTGTTAGATGGAGTGGCTCCCTGAGGTTCACGGTGGGATTCAGGGGACATGTATTATTGTGGCAGTAGTGTTGCAGTTGTGAATACATAGCATCATTGAATATAAGCCCAGAACCACAATGCTTGATGCCCTCCCACAAGTATCCAATGCATACTCGACATGGTCAATTTTCCACCATGTTCACTGTCATTCTGTTGCCAAGGTTTTCCACATTAAGCTAGGCTGATCCATGGATACAGACACACTGTTCACCATCAAAGCTATATTTGAAACCTATTCACCAGCCTGGAAATAACCCTCCAGAGCTCATGTGGAGCTGGCATAGCCTTCAAGAACCCAAGGTCACCTTCATGTCAGGATTCAGTGTTTGAGCAAGACTTCAGTATTTAAAATATCAGGTAATATTTCTGAAAAATGCAGTATGAGAAAGAATAAGGGAATGCCAAACAGCTCCTTGGCAGCATTTGCAAAGACATAACTTTTCCTATCCAAGGAAGCTGTAAAAGGAGGAACGGCATCTTTCAGAATGACAAGTGCTAAAGTATTACAGATAGACAAAGTATTTTACATTTGAATCAACTTTTCCTCATCACCATATTTTCATTGCACCACGCAGGCCAGTTGGATAATATATTTATTCAGTACTGCCTTCTTTACATACTATAAAATCTGATTCATAATACAAAATATTGGGTAAAAATCTTAAATTCTGTCTGAGGTTAAAAGGTGATTTGCCATCGTCTTAGGTAGTGGTCAGATATCCACTCATTGCATCTTTTTATGGAACGTATTCGTTCTTTTTTTCTTGCAGAGAGCCATGCTGTGTGTACCTCAGTCCTGAAGGAGGTCATCTTTTAAAAAAGAGATGAATGAGAAGAGATGATCTGAAAATTACATTGTAGGATGGTGGAAGGAAAAGGAGAATTTCTCTCAAATACCGTGCATTGAAACCTGCACAGTGTTTGTCTAACAGTTGTCTTACTGCAGCAAGATGGAAAAGCATAAGATTTACATATAACAAAACTAATGTAGCAATGCCACGGCAAGTCCAATTTACATTGTAGGTTTAGATTAGGAAAAAAAATAGAACAGCTATGCAGACCTATTATTACATTTGAGAAATCATTAGTCTCAAAGGAGTAATAACAGTATGCCATTAAAATTCCGAACACATTTTCAGCTTCTGTGTTGTTAAAGAAAACTTTATAAATATGCAAATTCCAGATCAACAAATCCAAAATAAAATGCACTGAAAATACTGATATGTAGACAAAAGTTTATTTACACCATACAACATTTTAAATATTTTATACACAGCTGCAGCAGGAAAAGCTACTCCGAGCTTCCCAGAGAAAACTGCAATAATAAAGATGTGAAATATATTATTCATATAAAAGTGAGATTATTACTTTATTGCATTTAAAGCAATGAAGAATGTAGCTCAACAGACATTCATTTAATGACGACAAAACTTTGCTTTTTTATATTATAAAGTAAAAAGTGTAGTAATGGCCAAACAGACTGTTATAAACTTTAAAAACTGCATAAATATATACATTGTGCTTCATGGTGAAGTTTTTTGAAAACTAAACCAGATGAAGCTGTTACAACATGAACCGTTGCTTGAGGTTTATCTATAAAGATTTACCTTACAAATCCATTCCACGGGTACTTACAAGACACGATGGTAAGAATTGTACACCTGGGCTCTCCACTAGGTTTGACTAGTGGGAATATATCATACGAAAAGAAACCACTGACAGTTTGGCACATGAAGGGGCTGACAAGCCCGATCCGCAATGTTCAAAGAGGCATGTCAGGCTCCCCGAGTCTCTGGAGTGTCAGTGCAAACAAAATTGTTCTATGTTTTGCTTTTGCTTCAGTTTGTTTCGCCTTTCATTAAACCTCCGTTTGAAAATCACCTTCTTGTACATCTAGAGGCAAGTTCAGACACTTCTCCCATTCTGATGGTCTTAGTTCTAAAGCATCTTTTGCCTCTGAATCTAATACATTTATTGTGGTATAATGTTGGTATTCACTTGTGTTTTTGAAACTGTCCCAAGGAGCCTTGCTGGATCCTGATGGATTTTCCTGGAAAAGTGAAGAAGAGGGGGAGGGAGGGAAGGACAAAAATGTTAATATTTAAAATTCTATTTGGAGCATTTAAAACATCACAAGATATTCTGATCGAAGAGATCTGAAAGTCACATTGATTGTCAGTGAGATAATTTTCTGCAACCCTTTCTAGAAGCTATACCAGCAACCTTGGTTTGGCATCCAGATTCTCAGCAGCAGACTTGGAACACAGTAAGTCAGGGGTTGACCAACCATCAATGACAACTGTACCTTTTCTTGAAATTTCCTAGAAGATTAGGTAAAAATAATCTCAATGGTGTGATGGGACACTTCCTACTGCACTGTGTAAACCATAGGTTTCATATCTTGGTGGGTAATTATGGCTGAGAATCTGCTTGAGTTAGTGGTGGGCCATGAAAGAAGAAAAGTCAAAAGCAATCTACAGAGTTGTCAAAGACACTAGAAATGTCCACTGAAGGCACCAATCAATGTAAAGAATATAAGCCTTTGGTACTTTAGTGTATGTGACTCTTAGACCTATGAGAATGTTATAAATATATCCCTTGCCTAAGAAAACTATGAAATGCATGTGGTTATCATAAATTGACAGGTTATTTTAAGACAAATACCCACCTGAGGCTCTTCTCATCTAGGGCCTCATAGATCTGATAGACCTTTTTATTTCCCATTACCATTTCTAATGTTAATTTAGGGTCCATGTCTTATTTACACAATCTGTGTATCAAGAATGCAGAATGAGTTTAAATGCAGAGAGATATTCTTGGTGGCTGCCCAAAAGTAACAGTATCCTTTTCCCTTGAAGCTTAATCAGGGCTCAGTTCCTGCTGGCTGTTATGTCACTTTTCATTGCTTGTATTGAATTGATATTTCACCCTTCCTAGATATGTTTCAGGTGAAATGAGCTTGTTCTTGAAAAATTGAAAATATCACAAAAGCAACAGCTTGGTATCAAATCCAAAATACTTCATGGTATTTGCTCAGGAGAAGAACAAGAAGGTCTCTCGTCTTATTGTATGCACAAAAGCCTGTGAATCAAATCTTTCTTCATAATGGCTGATGGGAAAATATTCCATTTCAGGGAAAAATTGAAGCACAAGTTGGGTGTGTTGGCAATGTATCCCTTAGGACAGTGGTTCTCAATCTGTAGGTCCCCAGGTGTTTTGGCCTACAACTCCCAGAAATCCCAGCCAATTTACCAGCTGTTAGCATTTCTGGGATTTGAAGGCCAAAACAACTGGGGACTCACAGGTTGAGAACCACCATCCTAGCATAAGCTAGTGAGGCAAGCACCTAAGGCAGCATATACTGAGAAGAGCCATGAAGGAAAAAGCAGTGTCCTACATGACTATGCTGTGTCTCCTAAATGACCTTGCTACTTTCAGCTGCTTTGCTATATCTAGGCAAACAGTGACAGGCATTCTTCGGGATATCACAGGAGTCTTCTGATGGTCTCTGAAGATGGTTTTATTGCTGTGCATTCAGGTATGGGGGCAGAGACAGGCATTCCTCTGCCACTCCCGGCACTCTCTACTAGTTAGGAAATGGTCATCTTGGGAAGTAAAGACTTTCTGTATATATTTAAGATTTCAATTGTAATGGCAAAAATATGTAGTATGATTTTACATAGGATTTGTGCTACATTAGAACAGTAAAGACAAACATAATTTAAATAAGGAAACATTAAATATTAAATAATCAGGGAAAAAGTAGGGTTTTTTTAAAAGGAGTGTGGATTGGGTGGTCCATGGACAGAACATAATTCCAGCCTCCATAACAACTGAAAGTGAGGTACTATGGTGCAAGTTAGACTTAAGTGGCTATAAGTCACCAACAAACTGTCACTTTATAAATTGTAAAAATAAAGTATGCTCACCAGGCATAATGTCATTGCTTCTCATGGCAGCAAAAGCAGAGCTGGTTAAGGGTGCATCTATACCAAAGAATTAGTACAGTTTGACACCATTTCAACTGCCATGGCTCAATGTTGTGAAATCATGAGAGTTGCAGTTTACAATATTCGCTACCAACCTCAGCAAACTACAAATTTCAGGATTCCATAGTACTAAACCATGGCAGTTGAAGCGTCGGACTACATTCATTCTACAATATAGGTGCACCTAAAGAGAAAATATTCTGCTGGTGAATCAACGGAATCATAGAATTGGAGGAGACCATTCAGTACTCCCCCCCCTTTTTTTTTTTGTATAAGGAAGCAATGCCACCAAGTACATAAATTTAATAAAGTGTCTTGCTAATCTTGAAGATTTTCTTTTAAGGTGGATTTCCTTTTGGATTTCTATGGAAGCTGACAAACATGTACATAATGAAGCTTCTTTTAAACATGAAGCTATGTGCCATCAAATCTGATTCCACACTGACAGCTGGGAGATATGGAGCCTATTTCAGTCTCATTTAAAATGTGGTAATTTGCTCACGGTGCTATTGCAATAAGCTATGAATTGCTCTCTCCCCTGTTTCTATTAAATATTTGTCTTCAGTGAATTTTCATGTCAAATATTTGTACTCAGGGTGACTGGTTTACTGTTAAGACTATCTGACTTGAATATTGGATAGCGAGAACCAATATTTACCAAAGTTTTTGGATTTGATTTGTACTCTTTTAAAAAATGCAAACCTGAAAGATATCCATGTACTTTATTATCTGGGAAGGACAAATCCTTGGAAAATGAAGGAAATGGGTTATGGCATACCCATGCTGTGTTCAGAGAGTTACATGCACCCCAACTAAGCAAGTTCTCCACCTGTGCATGGCATATAATAATGCTAACGTGTGATAGACAAAGTAGACTTTTTGTATAATTGATTTGTATATTTGTACACAATGTCATTTCCTCTTATTTCTTTAGTCAATTTTAAACAATGTATTTAAATATACATTCTACGACTATTTATTTTAATATTTGTTCCATGTATCTCAGCATGTGTATTTTATAGAAACATAGCATCATAGAATCATAGAGTTGGAAGAGACCTTGTGGGCCATCCAGTCCAACCCCTTGCCAAGAAGCAGGAAAATCACCTTCAAAGCATCCCCTGACACATGGCTATCCAGCCTCTGCTTAAAAGCTTCCAAGGAAGGAGCCCCACCACACATTGGGGCAGGATGTTCCACTGTTGAACAGCTCTCACTATTAGGAAGTTCTTCTTCATGTTCAGGTTTGAAGCTGTTGCTCCGAGTCCTAGTCTCCAGGGCAGCAGAAAACAAGACTGCCCCCTCCTCTCTAAGACTTCCCCTCACATATTTATACATGGCCATCATGTCTCCTCTCAGCCTTCTCTTCTGCAGGCTAAACATGCCCAACTCTTTAAGCCACTCCTCATAGGGCTTGTTCTCCAGACCCTTGATCATTTTAGTCGCCTTCCGCTGGACACATTCCAGCTTGTCAATATCTCCCTTAAATTGCAGTGCTCAGAATTGGACACAGTATTCCAGGTGTGGTCTGACCAAGGCAGAACAGAGGAGTAGCATGACTGGATCTAGACACTGGCCCCTATTTATGCAGGCCAAAATCCAATTGGCTTTTTTTGCCACTGCATGACATTGTTGGCCCATTTTTAACTTGTCCATGAGGAGTCCAAGATCTTTTACACATGTACTACTGTCGAGCCAGGCGTCCTCCACTCTGTATCTTTGCATTTTATTTTATTTTCTGCCTAAGTGGAATATCTTGCATTTGTCACTGTTGAACTTTATTTTGTTAGTTTTGTCCCATCTCTCCAATCTGCTAAGATTGTTTTGAATTATGCTTATGGGTATTGACTATCTCTCCCAGTTTGGTGTCATCTGCAAACTTGATAATCATGCCTTCCAACCTTTTGTCTAAGTCATTAATAAAGATGTTGAACCGGGCCAGGTCCAGGACAGAACCCTGCAGCACTCCACTTGTCACTTCTTTCCAGGATAAAGAGGAAGCATTGGTGAGCACCCTCTGGGTTCATTCGCTTAAACAATTACAGATCCACCTAACCATAGTTTTGCCTAGCCCACACCGGACAAGTTTGTTTGCCAGAAGGTCATGGGGGACCTTGTCAAAGACCTTACTGAAATCCAGGTATGTTACATCCATGGCATTCCCTGCATCTACCCAGGTGTAACTCTATAGAAAAATATGCATTTTATTGAAAGTACTTTATGATAACATTTTAACTGTGTTGTGTCCTGCCTCGAGCCATGAGGAGAGGCGGATAAAAATTATTATCATCAACAACAACCTTAATACTCAACTGTTTTGTACCTCTTTTGATTTTTTCTGCCATTTTTTCATATTTTCTCATCCTACAATAGTACTTTTTAAAATGGATTTTTCCTCAATACTCAAAATAGAATATATGAAAAATACATTAGAAGATGACATAGTTATAAAAATACTTTAGAAATAATACTTACCATACTTCCTGATTTTGGTACATCTCGAAATCTGTCTAG
The DNA here is from genome assembly GCF_037176765.1 of Anolis sagrei. Classification (NCBI taxonomy): domain Eukaryota; kingdom Metazoa; phylum Chordata; class Lepidosauria; order Squamata; family Anolidae; genus Anolis; species Anolis sagrei. Next base: position 113,994,570 of record NC_090021.1, read on the forward strand.
TGTTTGAAATTTCTGATTTAATTCCTGAAATAATTCCATGTGCCTCTTCCTCGTATGCATGACCTTCTGCAAAATGAAATATGATTGCTTAACATTGTATAATGAATTATGGAATAGTTTTAAAAGAACCATTATTTTCCCCAACTTAATAAAGCAAATTGAATTTGGCTAGGCTGTCTCTTTCCTATAGACAGGAGGAAAGCAAATTAATTCTGCCATCCCTTATTTGATATTTGTAATGCACTTTTTGGATATAGAGCTATGATTTTTCCCACCTCCAGGTCCTTTCTGAACTCCTCAAACCATCATTTCTTTTGCGATGCTGCAAATGTGGCTGAATACAGCAGCCTATATTCATAACAGTGTGCACAGACAAAATTGTTTGTCAGTTAAAACCAATTTCAAAAGAGATGAAGTAAATGGTTCTCCACCCCTCTCCTGGGGGAAACTCAGAATTTAATAGTTTGAATATGAAATGCCCAATTATCCTATTTGTTTCTCAACTGAATGCTTTCCGACTGGAATATAGCATCCAAAATTGTTACTGTGATCAAAAGCCAAGTTATCATTAGTTTTATTTTATATTGATATCTTATCTTTCCTATAGGAAGTCAAAGTGTATATCTCCACCCAAGTATGTCTTGGCAACTACCCTGATTTAGTGGACAAAAAGGCTAATGTGACTGCGGCCTGTATTCAACAGGACAATGAGATCCAGACCAAAGGAAGTAGTAGTGTCACTCGTGTTACTCTATATTGGCTTTGGTCAGATCTCACCTGATACTGTGCCTAGTTGTGAGACCGTGGCAGAAGAATTATGTAGAAAAACTGGAACATATCCAGAAAAGGACCATCTAGATGTTCAAAGATCTAATGAGAGATGTTGTAGGATACTTTAGTTATGTATTCTTGCATAGCCAGAGGTTGAGCTAGATGGCTCCCTGTAATGCATTCCAAGCATGATTCTACCCTACAGTGTTAGGAATGATTGAACTAAAGTCAGACACTGAGCTTCATGGATTAAATCCGTCTCCACAAACTCCTGTGTTCTAGTTCAGTAATCTGATCAATAGGAGCCCCCGGTGGCACAATGGGTTAAATCCCTGTGCCGGCAGCACTGCTGACCAAAAGGTTGGTGGTTCGAATCCGGGGAGTGGGGTGAGCTCCTGTCTGTCAGCTCCAGCTTTGCATGTGGGGACAGGAGAGAAGCCTCCCACTGGATGGGAAAACATCCGGGCATCCCCTGGGCAACGTCCTTACAGACAGCTAATTCTCTCACACCAGAATTGACTTGCAGTTCCTCAAGTCACTCCTGACATACAAAACAATCTGATCACTATATGACCCTGGGGGTCCTTCCAGACAGGCCCTATATCCCAGGATCTGATCCCAGGTTTTCTGCTTATCCCAGATTATCTGGCAGTGCAGACTCATATAATCCAGTTCAAAGCAGTAAACCTGGAATCAGATCCTGGGATATAGGGCCTGTCTGGAAGGGCCCTGGGTCTAAATTCATAGTTGCGAGATTGTAGCAGTTTTATATTCTAGATAAATGCTTCCTAATCAGATAAAGATATTTAGCATACACACAAAATGCTGTCAGCAGTTTACTGGCCAGAAAATCATGAACAGAAGGATGTGGGCTTCCTCCCACTTTATGGCCAAGTAATGTAAAAGTACATAAAAGAAATAATCTGGTACTATTCCAAGAATCAGCGGCAGCCTTTTCTAAAATAGGGATTTGTATCTATTGTTCCCTTTTGCCAAGCTAGTCCTGATACAGTTCGGTGAACACCAAGCTTACAGATGTTTTCCCTTTTAAAAAATGGAACAGCAGTCAATTATCAATTGGGAAGACCAAAAATGAAACAGATGTTCCTTCTCCAGAGAGAGAGAGAGAGAGAGAGAGAGAGAGTTCTTTATTTGTGGTTGCAATGATTGAATTTATTGGATAAAACTTCTAAAATACTGCAATAGCCAGGTATTTGTTTACAGAACAAATGAGCAGAAAAGAAGCTCCACATATTGCTTTGTAATTCAGTTTTGGTAAAAAGGGGATATACTACATTAAGGAAAGTTTTGGGATATTGCATGAAAATCCATCATTATAAAAGCTACAGTGAAGCTAAGATCCTATTCTACACATTCATAACCTATTGAATAGAACTTGTGCTCCACAGACACATCAAGGGCTATGTCCAAATTATGTAAAAAAATTTCAGAAGCAGCATTAGATCAAATCTAGCAGCGTGAATGTGAATCACTGGTCTAAAGAATATTTCTTCCAGACCAGTGCAGAGAAATTGAATCTTTTGTCCAGCTTCTCAATGAGAGTGGTTTCACAGATTTCTCTAAGTGTCTTTCTATCCACTTTGATGTGTGCATGTTTGTGTTCATGTACATTAAATGTAATATATGGGGCCATCAGCCTATTTCTCTTGATGGACACTTTGATCCGAGTTATCAGAAGAGTTCTGAATTTGAGGAAGTTTCTTAGACCGGTTTTGTGATAATAGATTAGATTTCTTAAACCCTGAAGAAATCGCTGCATGATTCACAATATGGGCAATAGAACGTAGAAAGCAATTATAAATCAATTAACCTCGCAAGTGTTGTGAGGAGGGAACAGGAAATAGTTTTTCAGGATTCAGTGAGTTCTTTCCTGCAAAGCTTAATTTGCGTAAGAGATAGTTGACCTAGATTTATAAAGAAAGTCTTGCCTAAGCGACTTTCTAGAGATTTGCAAGATATTAATCTTACAGCTACTAATGCAAGGTGGCAAAGTCAGCTCCCTCTTCATTCACTCTCTTGCGCACACATGTTGCAAAAAAACAAAAAAAAAAAAAAACGGCTTCCACTTCCAACTGCCCTCTTATGGAAGAAGCAGATTTTATTTAAAAAGACTTGTAAGTATATCAACAATTGGATTGTGGGAGAAGGGCTAAAAACTTAAATGTTGTCATGGAACACCTTGGGAACTGCCCCTGAGTAAATACAGTACAACATGGCTGTAAGGCTAGCCCACTTATAGAGCATACTTCAAAATAAATCTTATTGATTTCAGTGGGAGCTAAGTGTGCTTAGCTGGCTTGAACAGCAAAAGGGTAGAAGTTATACTGAATGTTTTATTTATTTGACATATTTATTTATCACTTCTAAGCCTGTCAGTGTTCACAAAGTGATGCACAACAGATAAAAACAGATAAAATCAGGATTTAAAGCCCCCTCTTTTTTTAAAAAAACAGACAATTAAAATACATTATGACCCGTTTGTTTGCAGGGGATACACTCCAAGATCCCTATGGATACCTGAAACCATGGATAATAGAAAAACCTATAGTTTGATTATATTTGCGCTGGAAATATACACAGAATTGAACTTGGAGGACCACAAACACTGCTGGGAGGGAATATTTTTTAGAGAAAGGGTAAGTAAAACCATGGCTACTGAATCCACATGTAATGGGGTTGCACTGTAGCCCCCACACAATGGTTTTAAGGACCAAAAACATATTTATATTGCTGAAGACTTTCATGGATGGAATCACTGGATTGTTGTGAGTTTTTCGGGCCATATGGCCCGGTTCCAGCAGCATTCTCTCTTAATGTTTTGCCTGCAACTGTGGCTGGAATCTTATGACCCTGTTCCAGCAGCATACTCTCCTAAAGTTTTGCCTGCATCTGTGGCTGGCATCTTCTGAGGTTCAGAAACCTTTGAAGATACCAGCCACTGATGCAGGCAAAATGTTAGCAGAGAATGCGGCTGGAACAGGGCCATAAGATTCAAGCCACAGATGCAGGCAAAACATTAAGAGAGAATGCTGCTGGAAAAAAACTCAGACCAACCCATCGTTAGATTTATATGCTGGAGATTTCAAATGGTATTGTTTTAATTGTCATGAGTTGCTTCAGAACTCAATCACAGAGAAAACAGCTGGATACAAATAAATATATCTTCAGCATCCTCTTGACTCATTGAGGCAGAATACCAAGGCTTCTCCAGCCCTTTTGAGAGAAAAGCAGACTGTGTGCGTGCATTTCATTCTGTTTTCCACACTTTAGGCAACATATATATTGGGTAAAGCTGTCTTTCTGCACAAAAATTATGTCTTTTTCCCCATTTGTGAAGCTAAGCACAAATATAGCTATCCCAAGCTCAGAAAGACTGCCAAATCATATAGTCTTATTCACTGGAGCACACAAGTTATGAGGTGGGAGACTGAGTCCATCTTTCTTACAATGACTTCAGTTTAAAGATTAGTGCAATTTTGTATGCCTCTGCTGACAAGGAAGCCTCATGAAATGTAATGGGAATAGCTGTGTATAGAGTTGTAGAGTTCATGTGTGATGGAAGTTCCTTCCTTGATGGCTTTTAAACGGAGGCTGCGTGGCAAACTGTCGGGGGCCCTTTGATTGTGCTTCTCCTGCATGGCAGGAATGATGGCCCATATGGTCTCTTCCAACTTTATGATTCTATGTAAGGAGCATTTCTTTCCCTTCTCTTCCTTTCTTCTTTAACTATTGGAAAACCCCTAAAATCCTCTCCAAAGAGGGGACAACTTCAATGGGAACAGTTATCATTAGGAGAGAAGGGAGGGGAGTCCTTCTGTCCTCAGCAAGGGAAAAGAGGACATGGGGTCAGGTAGTAAGTGGACCTCCCCAGTAGCTCCTCACATCCTCACTCCTTATTTTCCAGAGATAGTATCTGGGATTCTGGTGTCTTTAGAGTAGGAGAAGGGACTCCAGAAACATTTCTTCCATGGATTTTCTGAAGTCACCTTAGCTGAGGATCCAAATCAACATATTCAATATGTGTACCTCATTGGTCAAACAAATCCTTGATGGCAACATGTGAGTACCTCAACTGAGCAATAAAACTTTGCAAAACAAGCAGCAGTTAGTAATTTGGCAAAATGTGTATATATATTTAAAATAAACTGATACTAAATAAACTGATAATAAATAATTGGATGACAGATATGAGACAACAGAAGATTTTGGATGTGTACAATATAATCTATATTCCATCAGATGCTGAAATCCGCTTGCTTAGTGATAAGGTGTCTTCAAATCAGTTGCCATAGAGAGCAAGACTAAGAAAATGAATGACACTGAATAACTGAACTTGTAAATGGCATCATGTGACTCACTAGATTTGCTCAGTGCTATGATTATATAATTTCTCCAACTACATTTAAATATTTTAATTGCCTTTTGGTAGCTTCATTTGGTTGTTAATGCATCATGATCTTCTTACTTAGCATATGCTTTCATTAAATCTGTTAAGTAGATATCTTTTTAAAAAGTTTAATGTGATAAGTTTTATTGGATGGGGACAGTCAGAAAGCATGTGCAATGAGGACCAGTCCTCCAAATCATACTTCCATCTGTAATTTATTGAATACAAGATACTTGTAGAGAAGAGAATTCAAGGCAAATCAATAGCTAACAGATGGAAGTGGAGTTGTGCCTGCTGGCCTTGCCTGCAACATCTATACTGTGTGCAGCAAAGGTGTTGGAAGTAGTAGCTTCTATGTCGCCTGGAATCCTGTCAAACTTTTAGTGAGAACTTTGAAAGAGTTATCCAAGGTGCCAAACCCATCCCTAAACTAGATTGGGCACCTTGGATAGTTTCTGAATGGTTCAGGAGTAGATGTTGCTGGATGGCAACCTCTATTATCCATAGCTAGCAGGTAGCAGTGAAGGATCATAGCAGTGCAATCCAACAACTGTCGAGCAATTCAGTTTTTTAATAGAAATCATATATAATGTATTGTCAAAGGCTTTCATGGCCAGAATCGCTGGGTTGTTGTAGGCTTTTTCGAGCTATATGGCCATGTTCTTGAGGCATTCTCTCCTGACAATTTGCCGGCATCTATGGCAAGCATCCTCACAACCTCTGAGGATGCTTGCCATAGATGCAGGCGAAATGTCAGGAGAGAAGGCCTCTAGAACATGGCCATATAGCCCAAAAAAAACCTACAACAACCCAATCAGATAGACTGCCTGTTACGCCTTCCCTAGGAATAGGGAAAAAAATCCTTTGGTCTACATTTACTCATTTGCCACTTTTCTGTTTCTGACTCAGTGCATGAAACAAAACTCATTTATGACATCCACACTTTTCTGAATTTGGGGATACAATTTTTGATGAGCAATGCATATATTAATACAATGCACCAGGGAAATTGTAAAATGTCTATATTAGGAAGAAGGCATACAGGACTCAAGTTACTGTATCTGCACATTACTCTGCACATGCAGTTCTGCATCTACCCATCTTTCCGCAGCTATCAAGCTCTGGTAGGGGCTCTGCTGCTGTAACTTCCTAGCAGGGAAGGGAAGTAGAGGGAAAGTGATTCAGACCACGCAAGAGAGGCTGGCCCAGCTTAGTTGAGGCAGAAGGCACAGGGGTGTGCTCTAAAATGGAGTGCAATTCTCCAGAGCAGCCACATATGTAAGATCTGGATTGCTTCTCCCTTCCTTCTTTGTCTGTCTACAAGTTACAGCATCTAAAAAAGGCAGTTAGGACAAAAATTGGGGGTTCTTTCTATTTGTCCCAATGTAATGTATTAGGGAAAAAGAAAGCACAGAAAAGATCCTATTCCATATTTCAACAAACCACAATTTAGCAAAACAAAAGTGAGGAGCTTTCATTGTCAGAAAGTTACCTCTGTTTGGAACAACCAATTTTCCCCACACGCTAGAATTCAGTGGTGTTAGGAAATGCTTCCCTACTATACAAAGCACTACTTTTAATTCATCTGATGTTATTTCATTTTAATTCCATCTGGCATTTTCTGGCTCTGAGCATTTAGCTAGAACTCACTTGACTGTGCAGACAGAAACCCTTCCTTGAACACAGGACATTTTTAAATGCACAATGGTACTAGAATTTTTATTAGGGTCATAAAACACTCCACAACTAACACAGTGCAAGGTTTTCCCCCCCAGGGGCTGGAGGTGGATTTGGATTCCCATTTCTGGCTAATGAAAGCTTTACTGTCTTAATATCCATGACAAGTCGTACTCATCTCTTATGCAACACTAAGTGTTGTTTTGGTTATATTGGTCTTTTTCTTTTAAGAAAGGATCATCTTAATCAGCAAGTAATTGGAGATGTAATACTCTTAATGCCCTTAACACATACATTTTGAAATTGTCCCATTGTTGCCTCTTTTGAGGTAGAAGTAATTAGATGGATAAATGTGGTGCTGGAGAGCTCTTTAATATTTAGAGAAGTGCATGTACTTTGAATTATTTACTTGTGTCTTGGAAACTAACAAAGGGCCAGCAGAGATGGATTTTTCATGCCCTCTTAACTGCTAAAAGATTGATAGTTTGATATTGGAAAGATAACTTCCCCCCTACTGTTAGTCAATGCACAGAAGGCCCAGCAGCACTTGCAATATTTGAAAGAATAATATATAGACAAAACCAACAAATGGACTTATATTTGGACATTTGGTCAGCTTTTATAGAAACTTATTAATATAGTTGTTTCTTCTATGTATATTCATTTTTCAGCTTTGTTATATTGCAATATTATGGCATGTAACTGAGAACCCTCCTTTTGTATTTGTATCACAGGTAGGGGCAAACCCAAGCACCGGGGCCAGATGTGGGCCCGCGGGCTCTTTTCTCAGCCTCCTCTCTCTCACCATCCTGTCCTTCCTTCCTTTTCTCTTTCCTCCTCTCCCTCCCTTCCTTCCACCCTTCTCTCCCATTTGTCTTTCCTTCCTTCTCTCTTTCCTTCCTTCTTACCTTCCTCCCTCCCCTCCTTCTTTCTCCTTCCATCCCTTTCTTCCTCCCTTTCATCTTTCCTTTCTTCTCTCTTTCCTTCATCCTTCTCCTCCATCCTTCCATCACAGGGCAGCTAGTCCTCTTAGGAGGGAGTGCTAGTATGTGGCCCCCAAATTAGAAAGTTTGCCCATGCCTGATGTATCATGTATTCAAAATATATGTACAATGAAACAGGCATAGATTATTTTGCTCCTCAGATACAATTTGACATGAAGTATGAGGATTAAAAGAAAAGCTAGTATACTGGTAGATTCATATAGTTTATATAAATGTATGTCCGTGTGCATGTCTCATCAAGTTGTCTGTTGATTTGTGGTGACTCCATGGATACACAAAGGGAATTCTGTCAGTTCTTTATTCTGAAATATAGCCTACCTGGTATTTGTTGGTGGTCTCCATCTAAGTAGTAACAAGGGTTGACCTTGCTTAGCTTCCAAGGTCAGATGGAATCTGATGCTTTTAGAGTTTTTAAGCAACTAAAAATGGCTGAGATTATGCATCAGCAGATTATGATGCCAGTGTGCCATTGCTGCATTATGTTTCTGCCCCAAAATTTACCTTTTAAACCTGGCAGCATCCCAACCAAAGGGTTTCTGAGGTGCTGCAAATTGGGGACTCTGGGAAATGACACCACAGTGCTCTCCTGTTTGTGGGGCACATTGAGAACAGCCAGCTGGAAAAAAAACCCTTTTTGTTCTTGCCATAATTGCTTTCTCCAATGTGTCCCACAGCAGGGAGAGCACTGCAGGCTGATTTCACATCCCAATGCCCTAACTTTTTGCAGCAGTTCAGAAACTCATCACTTGGGGTGCTCGTAGTCTGAAAAAAAGGTTTGGAAGAGGGGTCACATTCATTCATTCGTTACTGCAAATGTACATATATTCCAAAAGTTACAAGATCATAAGTTCGGTTTATGATCTGGGAACTGTAGAACAAGTTGCTAGCCTTTCTATAATCAAAATTTGTATGCATACAATGCGCTTCCCTTGACTGGATGGCAATTCCCTGTCATTGAGAGCTAGATGTGACTATTTATTTCTTAGCTTTGATGGATTTTAAAAGGAGCCGTTCAGGAGATTTTGCTAGGCTTTTTTGAAACATCATTTTTCTCTGGGAAATTATAATGATAAACCATATTTTTCTCTCAAAGGCAAGAAAGCTGGTTCACAGCATATCTTGCGCTGCTCTGTGCCCATGCACATTAATATGGATGGTTTTGCAAACTGCCGTTAGTACATGCTTCTCAAATGATGATAAAGTGGTCCTAAGTGTATATTGCCTATGCAAACATGGCGAGGCTTCAGCTTCACAAGAGGAACACATAATTAATTATATCAGATAGTTAACTTGCATGAACAGGAAGCTCATGCATAAGCCAAGATTCTACAAATCATTAATATTCCACTGAACAGACAAAGAAATTCTACTCTGCATAGGAAACCTGTTTTCTGAAAATAAGGGCTTAGGCTCAAGTTAGCTTGATGCGAACTTGAGTACATCAATCTGAATATTTTTTCATAATGTATATGAAAAAATATAGTACATTATATCAATCTGAATATGTTTTGTAATGAGAAATTGTGATTACATTTGAAAATAAAATAGGATACCCCTGCACCAGGAACTGAGAACCTTTGGCTCTCCAGAGACTTTGTGATATCATATCAACTCCTGTATAATATTGTTTAGGGAAGAGTATTTAGAAATCTCAGCCAGACATCTTTACTGCCTTGTCAAAATACACTCCTCTCCCCAAATTCCTCAACAGACAGCCATTGCAATTAAATGGAATCAAAGTGCTATAACTGTGTAGACTGAAAAGGCCCCCATACCTCCTACAGTCCAGTATTGGTTGCACTGGATTAGTACTGATAGGACTTTTAGACCAAAATTTCTGAGGGAGTAAGATTCCTAACACCTAACCTTAAAAAAAAAATCAAGTACAGTTGGCCATCCATAGCCTTGGATTCTGTATCTATGGATTCAACCATCCATGGCTTGAAAATAGTAAAATGAAATCCAAAAAGTAAAGCTTGATTTTGCCATTTTATATGAGAGACATCATTTTGCTATATCATTGCATATGATGGGATTCATGGATTTTCGTATCTACAGGTGGTTATGGAGCCAAACCTCAGCAGATGCTAAGGACCCACTGCATAGGCAGTCCCTTACAAACAAGATGGGTTTTGTAGGTTTGTTCTTAAGTTGAATTCTTGAGTTGAAGTTGAAGTCAGAACAGATACATTTTAAAGTGTAACTCTAGCCTTTTAAAAAGTTTTGGCTAGCATAGAGAAGGGTTAAGACCCCTGTAACATTTGTTTTACTTTCTGTGCCCCTGTTCAGAGGATTTCGCCTAACTTTCTGTCCTTGTGACAATTGGGTTTTGAAAAATTTGGGTTGTTGTGGAAACAAGGATTGGTGATAAAGCTTCAATGGAGACACCCTTTTCCCATCGTAACTTTTATGGGAGTGAATTTCCCTTTTGAAAGGTAGATTTCCTCTCACTTCTTGTTGTATCACCCCCATTTGTAACTAGGAGTCGTATGTAAGTTGGATGTTTGTAACCTGGGAGATTGCCTGTATATACTTTCCACAAATAAATATCACTCATTGTGCAGCTTAAAATAGCATCAAGAAAAATAAAATATCCAAAGCTAAGACTTAGGTGCTCTAGACCAACATCTTATGGAAAAGAGAACAACCACTACTGAATGAAAGAGGACACCGCTTTAAGAAAAGTGGGACTCCCAGAATAACAGGGAATGGGAGGCAGAATACATGGACTGAGAGGAAGTGGAGCCCTGGATGTATATGTCTGTATAGTGTATCTGTCCCTCTGTGCATGCATCTCTCTTTTCCTCTGTCTTACTGAAAGCTTTCAAAAGTATCAACATCTGGAAAAGTGCATATTTCAAGGAACACTGAAAAGGAATTATATGCTTCAGCACATAGTTTAAGTGTTTCCTCATGTTCTATAAAAGCTATCTTAAAAAGACTTCTTCAACTTCACCTTGCTTTAAATTAGGTAAAAGCTAAAGTAAGTAGAAATAATATAGGGAAACTTACTTCAAAGTCGAGGTCAGAATAACGTGATTTTCTTCTCTATTAAGCATCAGGAGAGAAAAAAACACAAACAATTGCATATTAGTTTGGATGAAAGAAACAGTATTTATTTCACAGAGTTAAGTAACAGAGTTACATCCTTCATAGTATTTTTAGTTTAACCTTTCATGGAACATTGGGGAGGATCCGGACGTAATCAACCTATTTAGATCCCATTGATTTAAACAGATCTAATGTGAGTGTGAACAGGCATAAATCCTATTCAGTGTTTAGTGGAACCATCTGCTTTCCCATTGTGCACTGATCTGACAAAAACAACAGAAACAAGAAAAACAAAAACAAAACAAAGAACCACTCTCACCTCTATACAATGGGTGCTCAGAATTTAGTAAAATTGACAAAGTTAGCATGGCTTTGGGCATCACCTTGTCATGGTAATCCTTCTGAACTGGGGTATTCTAAAAATTCAGACATGCTTTTGAATCAAAGGTAAATTTTTACAAAACGTATAAGAAATGCATGAGGATTTTCCACCTGTCTTACTAGGAGGTGAGACAATTTTCAAATTAAACCAACCATAGAAACCTGATCATTGTTGCCCATACATAGCACACAGCACTGGGTATCATCTGACAAGGAAGCCTTTCACTGTTGGCTAAACATGACCCATGTACAGATTTCAATCATGTTTTGGGGGACACAAATGTAGGACTTCTGTGCATGGGTGGACAGGGCTATAGGAGAGACTGATAAGTAAATGATGTGGTATGGGAGACAACTGTGTGGCCACAGTTGTCTCCCAGATGAAATTTCCTATAAGCATATAGCTGGATGTAAATATTAATGAGAGCAAATAGGAACCAAAGCAGCTTGAAGACTAACAGTACGTTTAGAATTCTACCTGCATAATATCACACATATACTACTTAGAAAATTCTGGTCCATTTTATAACTTATGAACACAAAGCATAGCAAGAAATGACAATTCATCTGATGAAAACAACACAACATAAGGCTGGGGTGGAGGTATTTGAAAGAAATCAGGAGAAGCAGGCCCTCCAAAAGATGTTGGACACTTTTAAAATAAAACATAGGCACTCTAGAAAAAAATATATTCTTCTCTGGTAAAGTTTCTTTTATTTATTTAAACATTTTTATTCTAAGTTGAGTTCCCTACAGTAGCTTGGATAGCAAGTGGATATGTAGCAAACCATTTGTAAATAGGAACAATATTGAAAAAAGTAGAGAGTGAACTGTAAACAATTGTTTTGTTAGCACTTGTGTATACAAGATATAATCGGTCCTGGATATTTGGTTCCAGGATTCCCAATGAATACCAAAATCCATGGATGCTAAGTCCTGTTATAAACAATGATGTCGTAAAATGATGTCACTTCTAGAAAATAGCAAAATCAACATTTGCTTTTGGAATTTTCTTGCAGAGAGCTGGATATTTTCATGATGCAGAGAATTTAATCCATGGAGATGGAATCCTTGGGTACAGACCAATTGTACACTGCATTTAATCCCCCCCCCCTTCAATGTTGTGCTACTGTGTAACAATTTCATCTCTTTACAACAGTGGTTCTCAACCGGTGAGTCCCTAGATGTTTTGGCCTTCAACTTCCAGAAATCCTAACAGCTGGCAAACTGTCTGGGATTTCTGGGAGTTGTAGGCCAAGTTACTTGGGGACCCATGGGTTGAGAACCACTGCTTTACAGTGTCCAGTATCTTGTGTACATTTGGTGGTAGCAATTGCAACAAAGTTCATTTCAGTTCTAGGCTGCAACACAACAAAATGTGCCAAAAGCAAGAGGATTTGTGTGAATATTTCTGCAAGGAACCATAATTGCTAACCTCCCTTTCACTGGCAGCAAACCACAATGAAATAAACACATAAATACTTGCCCCTGTGTGTTTTGTTTGGGAACAATTCAATCAAAGCTCCATTATAATGCTGTCAGAAAATTACTTACTCCTTGAGACCTACTCAACAGTAAACACTATTGAATTTTGCTGTACTTACTCTCCAATAGTGATATTCAAAATAATTTCTGAAATTCACAAGTACTCCCTGTAACAGTTTCCCTAGTCACACTCTCAAAGAGAGTTCAAAAGGCAGGTAGATGCATTGATCTACATCCACAAATTTGCTGTAGTGGTTTTTATCACCACTAGAAGATGGTAAAGTTAATGGGTCTTAATAGACCAGTCATGTATTCCAAACTACTTTGAATAAAAGTAGGAATAACTCATAATCATAAACCATAGTCGTGAGCATTAATCCCCACCCCAGATAATTACTGTGAGGGGAATAGCAGACGAGTTATGGATATGATTGTCTCCTATAAAATCACACGTGGGGAAAAAACCTGAAAACCCTGGACCTTTCTTTTTACAAACCCTAGTTTCACTATCCCATTGCTCTCCAGTATTCACAGGTATGCAATTTTATACTGCAGTCCTATTGATTATGTTTAGTGAAGTTCAGCATGGTGTCCTCCCAGGTCAGTAAATATCGGATTTAAGCAACTGAGTTATAAAAAACATCACTCGAAAAGCAAAGCCTGAGTTTTATTCTCTCTCTTTTTTGATTGACTAGAGAGAACATTTAAAAACAGTCCACCAAATTCAGGTGAGAGTTGGGGTAACTGAAGAAAGTTGAATAAAAGAAGAATATGATTTTACAAGATAGTGATTTGATGTGGGAACAATATCCATCAGATCTGGCTTTATGGCCATAGAAAGTAAACAGCTGATTCAACAATTAAGTAAGTAATTAACACTGTCATTAAAGAACTATCACACAACAATACATTTTTTTAATTAAGTGACAGCTGTCATTCAATTAAATGTGTAAAGATGAGGTCAGCTGAAATCTGAGCTTAAGGACATGGACCACAAAGTGGTCAGGATTAATTTTGTCCTGCTTCAGCTTATGAGCAACACATGAGTCCCGAGGCATTCCATGATGTATGTGGAGAAAAGGGTGATTAGGCTTATGTGCCCCCAAACCACCAGTGTCTGCTTAAGCTTTACAGTAAAAATGAGGTAACTTTCATTCTGCGCCAACTTCACTGCAGTGCAATATGTTTAGATAAAGGCCATGGCTGGAATGCAGCAGATGAAGTGCACCGTTCTCTAGATGCTATGACTCAGAAAGCATAGCCAGGGTAAATGTTGCAAGTTGCAACCCAACACGAGCCAGTATGAAGATACCCATTTAATTCGGCAGCAAAGTAAAGCCAAGTCTGTGTATTTTGGCTTTTGTAGTTGCACCCAATAAGACAACTGTTTATGAAAAGAAAGCAGTGGAACAGCCAATCCTTTGTTGCAGGATTCCAGACCTTCCCCTCTAAATAAATTGGGTTTGCACAAGAAAAAGGTGATACTGGGCAACAACTCCCCCCACCCAATAGGAGCTTATGCAGGCTCATTTTGTTGCACTGGAAAGGATCGAATTCAATGGTGAATGGTGCTAATATTTGCTCTTGTCCAGCTATTCAGTAGCCGCACAGTCTGCTGATCTGGGAGGGATGTGATGTTATTCTGGTTTTGGTTTTGGAGCAGGCCCGTAGCCAGGATTTTGTTTCGGGGGGAGCTGAGTTTGATTCGGGGGGGGGGGGGGGGGCTGAGTTCGTGAAAGAGGGTCTACCCTAGCAAACCTTTTGTATCGTTATCCCAATACCTCCATGCATATGGGATATATTGAGCATGGTGATCAGATCATGATATGAATAAACATAACAGTTTAAATAATGTACCAGTAAGAATTTCGGGGGGGGGGGGGGTGAAGCCTCCCAAGCTTCCCCTGGCTACATGCCTATTTTGGAGGTAGGAGTTTGGAAAGATGTGGTGAGATTATGGGCCCCAATTGCACAGTTGTTGTCATGCATTGAAGAAAATACACTATTTGTCCCAAAATGACCCAACATGCCCTCACTGGGGAAAGCTTATTTTCTGAGGATATGAACTGCAATAGTTTGATGTTAGAGTGAGAATCGCATTGAATGTTGTTATATGATTAACCTACAAATAAGCTCTAGAGGCCGAGTGCTCCTTCACTTTACCACTTGAAGGGAGAACTACTAATGAACCCACTTAATGACAACCCTCAATAATTTCTAAAAAGCTACAAGTAGGGCCGACGATAGTGATGGTTGAGTTGGGTGTTTTTTGAGTGCATTTGTCTAAATTAGACACAGCGAATTAATAGAATTTACTAAGCGTGGGTTGAATCATCTGGCCTCTGAGATGTTCTTGGGCTGCAACTCCCAACACTCCTGGTCATTATACATAATGGTGAGAAATGCTGTCAGCTGCCATTCAATGACACATAGAGGATAGCATATTGTTAACTCTGAATAAATCTTGACTTATTCAGCCATTGACTCAAGGATTTAGACCAGATGAATTAAGACTAACAATAAACTATAGTATGTTATTATGTAAGCAAATCTGTTGAGCCTTGGGTTGATATGGTAGTTCAAGGAATTAAAAACTTTTTGACTAACAGTGTTATGACCAAACTGGGGCAATTCGTCATTAGCTTTAGCTATGACTTAATGAGGCAAACTGACGGCAAGCCTTTGTTTATCAAGTTACTTGTTCTAATAAGCTGAAGCTAAAGTTAAGCAGGCTGACTTACCATGGCTTGTTGAGCTGCAGTCCTTATTTAATAATTGTAAAGTATTTTAGCTTTACTAGATCCTTATTATGTGGGTGTATGTTGGATTGATTTGGATTGATTACATTCTATTTAACTATTTGAATATCTTCTTTTGTTGTTATAAGTTCTTATACTGTTTGGAGGCACTACAGCTGCTTATCAAAGGACATTTAGCATAATGCCAAGTTTTAAAACTTTGTTGTGCTTTAAAAGACATTACAACAGTACCCGTAGTTTGCTTCTGATATGATAAATAAATAAATTGTTTTGTTTACTGGTTTTAGTTTGGCTGTTTATTGGTTATTGTTCATCTTTGGCATTGAATATTTGTCATTTTTGTGTTGGAAACCACCCCACAGGCATGTAGCCGGGGGGGGGGGGGATTGAGGGGCTTGAGCCCCCCCCCCGAAATTCTCATGGTGGTTAGCAAAAAGACCTTACTGGTGCATTATTTAAACTGTTATGTTTATTCATATCATGATCTGGTCACTATACTCAATATATCCCATATGCATGGGGGTATTGGGGTAATGATACAAAATAGGCCTGAGTAACAACGCAAAAATTTGTTTCTAAAATCGATTTGTAATTGGGGTGTTTTTTTGTTTCGATATTTAAAATAATTACAAAATTTTCCAAAAAAAAAAGTTCGGTATTTACGAAATTTCGTAAATATTTACAAAACATTTTGTAAAGATGGCGCCCTTTTTTTTCAATATTTTTAAAATATTTTTTAAATTTAATTATTAATTTAGTAGAATAGGGAGGAGAAATTATTATTGAGGGAAGGCAGGCACTCACTCTGGCGGGCCCTCTCGCTCGCCGCTCGCTCGCCGCTCGCCCTCTCACCCTCTTGCTAGGTTGGGTTCCTTCCAGGAGGGGCTCTTTTTCCCAGGCTGCCAAACTACAACTCCCAGGATGCTACAGCATTGAGCCAATGAAAGAAAGAGAAGGAGACCTCCCTCTCGCCCTCTCGCTCGCCCTCTCGCTCACCCTCTCAATCGCCGCTCGCCCTCGCCCTCTCGCTCGCCCTCTCGCTCGCCCTCTCACTCGCCCTCTCGCTCGCCGCTCGCCCTCTCGCTCGCCGCTTGCCCTCTCACTCGCCCTCTCGCTCGCTGCTCGCCCTCGCCCTCTTGCTCACCCTCGCCCTCTCGCTCGCCGCTCGCCCTCTCACCCGCCCTCTTGCTTGTTCAGCCGGCGCCGAGAGAGGAGAGCTCCCAGCAAGCCAGGCGGCCATCTTACGTATTTCCGAAATGGACGGAAATACCAAATTTTTTGGCGCCTGCCATTTCGATATTTAAAAACACTTCCAGGTTTAAAAATAAGTTTTGTAATCGTTTCGTAATTCAAAAATTAACGAATTTTTTAACGAATTACGAATTAACGAAACGAATTGACCAGCCCTAATACAAAAGGTTTGCTAGGGTAGACCCTCTTTCACTCAGACTCAGCCCCCCCCCCAGAAACAAACTCAGCCCCCCCCCCCAATCGAAATCCTGGCTATGGGCCTGCCGCCCCGAGTCCCCCTGAGGAGATGGGACAGGTTACAAATAAAGTTTTATTATCAATATTAATCACCATTTAAGATCTGATAAACCACGATGAGTTGAAATGGGAAGTGAAAGCATGAGAAGTGAGGGAAGCATGTACAAATCTGAGTCTGCTTTAGATAATGATGACATACATTTGATTGATATGTCTAAATTCAATATCTGGAGCAGCTGCAAATAAAATGCTGAATATTTTGGGTGATTTTGGTTTCAGTATATTTTTAACAGGAAAAACAAGACAAATTAATAGGTAAGACAATACCGAAAGAACCTAAATAATTGTCCTACATTAGGGGAAAGCTGGAGCCATTTTTTGTTAAATTCATGAATCCCTAAACATTTGTGAATAGTGGTGGTGGCAACCTAGCACCCCTGAGTTTGGCAAATTTTATTATAGTTGAATTCTGCATAAAATAGTATTTTATGTCAGCTTCTTTTTTCAAAGGAAGTAGAGCTTACATAAAATAACACAACTCGGGAAGCTGTTGTTTGGGAGTGTCATTACTGTCACAGTATGGCATGCATTTTGATGGTAGCATAGGGAAGCTGACACAGCCAACTAACCTTCTCCTTCATTAACAATTGTCATGGGAAATATTTAGACAATGTTAAGAAAAAGTAGTACTGTATATGTCTATTAGTGAAAATAGGAACCATGTCTATATTGTTCAGTATTGGGAGTCTTGGAGTTTCTTCACATGTTACAGTATAGGGTTGTAATTCTTCACTAAGGTTGATCTTGGAGGAAGCAATAAATAGTATTAACTATTTTATTCCCATTGCAAGAATTTCACCAAAATGTTTTCTCTATGCAAAACAAATGTGTGCAAATTTTATGAAAATTACTCATGTATAAGCCTATACATTGTTGTTAAAACTCCCCCTCCCCCCCCCAAAAAAATCTGGGTAGGCTTATCCATGAGTCAATATAAGTAGTGTACCTTAACTATTTTTTTTAAAAAAAATCATCCCTTTCTTTGAGTAGAGTGGGGAAAGGAAAGAGCCCAGTCCTTTCTAGGATAATGTAAAAGAAGCATTGATCAATTCAATCTGCCCATGTTCGGCCTTTTTGAATGCCTGGGCAGAGAAGCAGAAGTGCCAAACAGGTATGGCTGGCCTTCTGAGGCAATGGTGGCACTTTCCTCTCTCCATGGAAGAATCTTCAACTTACCTACATGCTATATCAAAATTCATAATTTTGGCCCCCAAATCTTCCCTCAAGGATATATATATGAGAAGTCCTGAACAGAGCCCCCAGTGGCACAGTGGGTTAAATCCTTGTGTTGGCAGGACTGAAGACCGACAGGTTGGAGGTTCGAATCTGGGGAGAATGTGGATAGCTCCCTCCGTCAGCTCCAGCTCTCTATGTGGGGACATGAGACAAGCC
Organism: Anolis sagrei; assembly: GCF_037176765.1. NCBI lineage: Eukaryota > Metazoa > Chordata > Lepidosauria > Squamata > Anolidae > Anolis > Anolis sagrei. The sequence continues at coordinate 114,013,046 of NC_090021.1, forward strand.
TCCCACAAAGATGGTAAAACATCAAAACATAAGGGAGTTCCTTGGGCAACATCTTTGCAGATGGCCAATTCTCTCACGCCAGAAGCGACTTGCAGTTTCCCAAGTTGCTCCTGACATAAAGAAAAAAGTCCTGAATTGCAAAGATTCTAATTAGTCCAGCCATTTTCTCACCAGAGTTTTACAATAGTCAAAAAAGCTGTTTGTGGGTTGTTGTTGTGGTTTTTTTTATTGTTTTCTAAACATTTTCAAATATATTTTTCCTCCCATTTACAGTGTTCTACATAAAAGGCAAAAGTGATCGTACTCTGCAGTGAAAGCCCGGGAAGTCACCAGAGAATTTGTGTTTTGAATGATGCAAGCAAATGAAAGAAATGCTAGCCCCCATCCCACCCCCCAAACATGATTTAATAAATAAGGGGTCATAATACAGCCTGAGTCATCTCTAAAGGCAAAGAGAATCACTGGTTGAGAAAGGCAAAATGTCAAGACTAATGTAGCCACAAACAGATACATAAGCGAATGGCTGAATTAATAAAATGCAGCTGAAACAAAAGGGTAAAAGAGCTATCCAGATCTTAGTCTAGGGGAAGTATTAGACATGAGTAAACACCCATTAATGACAGTCATTAGGCACCTATTAGGGTAGTTGGTGCCCAAGCTGTTCATTAAGAATAATGACATGAAAGTGAGAAAACAGTAGCTAGGTTGAATTTCAGATGAGAACATTACCATTAGTTGATTTGTAGGAGACAAAACTGGACACAGACTTACTACAATATCTGGTTGTTCAAGCTGTATGAGACTGAGGGAAAGGGGGTGTGTGTGAGATCTATTCATATTCCAACATTGAGAGAAGATGGCCTGATATCACTTTTCTACCTTGTCTGTTTCCTAGGGGCCCTTCCACACAGCCCTATATACCAGAATACCAAGGCAGGAAATCCCACAATATCTGCTTTGAACTGGATTATCTGAGTCCACACTCAGATAATGTGGGATTTTCTGCCTTGATATTCTGGGATACAGGGCTGTGTGGAAGGTTAAATGATAGTGAGAAAGCCCAGATCAAAGCTGAAAACCCCATATGCTGAAAGCAGGCGCAGCGGTGGGGAGAAGTGAGATGAAGAAAACAGCACACGGGAAGGAAGACTGCAGCAATAATTCATTTTGAGTCAATTTGGCATTGAACTAATCATGTAGAGCTTTCTCTGTATAATTCCAGAACAACTTTGAACTCTGTTCGCTGGAGGACGAAAATAGAACAGCGCTGAAGGATAATTTTTGTAAACCAACCTGCATTAAGCTGCTGGCAGCACGAAGATGCAGCTCCCACCCAATGACTAATGCAATCCCTCTCCTTCAACTAAAACAGGTTGGATGATGCCTACTGTGTTCCCAAGTCTAATCAGCAACCTGATTAAACCTGTTAAGACAGTGGTCAGGACACACAAGGCATTGCAGGCGCTAATTGAAACAAGAGATACAATGTTCTGGTGGAGCTTGTATCTATGTTTCTGCTTATATAAATCCTGATTAGCAATAGTTTATCATTTGCTCTGAGATTAAACTTGACATCCAGCATCTCAGCCCGGGAAGAGATTTCCTTTCCACTTCAGAAAATTAAAGGGGGGAAAAACCCATCTATCCTCTTTTGCCATTTTTAGAGATTTAACAGCACATTTGAACAGGTGATTTGCTTCCTTACAACTTAAATATCCTTTAATGTGCCTATCCCTTTCTTGGGAACACAGCTTATGTGGACTGAATATAAGATTTGCAGTCTATTAGTCACTAATATAGGCTAGGCATAGTGGAGTGATGTGGCATGAATAAAAAACACTGCACCTCTTGATGGCTGGAAGGTATCTAGCTATTTTATTATACCGAGTTACTTTACTACATGTCTGAAATATATATGGTGGGGTACACCAACTGAAAACTTATTGGTGCCACATAGGAGAGTTCCACTTATCTGCTTACACAAGAGACTACAAACTAATATTTTAGAAATGATTTAGACTTTACTTTGGGATACAAGCAGCAGTAAAAGTCTAAAGCTGGTGAATGATGGCAGTCAGGAAATCTATGTTCTGTCAGTCTTTTAAAAATGTTACAAATAAATATAAACATCCATCAAATTGTGGATTTTTGTCATAAAATGCTTTCACAGACGCTTTGCCTTTTTATTTGAATGCTCCACATATTATTCATTGACTTAGATCAATAGGTAGAGCCTTGGCGGGAAGGTAATGGCGCTCCATGCAGTCATGCTGGCCACATGACCTTGGAGGTGTCTACGGACAACACCGACTCATCGGCTTAGAAACGGAGATGACACGACTACACTTAATGTCAGGGAAAACCTTTACCTTATTATGTAGATAGGATTTATATAGCATCATTGACAACGTATTGCATTCCTGGGTCCTCTGTGTCGCCCTATCATCTATTCCCTTTGTAACAGAATGCAGTCAAGACACAGCTTTCTCAAAATGAACAGGGAAATTTATATTGAGACTTTTAAGGGCTACAGTGTCCTTAATCAAGTGCTTCTGGTTTGCCATTTCAGAGTCTTGTATTATTCCCTGCTGTTTTGATGAGTGTTTATAGTAAAAAAAGTTATAGGAAGAAATCAATATTTATGGCCCTCTGTTATCCTACTCGACAATGGCAAATGGGAACTGACATTGAGGAGTGATTAGGAAAGGAGATTCAAGGAATAATTACTAATCTATTCAAAACCAGTCCTTCAACCATGCTAACCAGAAAGCAATCCAACAGGAGCTTTTAATTAGCATCGGAAAAAATACTTTGCTAAATAGGTTTGCTTTATCAAAAGACATATAATGAAAGGTGTACGGAACCATGCTTTTAATCCCACTCCCAGCTAATTGTGCAAAAGCATTCTTTCAATCCTGGTAAAGGGCTCTAATGCAGGAGGACTGATGATCGAGGACAAGTAAATGACTCAAAGGCATTCATACTGAGTGTGATTATCCTGAATAACAGATTCTGATTGTAATTGCATGAATTAAGAATGGATTTCTGAAGTGCTCCTCATGTCTTCATGTAACCCTATTCCCAAATGCATTTGCTATCAACTATCTTATCTCTATAAAAACCTCCCAATTCCTCACTTCCAGAAATATACAACCTATCCTTTCAGCATATTTACAAATCCCTGAAGAACAGGTGCAGTTTGACATATAACTGATTTACATTCAGACATTGATCTGGGCAACATCTAAATATTTAAAGGCAAAGGGTCTATCCACCTATGTGTGTGTGTGTGGGCAGCTGGCTAATTGTTTTATGTCCCTTGCACACTGCATTGATAATAGACAAAACTACTGTATTTACTCAAATATAATGTGCACTTCAATTTAGAAGGTGCACATTACAAAAATGGATTTGCTATTGAATGTAATGTGGCCAATGATGCACATAGTGCCTCGGGGAGGAAGCAGCAAGAATAAGGCCATTTGGGAAGCAACCATCCCATATATTGTCAAAGGCTTTCATGGCTGGAATCACTGGGTTGTTGTAGGTTTTTCGGGCTGTATGGCCATGTTCTAGAAGCATCACAACCTCTGAGGATGCCTGCCATAGATGCAAGTGAACGTCAGGAGAGAATGCTTCTAGAACATGGCTATAGAGCCCAAAAAACACTTTTGAGAAGAATGAGCTACTGTTTTTCCCTGAGGATATCTGGGTACCTTAATACAAAGGCAGTGAGGGGAGACCTTCGTTCGCTTTCCTACATCATTAAAAGAAAGATATGTACTTAATTTGGAAGCGCCTAGCAAAAATCTGCATTTCTTTCAGACTGTTCACCCTCTTTTCATTTATGAATCAAAAACACGTGGGAAGTCACTGCTTAAAGTAATTTGCTTTAAATGAGAACAGTTGTCTGTTTGTGCTCCTTCAAAGCACAACCCGGTTCAAAAGGATGCAAAATGATTTTGTCAGGAAAACTGAACACTTTGAACTGAAGAAGTACACTCCAAGAGATTTTCTCTGAAGCCAAGGAAGTTGAACCAGCTTCAATCTGTTGAGATGGAAAATGGCCAGATGAGAGCGAGCTTGTAAAAAAACAAGCAAACAAACAGACAGACACCGGGGCTGTGATGGCATGCCAGAAGAACTTCCTAAGATTTTAGTTAAACTACAGCTGATGGACAATAGAATATTGTGTTTGACTGACACTTATACTTAAAACCAGATGGAATGCAAAATAATGGCTTGTTCTCACTGAGTCTTCATTTTGGCTTGCCAGCCTTGTGAGGCAGAGATGAACATACTCCAAGCATCAAAACCTCAGGTTTTTTGATGAACCACTGTAGTTCTCTGCTAGTGAATGGACCTGATGTTTCGGACAACCACATGTATACTCAAAATAATAGGATTCACTATTACCCTTACAGAACCCCCGGTGGCGCAGTAGGTTAAACCCCTGAGCTGCTGACCTTGCTGACCAAAAGGTTACAGGTTCAAATCTGGGAAGTGGGGTGATCTCCCACTCTTAGCCCCAGCTTCTGCCAATCTAACAGTTCAAAAACATGCAAATGTGAGTAGATTAATAGGTACTGTTCTGGTGGGAAGGTAATGGCGCTCCATGCAGTCATGCCAGCCACATGACCTTGGAGGTGTCTACAGGCAACACCAGCTCTTTGGCTTCGAAATGGAGATGAGCACCAACCTCCCAGAGTCGGACACGACTAGACTTAATGTCAAGGGGAAACCTTTATCTTTACTATTACCCTTGGTTTCAAGTACCTGGGGGAAGGGGTTAGATGTGGAACATATTCCCTGTGGATATGGGGATCATACTGTGCACATTTTGAAATGCGAATGAATAATACTTTACTCAACATGGAAAATATGTAAATTAAATTGATTGCATAAATAAATGCATTTATCGGGGAAACATGCAATGAAAAAATGCACATGAATTTCCAAGTGACCGTTCTGCCCAAGTACTAAGTATGTTGATGAGGTGGCAGGTTCAGTTTTAAAGATGTATTTTGGGATAAAAAGAAAGGAGGGAAAATGCTGTCCAAAGTAAAGGTGGGTAGATAACCATATGAACCAAGTTATTGAAATGCAGTGTGACTTTGGCCAAGAACCAGAAAGGGATGTGATAAACTGGCCGAGAGTGCACTCATTAGGCTGGAGCGTTAACTGGTGTTAATTGTAGCATGCCAGGAAACCACTGCCTCTGTTCAACCTACTGTCAAAGGACTATAATTTGTGGAAATAATTGAGTTCTACTGAACTTGAAGATTGGAATCTACATTTAGTATTTCCAGTCTGTAGTTGTTTTCCATATCTGTGGATAGAGTATCCTTGGGAGCCACTCTGAGGCCCCTCAGGGAGATGGGGCAGAACATAAATAAAGTTGTTGTTGTTGTTGTTATTATTATTATTATTATTATTATTATTATTATTGATTTTAAATAAATTTGAGTGACTTCAGTTGCTTTATACAGCTCTGATGGTATACAATCTATTCCTAGTGATTTATTTCTCCCAAGTGCTTCGAGCGCAGCTTCTACATCACTTTCAAAAATTTTAAGTTCATGTTCAAATGGTTGCCCTCCTGAGGTGGCATTGGTATTTTCCCTTCTCCATGGAATAACCCTCAACCTATCCAAGAGTCATATCAAAATCCTTAATTTTGTCCCCCAAACCTGCCCTCAACCTATACAAGAGGTTGACCTATATAAAAGGCATGTAAGGCAGCTTGCTCATTCCAAGTATTGCAATGTTTATGCATCCCATTTCTTGATTTACATGCCTAGGTTCACTTGATTCATGCTTCCATGTTCTGATTGTGTAGCTCCAATCTTTCCTTTCAGCTCGAAGCACTGCAGCAACTGATTGTCTTTTCACCTTGAGTTCAGTTGCATCATTAGTCACAGTGCTGTTCATAGCTGTCCTATGCTGTGCTCTAGCAGCTTGTTGAGCACCATCCTTCCTTGGAGTTACATTTTCTGGTGAAAGCTCTTGCTTCATTTTGGGCTGTTTCATGATAGGATTTTCATGGTAAAAGGCATTTAAGGAGGATATACCACTTCCTCCTTCTGTGCATTACTAACATGTGTTAGCTACAGTGCCATTGCTGATATCTCTGAGAGATCTGATGCCCTTCACTACTGCTGTTACCAAAAATGTTTGGCACATATAGGGACTCTATCACACTGGGGAGAGGGGGAAGTGTCATATTACCATGTTGTTATGTTCCATAGTCTTGTAAAAGACAGCCTTCCATTTCTCATTCCTCTTCACACATTGTCTTTTTTCACAGTTTAACCAAAACTATCAGGAATTCAGATTTATCCCATGGGCCAGTGTAGTCTCTGCCCATTCAATTTTAAAAAGAAAAAACCTTGGGAAATAAACTTATGGTATACTTGACTTTCCCCTCCAATCCCAAGATCCAAGCTGATCTTAAATATGTCACCACTTGAGGAGAAATCTAACTTTTCCATCCCGATACTCTGTAATAGACCCAAGCAGCTGGTCTTACACCAGACCCCACTAGGAGGGAAGCATGACTTTCCCCTGTGTTGGGTTCAAAATATATTCAATTTGCAGAAAGACTGCATTGTATTTTACACTGAAGCAACACATAAGGCCAGTCAAGTTAATCCAAATATGTCTATCCATATTAGCATGGTCTTCCGGCAGCACCATGAGAATTGTGATAGCATCTGACTTCATATAGCAGTAATGTCTATCTTCCCTCTGTTCATGGTTCTTAGGGTGCAATTGAACCATTTATCAGGACAGGATGGAAATGTATTTCCAATGACTCATATTACAGAGTATCGTTATAAAAATTGACCTACATTTTCTGCAGCTGGGGTAATTCAGCAAGGTCTATTTGATGCTTGGAGCAAAAATACAGGATCAAAGAAGAGGCACTAAGAATTCATCAGATTCCTTTCTGAACTAATATTTGATTGCTCCAATATCCCAATTTCTGCATGTTGAAGCTGAAAATGTTTTGAGTATAAATCATGCCCAGAAAAGTAAGACTCATCAGAATCCCCACTGAAAATGGCAACTAGAAAGTCTATTTGTATTATGGTAGTTTAGTAAGTAATTTTGAAGTTAAACAATTCCCTTAATTACCTTGGCAATCTTTCCTCGCTTTTATTATGCATTCAACAATCCATGGTATTGCATTTTCAGATTTTAAAATTGATGAGTGGAAGCCACAAATCACACAAGTGCCCTTTACTGACATGACTAATTAATTACATGGAAGTGATGATAAAATGGCAATGTAAATTATGCAGAAAGCTATCATGATAGCAGAGGTTATGATTAGAATGAACATTGGGGAACAGAGCTTTCTGGCATCTGTTCAGTGCCATGTTTAATGGCGGATTCTGCCTAATGGAAGCACCTCACTTTTCAGAGAACTGAAAATTCCTGCAGATGTGATGAACTGATCCAGAAGTGGTGTGAATGGGCCACCAGTATACAGTACTTGTTTCATTTCAATGAAATGAAATTAGTGAAGAGTCTAAGGCTGGCCTGCACAACATACATCCAGATGTGGCTTGCAAAGGCCTTTTGTGCAGCCCATGGGTGGGTCTGGGCTTTTCCTATGCTGGCCCATGTGAAGGGCAGACCAGAAAAGGAGAAGCCCAGGCTTTTTATCAGCCTGGCTGCCTGTTGAGGGAGATCTCCTAGCTATTGCCAGCAAGTGCACTAGTGGGTGAAGGGTCACTCACTCGTACGCCTGCCAGAAAGAGCTGTGGGGCCTGCCCCTCCCCTCCACTGAGAGCTATAGCTATGGAGAACTGCCTTGCCCAGCATAGGAACAGTGCGAGGCAGAGCTTCCCCTTTCGCAGAGAGGAGGATGGCCCACAGAAGGAGGGGTGGGCTGTTGGTCCTTTACAAACGCTAAGTTGTGTAGACCTGATCTAAGGCCAAGATCCAACAGAATTATTATTGCTTGCATGATGATCTGGTATGTAAGCAGTTTTATTTTATTTTATTTTTTTGCCCTTTGTGCAAAGAGGAGGTGGTGGTGAAGAAAGGGGAAGGCTGCCAGTTCTGAATCATCCTTGGAAGCAAGAAATGGCCATCTCTCTATTTCCTCTTCCCCCAGCTATCACCATTGTCAGCATTACTATCTTTCATTCCACCATATATGTTCTCAACCTGTGAGTCCCCAGATGTTTTGGCCTTTAACTTCAAGAAGTTCTGTTATATATAATGATGCTGGAAAACGATGTCACTTCTAGAAAATGGCAAAATCAACATTTGCTTTTTGGAATTTTCTTGTGGGGATATTTTCATGATGCAGAAAATTTAATCCATAGATATGGAATCTTTGGGTACAGACCAATTGTACACTACATTTAATTTTGTTTCCTTCTATGTTGTGCTACTGCGTAAATATTTCATCTCTTTACAGCAGTGGTTCTCAACCTGTGGGTTCCCAGATCTTTTGGCCCTCAACTCCCATAAATCCTAACAGTTGGTAAACTGGTTGAGATTTCTGGGAGTTGTAGGCCAAAACACCTGGGGACCAACAGGTTGAGAACTACTGATATACAGGATCTTAACCAAGAAATCCCCCTTTCTTGTGCTTGTAGTGCCATTGTGGATACAGCAAAGTTGAGAGCCATTTGCTACACTTGTGCTCAAAAAGGTCCTAAGTTTAGTTAGTGTTTGAAAAAAGTAACCATTCCCTTTTACATTATTCAGTGTTCCTTACTCCTAGATAAGTGTGCAGAGAATTAGTCTCTGTAACGTTTATAAACATGTAAAATTATATTTGACATTGATATTAATGTTTTTAAAAGTCTCAGTCAACCAGCAACCAGGAAACCAGTATTTCCCTTCAAGTTACTAAACATTATAGAAACCATTCACAACCTTTACAACCTCTTTTTAATGGTATACCATACTTGGGAATTGAGGGTCAGGATCACTGGGTAATACGAGGGATACAAAACATAGGAAGCCGCCTTCTAATGAGACAGATCACTGGCTCATCTATTTCACTGCTTTATTGCACAGGCTCTCCCCAATTGGCAGCACCTCTCACATCATTGTGGCTTTTGAACACGGCACTCAAGTCTTGGAAGCACACAACCTAGGCAGAACACTAACATACACCATTCTGTTGAAAATTTTAAAGCTTACACCTAGACAAGGCTGATTAAACCCACAAACCGGTTGCCACCATCTCATGGCATAAGGAATGGAATATGAGAACACAAGGTACCACAAATGATAAAACTACTATGTGTCAGAACTGAAACCCTTGCCTCTGAATGTAGCCAAAGCAACAACCCATCATTAATTACTTGACATGACAGTAGCAAGAAATCAGCATACTTTTCACCAAGTACTGACATATTCTCTCCAGAAAATAGCTTTGACATTTTTACCCATTTTGTTCCCAGAACCACCATTTCAAGAGACAACTTGTTTTATTCACTTTCTGACATTATTTGCTTGTAGACCTTGGCACTGAGGACAAAACTGCATTCTATAGTGAGTCTCTTTTTGTGTCCTCTAGGCCTCTTTTTGTGTCCTCTAGGCCAAAGTGTTGACATTATTAGGCGTGTTGTCTGAAAATCACTGCCACCTAGCAACACTTGCCCTAACAGGGACAAAATATGACTGCTGTAGTGAATTTCAGACAACTCCCCTAATTATTCCAGACACACAGATAGCCTAAATTGTATTGGTCATCTGTACTGGAGCAGACTCATTAAATCAATTATTAAGTAGTGAACCAATCTGCTATGCATTAAAAGAATCTACTATAGCTAAAATGAAAAATGTAGACCAGTGTGTCCCAATCTCAAAGGGGGCAGAATCACCAAATGCGGATAATGAAAATCTAAATCTTTTTCCTACAGCTGTTTTCTCTTGCCCTGCTGGATGATACCAAAGACTCATTTGCTGCAGCATCCCACCCGTGACCAACTAAATGCCTATGGTAAGCCCCCAAGAAGCACATGAGGACAATGCTTCCACAGTTCACTAACCCAAACTGATAGTTCAGTGGTCTGGTGCCTCTGGGCTTCAGATGGTAGGCAACCTTGATTATTCTGCCCTCCATGAATTTGGAACATATTAATGGACCACACTGATATGATTGTGTCTACAAAGCCTCTCTCATCAAATCAGTGTCCTACTAGAAGCATGTTGATTACTACCTATATGTGGTCTCATGCCAAGATATTCCATTGGTATGTGTGATAGATAGGCGTGTCAGGTTCAAGAATCATGACTATCTCTATTTAATAATCTTAGAACAGTATGACACATGCATTTAGTTTCTATATTACTGACCTCCAAAGAACTCATTGATATAGTCGATCCAGTTTCGCTCCTTGCTAGTCCTGTGCTATCATCCAATTCTGAAGCCATGAAATTCTTCACTGCTGTGCGGGGTTCAAAAGACAAGTTCTGCATGTGTTCCTGGGTAGGGAGATGTTGATCTAAACTCATACTGAACTGGTCCATTACACTGGGGCTCATACTAAATTCAGGATTAACTTTGTAGTGCAAAAGCCTTTCATGAGGCAAAGTGTCCATGCCTATATTCAACTTGCTGTCATCCTTCAGAGATGCCTGTGTGTTCATGGAGCCCCTGGGCATGACAATATAATCACTCTCCATCATTCGGTCCTGAGGGTGGACCATGTCCATATCTGCACCTCTCAGGTTGTCATCCGTACATAAATACACAGTCCGCCGCAATTCTGAGTTGTCCTTTTTTAGACACTGATTGGCCAGTTCGCTCATGCTCATGGGCATATGCATGCCTCCTGACTGCTGAATGATAACTTTAGAAATTATATTCCCAGGCAATGTTGAGTAGCTCATTCCTTCTGGGCTTACTGGCTTCTCCTCTTCATCGTCATTCAGGGAGATTCTAGAAAGAGTTCCTGTTATCGTTGCTGCTCGACATGGTCCAATGTCCTTATGGAGAACTGGAAATTGGAAAGCAGGAGCATACACTTTTAATAGGCCCAGGAGTGAGTATTTTCACTCTGGCTGCAATAATGTCATCATCCCAATTGAGGATAGCAGGGCAGGTTTAAACATAAATGTGCAAAAAAGTTCTCTACATGTAGCTTCTAGCAACCCTAGTGAGCATAGCCAAAGGAAAAGAATAATGAGAATTGCTACCAGACAACATCTGAGAAACTTAAGTTGCTCACATATACTTTAATTGATGTAATAATACCAGATTATATCAAAGAAAGTTTTAGCATTTGAGTTTGCACAAGGAGAGGAAGAATAATCCTTAAGGAATTGTTCTTTTTTGTTCTTTTTTAATGGCTAAAATTAATAAAAACCCAGATACTACAAATTATAAACTACACAGAAGTATTCATAAAGATTACTATTCTATTAAGACATATGTAGTTGCCTTTCCATTCTCAATTAAAGAAGAGTATTTTGCCTAGAAGAAAGGATATGCATGAAGCAGGCTTGACCATTTAAACTCTCCTTACAGCGTAGTACTTAACTAAATGGAGAAAATCCATTTTTAAAAAATGGAAGCTGGTCATTACATTGCTTCTAAGCCACATGTCAAAATCACTTCACCCAGTCACATTCTATTAAATCTCTCATTTAAAAAGTCAAATTAAATCCCTTAATTTCAACCTAGAAAGTCTGCCTGAAACTATCCTTTTTCATGTTGAATATTTCAGCTTCTAATTATGAATCTTTCAAAAAGGAATACTACATTTACATGACTATTAGGGAGTTATTGTCAGTCCATACATTCTATTCACCTGGTGCTCTGCTGCCACCTGGGAGTGGCAAGAGCACCAACACAAGCATGGTTCATGGAGGGGATGGAGTGGTACACCATCTGGGCCATAGACTGGCATGTATCAGACCCAATCCATAGTCCACACTTCCCTGGAGCACCCCAACTTTTCCCATCATGGGGCCAAACTGAACAAATCCTGTTTCACCCATGATACTTACCAGAAATGGAGAAGCATAATGGGAACAGCCAGGAATAAACTCTAGATGAGTCTGGGTTATAATATCCATGTAGATGAGAACCCAGGCCCCTTCTACCCTATCAATTCAATGCAGATAATCTGGATTTTATATGGCAGTGTAGAAGGGGCCCTAGTCTAGCTGCATATAGGAACTGTAATGCCTGCTGGTTGGACTGTATCTTACAAGAAGCCCCCCCCCCCCCAAAGTCTGATATAGGTAGGTATTGTGAGTAAGATTGAGGTATATCACTCCTTTCCTTTTTGTATGATTTGGAGCTCACACTGATTGGGGCCTCTTCTACAATGCAATATAATCCAGATTACCAAAGCAAATAATCCACATTATCTGCTTTGAACTGAATTATATGCATCTACAAAAACATAAAATCGAGTTCAAAGCAGATAACCTGGATTTTATATGGCAGTATAGAAGGGGCCTGGCTTGGCCATGCGCATGAAGATTTCATGCAACTGAGCCTTCAGAATGTTTATTTATTTATTTATTTGCTTCATTTCTATACCGCATTTTTCAGCCTGATAAGGCGACTCAATGCGGTTTCAGAATGTTCTGCTAGTACCAGTGCAGGAATTTTCTTACATCCATTTCCCATAGCAAAATGTATTTTTTTGATATCAAGTATTAATAAGAACTTAAAAAATTACTTTTTGGGGGGATTAAAACTTCAATGGTCCATTGTCAAATGGATGATAGTTATTGGGAGTCTGGAAATAATAATTTAAAATTATACTTTTCTAAACTCAGATTTTTTTAATCCTTTTGGAAAAAAAGTACACATGTTGTAAAATAGCTAGGTGTGCCTGAATGCATATTTGACACTTTGAAGTGATGATAGCACATGAACTTCTACGTTTTCTGCATTTACATAATGATCTGACCACCTTACCTGACCGACAGGCAATGTCCACATCTTTTTCAAAATCTGTCTGTAACAATAACAAATAAAAGTCAGATAAGACAACCATTATCTGTCATCAGTTAAAAAAGTCAAACTAGATGTTGAATGACAAACATAGCTACTGCCTGCTCCTTCTCATCAGAGCTTAGAAATGTTACTCTTCTTGACTGCAGCTGCTTAAAGCCCTCATCCAACAGGTCTATTGCCTGGGGGAAATAAGACAACCATAACTGGCCATTATGATAGAAGATGCAGTCCAAAAAAAGTAACTTTCCTAATTGCTCGTAATATCTAATATAAGCAATACACACATGTTTTGACATTAATGACATTTTAGACATTTGTACAAAGTAACAGAAGGAACATTTAATTTTTTTTCATGTCAGGAAGGACTCGAGAAACTGCAAATCACTTCTGGTATGAGAGAATTGCCTGTCTGCAAGGATGTTGCCCAGGGGACACCTGTATGTCTGATGTTTTACCATCCTTGTGGGAAGCTTCTCTCATGTCCCCACATGGGAAGCTGGAGTTGACAGAGGGAGCTCAACCCACTTTCCCTGGATTTGAATTGCTGATCTATTGGTCAGCAGTCCTGCTGGCACAAGGGTTTAACCCATTGCTATAAAAGATTTTTAATAGCATTTAAAAGTCTTTAATGTATATGTATAGTTGATGTTTTCTCAAGTATATCTAACTAAGATCTTATTTTTCCATTTTTATAGCCCAGAGTGGGGGAAACTGTGGTCTTTTGAATACTGTTGAAGTGTAACTCTCTTCTGCACTGACCAGTAGCCATACTAACCAGGTCTGGCAGGAGATGGTGTCTAAAATAATCTGGTAAACCACATGTTTCCCAGTTCTGGCAACTCTCACTGTCAGCTTAATTACAACAATTATGCTGATTCAGAGCCTTATGTATACTTAATAGAGTACCACTACTTAAACTGGTACCTTTCAAAGGGGATTTATAAAAAAGGATTTGGGTCCTTGTTGAATTCTGTGGCCTGGAATCAGAGACATTTAGCGTAATATGTTTTGTGGACAATTGCTTCTATTGAAATCAAATGATAAATTGTACTGTGTCCCGGTGTTTGTTATGTTATGTCTGAAATGTGGGATTGCTGGAAGGTCTTTAAACATTTGTAGATCAATGACAAAAGGCATATTTTAATTAATAGTATTGCAAAATATAAAACTGAAGTAACTGGTAGAACAGCAACAGTAACTTTAGATGCCAAGAGAACAAAATAACGATTAGCAATTTATTTATATATTATGTGTTGATCAATAATGATGAATGGAAATACTGTACAGAAGAAAGAATGAAAAATGTCCTTGTATCTACCTAACTGGGTTTCCTGGTAAATTTAAAAGTAGAGCCTGCTGACTAAGTAGGCTTAGCAAGATGCAGGAAAAATTGGGTTATATCTACACTGTAAAATTAATGCTATTTGACACCATTTTAATTGCCATAGCTCAGTGTTATGGAATCATGGGTGTTGTAGTTTTATAAGGTCTTTAGTCTTCTTTGCCAAGGAGGTCTGGTGCCTCATCAAATTACAGATATCAGGATTCCATTGCATTGAACCACAACAGGTAAAGTACGTTAATTCTACATTGTATATCAAAGCTTCCCAAACTGTGTGTCATGACATGTTAGTGTCTTAGCTGCAGTATGTAGGTGCATCATATGATTGTAACGAGAAACCCCGGAGTCTATGTGAAATAATCAATACATCTTCTATTTTTAAATATATATAGAAATGAAAACATTTTGTGAGATATGTTGTGTCCCAATACATTTCATACAATTTATGTATGTGTCTGTATTTATTATAAGAGTTGATTTAGTCTCTGGTTGCTAGTAAATCTGAATTACTGTGTTGCAAAATGATGCATGTCTAAAAATGGTTTGTCACTAACAAGAAATGTTTGGAGAGCTTTGGTGTAGATGCATCCTTAAATATATGGATGATATCTTTTGTACATTTCTGAGAATGGCATGGTAATAACCACAGAGGTGTTACAACTGCATTTGCTGATAGTTTCTGAATGTGTGCATAGCCTACACATGTGCTGAGAACTTGTGTTGATGCTTACTTAAACTGAAGATCGATTTATGAAACTTCACAAATAGGTTTATTAAATGGTAGCTTTACTCCACTTAGAAATGGATGACTGTGCCCTGAATCTTATTATAATGCAAAGCCCATTATGCTGGTGGTTGCATATTTTGGAATGACAAAAGAGATGTCCAATACAGTGCTCATGGTACAACTGTTTGCACAGCCTCTTGCCCAGCTTTTTACACAACCAGTTGCAAAACCTCTAGTGAAACTGGGTTGTTGTAGGTTTTGCGGGCTATATGGTCATGTTCCAGAAGCATTTTCTCCTGACGTTTTGCCTGCATCTATGGCAGGCATCTTCAGAGGTCTGACCTCACAAACCCTGAGGGTGCCTGCCATAGATGCAAGCAAAACAAAGGAGATAATGCTTCTAGAACATGGCCATATAGCCCGAAAAACCTACAACAACCCAATGATTCCAGACATGAAAGCCTTCGACAATACCTCTTGTGAAACTCCTTTGGACAACTGCTTGGGCAAAGATATTGCCAAGACCATTGCCTGTGGGACTTCTACTCTGGCAGCAGTGCATTGGATTTTGGCATCTGTTTACTCAAAGTACAGGGGAACACCAAGCAGATTTTCAGCACAAGCAAAAGAATTCAGTAGAACAAAGTCATGCTGTTCTGGAAGGTGCCAGAAGAAAATTTAGTTGTATGATTATGTGACCCAGTCCTGTAATTCTGAATTTGTACTGCTACAAAAGACAGCAATAAGGATATTCCAACTCCCTGCCAATGTTGCTGCATTCAGAATTATTTCCTTTAACAAAACTTCCACACATGAGATTCAACAAAAACTTAACAACGTAGACACAAATACATAGATAAGCATTTTTAAACTACTGTTTTGACAGCATTTTCAGTGGTGTGCTGTTTTTTCAGAAGGCCCCACTCAAAAGAGTTTCAACTGTTCCATTGTGCATTCACAATGTGTACAAGTAATTGGTTGTTATGCAAAGCCTTGTTAGAGCAATTTGCCCACTATTAGTGCAGAATTCTAAGGGAGCTGCTGGGATTCAGAAGGCTTCATCTCTACTGCAAGCCTCTAACTATCTATACAAAACATACCATCTGCATACTCATTTCTGGTACTCCCTCGTGATACTTATTACAATGTTCCAAGCTATTGCAAAAAAGTCAGTGTGGAGTTGGCTTGACTTTAAATTCACTGGCACTTTAAAAATCCTACCTTCTTTAGGCTAAATAACTTGGCTGTTCCTTTTCAGAGAGTTGAGCTGTCTTGTCTATTACATCATTCATATACACAAACTGTAATTCTCTTTGATAGATCTTATCGTTGTGAAGTAAAGAAGAAATTGCTTCTGTGTTATCATTCCTTTTACTCCCATTCCCTTCAGTTGGAAAGGCCTTAATTGCCCATCTTTCCCTTTATTATGTGCTTAGCCCACTTGTGATCTCAAGCGTGCTTGCTTTGTCTGGTGTTACTCCCCCATCAACCTCCATCCTTAAAGGCAGGAGGACAAGAATGGGTCTGGGACCTGTGCAATTTCTAGCTAATTTTGCCACCTATGTCCTCAACAGAACAACCTGCATGTTACACAATTATTCCAATACAATTTTATTGTAACTACTTGACAACGTTCTGTAGAATCCCAAGGCTTGTAGTTTGGTGAGGAACTGAACCTTTCTGGTTGAAATGCTCCTCTTTGAAATGCAAATCCCAGGATTTCATTGGCTGAAACCCTAGCAGTTGAAGTTTTCTTTTCATGTCAGTTGCGACTTGAGAAACTGCAAATCACTTCTGGTGTGAGAGAATTGGTTGTCTGCAAAGACACTGCGCAGGAGACGCCCAGATGTTTCATGTTTTACCATCCTTGTGGGAGGCTTCTCCCATGTCCCTGCATGGGGAGCTTGTGCTGACAGAGGGAGCTCAACCCACTCTCCCCGGATTCGAACTGCTGACCTGTCATATCAGCAGTCCTGCCAGCACAAAGGTTTAACCCATTGCACCACCAGTTGAAGTGGAATCATAACAGTACATTTATTTATGGGAAAAGGGAGCCTGGATCACCCATACATCACAGAAGTATGTTTCATACATTCTCTTTAAGTCTATCTAGTAGAAGCTATGAAGGAAGTAAAGTTTTTGTATGTGTTTCACCTATTTGCCTTATTTCTTCACCCCAAATTAAATTTTAATACTTTAAAAGCCCGTGGATTTTGCATTTGACTGCATACTTTCAAGAGCTAAGAATTATTCCCTTGTGCTCTAGATCATTCATTCATACTATGAGCCCAACTAAAAAAAGCAATCATCATCATCAGGCTAAATCTATCCAGGGATACTGAAGAGTTAGCAGACATAAAATCCCATAAAACTTGGAGCTTTCCTTGAAATTCAAGAACTGAATGGTAACACAAAGATGCACCATAGATAACAGATTCTGGGCCTAGAGCTTGGCAGCTAGTTAGATAGCACTAGAAAGTTGGTTTCTGTACAATAAGTTGGAAGATTACATTTAATCTTTCTTGTTGGGTAGTAAAACACTTAAGGATGGCCCTGGCTAGTTGGAGGCTTCTGCACAATGTTTTAAAGCTGATTTTTCCAAAGTAAATTTTCTGGTTTTCTTTTGAAGTTTGGAAACTCTATATTGCATTGTATGGCAGTATAGGATGGCTCTTAATTGATATTTAAATGAGAACTTCAAGGTGCTGAACCTATCTTAGGAACCAGCCTGAACACTTTGAGTCCTTTTAAAGTTGATGCACAAAGCTGGAGCAGATTCATCACTCCAATGAGGCATCAGAACAATCAGCCACCACTGCACACATCGCACACACTTCCACCGCCAAATGATAAACTTATATTTTGACTTTTCACCCCACTTTTACTTAAAACTGTACATACTTGCTATGGTTATTATGTGGGTTTGGGTGTGCATCCAGAACTCCCAAAGAAGGATAAAATAAATACTAACCATGATCTGTGCATGTCCATTTGGAAATGAACTTGAAGAATCTGCATTGATTGGGTCTTGGCAGTTTCTTAAACGGCATCTAAATGCATCTTGAACCTGAAAAGCAAGAAGAAGCTTTCAGCATATCTGTATCTATATCTCTAAATATGAAGATTAAAAATGAAATAACGACAATACTTGAGTCATCTTTATTTTTTTCCATTTAAATAAGGTATTGTATAGAGTCAGCATATATAACACTATTTGTGCTAATGTAGTGGAATGAATTACTGCAAATGAGATGGTATCACAATTATATCGGACAGTTCTATATGTGATTACTCAGATTTAAGTCTAATTGAACTCAACAGGGTTTACTTCCAGGTAAATGATTATAGGATTACATCACAATCTGATTTGTATAAGCCATCCAAAATGGCTTTTTTAAACAACTCCTAGAGAAGAATAAATGCACTCAGCCTTAATAAATGTTATATTTAAGACCACTTGGAAAATTATCAAGAAGATATCCAGGGGCTAATTTCCATATAAATGAACTGGGGTCTATAGCCTAACAAAAAACAGAGTACCACAGCAATGGCACAACTGTAGTCAATAACAGAGGAACACAACAGCTCTATGGTAGTCCTATAAGAAATACGGCTGCCAAAAGCAATCTGAGCACTGTGTTCTCAAATGAACAAATACTGAACAATATTTTTTTTATACCCAGTGCTATATTTTGTTATTTTCCCAATACCATCATCATAAGGGCGACTGGTTTTAAGTTGAAATCCTATACTTACATGCCTCAGCAGAGCTTCTTTCTAACCAGACATTCACAGGATTTCACTATACATTGACTATATGCTGAAATTTGTCCACAAGTATTAAACTGAGAGTAAATGTTCTTCCTCCCAGTTATCTAGAAGAATTTGAATTTAAGAATACACCAGTATCATTTATTATATTCTAAAAGGGTACCTATCTTGAAATTTTCATAATTGGCAAACACATCTAAATGTTACTGATTTAATTGATTAAAAGACAGATGGTTTATCATCTCAGTGTAATTAGCTGACAAGCCTAGTCAATCTGTAATGAAGAGCTGTTTTTCATATGCACCAAGGATAAAGCAAATGGTTTTGAGAATCTTAAATTTAGACATTTCTACAGAAACTGAATGTGCAACTAGTGTACCAACACTGATATTGGGATTCGTTCCCCCAAAATATGGTCTATTCAAGGCAGATGGTGCTAGATGCAGAAGTGGGAGAGGAGGGATTTTGCCTTTCTCCAAAAGGGAATTTACACTTCCAAAAGTAATTTTCCTTCAATCCCAAATTGATAGCACTACAGAGATGGAGACACTGAACAATGTTCACAGCTAGAATTCATATTTGCTGTGTTTCCATTCCCTAGGAAGCTCTGACTGCAACATTTCTCTTGGTAGCTAAACTGTCTTTCTGCATGTTCAGCTGAAGTTTGGAGCTATTGCAATGCTAGAAATTTGGAGACAGACATTTGACTGGAGTCAGAAATCTCATTTTGACAGGGCAACGGCCTTCACTTTGCCACCCTGCACAAGTCCCCCGTGGCACATTTGTGTAGTACTCTGTCTCACAAATACACTTATTCCATCTCATTTGAAGAAAAGTAGAAGGTTTCTGACAGTCTGAACTAATCCTATTACTAAGCATAAGCAGAGTGAGGTGTTTTATACATTGGGCACATCATCCTAAAACACCATAAATTCTGGGTGTCATGAAAAGGCGTCCATTGTGAGTTATCTCATTTGCTGTTGTTTTTGCTTTCAGATATTAAGCAGTGAACACACGATGTCTTAAAAACCAAATATCCAGAATAACTAAGGTCCTCTCTATGATGAATGCAGAGACTGAAATGAATTTATTACATTGTACTAATTGTATATATTCATGTGTAAGTCTAGAAATTTTAGTCAAAAAATTGTCCCTCCCCAAATTGGGTTGACTTATCAATGGTTCAGTGTAAGTAGCACTCCTCTACTCTTATTAAAAAGGAACCATAACTGAGTTGAATGGCAAAAGGCAAGAATTTAAGTCTGTCCTGGGAGAACATAAAAGGAAGCACCAACCGGCTCCTTTCTCTCTACTGGCTCTTTCCCTTCCTTGCAGAATAAATCTCAATTTATCCATGAGTCATATCAAAATTCTTAATTTTAACCCCCCAAAACCTGCCCTTGATTTATACATGAGATTGATTTGTATGCGAGTATATACAGTATGTCTCGATCAGCTACCCCCTTCAGCTGAGAAAACATAACATTTTAATTTGTAGGTTTACAGCACCCATTACCAGGGCTTGGAAATAACTAGTTTAATTTAAGACAGCTTTGGTACACAGTGTAGGTGGTGATCTCAAGAGGAGGGAGAATTTAGATCACTAGAAAATGGAGTGGAAAGAATTGAACTTGAGGTTCCAGCTATTCCATGGAACAGCATTATACATAGCAGCTCGTGCTTCCTGGCTTTAAGGGTTCATTACTGCAGAGAAAAGGTTCTGCATACCTCAGAGATTCTCAAAATATTTCAAATTATTCTCTATTCACTAACTGAAAATCACTTTGCAGCCACTTGTGGGTACACTTTAGTATTGTGGTGAATCACTGCTCTCCAATTGGAAAGGATAGTCTATTCCATTTCTCCATTTTTCAATTCAAACATAAAATATGCAGTATTTGAATGTGTGGAGGGAAGACCGAAAGAAGTGGGATATACAGTAGTATTAACAACACTTAATTGAAGAAGCTATTATTCTTGTTTTATTAATTTATGTGCTGTCTTTCTCCTGATAACAAGACTAACTAGAGCTAACAATATATTCAAAACAATGCAAGTTAAAACAATTCAAAAGGAAAATAAAAATATAAGATTTTAAAAACCCAAATAATGTATAATTTAAATCATTAAATATTAAAAGAATTAAAAAGCAGCAATGTATGTGTCTCTGTGTACACACACATATATATCCACAGAGGGGTGGGGGAGGGAGGCAGCTTTAAGAGCCTTTAAAACAAGCTTTTCAAACCTAACCGTGTCAGTTTATAAAAGGCTGGTGGCACAAAAATGGTTTATCCTGAAGATGGAAAGAAAGCAAGGCAGGGGTCATCCTGGCTTTTCTAAGATGGGATTTTCAATGTTTGGGAGCAGCCACCCAGAAATGGCTCTCTCTCGTCCCCACCAAATGAGCCCGAGGATATAGAGAATCTTTTGATGATCTAAGGCAGGGGTTGGCCTTCCAAGGTCATTTACTCGGCCCCTGGTCTAAACTTTAGACTTAGGGTCACCCTAAGTCTGAAACAACTTCAGGTCACACAGCAGCAGCAGCAGCAACAACAACAACAACCTGAATTAACTTGACCAGCCAAAAGCAGGTCCACCATTCCCACTGAAATACTGGTAAGTTTATGTTGATTAAAATTGTTCATCATTTGGAATGCTGTATTGTTCTTTCATAATTTTTTTTGCAGTACAAATAATATATCTGCAGAATGCACAGGAATTCGTCCAGTTTTTCTCAAAATATAGTCCGGCCACCCAACAGTCTGAGGGACAGTGAACTGGCCCTCTGCTTTAAAAGTTTGGGGACCCCTGATCTAAGGGTTCTAAAGGGAGATATGGTCCTTCAAACAATCTGGACCCAAACCATGTAGGACTTTAAGAGTCACAAACAGCCTTTTGAATTGTGCCTGTAAATGGACCAGCAGGCAATGAAACTGTGGGAACAAAGGAGTTGTTATTAGATCCCATGCTTTAGGACAGCCTTCTTAAAGCTGGTAGCTTCCAAATGCACTATACTACAAATTACCCCATCGCCAGCAATCAATCCAATTGCAGTATTTATAATACAATACATCTGAAAAATTCTAGGTTCGAGAAAGCAACTTAAAACTGCAAAAACAGATAGTTTCACAGAGCTAATAATAAAGGGGGACAAAAAACATACAAGTCTCTGGAAATCCCATAGTTTCTTTTTTTTCTAACCTAACAATTTCATTAGCTATATCACACCATATTAAAGTCTGTTCTCCCAAATTTAAGAATGAATTATTTTCCCCAATTCCAAGTATCATCATTAATCAATCAATGTTTCAGTCTCGCATTATGAGTTGGGTATACCTTGAGAAAACATTCCCTTCCCTTTTTCTTGAGTGCTACTCCCTGTGTACACATAGCCTTTTAAATATATTGTGTGGAAGCATTTGTGCTGAGACAAGTTGAAACTTATTTAATATGCTGAACTATTTATACCTTGCCTTTCCATCTTAAAAGGACTAGAAAGGCGATCAAGTTCAGTGGGAGGGTGCATCACTTTCTGGCAAGTTCCATGTTGGGTACTTGGAACTTCCACTTAAAAGCATTGGAAAAACAAACGATGGGAAAATGCCTTCTGACAGAGATTTCAGAGAGACAATACTGAGCCAGAGACAAATTGTCTAGGCTGGTATAAGGCAGATTCCTATGCTTTCAAGACTCACAAAGTGACTCAACCTTCACTCCAAAACAACAGTGCTGCTTAGAACAAATTCTACCGAAAGAGATTTTGGAACAAATTGTAGCACAGCAAAACCTCCTCACTAAAAATAAAGAGACAGAAAAAGAAGTCACCACAGATTAAATATATATATATATATATATATAAACCCTACCTTCTGAACCAAGGAATGCATGGCACAAAGCTAATAAAGCATTTCTTAAAAAGGTATGCTCCACCTCTTATTCCACAGCTAAGAAATCCCAATTCTTTATGGCAATGGACACAAAAGGGGGCCTCTAAAGATGCGTGAAATTTTCTTTTTAGTTGATAAAAAAATTAAAATAATGAATGTGCTCAAATTGTAAAGGAGATTGATTCAGAAGAAATCAAATTGTCTATTGAGTCCCAGGGCTTGGAGTGAGTTACTTACAAAAGTTTGGATCTTAATACCTGTGAAATGCATCTTGTAATTGTGAATAGAGTTTTCCCTTCTTCTTTTGAGAGCAGAACCTTGTCCTTATCACATATAAGGAAGGCAGGTAATATATGTACTTTTTTTTGTCCTGAAAGTAACCGTATCTATTTGCCTTTCCATAAAGGGGGCAGGGACTTGATTTCAATTTGTTTTTGAGTAATTTTCCTAAATTCTGAAATGTCACCTTCAACTATGGAAGTGTGATTTTTTTTAAAACAAATACAGGATCAAGTGTATTTGTCATCAATACTGATGTTTTTCTCAGTGTCCAGGTAAGTATGCATGGCTTGAGTCAAATAGCCTGTACAGAGTAATACGCAGTTTCAGAGTAATACTACCCATATACATCTTTATCCTGCGAATCCCTTGTGACTGTATTTTGAAGAAATTAATTTTCAGACTTTTTTTTTCAGAGATAGTCACAATCACATCTGTCTAATCTGGAGGCTGCTGAGATGTGGCAAAAAGTAGCCAGGCTTATCTTCTCTAGAAAAAAATGGCAATGAGTGAACAATTCTAAGCTGGTAAAAGAAACTCCTAGATACTGAGACCACCTGGCTGTTCAAAGGTAGCAAAGGGCTCAATGGGACAGTAGGCCCTTGACATTTACAGGTTTCACTTTTGGAGATTACATTATTCACTATATACTTGCTAAGACTCTTTGGGTCTCCCAGCTTGATTCTGTGGTCAATATCTACCAGATCTAGAGATTCCAACAAGAAATGCCTCTCTAAAAATGTCTATATCTTCCTACATAATTCCAGAAGATGTTAACTACAGAGTCATACTGGATAATCTAGAGCAGTTGATCTTAAAGTGTGCTCCACAGAGCCCTTGGGGCTCTGTGAAGCATACTGAGGGGCTCCATGCTTTCCCTTCCCCCCTCCAAGTGTTCCCTCCTCTTTCCTTCTCTTCCCCCACCTCCCTCACCTCCCAAAGCTGTTTTTCCTTACCTTTATCACCACCCAGATCCTCCTCCCCCACTACTTTGTTTCCTTCCAAAACCCTATTTCTCTCCCACCACTCAGAGTGCTTTGATAGTGCTTTTCCTGAATGTAGAAAGGAGTTGAACTGGATTGCCTCTGGGGTTTCTGCTATGATGATGGCGATAATGATGACGGCAATTACTACTACTACTACTACAAAGACTGGGTGGTCATCTGTTTGGGGTGCTTTAATTGTGCTTTTCCAGCATGGCGGGGGGTAGGTTAAATTTGTTCTTAATTTTAAATATTGTATCATTCTTTCTTTCCTTTCCTTTCCCTTTTAGGCACTACAAATGGTATATGTGCAATATGCATAGGAATTTGTCTATGTTTTTTAAATTAGTTCACATAAACACTTCTCATTCATCTGCCACTGGCTTGGCCCAGCCCATCTGTCAATTTTTTTAAAGAAATGATGTTTTAAACAGTTTGCCCATGTCTGTGATATATATGCACACACAATATGTATAATATAATATAATATAATATAATATAATATAATAAAGATTTCTTGGTGCTCCACAATAAACTCTTGTTTCAAAAAGAGCTCAGTGGCAGAAAAAGATTGTGAGCCTCTGATTTAAAGAATCCTATAGAAATGTATACTCAGGTAACATAAATGTATTTCTTTATTTGCAGTTTGTTCCACTTTCATGGGCATTTGTAGGTCCTCTAGCATAGCATTATGGCTAACCTCCAACAGAAATTGACCACAGAGTTGAATTGAAGAGTCTAAAGATTCTAACAGAGGTATTTACTCAGGTAAGAAAATAGTGTGCTTTTTTCTTTATAGTTTTACCACTTTCCTATGCTCCTAACTTCAGTAAATGTGGAAAGATAACTATATCTGCAAACTACAAAAAATACTGAAATAAATAAATGCTATCTATGGGGATGGGAAGAAGGGAAATATTGGCATTTTGGTCTTTGTTTGCTGGCTTTCACCCAGAGGCTAAGAAGACCAAGAAAACAATTGTCCACCTGGTAAATGTTTCCCACAGGTGCACAAAAGCATGGCTTAGTATCATGTGGGAATGCTGAGTGAGAGAGTGAAAAGGAGGCGCGAAGGAGAGCGAAGGAGGGAGGGAGAGAGCTCTTTGCGATCTGAGCTCCCTCTCTAGAACAATGGGATGCTGGAACATCTTAAATACTCCCTTGCCTTCCCTTTGCTTTCTTCATATTGCTATATTCAAGCACGGATGATATTACATTCCTTTAAAGCATCTCCTTGCATCTCCCTCCCCCTGCCTGGCATGAAGCGGCAAGATTGTCTTGGAGCCAGACAGAGCAAGAGAGACAGATGTGCTGAACGTGCGGGTACCAAGGAAGTGGTTTCCTTAGCAACAGTAGCCAATTCAAAGCACTCACAAGTTGCCCTCTCTCCTCACGTGTATCTATCTATCTATGTGTGTGTGTGTGTATGTTTGGTTTATTCCTTGCGATTCTGATATGAAGGAGACTGTAGATTAAGAGACTAGCAAAAGATCAAATGAAAAATACACACCCCAATCATTAATGACAGAAAAAATAGGCGAAAGTAAATGAGTGCTCCTCCTTTCATCATCAATCTTCAGAGTTTGACATTGTTTGAATTAGGTTTAGAGTAGGCTGTGTTCATATATGCCATCTCTCCCTCAATCTCACTACCTCTCCCCTCCTCCTGTTTTCAATTTCCCTACATGCAGCATCCACATGTAATGGGAAAAATCATACTTTAATATACCGAAGACAAATGTTTAGTGCTCCAAATATTTTTGGACTAGAACTCCCATCGTCTTTTATAATTGGTTATGTTGGCTGTGGTCATAGGAATGACAGGCTTCAGAAAAATGTAGGTCAGACAGAGCCAGAAACAAATTTCACTTTCAGGTTTGACCTGAATGTGGCAAAAGATGCGGAACCAAAGTAGAAATTTGGGGCAACGTATCATGTGATATCACGTGAATTACATGAGAAGTGAATAATTTAAATGGATTCTTAGATACTCTAATAAGAATATTCAGGTAAGATAAAGAAAAGAAAGCAATAAAGAATGTCAGTCAAGGAATTCGAGAAGATGGAGTGTTTTTTGCA
This sequence comes from Anolis sagrei, assembly GCF_037176765.1. Classification (NCBI taxonomy): domain Eukaryota; kingdom Metazoa; phylum Chordata; class Lepidosauria; order Squamata; family Anolidae; genus Anolis; species Anolis sagrei. The sequence continues at coordinate 114,039,066 of NC_090021.1, forward strand.
ATGTTGTAAATAGACTAGAAGCATGTTTAATGGTTGTAACTTTAAAATATCTAACATTTTGAGCACAGCCGCCTACCCTAGATGCTATAGCCAGATTCCTGCTTGTACAAAGCACTAAAGCAACAGCCTGTTCTGGAATTGGTTGCAGTTTTTTCCAGACATAAGCAGGGAAGAAGAGGTGGTGGTAGAGCTGATTGATCCAAGTCACTTATTTCTCAGGTGAATGGCTTCCAGGGGAGGGCTGCTGAAGTGGTTTGAGAGGGCTTGCTTGATCAAGTTCCTACCATACGAGATAAGAAAAGTAACCTTTTCTAGGGCACCTTGGTTCCAAGGTTACCCTCTGGCAGCCATTCATTGGTAAAATATGTACCTCAGCAGTCCTTTCTCCAACTGTGCAGCTGGTACTATCCTTGCTGGATGCTTTGAATCACTTGTTCTAGCTTCAGGTTGGTTCTACTATATGTCTTTGCTGCCTTCCCAGTATGCGAAAGGTGAACAAGAAGCAAAGCTGCCTCACCTGAGGCTCTGACAGGAGAGATACAGTCAGACGCAGAATTCTGTCCCAAGGGGTTGGTCTGGTTGGGCTTTCCCACAGTAAGAAGCACTAGCGTGCCAGGATTTGTTTTCAGCACCAGACTTTCTCTTACAAAGAGTGACACTTGGCTTCTCCCAGAGCTTTCTTTGCTATAGCAGATTAATGTGTGGAACAAAGGAAGGCTTTTGGTTGTTTTGATTTTAAACTACTGTATGTCAAGAAGTCTTATCAAACCACCCCAAGATCTTCTAGAAGGTCTCAATTTACCTGCTGCATGCTAGCTTTAGATATCTACTTAGAAACAAGCCTCATTGAGTTCAATGATATTTATTCCTAGGTAAATGAATTTAAGCTGACATCCTGTTAGGTACTTAGATAACTGTAAAATGATTTACAATCACATAAAAGAGAACTGCAAAGTCATTCAATGTTTGTATTCTCAGAAGGGGAGCAGAGATGTTGCTAGGTCTTCAGGATTATTGCAGAAATGGAGGCAGCAGAACAGTCCTTGTGCAGTCATCCCAATACGTAATGTGTTCCAATGTACAATATGTCCTGATGCAATAGGGCATGCTGCATATTGGGACAGATTGCACAGCACATCAGGGCACACTGTGCCTCAAGACTTGTTGATGTGCAAGAGCTATTTTATTATCAACACTAAATGAAGACTGTGAAGACCTGAAAGACCTGGATCACCTCACTCAGTTCTTTGAAAATGTAGGACAAGGTCATAATATTCATCTTTCTGGATCTTATTACATTCTATCCCACACCTACAACTGTACAAGTAGGTTTTAGACTTGCTTTATACCAAGAAAACTCAGTGATAAATTCACCACAATGACCTTATATCACATAACAATAAAGCTGTCACAAAGTCTTCATCAGTCAACAGCCAATACACAATAAGTCACCTCTTTGAGTGTTTTCAAACCTCTTCAAAATGCCATTTTCCCCATTTTGCACAAATCACATTTTTCTTCAAACTCCCATAGCTGCACAAGTCTATTGTCTTTTCCCTTTATAAAGCTAAGCCTAATCAACATAATGACCACAACAGAGTAGACTGATTGATCACACTATATGCCATTATTATATGCCATGGCTTGTCCCCAAGTGAGCTGCCCTGAGTCCATTCAGGGAAATGGTGGCGGGATACAAAAATAAAGTTATTATTATTTTATTATTGCTACAAGTTCATGGAATAAGACAATATGTATATTTTGTAGCAGTATGTGTTCTATATATGTATACAGAAGTCGCTAGCAAAAGTGCGCACATTTTCTAGGATAGACCAAAAGAAGAAAATACTGTTCTCGTTGCAGCTTAAGGAAAAAACATAAGTTCAGAAGACTTCCCATTTGCTACATAAAAACTTATCAACCCAGGATTTATGCCCCTGAAAAGATGCCTAAATTCTAAATTTTGAGTATCCTGCATTGCTATATAATTTCATGAGTTATAAAAAAACAACATTGTTCCCAGTTGTTAGTCTCAAGGGGAGCTTGTTAAGTCAACCCTTATGTAAATTCCATGGAACTTGTGTAAGTGTTGACTAACCAAGCTTCTTGAGAACTAACAATTGGATGTAACAATTCACAGAAACAGTTTCTTACCTCTCTTCGGAGAATGCAGTGGACCATGACAATGACAAAACCCTGCAATGAATCAAATACAGCAAAGAGTATCTGAAATAATATCGATCGCTTGTCGGTCATTGCCAGAACTGCAGACATCCAAGTGAGAGCTAGGAGAGGTAACACAACACAGGAACTCCAAAGGGATGCCCTAGACAAGGACAGAGAAAAAAGAAAGAAAAGAGCAACAACCATGTTGTAGGGCCATCAGTTGACAAATACAACCTTATCTTTACATAGATATATCTATAGAAATCTTATTTAAAGATGGCAACTTGTTAGTTAATGTGAAAACCAATGACAAATATAAAGATATATAAATAAATACAAATGGATTGTTTATTTTCTAAACATTAACAACAAATTGAATTAAAAGGTGTGGTTGCCATTTCTTTTTTCTTTTCTTTTTAAAAATTAACTCTTTTTGGTATAAGTCGTCATTATTTTTCATCACTGTATAGAGTTTTTTTTCACATGCACTGTATAAGATTTGTAACAAGAAGATGTAAATGATTAGGACTAACATGGCATTACTGGCGGTGGTGGCTGACAAAGCTGTTGTTGAAACTACTCCACACTTGGCACATTTGAGCGTCAAACCGCTATGAGGCTCACTCATCTGACTGCAAACAAACAGAACACCCACAAAAAAGAACAAAATATTGAATTGTTGTCACCAAAAAAAGTCGCTACTGAAATTTAGCTTTTTAAATATGACGTCATGCAAGAAAATAAAATAGCAAGTAGACTTATTCAGGATGAAATGCTCTAACTTATCATCAAGCTCTGTTTTTATCATACATTGTTTGTTTAACATTTATTTATCTTTTTAAAAAGAATTAATATTATTTGGAGGACCAAGGCTTCATTTCATGCAATTTGTCAATTTAATTTCTTTTAAAGTCCCCCATTGTTCAGAGATTAATGTCAATTGATAACACAGATGTAAACAAGCACGTGCGAGTGTAAGACATATGAAGTGAAATTCCTCTATTCAGACCATTTAGAAAATCCACGTGCCCATGGTCATTTCAAAAATAAGGTAGATTGGTAGAATGGGCAACACATTTCAAATTGAATCAAGAAACGAAGATGGAAAATCCTGACTTGTCAAGTTGGTTTAGTCACTGTGCCAACAATATTATGGAAGTGGCTGCAGGAGGTCTGATGCAATATTGAGTAATCTGCTTCTTGGTTTCCTCTGAATTTATGTTAGGTCTGGATAGAGGGTTGGAAATGTATGGAATTCAATGAAAATATTATTTCAAACTAGAAAATTACACATTGAATCTCATTTTTAATAAAACACAGTACACAAGCATTAAGATTAACACACACACACACACACATTTTTCACTGGAGAGCACATCACAGCATCTAGTAACTGATTTCTCCTGTGTATATTATAGTAAATTCACTGCTTCACTATTTGCTGTCTTCTACCTATCCTTACAATTCCTATGTTGTCCAATGATAAAGCAGAATGGAAGAGGGTTTTTTTTCCTAACGGACAAAAGTAACTATTTTTTAAACAATCAAATGGGGGCTCATGTACTTAAGCAGAAAAACTGATTTCTTTCCCGATCTGTTTATGAGACCCAGTATGTCCCAAACTGCCTAAGACTCTTTTTTAAAGTACATGTTAAAAGTAAAGACTGGCCATATCGGCTGGGTGGCGAATTCTGAGAAATGTAATCCAGAGCATTAACATTAATAGGGCTCCACTAATTGGGTTGATAGTTTTGGAAATGCTAACACTTTGTGGGAGGCTCTGCTCTTGCTTCACCGCCATCTCAAATACGGCTGGTGGGAAAGAGGGAGAGGGCCTTCTTTGTGGTAGCCCCTTGGTTCTGGAACTCTCTACCTAAGGAGATCAGAACCCAAGCACCTACCCTATCCATTTTCCGAAAGGACTTAAAAACCTGGATGTTCCATTGTGCATTTGATTAGGCAGTACACTAGAGAATTGGATCGATCTTGCCATAGCTCTTTGCACTTTATTTGGCCCTCCCACCTGTAATCCTGTTACTGTAAATGCCTAATGGACGTTACCCTACCACCTGTGACCTTAACTGAATTTGAAGCGAATCTTGCACTTTCTCTTGGATCTATCTAGGAATGATTGCATATTCCCTGATCCCTATGCACTCAGCACTTAATCTTCCGGCCATGATACTGTTATTAAAATGTGTACTCTGATTGTAATGTTTTTCTGATGCTTGTTGTAGATTTTAATTTATTTTTATTTTATTATGTGTGTTTTAATCTGTATTTTCGGGCTTGTCCCTTGTAAGTCGCCCAAGTCCCTTCTGGGAGATGGTGGCGGAGTATAAAAATAAAGGTATTATTATTATTATTATTATTATTATTATTATTATTATTATGAGTCTTATGGCAAAAGCACAAGGTCAAGAATTTAGAAACTGAACGTTTGAACAGAAGCACACAGCTCTTTCTACCTAGTGTAACAGTACAAGTATTTGGATGACCAACTATCCTAGGAGAAATATCTTAATTCCTGCTTGCTAATGCATATTACACATTTCCCACTGTATAATATAATAATATATTATTTAAATAATAAGATCTATTTCATGGGAATAATTAATTCCACAGTTAAATATAATAAATCAAATTTATAAATCTCAAGTGAGATAAAATAAATTGCTGGGGGAAAGGGAAATCCCCCTTTTTCATCAAGATGGCCATCTCTGACATAATCCTGCAGATAACAACATCAAGACTTTTTTTTAAAAAAAACCAGAGCTGATAAAAATACTAAAATCAACATAATAATGTTCTGTGTTTTTTTCCCCAGAGAAGGGTTGTTGCAAATTAAATGTCTCGTGTTACACCTCATAGAATAAAATGGGGCTCAGTTTTGAGCAGCTTTGTATAGACTACATATTCTAACTAATTCTTTGGAACCATGTTATGTATTTGGGTTTACAGTAAGTGCAGCAAAAGACTGGTGTCTTCCCCAAAAAGGATTTTTTCATATGAAAATAACTTATTCTTACTCTAGATAACATGGTTCCAAACAATTGGTTTGTTTCTCAGACTCTGAGTAGAAGATGGCTGAGAAAAAGTAAATATTCCAAGGCTTATGAGTGTTTAATGCCCCAACCAGTGGCACTGAATGAAAACACACAGGGCAGCTTTGGACCAGTTCTACAACATGGAATTGGCAAAGTTGCCTTACAAGTGTCAACTCAAATGGCCATTTCTGAATTGGAGAACCAATGGAATCCATACTCATCTGTGAAATGGCCTAGTAGCCACGCGGCACAAGGAATTACAAGTTGGTGAAAGAAAGCAATTTCATGTGGATCAATATAGCTGGTAGAAGAGTGATGGAGTACTTGACTGCTCATCCAGATCTCCAGGACAGAAACCAAACTCAGAGCTAAAACTTTTTGTTGTCGTTAACTGCCTTCAAGTCAGCTTCAACGTATAGCAATCCTATGAATAAGCAACCTCCAAGTCACTTTATTTTCAACAGCCTTGCTCAGGCATTGCAGACACAGGCCCACAACTTCCTTAATTGAGTCTGTCTATCTGAGTCTATCCTTCCTTTCCCACTGCTCTACACTTTACCAAAAATTATCATATTTTCTATGAATCACTGCTTTTCACAATATGACCAAAGTACTGGTGGACATTTTCCTCCACAATTCTATGGGAGTTTGTTGTCTGGCCACCAAAGCTTGAAGACAGCTTTGAACGGCATTAAATGGTCAGTGGAGATGGGGCCAAAGAAAAGAGCAAATTTCTCCTGCTTGCCTTGTGATCACAGACTACAGAAAACAGTAGTAAGGACTACATTCCTTTCAATCTTCCAGAGATATGCTGCCTGCTGGGTTATAAAGTGATATCTTGCAGTCTTATTTGTACACACACAACCAGACCTACTTAATATTCTTAAGCTATCAACATTACATGAAACTCTTAATGTCCATCCACACCAAATCTTTCTGGATCTCCATAAATCAAAGAGTTTGATGTGTTGAATCATTACTTAGACTTCTGAATGGCTTAATAGAACTATATTTAATACCACTGTACTTGTGTTTTATTATATCACTGTTGCTCAGTCACATTCCCTCAGGGTAATGTGATGGCAGCTTTCAAGATGAATAAAATCAGTTAGATTATTAAACTAAGACAAAAGTTTCACAATGCAATCAAATAAATCCATATTTGGTGAAGATAATATACAGAGACACTGTGAAAATTGAAAATAAGTAATAGATCTTCTGTAGGCCTGGGGGAGAATCCCAACTTCTGCTTACCCCGCTCGGTGTTTGAGTTTTTTATCTAGGATTCCATCTCTGGAAACAAGTTTATTAAATACCAGAATGCCAATCACCATGTTGACCTGTTAAATATAAAATAAATAGACAAAAAAGAGGCACTCTTTTAGTGAAAATAAATGGCATCCACTAATTTCAACACAATAACAACAACAGGCTGAGTATTCTGACCCAGCAGCTACTTGGACTACAAAAGATGCCTGGATTCTCTTCTGAATGTAAATATTTATTCTATACTGTATGATGCTATACATGAGTAATGCAGTCAAGGTACACTTATGAATGTACATAAAGAATCCACAAACCATATCAGTGTATGATACTGGTTTGCAGGTACGTCTTACAACTGCTGGATAGCCTTCAAAATCCTACACAGGACAGATGCATCCTAATCCTATTCAATTTTGATGCACAAGCAGAGTATTTACAGAACAAAAGATTAAAAAGTGGGAGGATAAGGCATAAAGCAGCAGGGTGCTGATCGGGAAGATCATACCCTAGTAGGGATTCTCTGTGGGTGTATCTTGCAGATGTGAGGCCTCTATGTTCAATATCATGGAATCTACACTGACTGAAATTCTCTCCCCTTTTCCCTGAAGATTTCCATATCACCTGAAAATCACCTGAAAATCTGGACAGTTCAGTGGACAGAGAGGAGAACCCCTTCCTTCTCGTTCCACCAAAGGAAACAGTTCCAGCAGCAGAACATCTCACTGCCAAAATTTGACACTGTCCACAACATGTCAATGATAGTAATAAATATTTGATAGACAGAGGATGATGAAGGGAAGTATTTACAAAAATACTTTGTAAAATGAGCTTTCACTGTCATAGGCTTCTTAAAACTGAGGTATGCCTGTACTTATGTATACACATACACACACATTTATATGGAGAGAGCCTGATCCCTTGAACAAGTCAGGATTGATTAATATAGACAAGTAGCTTGATCAAGCAGGTTCATCTTGATGACATCAAATGACCTAGCTTAGTTTTTCCTCATCATTTTGGAAGTATTGTTATATTTGGCTCTCACCTAGGATATTGAGTTTTAAAGTTAAACAGCCACTGAGTTTATGAGAGAGAAAAGGCACCCACTTCTGACAAGGAGACGGTTGATAAAAAGTGGCACTGTTCTCTTTCATTTGGATTACTGGAGTGTATAAGATAGTTAAGGATTATGCCTTGTGTAGTGTGTTAGTTAAAAAGCAACCAGGCACAAATATAGATTCTTTGGGGCCTGAAAGTGCCTCAGAGCCAATAAATATATGGTGGGTTCAGCACCAAGTCAATTCACTTCAAAAGGATTAGCAAAACTGGGAGGCAGATCTGCATTCAAAATATCCAGAGGATCAATAGACATGTAGTCAGCATTCTGTGCGTGTGCACAAGTGGGGAAAGGAGTATTAAACAAGTAAGAAAGCTAAGGCTTCTTAAAATGTTGGCGCTTTCTCTTGGATTTACTGCTACAGAGGAAAGAAGGACAAAGATAGGTAGGGTTGCATCCTTTCTTTTCTTGCTTTCCTGAATTTCACCTCAAGGCGACCCTCTCACCCCATCCCTAACAATCAGTTAATACGCTCTACAAGAACTCGTAAAGGAATGGAATACACACTAGAATGATAATGCAGTATGGCTGGAGTCTTAAAAACATTTACCTGGGAGTAGAAACCCCTGCAAATATAAAGCAAAATAGGGTTGGTGCTGGGAGGGGACAAGGGTAACTGCTGCAGGAGAAGGAAGGCTGGGGGGAGAGTTGGCATGGGGGAGGGGTTTACATGAGTCTGCTTGCCTGGTTCGGGGGTCCAGAAGAAGGGGCCACACTGGCTCCATGCATGCCAGTGAGGAGTAGCTGAGTTCTGTGACAGTGCAGACAGTGCAGACCGTGGTACAGGCCAGGAATGCCAGTAAGAGGCTGTTGCTGACGCTGCATATGACTGCCTCGGGCCTCCTCTCAGCATGAAAACACTGCCGCATCCACATGCTAATAGGACAGTGAGGAGGGCCTGAGAAAAGAGCCCAAGGGGTCACATCCAGCCCACAGGCCTGGGTTTGCCCACACCTGGGTTAACATCCGGGCCTTCTTTTCACTATCTCATCGGAAACACCCTTTTTGACTGTAGTTCCCTGATGAACTCTGGCTAGTGAAGAATTGGCCCTGATATTATATTTTCAGCCATTTGATGAGATATGATTGATTAATTTTTAATACTATGTGGCCTTATGCTATTTGATTATTTTCACTGGTTGTTCCTTGGAATTGTTTTATTTTACACATAGTTTTTCACATTTTTAGTTTGGACATTATTTTCAGTTTTAAATTTAGATTATGTTTATGGTTTAAGACATAATCAGTTTTTCTTACAGAAAGTGTTTCAGAAGATTAATTCTAATACCTACTAATAATATCACCTTGCTTCACAAAGTGTGGCTGTGCAGTGCTGGAAAGAAAGTTTAACTCCTCCATGAAATTTATGTCAGGAGGCAATCAAACTGCCTACAGATGAGAAAGGCAAGACTTCCGTCTTGAGAAAGTCACATCATCTCCAGCTCTTTTGTAAGTTAGTTAAAAAGAGAACATGCTATTTCAAATCCTTCAAAGATTGGACATTAATGTGATTGGTTCATACTAACATCCTATGTATTACTGTCCACACAGTGACATGACCACATGGACGGGGGAAAGTAGTCCTGCTAATTTAGACAGATTTCAGGGATATATCTATTTGGGTGTGTGTGAGAGAGAGCATTGCTCCAAATAGGAATTCTATACCCCATACATTTCCCCAATTTCTAGCATTGCAGAGAGTGAGACATTGACATTTATGTTTTGAAATCCTTTATCTGTTGTATTCATATTCTTTGGCTCCTTTTTTGTATATAATGTATTTCCGAATGCCCGACTAAAGTTTTAAGTTCTTGAAATGCTAGAAATTTGGGAGTAGAAGGAAAATCTCATTGAAGCGAGACATGATCTTTATTTGAAGGGGCAATACTACCATCCTTCCCACCTCCATAATTACACCTCTGGTAAATTGGCTCCCAGTTAACTCCTGTCTGGCTTCCTACCTTCTTCCTAGGATAGGTGTGCAAATAACATACATTTGATTGAGTCTAAGGAAGCATTTTGATATGCTGGTTGATTATAATGTTTAAGTCACAAAACTGAATCCATGACTGGGAGACCAAGGTGCTTTATGAGAGAAACTGGCATTAATAATCAGAATACTATACAGGCAAAGGGGTGGGGAATGGAGATATAAAGAAGGGAGGTAAGGGGAAGAAAAGGAAAACTGGAAGTTTTAGAACTGGATTATTCTGTACAATGAAGCGTTTGTGTCAGTGGAACAATGATTTTGTGATAAAAGGAAGTGGAGTTACCAATATATTCTGACAAGACTTTAACTAAATGTTTGTTAACTTTGGAAGACAGAATAGCAAACAATCTCAAGAAATTAATATAAAAGAACAGATTGGGTATATACTAAGAAACAGTATCACTCTGCAATGCTGCAACCCATACACACTTACCTGAGAGTAAAGCTCATTGTGTTCAACACAATGAGACACTTCTAGGTAGACATGCATAGGACTATGTCTGCATATTGATCCCATTTAGCAGAAGACTAATAAACTTAATACTCCTTTCCCAGGTCAAAATTGAGCACACTAACTTACTAGCCACTCAGAAACTTAGATACATATATATTACCATGGCTACTTAAAATACTGAAGGTGAGTTCAATGTTTACCAGGACAACGGCAGCTGCAGGTCCAACAAAAGCATACAGAAGTCCTCCTTCAAGAGACAGCCAGCAACTGGAAAGGACATGAGAAAAGAACTAATACAAATTAATAAGGTGTAGCATCTCCATTTCTGTCTCTCTTTCCCTCTCCCTCACACACATATACCATGAATTTTCAATAACCTTTGCTCTTTGGAATATGAAACACATAAGGTATTTTCAGAGGAAAAAACCCAAAAAACCCAGAAATTCATGACACATTTAACTGTTGTAATTCATTTTGTAGGAAATCTTTTACACCCTATTAGTTTCTAAGCTTTGCTTTAAATACTTATTCGTTTAAATGTGTATTTTTAGCTGTGTGGTGCTTAATTTGTTGTAAACTTTCACTACTGTCTTATGTTGATGTCTAATGTGTTATTAATTGATTTATGGTTAATTTGTTTTTGGTCACACTTTACAACATTTAAGGTTTGCCACTTTATGTTGTGAACCGCCCTGAGTCCCCATCAGGGAGATAGGGTGGGATAGAAATAACTTTAAAAAAATTTTTATATATATAATCCCATGCCTACTAGACTATTTAAAGGCAACAGATTTTCAAAAATAAATATGTTATTTATATTATTTATTTATATGCTACCTTGCTTCTAAAGTGGCATATCAAATAATTAAAACAATACAATAAAAAACAAAAAATAAAACTATTTGAAAAGATACAAAAGTGAAACAGATACAAAAATAGTGCATTCAGCCAAATTACCTATCTGAGAGAAATTACATATTAAAGCCATGTTTGAATAGAAATAATTTTATGTCATTTTCATTTAGTGCTTTTCTGGTTATCAAACTGTGACAGAGAATAAGTCTCTCTCTCTTTTTTTTAATTTTTTCATTTTTCAAGAAGGGGGACTCTTCATAGAAGCTTTTAAAACTTTTCGCCTTAAAATTACTGCACAGGTTTCCAACATCCCACATTGTATTGAAAGCATCTTTTAAGGACTGTAACTAAAGCTTGGATGAGAAGAAGATAACTCATCGAATGAATATTTTTAGTTTCCCTGTTTGATCCTGAAAATCATTTTCATAGGTTTGTGGGATGAAAGAGCCCTCCTGAACAGTGTAGACTGTGCATATAATTGCAGTGTAAAGGTGATTGCTTGAACTTTGACATAAAGAGCTTGTGGCAGAGAAGCACTTCCTGGTGTAAACCCTCCCTTCTCAGTTTATGGTGATGCCCATTTTCTTGTGGTCCCATGTCAGAGAGTCCATAATCGCTAAGAGACCCCACCCTTTCCAAACACTCTGAAAAGGATTCAGGATAAGCCTAAACTGCTTTCTGTTTGTACAGCCACTAGATATGACCCAAACATCCAAATCCAATTGCTTGTCCTACTGGTATAAACCCATTGAACCAAGTGCTGAATGGTAAATTAATTCACCCTCAGTGGGACTAGTAATTGGATTTAAACCAAAGTAGCATTGGGAGATTAACCGTGTAATCCTATGACAAGTCTTCTCAAACACAGTACTGGAGTTCAACAAGGCTTTCTCTCAAGCACTCGGGTATAAGTTTGCAGGATGAACAACTTCATTGAAATATTTTTCTCATGATGCTTCATTGATAATGCACTGTTCAGGATACTATGTGGAACAGACACTAAAGGTATGAATAATTTGCAGTAATAGTAATGACATTTATGGAATATCGGTAAGATATTCTTAAAATAAAAATAGTGCTCTGCATTTCTTAGGGAATAGAAATCTTTCATTATTTCACTATAGTAGCTTTCTCTCAGTTGCAGCAGAACATGAATATTCCTCCATGGTATTCTCCCTGTATTCCAACATTTTGACATGTGGCACAGGAATCATTTTGCAGATTTTGCAGTTGAATGCATACATACAGATTGGATTTCTGAACAGCAGGCTATTCCTGTGTAGAAAACATACTTTCTGCAGAGAGAAAAAGAGGATTTCACACAAAATATGTATTTTTTTCTCTGCAGAACAGATCCCATGCAACATGTCAGGATTTTAAATACCAGAAGTAACTTATGCAGAATTCTTGCTTGTTCACTATTCCTCCTGACGGGTTTGTTGGGCAAACTGTTGTTTTTTTTAAAATCTGCAAACGAATAATTATGGATATTGTTTTCATTATTGATCCAGGACAATTTAGGAAAAATGTGTGGTGTCCTTTACTTTCTGGAAATTTCAGTTAATTTGCCCACCATTTGGGAAAACAGTCAGCATGATGATTAGTAGGCCTTCACTCACTTTTCATCAATGCTAATGAACCTTCCTGGGCTTTTTTTTACATTCATCCTCAACTAAGGCAAGAAGGTAAGATAGTGGGCTTTTCATACAAATGGTAAAAACAGCAGACCTAGTTCTTTGTTCCTCAATGCCTTATCTGTAATGGTGCCAGAATGGAGTAAATAGTGCTACAATCCCTATCAACCTGTGAAACAACCCTGTTTCAATGCTGCAATCTTTTATTAGACCTCAAGGCATCTGAAGTGCTGCGTAGCCATAGTAAGTCCCACTTAATGGTAATTCTCCCCTATCAAATCTTGTTTGCTTTCCATCTTAAGTCCTACAGATACACATGACCGGTCATATTGAGGCTTTAGGCAGCAGATTTTGAGTGTCATAAAAGGACAACTAATTGTTGGTTGTGTTCTTTGTTATAAAATATGTCCACACCCAGAAGTGGGGGGTGGTTTTTGTGGAGTTTTTCTGCCTCATGTGTCACAAAAGCATTATTAGTCTCTTGCTGCTCTATTGCAAATCACACATTATTTGGGGCCAAGTCCTGAGTTCAGCTAAGATACCTCAATAATTTTGGTGCCTGGATCTTATCATGATCAACTTATTATCATGCAGCAGATTATTGCCACTAAGAAAAAATTTCTTCCACTGGACTCAAAATTATACATAAGTAGTATTTTATCATTACTTAAACAAATTTCACATCAGTGTAAGTGAGAAAGCAGCATTTCTTCCTTCATTTATTCTATATATTCTTTTTATACCCTGCTTTTATACCTTGGAAAGCAAAATGTTTTGCAATAATTTAAAATCAAAGTTTAACTAAAACTGTATTTTACAAAAATAAAAACACAGCAAGAACATTTAAAAATATAAATTTAAAGGAATCTTAAATATGATTAAAAAACATAATTGACAAGGTACAAGATAAAAACAGCACAGTACTTTGAGCACCCTTCTGCATGTGGTTATATACCCAATAACACCCAAATATAGCTGGTCCGATCAATAAGACTGAAGGAAAATAAGGCATCACTGATGTATTATTACAGAATGACTTACTAGTTACTGGTTCCATATCCTTTTGTCTTGGTAAAACCTATTGATATTGCCACGACTAATGCTGGTAAACCTGTAAGAAAAGCCCTGGTAATTACTATTTTTATGGAGATGGTGACATAGACTTTTGATAACTTTGATGTAAGGTGACACATTCATCTTTGAAATTCTAAATTTAATTTAATTTTGGCTAAAATTGAAAAATACAGCCTCGCTTCAATAATTTATCCAGTACAGTGGACCCTTGATATCAATGGGGCTTGGATCCAACCATCCATCTCCTCAACACCCTCCCCCCCAAATCAAAATTCATAGATGCTCAAGTCCTTTTTTATACAATAGCATACTAAAATGGTGTCCTTATATAAAATGGCAAAATCCTGGTTCACTTTTTAGACTTTCTGATATTTTTAAAAAATATTTTCAAACCGTAGATTATGGAATCTATGGATACAGAATCTGTGGCTACAGAGGCCAACTGTAATAATTATCTCTGGGAGCCATGACACATACTGCTTCTTCTGTCTGGATGGCCAAAAAAACCCCCATTTTATCATGTTAGTCTTACAAAGTTCATTCTCAAATGAAAATAACCTTTTCATCAGTGTAACACAAATTCATCTTTGCCTCAAAAGCATACTATTGATACTTGAGAAGACCTTCACTCACTTTGCTACTACTCTACTATACACCATTCTGATGTTGCTATGAGATAGTATACAGTGAATGAAGATTTGGTCTATTTTGGTAAGGACTTTCTATTTTAATTTCTTTTCTTTCTTCTTCTTTTTGAATTGTTGTGCTATATAGAATATCTGCTAAAGATGATAAGTTACAGTGTGATAAAATATAATAATTGATGGGCATTCATCATCAGCCCATATTGTGAAGCAGATCAATAGAATTAAATTATATCCCTGTTTGCCATTCTATAGGAGATAGCCCAGCACTAATATCAAGTTTAGAAACTGTGTAATCTACTACTGTCAAGATTATCAAAACAAGCATTCTTTCCCAAAGGTTAGCCGTGCATGAAACATTAAGCTGAACAACAACAGAGAAATCTTAGCTGAGTCATAGGAGCTCACCCCATCCAAGGCATAAAAAGCGCTTCCTTATGAGTCGTGTCCTAATTTTTCCAGTAACAGCCATGTAAGACTGCCAAGCCTCCGTCAAAACCCAACAAAATGAAGCTAGGAAGAAGAAATGTAAAAATGCGGTGGTTGTGGTACAGATGCCCTGCAGAAAAGAGAGAATGGTTGTACTGATTATTCAGTATTAGTCCATTTATCAGTGTTACAGTTCAGTAGTTTGTCTTTTACTATGGAACAAATAGTGCCTTTACATCCAATAAAGCTAAAATATAATGCAGACTCCACAATGTTGTGCATGTTTACTCAGAAGGAAATCTATCTCTCCTTAGAGGGTCTGACTTCTTTATAAATGCCTTTAAGATTGCAACAAAAATATAATAATATAGGGTTTAAAAGGGAAAGGTTTCCCCTTGAAATTAAGTCTAGTAATGTCCGACTCTAGGAGGAGGTGCTCATCTCCATTTCTAAGCTGAAGAGCCGGTGTTGTCCATAGATGCCTCCAAAGTCATGTGGCCAGCACTGTTATTTTCCAGCCAGAGCAGTACCTATTGATTTACTCAAATTTGCATGTTTTCAAACTGCTAGGTTGACAGAAGCTGGGGCTAACAGTGGGAGCTCACCAGATTCAAACCACTGACCTTTCAGTCAGCAAGTTCAGCAGCTCAGCAATTTAACCTGCTGCGTCACCGGAAGCTCCAGCAGAAAGTGGAATTACAGTACTATAATATAGTGCAAATAACCTTAACTGCCATGGCTCCACTTTACTGAATCCTAGGATTTGTAGTTTGGTGAGATACTTAGAATTTTCTGTCTGAGAAATGTATTACTGCAATTTAAGGGAGTATAATAAGCCTCTCTAGAAAAAATATATATATTTCACCAAACTGCCGGAAACCTGTATGATGGATCCATGACATTCAAAGTAGTATGAAGGTAATGCTACTGTACAAATACACACAACAAATAAGGGAATGTTGTGTTCATAGGTCTTCTTTTCAGAATGTGTATTCAGACAGATCTCTTCCCAAGCTGTCTGTCTACATCTCAAAGCTTTCCTTATCACATTTATGGCAAAGAATATTGAGAACATAGTGGTCCGTCGGTCTGCTAGTCATGTCTATTTTTAATCCTTGTCCCCCCCCCCCCCAATTTTCCAGCTTTTTCCAAAAGCTTGCCTGCCTGCCCCGAGTTTTCAGGCCAGAATTTGAACACCAATGTGCACAAATCAGTATGCTTGAATATTGTTTCTACACACTGAATATTTGTTCTACCAGGTGTCTGACATACTCTCTTGCAGCGTACAAGGAGATCTCAATGTGAAGTGGAGCTCACGGGCATTTTTGAGTCAGGACAATCTCTTGGGAACTATCCCTGCACTCTACCAAATCCTTGGTTTGGCTTGTTTCAGCATGAACCCAGGCAAAAGGGACACTGTGACATATCCTTCTCTCTCCCTCCCTCTGCAATGAAACCGAAATGTCTTTTTAGCAAGAAGCCTGTTTTGTTCAATCGCAGTAAGAATTTCAGGCTGGCTCTGGTTCTTGCAGCTCTCAAGTGTTTATTGTGAGTGAGAAATATAGCAGCTTAAAGAGCAAGTTTCCTTTTCGGTCTTCATTTGAGCTATCAACCCTTGCAAAACATACTTGGCACAATAGCTGTAGTGCATTTCAGTTTCAGAACAAAACACAAGCAAACAAACAATCCTAATTGTATGTTTTCTCCCCTTTATGTGGACACATTGGAAGTATAAATTGGAACTCCAGGGGGAACACTAAGCTTCTTTCTTTATAGAGATTTTGATGCAAATTTGCAATGCACTGCAACCCACAGGAAACTCTTTATATATTCAGCTGCTTTAACTGTCTGTCTATATGCTGAAGTTTTGGTTTAAGCAACATAAAACCCTCTGGAGTTATTTGGGTTATTGTTCCTATATATGTCAACTGTCTAGCACCTGAGAAATTCTTTGAACCTATTGACAGAAAGCTCTCTACTGACACTGTACGGCTTAATTAAACTTGACTTATATGGTTCACATAAGTGAGTTTGACTTTTCTGTGAAAGTAAATTATGATCTACCATTCCCTGCTTTCCACTCAGTATGGAGCCCTAGAAACCATTGGATTCATAATACAGGAGATGATATAATAGCACTCTAGCATCAAAATAATGCTATAATTTTCAGGATTAGCTACACAGTTCACATTTCCCAGCAGTAAACATTGTTCTGCAATGAAACAATATACATTTTGAATTATTACCACATTTCTTCCTTCTTTTCCCACAACTGTGTGCAGGGAGAGTTGGATTTTGGCTATTATGTTAATCATTTAGCTCAGGGTGGAAAATTTATGAGTCTTCTCTGGCAGCTAGCTAGTATACAGCTCTAGCTAGTATAGACAACAATGAGCAACCATGGGAGTTACAGTCTAACAACATCTCAAACAGTGGTTCTCAACCTGTGGATTCCCAGATGTTTTAGCCTTCAACTCCCAGAAATCCTAACAGCTGGTAAACTGGCTGGGATTTCTGGGAGTTGTAGGTCAAAACACCCGGGGACTCACAGGTTGAGAACCACTGATCTTAAAGCATCACAGTTGCCCATTTTGATTAGCAAACCTTCACCAAATCTTAAGTGTATCTGTTCCCCACCATCTTCCACCTCTGGTGTGAGAAGATGCCATATGAACTAGACCAACAATTAGTAATTTGAATGATGGCGTGATCATGATAAGACAGCATCAAACCATGAATCTATCTTGTTGAAACAAATTGGCTTATTTAAACAAAGTCTAGGGTTCAGGCAGCATGATAAACCCTGTGGTTAAGTGAAATGAGAATCAAAACATCCTGGATTCCTCTTTGCAAATGTGCTGGAGGAG
Source organism: Anolis sagrei (assembly GCF_037176765.1). Taxonomy (NCBI): domain Eukaryota; kingdom Metazoa; phylum Chordata; class Lepidosauria; order Squamata; family Anolidae; genus Anolis; species Anolis sagrei. Next base: position 114,056,609 of record NC_090021.1, read on the forward strand.
AAGAAGGACACAAAGGCATGACTTCAGGGCTTGCATCTCATCTCCCTTATGCTAAACTATGGTTCAGTGTGATGCCTGAATGCAGTGATCTCATGTGGTGCAAAAGTTTATGTATGCAGATGCAAAAGCGCAATTGGTGATTCATTCATGCATATATCTTCTGAAAAGAACGATAGTTCAAACACTTCATTTTCTATGGGCCTGAATCAGCATTCAATCCAATTCCACTGAACAGTGCTGCTTGACTTCCTGAACCTAAATATTTAAACGGATGCAGCTTCCTGGAGCATTTGTATAAAACACAACATACTACAACACAAAGAGGAAAAAATATTCCTAACCACAAGCAAAAACACAAGAACAATACAAATCTAAGATAAAATTACTATAACAGTTCAGTATCACAACAAGCACAAACAGGCTCAAATGAATAGTATATTTGTGTACATAATACAAAAAGGCCTATTCCAAGACTTACTAGTCAAGAACCACAATTTCAAATTTACTGTCTCCCAGAAATACTAACTTTCCTGCAAATCATAATGAAAGAATACAGTGGTCTGAAGTGAAAACTGGATAGAAGATCCAGGTACCCAAATTCAGATATCACAGAAATCCTCTGGACTAGGTGTTGCAGCTTCTATGACCTTGTCCTCCATCTGTCCTGTAGAAGCCCCTCATTTCAGATGTGGCAAACATGTGATATGAGGGTCAAATGCCAAAGAAAAATTGAATAGCCAAGATTTTGCTGTATATTAAGTATAAACATTTCTGAAAGTAATCCCATTTACTGGCAACAAATGTCTTGTCAGTGGCAATTAATGAGTTATATCTGCAAATACTGGCAGTAATCTGCAAAAAACAAAACAAAACACCATCCTATACATTCACCTATTTAACTAAATTTCTAGTTATGGGACTAGACAAGGAAAGATCTGTAATTGTTGCTATAGATCTTCAGAAGCAGTCATATTAGGTGGCATGAAATCACATTTTCCTGAATTAATCTTTATTTTTTTATAATTTCAGTATATCAAATCACGATTTTCATTATTTTTTATTTGTTGCCCAACTGGTTGAAATATTGTAATACAAAAGCTTGTTGACACCAAGAAATGGTTTTGAAAGCCATTCAAGGAAACAAAAATCCAGTTAATGTCAAGTATACTTGAGCTATTAAGATTATAAAGAACAAAAAGAAACCAGCCTTTGGATGAAACCCAGGGGGGCAGATAGTTCTGATAACATAAAATATGTGTGATTTTTTTTTAAAAAAGTAAAATTTCACAACCAAATGCACATTTCCAGATTTTATCTTTGAGGTGTATGTTTGAAATCCACTCCTATGTTTGGCTATGTTGTCAGTAACAAAAAAACACTCTTCTGAATAAGTCTTTTGAAGATAATAAGTATACACCATGACTTTGAGCTCTACAATTTAATATCAAAGCTAAAGCCTAATGTTGCTTATTAAATGAGAATGACACACTCATATCATGCACACTCCTTTTAAAAATCACTTGCAGCCAATTTCTTTCACTTCATTGTCCTGTGGCACTTCTGTTCATGGGGAAACTCAGGACTAGAACCTGACACTTTCTCAACATTCAGAGGAAAATGAAGATTTTTGTTTCAATTCCTATTCAGATATGCAGAATTCTTCAGAAGACTTGGGATAACACCATTTTTCATGTCAGAAGTGCTTTGAGAAACTGCAAGTCATTTCTGTGTGAAAGAATTGGCCATCTGCAGGGACATTGCTCGGGGACGCCCAAATGATTGATGTTTTACTATCCTGTGGGAGGCTTCTCTTATGTCCCTGCATGAGAAGCTGGAGCTTGACAGACGGGAGCTTACCCTGCTCCCCGGATTCGAACCGCCAACCTGTCAGTTGACCAGTCCTGCTGGCACAAGGGTTTAACCCATTGTACCACCAGGGGCTCCTGAATTTAGTTAGATTAAGCCTTAGAGATCTATTCCAATGGAAGAGTTATAGCGCCCTTTCAGATTGGACTGAAAAAACAAACAAACAAAAGGTACCCCTAACAGCAACAACACAAAGGATTGTGCATAGAAATCTTTCCACACATTTCCACTAGGCATAGTGAGGCATATGCATGAAGAAATGATTATAGTCCTGTGATATAAACTTCTTCCATGAATGGGGTGAATAAAGGTGGCTGCTAAACACACTATAGTCCCGGGTCCATATTACCTTGTGATGATCACACACACGCTCTGTATATAGTCTGAGGTGAGGGAGAGAGAAAGCTTAGAGGTGTTCAGTGTTTTTCTCTTTTGCTTGTATAAAGTCAGTGCTACTTAGCAGAATGATCCTCTCATGCACAGAGGTCATTGGCAGCATCCGTATCAGCAAGGCTGTGCATTTGCTTCAGGTTTTAATCCAAAATATAAAAGGGCTATACACAGCACGGAACCTGCTTAAGGAACAGTGCTCAGTTCCTTTGATAGTCACAGTAAAACTGGGACAAAAACTCAAAGCAGATTTTCTGCCACACTGACTGTGAATGAACTAGATTCTGTAGCAAATATTACAGAAATGGACACACATAAGGGTGATTGAGGTAGTATGATTCTTGGAAAATATCACTAAACATCAACATAAAGACATTTCACTATGATTTTGCAACAAGCTCACTGGAAGTTCTTGTGAAAGGAAATTTAAGAAAGAATAATTTGAGGATGCCTGGATTTACATGCAGGCGATATGTATATTAAGAATTCATAGAATCATAGAATCGAGTTGTAAGAGACCTCATGGGATATCCAGTCCAAGAAGCAGGAAAACTGCATTCAAAGCACCCCCGACAGATGGCCATCCAGCCTCTGTTTAAAAGAAGGAGCCTCCACCACACTCTGGGGCAGAGAGTTCAATTGCTGAACAGCTCTCATAGTCAGTCAGTTCTTCCTAATGTTCAGATGGAATCTCCTTTCTTGCAGTTTGAAGCCATTGTTCCGCATCCTAGTCTCCAGGGCAGCAGAAAACAAGCTTGCTCCCTCCTCCCTATGACTTCCTCTCACATACTTATACATGGCTCTCATGTCTTCTCTCAGCCTTCTCTTCTTCAGGCTAAACATTCCCATCTATATTAGGAATTATTTATTTTATTTATTTACAGTATTTCTATACCGCTTTTCTCACCCCAAGGGGGATTCATTCATTCATTCATTGCACCTAGCATTTGTCTGCTAGTCATTGGAGTCTGATCCCTTGTTGGCTGCACCATCTCAACAATGTTCCCAAAGTCACTGGAGTCATTTATCTGAGCCCTTCCCAAACAGGTAACAGCAGATGTCACACAACTTCCTGATATCATTTTGATAATAAATACAGAAATATAGCCATGGTAGGGCCTAAATACCATGAGTAGCACCAGATCCCATCTGATCTAAGAAGCTAAGCAGAGACAGCCCTAGTACTTGCATGGGACACACACATCTGGTCATGCTAGGGGACTTTCTGTGAAAGGTTAGGGGTATATTGCAATTTTTTTCTTGTGGGTTTGAGGGATAGGTAAGGACTTCAGGAGTTGAAAAATGCAGGGGCTTAGGGATTGGGGAGCCATATATGGCCCAGAAACCACATTTTCCTCACCCTTGTTTTACACTGTAAGGGTGATTTTTTTACATGACAATTTTTTCACTTGAGGAATGGAGCACTTGGTGTTAAAAGGTGACCAAGGAAATCTGTTTTGGACTCATTAAAATAATGATTGGATTTAGTGAAAGGTAACTATATTGATACTGAGCAAATGTTACAGATACCACACACATATACCCCTAACTAGAAAAAAAGCCCCGACTTCTCAAATAAATCAGTGTTGATGTAATTATTCTTTTCTTCACAATACAGATCTGTATCCAGTGTTATTATGGCTGAGCTGGATTGTTCAGGAAACCCAAAAACAACAACATTTCAGAAGTTCATTGGTGGCATATAATGATCTCCCTGTATAAGAACATGATGAAGAAATATTCTGTACTAAAGCACTCTGAATAGTTAAAGTTGCATGAATTAATCATAACAATCTATGGCATTCATTTCTATCATAACATAACAATCTATGGCATTCATTTCTATGTGGAGCCCCCGGTGGCGCAGTGGGTTAAACCCCTGTGCTGGCAGGACTGAAGACCGACAGGTCGCAGGTTCGAATCCGAGGAGAGGCGGATGAGCTCCCTCTATCAGCTCTAGCTCCTCATGCGGGGACATGAGAGAAGCCTCCCACAAGGATGATAAAACATCAAATCATCCAGGCGTCCCCTGGGCAATGTCCTTGCGGACGGCCAATTCTCTCACACCAGGAGTCACTCCTGACATGACAAAAAAAAATTCATTTCTATGTGGTTTGTGTAGAGCCTCCATTTAGTAGATTATATCTCCTTTCTCTGGAATGATTTATAAGGAAGGAGAGGATCCCAATGGGACCCCAAATATCAGGTTTAAAACTGCAGCCTTCCTTTCCTGCAATATAATAACCTCCTAGAAAGTGTCATAATATCAGTTCCACACAACACTTACTGTGGTTCAATGGCACCAGAAAAATGACAATTTTCAGCATGAGCAAATAATAAAATAAGAAGAACAGTAACAATAAGCAGATAATGCACAGAATGGCATGTTTAAAAGAAATGTGTTTTGAGAATTAACATGGAATTAACCACATGTAATGACTGATTTGTAACTAGCTACTCCCAAAGAAAAAGATCAGTAGTTTTACATAAGTAAAGTGAATTTTACTTTCAAAAACTGTGGTTGCTGTGTTCCAAAGTGAGTAGAAGTTCAGTGGAACATGTAAAGTGACTCCATATTGAATCTGGTCATAATTCAATCAAGGAATATTTCCAAGTCCTAACTGCAGATGCTGAAGAACCAAACTGCAAACTTCTGCAAGGAAATGAAGTGTTCCCCCACTAAGCTATGGCCACTTCTTAATTTGTCTTAGCATGGGCTTAAGACCTGAACACGCTACATTTCCATCTGGATGGGATATTGGCTCGTTAGATCACAAACTCTACCTGAGCACTGTAGTACATAGGTCATTGGTATCCACTCAATTTCGGTTTCAGGATCCCCCACTGATACCCAAATCCATAAATACACAAGTTCCATTATTTATAAAGGTGTAGTAAAATGGTGTCCATTATATACAGAAATCAAGTTTGGGAGCCCCTGACATATTTACATATGGGAATTCAATTAAACCTTTGAGATAAAACTGTACTTTTAAAGAAGCCGCCATTGTTGGGCTTTGTTGTAACTTCTATGACTATAGATTGGATTTTTCGTATTACATTTTTATTCCACCTCATTCCAAGTGACATACTTGATGCACTCTTTCTGTCTAATTTGATCCTCATAATAACCCTGTGATGAATGTTAGGTTAAGTGAGAGTGTAATGTATGGAAGATGAGATTGCTTCTAAAATTTGCTTTTTTCAATCCTGAGTTCAAAATTCCAGTTTTGACCATACATGTAATACATCAAGTTGACAATCTGTGATACACTATGTATAATTTCAAGAAGGTGAGTGGGTGTCTTAAAGCTAAAATGCCTGCTTAAAGCTTAATCAAGCTGTCCACCCTGATCTGTGTAAGAAGAGTAGCAATATGTCATTATATTGAATTAAAATCACTATGGAGGATTTATTGGGTAAAGGTGTAATTTGATCACCGGTTTGCCCAGTAGTTCTTATTACTAGAGTGAGCAATTATGGATAATATAACCCTTTTGTGGTGGTGGTTATAAAATAAAATAAAAACGTTACTAGGAAAAAAAAAACAAATGCTCATTCCCATTCTAGGTTTATCAAGTAATCCAAGTTCCAGCCTCATTCACCTTATTGGATGACTTGGACTAATCACTGTGTCTTAGCTGAATATACCTCACACTGTTGTGAGACTAAAATGTAAGGGGAAACTATCTGTCCTACTCTGGCTTCCTTGGAGAATAGGCAGGAAGTAAATAAGTATATTTCATTGAACTGGATCATGGGGATGTCTTTTCCAACATCAGCATCTGACAATGGTTAAGATCCCGCGTCAAGCAACTCGAGTGTAAGGCTCAATTTCCACAGTTCTCTGTCCTACCTCCAAGCCCAGGAGGGGCTCTGTTGCTGCTCATCAAAGTGTTGGGGGAGGCCATTCATATAATGCAGAAGAAGCTACCCTCTTCTAAGGGGAAGAAATTAGTCTCAATCAAAAGTTTATTCACATTGTTTTATTTCCCTTGAGAACTCAGAGCAGTTCTTTCTTTATTGGTCGAACTGTCTTCCCCTCCCTCCCTTCCTCATCGGTGGCCCCATCTCTGGGTTGATAGCTGCTAGCAGATTGGGTGGCCACAGAACAACTAGATAACATTTCTACACCATGTCCAAAAACATACATATATGCTCACAGGTAACACTTCTATTTGCGTATGTCACTGTAGTATAGTGGCTTGAGCACTGAACCATGACTCTGAACCCCAGGGGTCAAATACCCATTTAGCAATGGAAACCCACTGAGTAATCATGGTGAAGTCACACACACAAAGCTCCAGAGGAAGGCAAAGACAAATCCCATTTGAATACATCTTGCCAAGGAAACCTATGGCTTAGGCTCAGCATATAGTGGAAATAACTGGAAAACAACAACAACCATGTCACTAACAGGATTTCGCCCATTGTTTTCCACTAAGAAATAGAACTGGGTTAAATAAGTTCACTTTCAACTTTTTCCCATTATGGCTGTAATTTATGGGGCTTGGAACCCCTATCACTTTGTTTTATATACTCCTCAAGCAATTTTATCAGGCTCATGGAGGCACTTTCCAAATGTAAACAAGGTGTGGTGAAAAGATTTCTCATTGTAACACTCTTTAAAAAAGAGGATGAGGGTTCATATTTCGGTGTGCTATATCTCTCATTTATTCTAAATGCTGCCCTGGTTCTCCCCTACAAAGCTCGCAACACTAGATGGTGGCATTTGTTACAACATTATTGCAGATCTTTGTTTTTTTTTTATTACAGATACTAAACACAGTCACATTCAAGACACTTGGTGTTGCTGATTGTAGCAGTCAGTTTGGTGGCTTAAGGACAGAAGTCTTCCACTAACCACAAGGTTGGGTTTAAATCCCTTTGGGAAGGTTATTAGTTTTTAGGGCCGTAGCTTAGTGGTACAGCACATGCTCAGAAAGGCATTGAGCTGTGCCACTAAGCTCCTTGACATCTTCAGGTCAGGATTGTAAGAACCCACCTGAAACCATAGAACTGTTGTCTAACAGTGTAGACAGCATTGGGCTAGGGGGCCCAATGGTCTGACCTGGCATGAGTACTTCATTTGAGAAAAGTTTTGGGTCGTTTAGTCTTTCCTCTGTGTTCTAAAGGAGCTGGTTTGGCTATGTTTGGATTCAAACAGACTAGCTAATTATGTCTAGTATTGTTTTGATACTTGATGTTTTTCACGGTTGTGCCAGGTGGGCTGAGAGAATGAGCGCAGTGCCCTTGTCTTAAGACAACCTGGCAGCAAATTGTGTGTGTGGGTTCATATTAGTATTCTTATCCTGCAGATATCACAAGGGGCATGATATTGGCTTCAGTTTCCCCAGCAGATGCCTTTTGCATGACTTCTCTTGTTCTCTGGGTGTCCCCATCTCTGGAAGACTTAATTGAGCTTTCAATGTTTAACTTGCATTAATATCTGAGTAACCCGATTCTTCCCTCTTTAATATACAATTTGCTTTTGAAGACAGGCACCTGTGTCAGTTTGCAAATTATTCTGTTCTTTCATGCTTCTGGGAGATCCAGTCAGAGAGAAAGAAAGGGAGAAAGGCAAAAGATTGCTGCTGTACAGTTTACTATATAAATAACAGTGAGAATAAAAATAAATAATTTCAAAAGCTCTTGGGGAAATTCTATTTTAAATTCTATCTGGAATATTCATTTATTTTCATTCTGTGCTGAAAGATCAATTTAAATACAGACCATCTTCATACTCCCTCTGACCCCAAAGTTATTCAAGCCTTTGGACACATTACATTTTTAACTCTTCTCCAGTTTGAGAATAGAAGTGAAAACAATAGAGAACCTTAAAGCATTGTATTCTTGCTACAACAGATGAACATAGCTAGTTGCCTGGAATTTTTACAATGTAAGTCCTCGAAGCTCCCACAGTATTAAACAGAGAGATAACACATAAGACCAGGCTATAACCTTTCCTATTCATTTGTTCTTTCAGGTCACAGCCTGAGCAGGCAATTGGATTCTCCAAAGCTCTCTCAAGAACCAAAGCTCATAGCAAAGTGACATTACAAAGTATGTGACATGCTCATTCTGATCTCTTAAAAAACCTGAAGATGATTTGATTTTTTAAAAAACAAAATCCTATAAAATATTTTTTTGTTGTACTATGTGGAGCTTTGAGAATAATGTATACTATTCATAACTCCTTCAGAACTGCAGCATGGCCTGTGATTTTTTTCTTACTTCTCTTTCACAGAGTACTTTCTACCTGAATGTGGCACTGTCTCATGGACACCACCTTGAATGTGTGGAAGTAAAACAGAATGCACTTTCATTAGCCTGTATGTGTGTGTGTGTGTTCTCTATATGCATGCACATATGTGCATGAAACATTTGAGTGTAAACTCTTTTTGGTGGCACATGGACCTGTTGTTCTGCTTCTTTGGTCCTGTGGTGATTATTTTAAATCCATGTGGAATTGTTGCTAGAGGAACAAGGATAGACTATAACTCAGTAGATCAAGGACATGCTTTACAAGAGAAAGGCCCTGCCAGCTCCAGTGAAAAGGAACAGATGGCAGGTGATGGAAAGGAGTTTCAGACTCTGAAGTTTCTCTGTCAGATGGAGAAACTAATCCTGGGTAGACATAGGATCAATTTCAAGTAGACCAACAGACCTTGTATAAGGCATTCTCTTCTATTCCACTTAGCACATCCTCACTTCTGAATGAAGTACTAAGTCCCAAACTATGCTCACTACAAATAGGATGTTAGGGAACTGCATTGTAAGGGTTTATGCTAGGTAAGTCTAAAAGGATGAGTAAAAGATGGATTTATTGTGCTTGTACCACACATGTCAGGGATTAATTACCATCATCTAGGGCTGGTTTACATCATGTGCAAAGAAAGGTGAGCAAGATGCTACCGCTTAACCCAGTTTCTCAAATGCAGAACAAACCTTCACGTGGGATCTAATTTTGGTTTTGGAATTTCAGAGGGAAGCCTGATTCACTCCAGAAAACACTTGAACCTGGCCAAGAGAGTCCGAATCAGTTCTGACTTTGTGCTTCATCTAAAGCCAAATCACATCCCTTATAGGCAAGGGATGGCAAAGTAATTTGTTTCCTTCTTTCTTTAGTATGACCAATAAAATTATCACTTCCCAAAGTGCTGTGTGAAGTGCAGTGGGATTTTCTTTGTTTTGTCAGTGCTCCAAATGTTGTGGTGCAATTCTCAGATAAATAAGAAAGTATTGACAATATTGTGCACATTTTCTATTTCTTCCAATAACAGCTTCTTTATTACTCGGATACAAGTTTGATGAAGCATCTAACCTTTTAGCATTTCTTAAATTTTAAAAATTGTAACACCAAGTTCTAGATCACTCACAGATAAAAGCATGCATTTGAAGAGGGATTTTAATGTGAGCTGTGAATGCTCTCTTTTGCATTGTTTGATTGGGCAGCATTAGAAGACCAGTCTATGGAGAATATCAGACAGCTATCCTTTGGGACTTTTGTTACCTTTGAGTTTTGGTTACTGAAAGTGAAATTTAATTGCTGACACTTCTTTCAAAGAGGCAAAGATCTGTTCGTCCTGCCTTTTTTTTATCAAGTTGTTTCATGCAGAGATAGTGGAGGCACTGGATGCTGTTCCAATTACTGTTGCATCAGTGATAGAATTGCTTAGTTGCCCTGGCATTTTTATACAATAGAAGAGCATTATATTTGATGTGGCAGAATGCTAACTTATGCAAAACAAAACAAAATCCTAAAACTCTTAGTATGTGGTTAATGATTACTCCAATTTATCCTTTCCTAGATCACCACAGAGACTGCCTGTTTCCATTGGAAAGTATTAGTCTTTGATACAAAGAATACACCCACTCTGTACATTAATTGCTAAATATGCTGAAGGCACCAGATCCCATCGTAGAGGTAAAGAAGGGCCAGGCCTGGTTAGTACTTGAAAAGCAGACCATCATGGAATACCAGGAGTTTAAGGCTATGTTTCAGAAGAAGGCAATGACAAACCACCTCTAAGGATTTCTAAGAAAGTCCTAAGAAGTTGCTTTAAGCCAACAGGCAACTTGAAGGGACATTCTTTTACTTATATGTCTGTAGTAGTATTTTAAATGCTTTCATTTTTTATACAGGTTTCTCAGCTAACAAGAAGGGAAACAAGGAAAAGGAGGAAGAGGACACTCCAGTGGAATAGACCTGGATACTCAAAATGCTTTAAGAGAAATTGTGATCCTAGGAAGGCAATTCTTACTGCAGGTTTCTTTCTCTCCCCTTCATTTTTCTCCAGATGACTCAATCAAAACTTTCTTACAGCCCAAAGACACAAATAACTCACTGGTAAAAGGTACACATAGTATGGACAGATTAATAAACTGATTAAAACACACGACAATGCGCTATACAAGATGCGTATGAACAAGAATCAGAATGCTACAAATAAATACAGGGCACATTTCAGCCTAAGTCTAATATAGGAAGTTGTCTTAACCTGTCTACCTTGAAAGAAAAACTTGGCAATGACCTTGAGGTCACATGGGGGAGATTATCTCCTAATAAAAATTACATAGAATTGGACTGATCTACCAGGTAAGGTTTTCAGTAGTGAGTTAACAACATGTTCTTGAGTCTGCTCATAAAAACTACAGAACAATAAGATGTGATACATACATTTAACTTCCTGGTTATTGCATGGGCAAAGTCTTGCATTATATGGGACTCCTGGAAATCTACCTCAAAGCAATTCATAGGTGAACACATTACATCTTGCTTCAGAGAATAGGCAGTGATATATGGCAACCGTCAAGTTCTTAAGATAATTTCCTCTGTGTAGAGGCCCAGCATAGTATATATAAGGTGCAGTTGGGGAACAACAAACATATGAGAGAGAACACAGCTCACAGAAGGCAACGACTCACAATGTTCATTTAATAATTTAAGTGCCATGTTGAGGCCCAGGTGAGTTCAGAAGGATAAAGAAAGGCCAATAGAAGACACCTTTTTAGAATTAATCTTCAATCAGCTATGAGTGTACTCATCCTGGGCTAAATGATGAATTAGACCTGAGCCCAAACTAAAAACACTGACCTTAAGTCAATATTTAAAAACCCACCACCAAACTCTTGTTGACAGGGGGATTTCCTCAGATTCTAGCAGCAAGATGGCACACATCTGGGAAACTGAGCCCTCAAAAACCATGCTTGCTGATTGACTATCTTAGATGCTAGACATACCGCATCCCCTATTGGGGATCAATACCATGAGCAAATCGAAACCTCAAACAGCCATTAAACCTAAGATGAATCTATCACAGGGTTTGCTTGATCAAGAGGGTATAAAGATTATGTTCATTTTTTAAAAATACATTTGTATTGTGTTGTGTGAAAAAAGTATACAATCTACAAAATTTAACAAGTACAAATATTTCCCCAATACCACCACCACCCAATTATCACTGTGAACCCCCACCCAAGACTTCCAATACCATATAGAATTAGTATCTAATAAAATTCTATCTTTATCATTACATTAATAAATTCCCCATGCAGCTAATTCAAAATCTATTTTCTCTTCTTTTTTAAATACCCAAAGGCAAGTCTCCATTTTTCAGCAAACTCTTCATTGTTTCCTCCGCTTATACCATTGGAGAGCTTGGCCATCTGAATATATTTTCTTCTTTAATCCTTAATGAGTAGTTCTTCCCTTCCCTCCTTCCAAGACTTTGCTATTGTAATTCTTGAAGCCACAAAACTATATTGGCAAATTTACAAAGCTTCTGCTTCAGAATTCCCATCATCAGTTACTGGACCTCATCACACTAGAGAATGAATCCACTTTTAATCTTTAACAGCCTCACCAAACTGCAAACCCCTGGAAGCAGAAATCGGATTTAAAGTGGATTCATTATCTAGTGTGATGAAGTAAAGAGACAAGCATAGGATCCATCCATGCCTCCAATCATACAATCTCCAAACTCCTTACTTATGTTAAAATTTCTCTCAGCAAGGTAAATGACAACATGGTAATACAACCTTGTATTACTAGTATATGTTTGAAAATATACATGACTGCAAAGAAATCACAGGGAGAGACACCAAAAGAGAAACGTATCTACTACTGGAACATAAAATAAAAACTTCTTTGCCAAGTCAGACAACAAATATTCTCCTGTATCTGTTCACATTATGCTAGAGAAGAATAGGTGGTGGCAATTGTAATACTGAATGGCTGCGACACAAAGTATGTTAAGCAAAAAGTTGAGCAGAACAGAAAAGAAGGTCAAATCTCTGCAGAAGGTTCGAAAGTTACTTAAAACTGCAATAACAGAATCTTCATGACTAGATAACTCAGGTCCTGGATGGTACCAATGAGTCCAATCAATCACCAGCCTGACTTAACAAGAAATTCCAATGTAGAAGATAACTTCGGTTTTCTTCAGACAATGAAAGTCTAACCCATATGAAGGGAACCAAATAAAACATAAAGTTAGGTTCCAAATAAATGCAATAAGAGCAATGAGGATGGTGATGTAGATGTTTTCAAGAACAACCTTGCCAATTACATTAAGACCAATCACACCAATTTCTTTGAATGTGCCAAAAGCAGGGAAACGTACATGAAGGCAGTTGGGTCATTGGAAAAATACAAAAGGAGGATAAGGATTCTCCTGGGTTCAGTGTAAGAAATTAAAGCCAGTGTGGTGTAGTGGTTTTAGCAGGCATGGGTTCAAATTCCCTAGGCTTGACAATAGAACCCTACTGGAGAACCTTCGGCAAGTTGCACTCAGCCTGTAAGGAAGGCAATGGCAAACCTTCTCTGAACAAAATCCTGCCAAGAAACTCCTGTGATACGTTTACAGTAGGGTCAATATAAATTCGAAATAACTTGAAGGCAGAAAACTAAAACAACTATAACTAGAAGTTAGAAGGCCGATTCTCAAGCTGGAATGGATATTTCAAGAAATGCTGTCTGAGTAACTGAAACAAACAATGCTGAGAAGTGATATTCTATTGAAAAATATAAACATATTTGTAGGTCCAGATACTCTCCATCTGAGTATTCTTAAAGAACTCAAATATGACCCTGCTAATTTAAAAATAATGGGTACCATTTCCCTGTTATCAGGCTGATTACCAGGTGATAGAAATATGTATAACATAATGGAGCGTAATACCCATGCTTAGTAATCCAATGGAAAATGTTAGTACATATAACATTATTCCAGATCAATAATCCTATCTGTACTAACAATTTCCACCTAATTACCGAGAACAGGCATTATGCACCATTATTTTGTACATATTTCAATCTCATGGCAACCAGTCTGGTTAGACTATTAGGATAATTGTTTTAAAATTTCCCAGATCACCCCTGGATTCCTTTTGAAAAATCAACATAAACTGGGTTGACTATATTAAAATAAATTTCAATGTAAATGAGAGTAGAATGACACACAATGGGGAAACAGTCCCAATAAATAGAGTTATAGCCAGACATACACTGACAGGATCTGAGCTGGCAGTGATAGACCAGAAAAAAGATCTTGAAGTGTGATAGATGGCTCAGTGAAAATGTCAATTTAGTGTACAGCAGTTGCTGAAAAAGGCAAATTCTGTTTTGGGAATAACTAGGAAAGGAACGGAAAATAAAACTGCCAACCTCATAATGTCATCTTAGAAATCCACAATATTGACAAACTTATTTATTGTCTTGGTCACCTGACCTCAAAAGGGATGTTGTATTGCTGGAGAAGGTGCAGACAAGGGCAATCAAAATGATCAAGGGAATGGAGCCACATCCCTATGAGGAAAAGTTACATTTTGGCAAATGCTTCTCTTAGAAAAAGAGGGGCCAATGAAGGGTAAATGATAGAGTTGCATGCTGTCCAGTTCTGGGCACAACAGATAAAGAATGATATTGATGACTTGGAATGTGTCCAAAGAAGTGCTATCAAAATGGTAAAAGGTCTGGAAGCGATGTCCTATGAATAACTTAGGGTACTGGCTATGTTTATCCTGGAAAAGAGAAGATTGAGAGGGGACATGAGAACCATACTTAAAAATTTGAAATAAGATCATGTTGAGGAGGGGATAAGCTTGTTTTCTGCTGCTTCAGTGACTAAGGACTTATCTAAATTGTGCGGTTTAGCCCAATATAAACATGCTCCCATGCTGTTGTTCAAATGGTTTGGAACTGTATCTGCTTCCCTGAAATGGACTGCATTTCACCTCTTCCATGTTTGTTTATCTGTTTGTTTATCATATTTGTATATTGCCTTTCTCAGCCTGGAGGCGACTCAAGGCGGTATACACCACTATGGCCACTTCTAGCTGATCACATAGCCAAGTCCGAATTTCTGGATGTTGTGAGTACTTCAGTGGCTGTTAGAACAGGGCACTCACACAACCAGAAAGAAAGAGGGGTTGGCAAGCCCTGAGATATGGAGCAACAGAATCAAATTACAGGAAAAGAGGTTCCACCTAAACATTAGTAAGAAATTTCTGATATGCTCCTTGGAGTACGGTGGAGTCTCCTTCACTAGAGGCTTTTTTTTAAAGACTAGATGGTCATCTGTCAAGTGCTTTGATGATTTATTCCTACTAAGCAAAGGGTTGAACAGGAGATTCCTTATGGCCTCTTCCAACTCTATCATTCCAATTATATTTAGTATAGAAAAAAATGGGTAAAAAGAAGCTCCTCTCTATAATACTACTATGCAGGGTCATATACTACAGTTAAATAATGAGAGATTCAATGTGGATAAAAGAAAAGACTTTTTCACATAGATATTATGGAATGAATTACCACAAGTTGTAGTAATGGTAGCAAAAAAGAAGAAAAAAACACAAAAAAACCCAAACCTCTGCCCTACAAGGGGACAAAGTCATGGGGAACTGGGGCATAAATGACTGTTAGTCATGCTGGCTATATCTTTACTCCAAAATTTGAGACTGTAAGCCACTCACCACCAGCAGCCAGGGAACACAAGAGGGAAGATAATACTAGATTCCTTCCTATTTGTTGGCTTCCCATGGGCAACTAATTGGCCACTATGGGAACAGAATGTTGGACTAGATGGGTCTTTGGTCTAACCCAGCATGGTTTTCTTATATTCTTATTTATGTTGGACCCCTAGTGTGTTTCCTGAGACTTTCAAAAAATAAAGTATGTAGGTCGGTGGCAATACAATCTTAAGAAAGAAACATCCCACTTATTAAAACATCTGATTTATTAGCCTAGTTAGGAATTCTTAACAACACAGTTTAGGGCAGCAGAACCTATTGTATAAGCAAAAATGAGTTTATGCAGAGAATGGTGAAAATGAAGCACCATGCATATCACTTTGAAGAGTTCTCTTAATAAAATTGCATCTAATTGGTAGTTTTAAAAATGTAACTATAAATGTTTGAGACATACCTTTGGGATTTAAAAATACTTCCCAATTCTTATTTTCCTTTAGATGTGATTGAAGGTTACTGCCATTGTCTCTGTGTAAAATACAGCCCAATCTCAGGCCACAAGGTAACCATGAAGGCATAAATGTGGACTGAAACAGTGAATGCCTATAAAGTCAGTCTCAAGTGCAATGTGCTGGGAATTGTACCATTAATCTATTATTGGAGATGGTGCATATGAAGGACAAGAAGTTTTACAGATAATCAGAGCTGATTTTCTCTCTCTCCAGAGGCAGTAGAAACTCCTTCAGTTTGTGCAAATGGAGATGAATAATGTAAGATACTATAAACCATGAACAAAAAGATGGTCATATGCACAGAGGCCTCAAGTAACACAGAGGGCAGCCAAGGTTCTGTATATATATAGGATAGGATTAGAGAAATTGAAAGGTTCAAATACTTTCTCTCTATAGAAGGAAGGCATGAAAGAAGGCATTTGTCACTAAATCCACCTTTAACATGCAACCTGTTCTCCTGCCCCATAGCACTATCTCTTCTGGAGTCTTCCCTAAACACTTTCAGCAGATTTTAGTTTCCATCTCAGAGAAATGGAAAGGTTCAGATGCTTTCTTTCTATAGAAAGAAGACATGAGAGAAGGCATTTGTCACCAATTCCACCTTTAAGATGCAACCTGCTCCTTTGCCCCATTTATTATTTATTTATTTGCTGCACTTATATACCGTCCCTTTCAGCCCACAGGTGACTTGGCAGAGTGTACAGTTGGTACCAAGACCATAAAATACAATTTCAATATAATAAAACAATTGAATAATAAAACCATAACAGAATCAATAAAATCAATAAAAACATGTATCATTAGGTCTCCTCATTAAAAACATCGTCCAATCCCATCATCAAACCATTCCATTTTCCTATGTTTGTGACACTGTATTTGCAAATGTCTGCTCGAAAAGCCAAGTTTTAGCTCACTTCTGAAATGTTAAAAGGGAAGACTCTCATCTGGAGTCTTTCCTAAACACTTTCAGCAGATTTTAGGTGACAACAGGGGCTGCAATAAGGAGGGAAACAAGTGATTTTTTTTCTACTTACGATGGGATCATGATATTTTGGTAGGTCAGTTTAAAGCACCTAATCCAGGCAGTTATTTTTTGTGTAATGAGGTAACTGAATCTAGATATTTGGTTCCTTTTTTGAATGGTTGATCAGTGGGATGTGGAATATCATCAACTGAATTGTGTTGGAGTATTGCTTTTGCTATGCAGAGCCTGTCTGCACATGTACTTCTTCACTGAGCTGGAAACAGGTAACTAGAGCACCCGTTCCTCATCCACATCTGTTATCTGAAAACTAGCTGGGTTGCAATATGAGCCATTTTTCACAGGACTCTTTTTTCCCTTTCTCTGGCAACTAAAGACGATTTTCAGCAGCTCTCTTGAAGCACCCACCAGAACCGGGGGGGGGGGGGGGTTGCTCTTAAAGGTATAATTCAGAGAAAGGAGAAATGCCCTTGACAAGACTGCTGTTTTATTTTGAAATGAAACTTTGTAATTAAATATTCAGACTATACAGGGCTGACAATGGCATATTGGAAAAGAGCCACAGCTTAGTTTAGCTAATTTAATAAAGATGTCCTAGCCTGCAACATTCACTGGCAGAACAGGCAATTATAATAATTTAAGATTTGCATAACGTAAATGCAACACAAGTTTCAAACCATCATATTTTCCCAGGCCACTTCTAGGAGTAGCCAAGCAGAAGGGAAATATAGGATATCTGGAATCAGGTGAATTTTAAAGAAAGATCTGCATTTCAGACTCCAAGAGCTGGAGAAATGAGAACAATGCAAGGGTACAGATAACACCTGCAAGAGCAAATAATCTTTAAATGGCACAGAGTGTTTTTTTCTTTTCTTCTTTTTTGGGGTTTGGGGTTTGGATATGTATGCCTAGGATTACATTTGTGGATATACATTTCATCCATCTTATTGTTGATCTGTCAATAGCCAATATACTAGATAAAGAACATTAGATGAGAGTGACTGCAAGGATTGCAAAATCTTTGCACATTAAAAGGAGTGTTAAAATAACGTCTGTTTGGTAAATTTTGTGTCACTGGGGATGTCCAAATATATGTACTCCTCTTTACTACTGATTTCATTGCAAATAAAATGTAGCTTGTGGTTACACGTCTTCTGTTGCAGCAAATTGGATTATTATTATTATTGTATACCAAGTACAGTCACATTTGTTGGTCTCACCTTTGCAGATTTGATTAAGGTGTAGTCTCTAGGAATCTCTGGATCCTCTATGGTCAACCTCCACTGGATGTTGACTACTGTACCTAGTTGACCTAGATTCTTAGATAAATGTTCTCTCAGGTTAAAAAAATCATGGTTTTTTTTCAGGGGTCATGTACCCCAGCCCCCATGAAAATGGAGGGTCTATTGTATTTCTTGAATTATTTAGTTTGGTCTTCTGCATTAAGGGCCATCACATGACATTTTGCTTCCTGAGGCAAAAGATGAAATGGTGCCCCCTCTCTAGTTCCTTTGAAAGAAGCTAACCAGTCTGATAATTAAAGTATATTGTAGTACAGAACAACATCCTATACTACAGAAAGCTAACCCAGGCCCCTTCTACACTGCCCTATATCCCAGGATCTGATCCCAGATTATCTGCTTTAAACTGGATCATATGAGTCTCCACAGCCAGATAATCTGGGATAAGAAGATAAAATGAGATCAGATCCTGGAATATAGGGGCAGTGTGGAAGGAGCCTGAGTTGGTCCAACGGGCTGGATAGTACACACATCTTGCCATCTGAGGTAGTCTTCTCATCCCCCTCAGGGTAGCATTGGCAGTGCCTATATTGCAAACATATTATACACCCATTTTCCTCTGATGCCTCATACTCACCCTGCTCCTTAAGTACAATTCCTTCTATTGATAGGTGCCAAATATGTATCCTTGACAGGAAGTGGAGTGCATCCCCACATTTGGAGTGCTCTCCAATGGGTTGAGGTATATAGCTCATCAAACCGTAACTGCCTTCTCAATCATCCTTGCAAATATTTGGGACCATCAACATTCCTATGACTGGCATGGCTAATATTGTTGGATTTGATTTTATGTACAGAGCAGGTTGACAGTTTGGGATGTTTCCTTGGTAATCAAACTGATGGCTAGAAAGAGAAAATCAGCAGCAATTCCATTTCTCACTATTAGTGATTAAAATAAGTTGAAGTAGCAGCAATCTGGTTTTATTGCATGGCATCCTGCCACGATGTGGGATTAAAATAGTGTATTGATTTAAATGGTACTCTTTACTGTACCGCCAAAGTCCTCTAGCTACAAAGTCCTCTAGCTACAAAAAAAGAGAAAGCCTTAAAACCGCCCTCCCCCCCAAAGGACAATTTTCCCAGGAAAGCCCATTTCAGTACACTTTGCATATGTCATTACTGGAAGAACAGCTGGAACAAAAATTATTAAATACTAGCAACTGTTTGACTAGATGGCGCATGCAGTCCTCAGTGTATTCTAACTCTGTTCCCACCATAGGTGTTCTAGCTTTTCTATGCCATGTCTTCTCTGATGAAAATATAACACATGCTAGAATTTTTTTTCAGTAATTTATAACAAGAGTTTTCCCTATTTCAGGAAAAAATGGTGGTATATTTATATTACACATTAAAACACATAATGTTCCAATCCCTGGGGAACATTTCACTAACTCTGTCCCTCAATGCTGTTATCTCACATTTTTAGTTGCTATATGTAAACTAACTCAAATGGATATCTAAGGACACTAATTCAAGACAATCCGTTCTTCTACTATATACTACAAACTGTGAGGGCATTACGACCTGAAATTATAAGAAAATGTTCCATACATGTTGTATCAAGTTTAGAAAATGTGTTGCATTTCCTTCTGCTCACCTAAGTTTTGTTTACTCTGCCATTCTGGACAGGAACTCCATGCTTGAAACAAAAAAAGCCCGCTCAGTAAAAACAAACAAACTCTGTTTTGAATATTAAGGTTCTGTTGGGACAGAACCCCATGAGATACTAAAGTCAACCCGGATACAGATCAATGTATTCTCCAAGACTATGTATACATGAGAGTACTTTAATCTCAAGCAAGAAGGTTGGGTCCATCTCATCAGGTACCAATCACGAGTAGCCTTTTTGCCATAAAAAGAGAAATGTGTTGTTTATTAACAATTAGTAGTTGTAACAGGTATTGTCACTTGAGGGTATGTGTAAATTGTAGCATATTTTTGAAGTTTACATCTTTAGATATCAATTAGCACCTGTAAGTTCGGCACATTTCTATTTCATCTTCTTACTTTATTGGGCAGAGGAATGCAATTCATTTCCTTCTCTTTCTTTTGTTTTTTTTTCCCTTTCCTGTCATGTGGGTCTATTTGAAAAAAATTCCCAAATGGGAAGAGGTAGAAGGGGAATTGTCATCAAGAGTTACTGATCTAGTCTTTTAGCATCTGCTGACAGATGAAATTTGTGAAACGTGGGAAGAAAAGATCTCATGATGCATACTCATAAAAGGTCAATGTGGTGCTTTTGTCACTCTACTCATAGAAGGGGGTAGTTCCTTTTTTCATAGGAGTTAAGGTACAGTCTTAATCTTGACCCATGGATAAGTTCACTCAGGGTTTTTCAGTTGATATTTTGACTACAGTTTCTAGACTTATACATGACTATATAGAAGGCATGGGCAAACCCATGCCCATGGGCCAGATGTGGCCCTTTGGGCTCTTTGCTCTGTTTTGTCTGCTCCAGGAAATAAAAGCACTGCCACAAGTGATGTATATGTCTCCTCTGGGCCTGGGGAAGGTGAGGCACTCCCAGAAGAGCTGAGGAGACAAACATACCACCACTGCATGACAGCAGCGTGTTTTTCTCCCCAAAAACAGACTCATCCCTTCCCTCCCCCAGCTCCTTCCCCTCCCAGCCCTAGCCCCAGCCTTCTTGCCACAGCTCCACCCTCTTCTGGCCCGACCCCACTCCTTCCACCCCACAACCCTGCCCCTTCTGGCCCCACCGACACTCCCTCCTGGCCCAGTTTGCCCATGCCTGCTATATTGGGCAGTTGTACTAGCTCTGGATTTGATATTTCCTAAGAAACAACACTAAGAAAATATGAGTTTTTAACATCCTGCTTGGCTTCTATGCATTCAAAAAACAGAGAATCCCAAGACTCACACATCTTATATCCCCTTAGCCTGCTGGATTTCGAGTGTTTAGATTTCAGTCTTGAAACATTGATGGAAGCAGACAGATGGACACACACAATCTTGTGCATACATGTGCATATGCACATTTTTTTTATTATATGTCCTTTGGAGCATATGGTGCATTTTGAATCCTCTGTCTTTTAAGACCTTACAACTCCTATTTCACTTCCTCCTACCTACTTGAGACAACAACATCATTCCATTTGATTGCAGGGTTGGGACTTTATATCTCTCTACTACCAAATAAAGCATGATTTTTTGTTTTCTCTACAGTCTTTCTGTTGTAGAATTCCATACAACTTTTATCTTGCTTCCAAATTGCAAGCAAAGGCCCACATATGAAAAGTTGGCCTAGAATAAAGAGATTACTTGTTGTGGGGCTGTTAGTGTGTGTTTGATTGATAAGCTATGGCAGCTTACACACATTTGTATATATAGATAGGAGATTCATGCTCAATAATGAAGCGTGATTTGTGCTTCCTAAGAAAATGTATGCAATCACTGCACCAAAAGGATATATGTCTCCCGTAGTTGGCCTTGCACTAATCTACCCCAAAAGGGAGAACACATTTAAATTTATACGGCTTCTAATTTAGAACATTAAATCATGCCTGAGTTGGCTGGCTGTTTCTTATTTAGACTGCAGTCTCCTTGAGGAAGGACCAATTTCTCTTCTCAGCTCATACATAACAAAGCATTCCAGCAGCATTCAATACATTTGTGTTATTAATCAGTTACACTATAAATTAGGGTGATGCCATGATAATGGTTTAATTTCAGCATTGTCTTTCCATGGAGATGGGGAAGAAGCGGGGGGGGGGGCGTTTATCTAGGCCACAGGATATTGGAACAACTCCTGTGGTTTACATTTAGTTGCAGCGGTCTCCCCTGAGTCCTGTGCCCTTGCAACACCCCCAATTTCCTACCCACAATCTCTTCCATTATACATATAAGGGCTGAATATTCAGAAGGTGTTCAGTTAAATCTGTCACTGCCTAACCAATGACTCATTTGTTTTTGCATGCCTCTCATCATTGATTTTTAATCCTGCTCTCTTTAAATATGCTGTTATACACCCCACTCCACCCCCCACATTCCTTTCCTCATTAATATTCCCTTCCCAATGCAGGACAAGCATAGCGTTTCAGGAGATAAATTGTTTTCAATCCCTCAAGGTGTTAACACCATGACAGCTTTATGGTAAGTCCTTGTCACTAATTATTTTAGAAGTAGGGCTGCGGCAACATCTGGATGAGGCTGAGATTTTGCGTCTCTTTCTCCTTTCTCTCCATAATTAATCTTGCTATTCTTAGCTGCTAACCACAAATCTTGAGCTGGGATTCTTCCCTATTTTAGGCTGTGCTGTATTGGATGACTGCATCACTGTTTCTGATCCATATTGTACTGCATTATCGTTGGCTGATATTATTGTGCATTAATTGATTTTCCTCATTCTCCTCACTCTCTGATGCTGGTGACACCCCACTCAATTAATCAATTGATCTCAGTAACTTGCACCCGCAGAGCCATTTCAACAAGATCTTACATTTCCTCAGCTCTGACTCACAAATCACTTGCACACTGAAGAGAAACCTTTAATTACGGAAATACAAGATTTTAGCAGATTTGTAGCATATTTGCTGGCCACTAAAAACTGGAGTGAATTCTGGCAAATAATTCCTCCTGCCCTCCAGCATATATCAGTGCCTCATGTCAATCACCCTGGTAACATTGGAAAATGAGACACAGCAAATGACAATGAGATTTGCCTGTGATAGATACAGATGAGAAAACTGAAATTAAAAAAGAAAAAGGAACTTGCTTTCTATTCTCTTGCATTTTTTTAAAAAAAGCAGGCTTCCTGTCATTAGTAACAGGCTGGGAGCACTCTAGTGTAGAAGAGAAGATCAAACATTGTCAGTGATTAAGCAGATGGTGGTGATATGCTGAACATCTGAGCAGTTAACAGAGCCTTGGAGACAGCAAGGAAGGCTGGGATGAATCCCAGGGCTTGGCTGCTCCAGAACCATGTTCGAAATGTGTTTCCTGTGCATGCCTCTCTTACCTCTTAGTAAGAGTTCTGTCTAAATCTTTCTTGTTGTGAAAGCTTCAGTGTAGGATTTTTGTCACCACCCTCAGATACAGTTTTTTGTTCATCATTGGTAAGACACTTGAATCCAAGCAGGTTTGAGCTACGTAGTAGTCCTCTGGCATATGTTACATATTGTGGTACTAACATTCAGAATGGTGGTGCACATTGACAAGCCAGGTAACTGCTGACTCAGTATATTTCACCTTTGATCTATGGGACTTATCATACAGTGGGCAATTATCCAATAGGAAAAGGGTTTCTCAAGGATTTATGCCATTTTTGGATAGTTTTAAGTGAGTCAGTGTGATGCCTTGGTCACCGGAACAGAGTTTAGGTATTCCTGGCTCTTGTCCAGCAGAAATCTCCCTAGAGATACCTTACCAGGAACTTAGCAACATTTTGCCTGCCAAGGGTTGATTCAACCTGCTATCATCATCACTACATAATGATCCCAAATTATTTCAGTAAACAGGAAGTGTTAAGATCCCTTAAAAACTAAAACAGAGGCCAAGACTTTTAATCCAGGTATGTGACGCATAACACAATATATATATAGATCTGCACCTTCCTGCATCAGTATGGCCATTTTTTTCCTAGACACAAGAAAGACAAATGAGCCATCTCAGCTGACTGGTCACCTCCTTCCCTTACTCTCACCTCCTCTCCCTGGCTATTTAAAGCCTGCAGCAATGGTCACAAGTGGCCTGACAGTTGCTTGGGGGAGATCAGAGATGATGTGGAAGAGGCTAGTGAATTGCCCTTTGTGCCTCATCCAAAACAAGACATCCCTGTAAACCGCAAGTCTTTGTCACCAATACAGTTCTTGCCATGATCTTGTAACAGACATAAAGATGGCTTTACTGGTCCTTGACAGTATTCTGATTTATGTAGTAACCAAAGCAACAAAATTACCAAAATGACAACTATAAAAACATGCAGAATTTATTTCCCATTTCTCTAGAACACTATGTATTTGCGAATTCAGAACAAAATAGACAAAACAATATAATGCAATTTTAAGGAGCCACATACAAACACAGTTGACCCTGTAAAATGTATTTTGTAACAGGTAGCATGAAAGCTTTAGGATCTACACATTTTCTACCTATTCTACCCAGAGGTAAAGCTAACTGATGCCACTGCTCTTCCTTCTGATATTTGTTTTATTTTTTTAAAAATAAAGCGGGGGGGGGGTGTAATATAATTTTTAGAAGTGGATATATATTGGATCTAAAATAACATGTGGTTCACTCTATGAACCAAAAGGGATGACTGAATACGTAACTGTCGCTATGCATGGGAAATGTATCTATGAATTTGTTTTCTCTATTCTCACTTTTCTCCATTTATTGTCTTTGCTGGATTGGTCATAAAAACATTCTGAAAGCAAATGGTCAATTTTATTCTCAATACATTATTAATCATTGTTACTACTGTTCTCCCTTAAAAAAAAAAGAGCTCAAGATAGCATGTGTGGCTCCCCTGCATCCCATTACAACATTCCTATGTGATAGTATAGTTGGAGAAAGTGTGTGACTGGCTTAAGATCACCCAGTGACTGTCACTGTTAAGCAGGGATTTGAATCTAAATCTATCTAATCCAAGTCCTACACTTTAATCACTACATTACATTCAAACTCAGCAAGAGCCCTTCGGCTAAGCGGCTGATCTCTAGTTCAAATCTGACCTCTGCTATGAACTTTCTTACTAGGTGAGCCAATGTGATTCAGCCCAGCTCCTTTTGCAATAAGGGAATAGATCACAGATAGTTGTCACCATATTTAAATAAGTCACATAAACCATGGAGAAAGCTTTTTCTTGCTGCAGCACCAGAGAATAGGCCAATGGGTTCCAATTACAAGAAAAAAAGCTGTCACCTAAACATTAGAAAGAACTTTTTGATGGTAAGAAGTGTTCAACAGCAGAATAGACTGCCACAAATACTGATGGATTCTCTTTCTAAGTCTATAAATATATATTTAATGTTGGATAGCCATTTCTTAGAAATAGTTACATATTCCTGCATGACTGGAGGTAGTAGTGATTGAGACTGGATGGTCTATTCTAGCTTTATGGCCTTCCTTAAAGGAGTGAAAGGATTACAGCAGGAGTGGGCAGCACTGGCAGGTCCAGTAACCAGTTCCCATCATGTGTCTTACTAGTTCTCTCTCCATTCATGAAGGACCCACCAAAGCTAATACATAAAAGTCACATGCATAAAACAAACAATAATAACAACAAAAATCAAAACTGCTAATGGCCAGAATAAGAACTGATTTTTTTTCCTCCATATATTTTTTGACCAGAAGAGATTGAGAAGGAACTCAAGGGCTGCAAAAATGGATCAGGCTTATTCATGGCACACAAACTACACATTGCTAAGTTTATAATAAGACAATGCAGAAAGCACTTTGAATACTTTAAAATGTTACATAAATGATCTAAATGATAACAACAATGAAGGAAGCAATAACAAAAGGCTCTCTGAACAAAAGGGCTAATGAGATGAGGGCCTGCTGTTTTTGGAAATAGACATTCAAACATTCTGGATATATCTTCTGGTTCTAATGAAGAGGTTTGTCGTGTTCTGAGGTAGATATGAAATGGTTTGGTTGGGTGATAAGGGGTTTAGGCTCTATGTGGCAAAGGGTAAAACTAGATGTTACATAGAAAATCCATGGCTTGGATCCAGCAGGCTAAATATTAAAAATGTGTATACATATTGAATGTGTCAGCTTGGTAACACTAAACCCAACATAATGGGATTGTGCCTGATTTGTACAGACATCTGGACTCTCACCTGGGCCCTCTAGATCTGGAATAGGCATACTTTGGTCCTCCAAGTGTTTTGGACTTCAGTTCTCACAATTCCTAATAGTTAATAAGCTGGCTGGGATTTCTGGGAGTTGAAGTACAAAACACCTGGAGGGCCGAAGTTTTCCCATGCCTGCTCTAGATGGTCAAGTGTTATACGTGAACAGGCTTAGGGCACACCTATGTAACCTGCAATGCACATAGGCTTAGGGCACAGGCTTAGGGCATACCTATGTAACCTGCAATGCACAAATACACAGAGAAACCGATCAAAGAGACTTGATGAGTGTCCTGTGTTTACTGGCTGTCAAGGAGCAAATAATGTCTGGTAGAAAAAGCTATATTCAGCTTGTTAGGCCACAAGATGTGAAACACCTTTTAAATCTTTGCTCCCATTTTTCTTATAATGGATACACCCAAATGTGCTCTAGCTTATTAAAAGACAATGGTCGCATGTCTCCTTCTAATATTCATTTGGACGACCCGACAAGCTGGACTATAGGGAGAAGGGAAGTGAATGGTAATGGTGGTGGGGAATCTGAGAAAGGAGTCCATGAAAGACACCTGGACAAAAGCCTCACAAAATTTTACTCTGGTTGCACTTAGACACAATGTGACAGTGCCAGTGCACCCAAACTATGAGCAATTCATCAAAGAGCAATCATATATCATATAACGTATAACATACTTCTCAAGTGTCAAGAAAGACTAATGAGAATCTTTCAATTTGACATTTATGTTGTGCAACATTCACATGTGGTTATTTTACACAGAAAATGCTATTTTTCTGTGCAGAAAAGATTGTTTTCAAGAGGAAAAAGTTTAAATGCATAAGTTTTAAGTGTTATGCAGATTTTTTTCCTGGTCAGAAAAATAGCTGTATATAAAAAAACAACCCACATATTGTGTGTAGAATACAGTGTTTTCTTTGCTGGAATTAAGGGCTCTGTGTTGAAGTATTTTCCCCCACAGAAAATGCTGTTTCCTGTGGAGAAAATGCCGTTTTCTGCCCACAATAGCTATGTGCAAATTTTATGCAAAGTAAGTCCTGAATTCCAAATAGCCTTTAAAAATTGTATGGTTTTCACAGTGGGAAGAAAATCACTGAAATTACTTGTTACTACCTTGTTACTACTTGAGAAGAAATTAAGGGTGCATTTACACTGCAGAATTTAAGCAATTTGACACAATTTTAACTGCCATGGCCCAATGCTATGGAATCTTGGGGGTTGTTTTATAAAGTCTTTACTTTTCTCTGCTGAGAAGTGCTAATGGCTCACCAAACCATATATCCCAGGATTCCGTAGCATTTGGTTAGGGTAACTGAAGTGTTGTCAAACTGCATTAATTCTATAGTGCAGCAGATGCATCCTTGTGCTGACAAAAACTTTCATGGCCAGAATCACTGGGTTTCTGTGAGTTTTCTGGGCTGTACAGCCATGTTCCAGAAGCATTCTCTCCTGAGGTTGCACCCACAACTATGACAGACATCCTCAGATGTTGTGAGGTCCTCACAACCTCTGAGGATGCCTGCCATAGATGTGGGCGAAACATCAGGAGAGAATACTTCTGAAACATGGCCATACAGCCTGTGAAATGCACAACAACCCAGATGCAGCCTTAGTGAAGAACCGTATGCCTATTTATAAATTACTTACATTTAGAAGAAGACAAAGTATTCTATTTCATTTTTCATAGGATAGAAATATTAACCCTGGAAACTTAAACTGCACTTGGCAAATCCCTAATTAACTTTCTCCTAAATAAAACCTTTGAATACCTCTGTATTATTACTGCAAAAGTTGGCAGAGGCTTTACAGAGCACTTAGCAAAGGCACTGGTGTGAATTTCAGTGGTTTATGGCTTTTACAGTTGCTGACACAGTACAAGTGGGATTAAAGTGACAGTACCCAACCAATTAAACTTAGATAGTAAGCCAAGGAGCTCTGGTCTGTCGTATTGAAACAACAGAGATCAATTCTTTTCATTAGTCAGGGAGGACTGAACAAGAAGCTTAAATTACAGGGGAGAAAATTAGGTTAAATGTTTGGAGGGGGAAAAAGTAGTCTTGGCAATATTGCTCCTAGGACATATTGTGAAATTGTCCTTCTTCTGGCCTTAAGATTAATTCTCTCAATAGTAGTTTAGGAAGAATAAAATCAAACATAGTCAAGGATGATTGAGATGGTAACATGTCCAAAATAGAATTTACTGCACTAATTAATTAAAGCGGCTTCCCATACTTATGGATGGTGGCCACTAAAATCTCTTATATGAAAGTCCTCAAAAAGTACTTTGTTGGCACAAGTTCAACTACAGGAATGAGCTTTATAGTGAAGGAATACGGCCTTGACAATACAAATGCCTCATTTCATAAATTCTTCATTTAGAGAATACTTGGTACTTTGCAATGCATGAATATTCTTGCATCCCTTAATTTCCATAAAATAGAATAGGCAAAAATGCAGATAGTCAATCCTATAAAAACCTCTCTCTCCTCCCCCTGAATATGTTCGTGAAAATACAATAAAATATAGCTTGCAACGTCCTTTGATGTTTGCTAATTCTTAACTCTGGTCTCGCTAATCAATTTTCTTTTGTCTATCAGTGTTATGTCTTAAATAAGATTTCACATGTTTGCTTATACTCTGCTTTATGTTAAATTAGCTTTAATTTTCCAGTTCTTATTTAGCCTTTGTAATAAAACACTTCTTTCCTTAAATACATCAGTGAAAGTGTTTAAATGGCATTCTCCTTTGTTATCACACCCCACTCCCCACCCCTTGTTATCCTTTTAGCTTCACTTGCATTAGGCATTTTATTCCATCAGTAGAGAACGACTTTGAGAGACTAACTGAACACGTGCCAAGTTCTTGAACACAATGGCTAAAAAAAGAACAAGACAAGTTTAAACATCCTTTCTTTCTCTGCAGTCATACCGAGGGCCCTAGTCCTTTCACCTGCATGCACCAGGCAACCCTTTCTAGTCTCTGGACAAGATCCTATCTACTTTTATCATAGCACAAATATATGCCATCGTAGTTTAGGCAGATCCTACAGTTGTACGACTGAATACACAATGGATGACTCTATTGCTGCAACCAAGAGAGTTAAAGTGGGATCAACTGCATTAATTCTACAGGGCAGATGACGTCTTAGTCACTGAATCAAAATGTGAGAGAAGGCGATGTGCATGCCCATGGAACAATCGACTGCACTAGAGACTGTTTTCCATATTCTGGAAAAGCACGCTTTCTTGTAAAGCAAGAACTCCTGTAAAACAAGGACTGGAATCCTGGTGTTGAGTCCCAAGTAAATCAGAACCATTAAGTCAATTGTTGAAGAATGGGTCAGTACACAGATCCCAACTCCTGCAATGCAAGAAAACCCTCCTAATACTTTCTGGCCTTTTGAATCAGACATTCAGGCACTAATTGTTGGGAAAACTTCCATTTTCCTTTCTTATGATTCTTTCAGACAGGGTAGCTGCTGAAAAAAAAAACTATCTTAGGCCAGTCTTCAAATGAGCAGCTGGTCTTTGTAACTCATGGCAATACAAGGAAAAGTATGTAGAACTGAAGTCATGGTGCTATAAATATATAATAATCGTATGGCCTGATATACTTCTTTCCTGCATAAGCATAATATCAACACCTGGAGCTTTTTTCTCTTTGTGCATATGTAAAGGTACACGAAGGAAGAATGTAAAAAGGCCATTGCCAGCAACAACAGTTTTATTCTTGTCCAACTCTTCCTCCTGGTGAGAGATGGATCTTGAATAACATTTAACTATGCAGAGGAAAGCCCCCATGGGATTATTGGAGATATGTACCCAACTCCCCAGGACTTGGTAGTGTTCTACTTTTATCTCTATCTTCTGAGGCAGAGGAAGGGGAGAAAAAAGAAATCCATCTGCATTCAGGTGCCGTGTGTTCTTTCAGGCTGGAAGTATCATTTCTATATATCTATGTTTGATCTCCTAACTGTCTCAGTTGGATGAGTGTACTGGGAGACTTGAAATCTGAAAACCAGAGTATCTACCTTACAGCATTACAATAATTTGATTAATTGTCAGGGCTTCAAACAATGGAAACCTGGACCTTGTTATTTGCAATTCCAGCTCAGGAGATTTTGATCTACAGCAATAGTGATCTGTAGCAGAAAATCCGAAGAATCTCATACATGCATTACTTTATTGCAGTCAACAGACCATTAAAACAGCATGTTAACTACATTTTAACAGCACATTGACACATTGAGCACTTCGACAATACATAGTACATTGACAATTTCATTTCCTAAGACCATCAAGTTAGTATGGTCTTAGTATTAGTATAGTTCAATAGGTGAATGATGAAACTTGTAAATATATATTTAGATAGGCAGGACTTTCTTCACCATGAAATAAATATGCAGACAGGGAGAGCAAGCAAGGATTCAATACCACCATGGTATTGTGTTGTCTATTGTGTTGTCTATGGTTGTTCAATATTGTATATTATGCTTTTATGGTTTTAAATTGTATATCGTTGATTGTTTTTATCCTTGTTGTAAATCGCGTTGAGTCGCCTGTTGGGCTGAGAAACTGCGGTATACAAGTAAAGTAAAGTAAAGTAAATAAATAAATAAATATTGAATAATTGCAGATATCTTTTCTAAGATTTTCCATTTGGATTAGCAAAAGTTTTTGAAAGTTAGAATTTTCACAAATGCTATCTGCATGGGCACCTATGTAGACCAGGCTAAAATGGTAAAGACACAAATTGAATTCAGTAGAAAGAAAATAGTTGGGAGAAACATCTTGGCTACCTGTATAAGAACTCCATCACAATTGGCAAGCCAAAGTCAGCTGAAAAGTGAGAGTAGATGGGGTGTCAAGGGAAATGAGTGTGTGAAATGAATACATACTAAAACTCTTTAGAAATATTCTGAAGTCTCTATTTTATAAACTTTTCTTCTAGTCATAAGAACAATATCCACTATAACCTGTATCTTTACCAACTAATAAGTTAAGTAGTACATATTTAACTAAAGAACCTTTCCTGACCCAATCATCCGAACCTAATGGAAATGTCATCCATCCATGCTCTATTTCCAAGAGAAATGGGCCCCATTTTCCCAATCAGCTAAAGGCCAGTAAAATAGGTTGTGACAAGCCTCTATGAACATGACAATAGTGTCACTCATCCATAACTCTTCTGTATTCAATTGCTATTGCCATAATGGCTAGTATTGCCATAATCATAATAATAAAAATAATAGTAAAATTTTATTTATACCCCGCTACCATCTCCCCAAGGGACTCGGTGCAGCTTACATGAGGCTGAGCCCACAATACATCAGTAATAAAAGCAATAACAACAGTAATACAAAACAATAAAATAAAACTCATAACAGAAGATAAGCAATAAATATTAACAGTAACACAACGACGTTTAAAAACCTATGGCTGGGCCAAATGTAATAATTAAGATTTTTAAAAATAATGCTGAGCATGAACAGGTGAGATATGACTAGGATAGAGTTTTCGGAGAGGGATGGGGCGTGCAGACAATCCTAGATTATTAATAAAGTGCATTTAGGGACATATTGCTGGGAGTTTCCTTATTCTGGGAAGGCACACTGGAACAACCACGTTTTCAGGATCCTCCTAAAGACTGCCAGAGTTGGGGCAATCATAATTGTTGTGGTCCACTCTTCCAATGATGGATAAGTGATATTTCCGTGAGTTTTTTTGAAGGGGTGTACAGGGAGAGGTTACATAGTTAACTGATACAGAATATTGGCTGATGATGATGATATGCTTCAGACTCTATTTTGTGAATCTTTATATTCC
This sequence comes from Anolis sagrei, assembly GCF_037176765.1. Lineage (NCBI taxonomy): Eukaryota > Metazoa > Chordata > Lepidosauria > Squamata > Anolidae > Anolis > Anolis sagrei. Next base: position 114,088,284 of record NC_090021.1, read on the forward strand.
AAGAATGACAGTGAAATCCACTATATTGGTGTACAACTGCATGCACATTGGAATGCAGGCCCTATTTCTCAACACTAGTCAATAACATGTCACAACAGATTTTGCTTCCTCATTAGCAGGCCTGAAGAAACTGTTGCGAATCTGAAATAACACTCCATGTGGAGTGTTACATATACTAGCTTGTGATCCCAAATATTTGAAATTACAATAGAATATAAGCACAAATCAGTTTCTCTTAAGTTTGCAGAATCTGTCTGGTTGGTTCCTATTATTCCTGAATTATAATAGGATCCTCTCTGCTAACAAGTATCTTTGGTTTTCATACACAGAGAACGAGAGTTGGAGTTTAGAAACTTCTTTCCTACATCATCGCTCATTATGCCAGTCCCAACAGCTTACATTCCCAAAAGGTTAAAGAGGACCCCTTTTATCCCTTAGCATTTGAGACTACAGCAGTCAACTCGGAGAAGTCTTGACAAGGAATTGCATATTTACCTTTTTAAAAAGCAACAATCAATTAAATTTGACTCTAGGCTGAGTTACACATGCTAAAGAGATCATATATGGAAGGATTTCAAATCAGGTTAGAAACCAATCTCATCTGTGTCCTAATCAACTAAATGTTTATTTTAAATGCCATTTAGCCTCTAATGACTTTGCTTCTCTCTTTCTCATCTAATTACCCAACACAGACATCACTGTGAAGCTGCTTGGTGTCGTTTTTATATTGTACTATATAAGAATTCAATCCAGGGAAACCTATTAGCTTTAAGTAAGACTGAAGAGTACAGAAGTATTTCTCACTGTTACTACACACTCATTCAAAATGAGGCCAATTAATTTGGTTTGTTCACAGTGACAAAATTAACAACAATTCTGATCCAGATGCATTTCAACAGTCCAGCTCAATAGTGCTGGCATGAGTCTAATTTTACTGATGGCTCTGATATTATTCCTTCATCTGTTGGCAACGGATAAGATTTGGTAGCAACAGCTGGTGCTTTTGGAAAAATGACAGAATTTTTGTAAATTTCTTCATATCCAGCTCTGCCAATGAAACTGATGCTCAGTTTCTTGAGCTCAAAATTACCTTATCATCTTTCTGCAATGGTTGTTTCCAGTGGTAGAATAGATATCTGAAAGTAATCTTTGTAGAAAGGGCACTACTTCACTACTTTCTGTGAATAATACTGGGGGGAGGGGTAGGAGATTGCATAAACAACTTTTGTTCCCAATATGCCCTCAGATTCTAAAATCTCATTATACTTTATTATATTCTTGCTGGGGTCTCTTGGCATGTCAAGAAAGCCTTTCTCATCAAGGATAAGAAAATGTGTGAGTATTTTTAAAATCTGTCTTGAAAAATGATAAATATGATAAGCTTATCTTGGGAGTATATTCACAGTCGACATGCTTCCAAAAAGAAGGTCTTTTTTCTAGCAGCCACCATCCCCACTTCACACAAGGAGTCTGATGAAAGGGATCTTAAGGCCAGGGTAACGATACTGAAGAGAAGGCAATTTTTCTGACAAGCTGTTCCTGAGCTGTTAAGAACTTTAACAGTCAAAAGCAGCACAGTAAATTGAGCCTGGAAACGGATTGGAAGCCAGTACCTAAAAGTACTGACATGAAAAGGTACCCAATTTCTAGTATGGACTACTGGCCATTTTTAGACTATTTTTAAAGGCGAAACCCAAATTCAGCACATTGAAATAGTGTAAACTGCAGAGTACTAGAGTATAGGTGGTTGTTGCTAACCGATCATCATATAGTTATGGTTCTCAGTGGCATATCAGGCACAACTGATGAAAAACATGGAGCCTTGAATGATAATGCTGCATTAAGAAGTATCCTAAGACTGCAAACCAGATCATTAAAGACAGCAATAGGAATCCAGGTTCCCTGATTTCCTTACCATACTGACTAGTCTGCTGGGAGAAACACTCTAACAACATGTAGACGACCATATGGTCCTCTGCCCCAGTTTAAATGGAGTACCATCTCCTCCAGAATTATAAAAAAACTTGAGTTGGGAAAAACACCACAACCATCAAAAACATTTGCTTAACTGCTGCTCCTAGGTACTCATTCAGCACACCAACAATGTTACATCCGACATCAGACAGAAATAAAGAGAAACTAGTGGCACCTCCATCCAAATTTGTTGGTAATTCTATATAGATGTTAAAAAGAACAAAACTCAATGGCAACACAAAGCGCAATCCCAAATAGTCAAGCAATGCCTTTGCCATCTCTTCCTGAAATTGACCCTATATCTATATCTATAATGTGTTTCCCAAACTGAGATCAGAGAGCTTATCCAGACTGAAGTCATGGCTGCTGGTATAAAAAGCTACTGGCAAGTGCAAGACACTCAACAAGGTCACACTCTTCCCCTTTCTATCTTAGCTAAGGTTATTCCACAAGATGGCCAAGGCAGTTTGTCTCTTAGAGTTGAGTCTAAAGGACAATGCAAATAGACCTAGAAAATGAGATCCATCTAGGTGTGCATGGAGCTGATTGAATGTTGCTCTCTACAACACTTTGCTCAGGAAGGGTATTTGACTTCTCCTAGATCATGAAAATATTAATAAGTATAGTGGAGTCACTAAATTCCCTTCCTGTTTCTTTTGAAGAAACAGAGGCCACTTCTCTTCCCTGCAGCTTTCCAAACAGCTAGATATTACTTTCCTGCTATTTGGGGCAAGAATTGAGCACATAAGTGATCTGCAGGATTTGACCAAGTCCCTTATCCACCTCCTTGGGTCCTAGAAACTGAAAATTATCCAACAAAACTGGACCACATAGTGCTCTGGAGATATTCATTATCAATATTGCATTAACTATAGAAACTTCAAGATAAATGCCTGTATTCTCAAATGATCTTGCGAATGCATTATATCATGCTGCTTAAAAATCTACAAAGTCTTTCTTTTGCGTAAAATAACTCACACTGCTAGGGAAAGCCCAGCTGGATTTTACTGAGAGGCTGCAATAGTGGATAAGATGTTTTCTTTTCCTTCATAACAACACAAAACTATAGGCTAAATAATGGACTCTATTCCAATCTAATTGTTACTTTTTTCCATTTCCCAACTTGTGAACTTTTTGTTTTTAGTTCACATTTATCACAAGGAGCTCATAGGCTTTCCTCTGTGAAAAGAGCCATTTGAGAGGGATCATGTTGTCCACCCGAATTGCCTCTGTATTCAAGGCAGTAATGTAGAAGCAGAAATCACATCACCTTTCAGATGCAGCAAAGCCCCCAAGAATTTATTGGAATCCATTTTAACAGCCTCCCTACACTTGTGGCAGCTTAGAAACTCAAAATGACAAGAGAATAGATATAAGATCCCCTGCTTTCAGATCCTTCTCCTGTCCAAATAAGAAAATAAAATCTAGCCTGTTTGCTTCCTGGCATAGTACGACCCCATATTTGCGGGGGATACATTACAAGATCCCCAATTGATACCAGAAACCATTGAGTACTATGTTGTGGTTATATTTGGGCTTGAACCATGCCTTAAATTGCATTGGAGGACCTAAAGACACCCACACACACTTCAGAGGGGGATTTAATAAAATGTGCATAAGTGAAACCATGGTTATCAAATCCATGGATAAGGGTATTGCATATCCGCTGGGACATATTGACAGTTTGGGATATTCCACTATTTTTCATGGTAACTATGGAGTGTCCTGAACTGCATCAGACAAGATTGTGGTAGTATGGATTTTGAAGTTCTCCCATAAAGCTGCCCTAGGAGCATGCAGTATTAAAGTCCACCTTTAATACGGACACAAATAGTGGCAATGGGCTTGGGCTTACTAATATCGGAACAGAATATCCATATGTCTGGAAACAGAATTATCTGTGAATATCATGAAAAACAGAGCCTAAGGAATGTGTATGCATCAGTTATTAGTAATATTAAATGTACATTAACATTCATTGCCATACATAAGTAATTTAGTTGCTTACAAGATTGTCATGGGATAATGGTCTCACATCGCTGGATAAATCCAGAGGAGATTTTGCTTTCAAATCAAAATACATTTAGGCTCTGACAAAATACTTAATCCATTAATTAATTTTTAGTATACCAAATGATTACACAAACACATAAAAAGCTGATGGAAGGTGGTGGTGTAGTAGAATAATACTTACAGACTATGTTATTTCATGACGGGTTGAATTTACTTTGTTTAGGAAGGCCCATACTTCACATCAATCCTATCAGTAAAACTGAGATCAAGGCTCTTTGATCATTAAGGAAACAAGGCAGGTAGGGAATGGCCATAGCTTAGTGAAAAACCCATTTCCTATAAAAGGGTTCTAGCTTCCATTCCTGTCACCCCCAAGGTGAAATAATCATAATGATAGGAGAGACCTTTGCCTGAAACCCTTGAGAGCAATTGCCAGTCAGAAAATACTGGGTTTGATGGAGCTGAAATAAGACAATTTACTGTGTTCAAGTGCTTATACTCCTGTCCTAAATATCTGCACAGCCATCACTATTTTCACTGCCACTGTAACATCAACCCAACACAAGTATGTGCAGTCAAAAGACCATTACCCTGATTCGGCAAGGATCAGAGGGTACTACTAGAAATCGGGGGTCTAAATATCGATCCTTATATAGACAAAGAATCATAGATGCAAATTCAGTTTAATTTCCAGTTTTGTCAATATGAAGACTGTTATTCCTCTTTGTCCTTTTGTTCTATGCAGATATGGAGTCAATTTGCATCTGCACAAACAATGGGCAGATTTCAGATTTGGATATAGAGAGGAGAGGTATGTAAGCAGATGCCTTAACTATCTGAAGTTCTGTATTTTCTGTCAGCCTGGAAAAACAGTAACAACAATATCAAAGATATTTTTTGGTAGGGAATGAGCTTTTTCATTTTCCTCCTTCATAACCAACATTTTGTGCTATCCAGCTTGAAGAGGAATCCAAAAGCTCACCACAACAGTGGCAGAACTCCACATTTTGGTATCAACATATTAATACAGGTTTTGCATGTAATGTTCTTGAGACGTAAGCTCTCATTCCTTATATAGCTGTGGTTGGTGGATCTCATGTTAGTAGGTCACTGTACCAAATGATTTACCAAAGATTATAAGGTCTAGCTCTGGCTCCATTGAAATGTGTAAAACTAAGATGACTAAATGACAAATGGAATTATTTTTTATTCACATATTAGCCGGTTGTTATGTGCCTTCAAGACATTTTCAATTTATGGTCACTGTCAGGGGAAACCATCATAGGGGCTTTCTAGCAAGATTTGATCAGAGGACATTAGCCATTCTTACACGGATCTATGAACATAATAACAAAGTTTCATTTCTTACATTAGCCATTGCCTTCCTCTGAGCATATTATTTGCCCAAATTCATCCAGTGGGTTTTCATGGCTGTGTGAACATAGGAGTCATTGTCTTCTAGGATCCTAGTCCCACACTCAAACTTCTGTACTATACTGGTTTTATATTATTAGCTGATGGAGTTCTTAAAATATACTATTAGCCAGCAGTTGTATTTGCCTTTTTTGTTTTGCAAGGGAATATATAGAATGGCCTGTCTCAGTATGGACTGCTTTGCTTATATTTTGAATGAAAAAAAGTTTCATACAAAATAATGTATGAGCAATAGCTTCTACATAATTTGTCTTATTCAAAAGGGGACAAATTTATAACTTTTCAAGGGAGAAAAAAAACTACCTAGAGTTTCACATTTCTGATTGCTTCCTAGGCTGTGGTAATTGCACAGTCCCCACTTACTGGTCAGGAAACAACTGGCTGATGTTATCACCCTATGGAAGTGATCTGTACTGGCAGGGTGGATTGTGACAGGGATGCTGTTCCCATCTGCCACAATGAAAAGTGCTTCCACAATAGGGTGGGAACATTAGTCAACCACTACCTGAGCAATAGGGGAATAGACCTTCAACAACTGCAGCACCTGCTGGCTGATAAGTAGAGTTTTGGGCTGGAATTCACTTTGCAACTATATAACTACTACAATTATGTAAAAACATAATGCATTGAGAATTCTGGCTATCATGCTTGCTTGGTGTTCACCGACACGTCTCTAGTCAAGAGAAAAAGAATAACATCACTCCAAGATGTGTGTTCAGGAGCTAGCCAAAGAAGCTGATAGATCAGATCAAAACTTTACCATGCAATTTCATTTAGTTTGGTTAAATAACATTCAATGATTATGTGACCAAGATTGCCAGTTTTCATTTGTTTGACAGATAGCTACTTCACTATTCAGATGGTGGACTCCCAGTACCCATCATGCAAGACATCATGGTATAGTAAAAAATTATGAGAGTTTTAGTCCAACATCTAGTCTCTTATCTTTGATGTACAGGTTGACTGAATTTATCTGTATCCATGCAGGGCAAAAGGAGGCCACTGATATTATATCATTATATTTTATTATTACAGCTTGTCATGTCCTTTTGAATGCAAATATAACTAACTAGGTCTATTTTTGTTTTCTAGGGTTGTTGTTATGTGATACATGAAATAAAAGAAGGAACCTTTTAAATTATGAATACATGGTGTTTCTATACTTTGATGTTTCTGACCTGGCATATGCAGATGTTATTTATTTTCAGCTGTTTTGGCAACTGATTCATCATAACAAGCATGACTGTAAACACACAAACAAAGGGATACTGGGCAGAGACAGCTGTGCTGAAAATATTTTGTCTACCAAAACAAAAACCTGACAGCTCATCAGCATAGATGTCAAGTGTACACATAATGTATGAGAAGGTGCAGAAGGTGTGGGAATACATGGCGGATTATACAATATAAAACGGATGATAAATAGCTGATTATACTGGTGGCTGAACTGAAGTTATTTAGCCAATACTGATGATATAAAATCCTTCCTCAGAGAATGTAAAGATATTTCCACACTATATGTGAGGGCAACTAAAGCCAGGAACAATAGCCCAAGATTTTTTTTCTAACTGAAACAAAAGAAGTTATGGCTCCCCTGCCCACCAAGACAGACAATGAGAGATGGCTCTTATCTCAACATAACCATACTCTGCACTTGGGGACAACAAGATGTTTTTGGGATGAAGGGTAGGTCATGGGACATTTTGCTGCTCCACTCCCAGGGCATCTGTAAAAGTCAAGGTGAATGATGTGAATGGATGGGTACACTTTGAAGTTTTGAAAGGACATCCTATATTCTTATGTATAAGTCTATCAATTTTTGACAAAAAATCAACCCCAAACATTTGGATCGACTTATCCACAGGTCAATGTGAATTCTGTGTCATAACTCTTGTCAAAAAAAGAGGAGTCATCCCTTTATCTGGGTAGAGTAAGGAAAGGTGGTTGCTTAGTCCATTCTGAGAGAACCAAAAGGAAGGACCAAATCCTTCTACTCTCCCACTGTGGCACTGCTTCTGGCATTTTTGAGTGTCTGCGCAGGGATATGGTGGCAGTGGCCACGAATGGCTGGCTCCTGAAAAGCACAGTTGCTTTCTCTTATCTAGAGAATGATGCTCTGCTTATTCACAGATCATATCAGGATTTTGGGCCCAACAGCTGCCTTGTACATGGGGTTGACTTATACATGAGTATATGTGGTTGAATGGAAGTGTGTCCCTTCAGGAATTGTATTTATATCTTTGCCTGTATGGGATGATGTGGTTGAATTCTGAGATCACAGAGCAGAAAATAAGATCCCAGTTTCTCGGGTGGTGGTTAAACTGATGTGAATGCTGCTGTATATTCAACACATACCACATATACTACAAAATTAGCATAGCAGGGGTAAACTTGGATTAGAATAGTTTTAGCTTAACACTTAATTTTAACACTGTATGTTGTTTTTTGTTTTGTGGAAATGTGTTTTAATATATGCATTTTATGGAGTATTTATAAATGATTATGTGTTTGTTTATGTTTCAGTAATACTGTAACTTGCCTCGAGTCATGAGGAAGGGTGGACAAGAAATAAAACTATTATTATTATTAAATTGCATCATATCTTTCAAATGTTCTAATTTGCAAGACTGTTTCAAGTCATCCTCAGTCATCCCACTTTTCCCCCACTTTCCCCTTTGTCCTCAATTTTTTTCATACTATTCATTCAATGGTCATGTTGGATTGGAAATTCTAAGAGATGACATTCACAAAAAACTTTTCCAAGGTACTATGGGCACAGGATGCCTACAAATATGGAAGATAATGCCCACACAGTTGGAAGTGTGTCCAAAATCATTATCTTACCATCTTTCAAAAATAATATGTCTGAAGTTCTTGCAATGTGAAATAGTGGCATGATACACTCTGGGGTTGATGGACAGAAATAGAGAAAGACAGTGATGGAGGGAGGCAGAAGAAACTGCAGAAACATTTGTCATAATGATGCACCAGAAGCCTAAAGTGTTTAGAGAATCACATTGCACATATCTGTTCCTACTGATATGGTAGTCTGACATTTCAGCCTAGACAACATATTTTACTGAGAACTGTATTTGCTCATTGGGATGGCAGAAGCTCTAGGTTTTTTTCAAAAACATCTTAGTAATCTAATACTCATTCCTAAGAAGAATTCACTGATGGGAGCCTCATTTGAAAATATCAAGCAAAATGGAGAGGCCCATTTATCATACACTCATAACTAATTCATCACAATTTTTGACATTCTGCTATAAATGTCATAATGTTGAGATGGGCGCAAGATGGTGTGAATAAGAACAAGGTGAAATTTCACATAATGATGCTATTTGAAAATGAGGCTTAATAATGGTAAACTGCTTTCATCTGCTTAATTTTATAGTCCATCTTTGGTCATTTGGGAGGATTTTTAGACCCGGAGGCACAAAGGTGACCTGTTAGATGGCATACTCCTTCCGGATTCTCTTTCTATTTCATCCTGCCTAGAGTGCATGCCATGTGCATTCTCTGAAAATAAAGAAGGATGGGGAAATCAATAAATTAGAGGAGGCGGGATACCAGAAAGGTAATGAAGCATTGGCAATGTTAATAATTGCAACAGAGCTATCTTCATCTTGTTAAATGACTTTCCTTATACCCTTCAACATATGATATTCTTGCAAGTATAACAATGCGGGTTTTTAATTTTATCTTTACAGTTCATCTCTGCATTGGATTGTAACTTGTAACTTTAATAAAAAAAGAAATACAACACTTGAGAATTGGGAAAACACAAATAAAAACACAGGTAATAATTAACACAGCCTTACTGCTTTTCTTTGTTTCAGAGAGGACAGACCAGAGGTCTGACACTAACAGCTGTAGTGATCAGCTTAGTAGAGGATGTGATAAGGGATGCCAATAGAGAACAACAGAAAATCTTATTTTTTGAATTACTCCTGCTGGAATCGCCCTTAAAACATACCAGAACAACTTGTTGTCATCTATTTTTTTACATGTCAGGAGCGACTTGAGAAACTGCAAGTTGCTTCTGTTGTGAAAGAATTGGCCGTCTGCAAAGACAGCCAGATGTTTTGATGTTTTACCATCACTGTGGGAAGCTTCTCTTATGTCCTCGCATGGGGAGCTGGAGCTCACAGAGAAAGCTCAACCCACTCTCCCCGGATTTAAATTGCTGACCTATCAGTCAGCAGTCCTGCTGGCACAAGGGTTTAACTCATTGTGCCACCAGGGTCTCCATGTTGTCATCTATGAAGAAGGCTGATAGCACACCATGGTTGATGATTAAGAATCACTCCACAGCTACCTGATTTGAGAATGGATTTACATAGTACTACCTCTTCAGTTACGTTGAGGCTGTTAAACATTATGCAATGTTATCTCTACAACACGAAAATCCAGAAGCTGCAGGAATTCTTAAAACCTTCAGCCCTGGCTTTTTTGTGCTTTGATTTCTCATTCGTTAATTGGAAGTCGTATGATACCAGGATAACTACAAAAAATATCTTCCATGTACATTTCTTGATCAAAAGAATCCTCATTTAAATTTCTTATTTTTTTATTTCTTACTTTTCCAATGCCAGGCTTCCAAAACAATGCTAAGTTTCACAATAGCCCTGTTCAGCCAAAGGAAACAATTATCAAATGTGTCAATGTTACTGTTTATAAGGAACTAGTGACTTTATTCACTATTTTACTCAATAATATCAGTATCTAATAATCCAACAGATTGCGATTTTCATTGTTACCGCATTGCAGAAAGGTATCTCCTGGACAATGGGTTACACCTTTTTGTTAATACCATGCCGTTGACAAGCATCTTTGAAAATCTGAGAAAAATGTAGAAAACTTTACAACAGAATCCTTCTCCCGATGCATTGGACACAACCACGTAATTAAAGCTCACTGGAGACAGGATTTCTATCTTCTTAATCTATATATTTTTGCTGTGTTTTCAAGATCTCTATGACTTCCTGTTTTTTTTTAAGAGGTCTGGAGATGGTGTAATCTGTACTATTTTGCAAATATCAGGTTGTTTCTTGAGAAGAATGTATAGCTAAGAAAAGTGTCTACATTTATTTCACACCACCTTGCTAGTGCTGTCATCATTCCATTCACAGCATGAAGAAGAAATTTCACTGACAGCGATTTACTACTCTTAGATTCATAATGTTATAGCCTTGAATGACAACAACAGATCCTTTCTCTTGTAGATATTAGCAGAAACTGATTCCCTAGCCTCCTCTTTTTTTGCTGGCTATCTTCATCCTTTTCACTAGCTTCTGATCTTTCATCTCTTTTCTGTTGTACACATTGGACCAGGACTTCCCAATAACGAATAATCTGAAACTTCTTTCCATGGAGTGATTTACAACTTGGCCATTAATCTTCCATCATTGTGCAGCAAGAGGTAACTAGTTACCAAACTAGGTAAGAGAGGTTACTTCCCATGACTTTCTATTAATGAAAAATATCAATGTGCTGTTTTGCAAAAAATGAGTGACATGCTAACGATGTCATTTCCAGCTCTGGTTAAAGGGAAACCGTATCAGTTCTTTCCTACCCTAGAGGCTGCTGAGCTTTTGTTATGATAAGAGTAACGAAGAGCAGCGCCTAAAGACCTAGCATGTTAAATCTCTTTCATTTTTTCATAGCAAATCAATAGAAAGTTTCCATTCCAATAATAGATCTCCTGATGTTTTCTAGGCCCCAGGAACAGAGGGCATAACTGCTTTGGGGAACAAACCTGCCATCATGACTGGAATATCTGTAATGATTCAGATGCCCATAGGCAAATCAATCCACCCTGCCTCAACTGCTTTCAAATGTTAACATGGGAGCCTTGTCAGTATTGTGACTGCTCAAGAAAAAAAGGCTTAAAAAGAGGAATACATCAGCTGGATGTAATGTCACAGCTGCTTAATATGAAATATATTTTTGACTCTTGTGTACTGCCCCCCCCCCCCCCCCCGCTCAACAAGAAGATTCAGTGTGTACTATAAACCGAAATGGAGGCTGTTAGCTACTGGAAATGTTCTTGCATCTTGGAATTGATTCAGTAACACTCTTTTCTTACTTTGCTGAAAATATCACAGCTACATTACAGGGACCTGAGGCATCAAACAACAAAGAAATCTACATACAGAGTAAACAGGAAAGCAAACAATATGTTGCTATATTCTTTATTGCATTAGCATGGCTAACACAACAAAGAAGTTTCAAAATGTTCTTTCGGTGCTTATGCAATTAGTGGACAGAATATCTAAAGCAGTACTTTTCTCCATTAAAGCTTCATTGCTGTGGGCAATGGGAATGAGACTAGCCACATTTTAGGATCAAGGGTTGGAAGCACTGGTCTGAATAATGTTTTCAGGTCTACAATCTAAATTCTTGCTTAGAAAAATACATTATGTACCTTCAACATATATTTCAAAAAGAAAAAAAATTATATGCTAACTTATGATGACCCCATAGGTTTCTCTGTTCTTAGCAAAGAATAGTCAAAGGCGGTTTGTACTATACCAAACAAAATAATTGTCAAGGAACACAAGGCCCGTGATTATTTGCATCAACTGACTCAATAAATATTACTGTTATTATTTTAAAATGTGAACACATGACAAACATTAAGAACTTCAAGAAATTATGAGTGTGTTTGTTTTCAGCTATGTAATGGTGAGTGAGTCCCACTGATATTTTATTATTGTAGTGTTGATATATATCCCACCTTTTCCCCATCCCTGTGTGATGAAAATGTGAAGGTGTTTGTTTCCAAGCTTATACCATCAGGGATAGTATTGGGAGGTTTGTGTTTTGTGTGTTTTTGCCTTTGAGTTGCCAGTCGATTTGTGGCAACTACATGGATTTCATAGGCTTTTCGTAAGTAAGGAGTACTCAGAAGTGGTTTGGCTAGTTGCTTCCCCTGAACCATAGTCTACAGCTTCTAGTATTTCAAGCATTAACCAAGTTTGAGCATGTTTAGCTTCCAAAATCAGGCATGATCTGGTGCCATATAGGCATATAGGGAGATTTATAATAACAAGAATATTGACATGCAACTACTCCATATTAGCAGTTTTGACATTTGTAGATTTGATCATTCATGATCAAGAATAGGGCTCCACGGTCACCTACATATCCACCACCAAGACACTACACTTGGAAGGCCATCATATTCAGATAATGAGGGATCGCCTAAGTAAGTAATGATCATTCATGAATTTGATTCAAATGCCCTCTCTAGGAATCTCTAAGTCCTCCAGTGTGACTCTATGGACAACTTTGTTAATTTTATCAATATCTGTATGTATGTATTTTTATCCTTTACAATTTTAGCTTGTAAATTGCCTAGAGCATCTTGAATGGAGGGCGATTAATAAGTAATTAAATGATGATGATGATGATGATGAACTTCCTCCAGTCCTGCAGGAAGACCTACAGATTTCTAGTGAGAACACCTCTCTAGGAACCTCTAGGTTCTCATGTGCAACGCCATGCCATTTTCCAGCTGAAATCAACCACACAATCATGCAGGAAGACCTAGAAATTCCTAGAGAGGCGTTCTCTTAGGTAAAAAAAAATTAGCAATCTCCATATTTGTGAATTTTCACTCTCATCCCCAGCAAATGTAGAGGGTTGACAGTAACTCATTTGGAGTTTTGGAGATTACACATCTCCAAATGTGCACCTGTGTGGCATTGAATTTTTGCTGGATTTGTAAGCCAACTTGAGTCCCCTTTCAGGTTGAGAAAGGCAGGGTAAAAATGAAGTAAATAATAAATATATAAATGTGTTACAAGAGATAATACCTTTTTGTATCCAATGATTTAAGCTAAATTTGTGCTATAAAAAAAATCTCAGAGTCATGAGAGAATCAATACCGAGGCCTTTCAAAGCACTAAGGTAAATACATGATTGAGCCCATGAATACACCAGCTGAACTGCTCCTCAGTAAACCAATAAAGAATCTATTACAGGGTTTGTTTCCTAATCCTGTATAAACTAATCTGAAGCATGTTATCAATAATCTAGTTAAAATAATGTACTTGACACTTTAACTTTCTCCCCTTCCCCTTGCATTAAAACACCCTATCCTCACCATCAAAACACAAAGCTGGACAGGGGCTGCTAAGAATAACACAGCAATTGAGCTCTAAATTAACAGACTAACACCATGACAAGTACAAAATCTGCCTTTATGCTCCATCTGTTGTAATTAATCTTTTATGGCATTATCTCTTAAGTATGTAAAAGTGTGCTCTCTGATGCTCTCCTTGAAGTACTTCATGCCAAGGGGTACATCAGTAGGCTCAGTTGTCTACCTCTATTAACATGCATGCCGGTTTCTAGACTTCCGCCAAAAATAAATACATAAAATTTTCCTCTACGCTGTTCAGAAAACACCTTTCATTTTAAGATCACAGCATTATTTGAGGCTATTCCCACTACAACTAGACAGCTCTCACAATTTCAAAGCCCAAAGCGAAACTTAGGAAATGCTATCATCTCAATTCCTGAGAGATGATTGAGCTCTATGAGAAAGTGATTGTTTTGCAAGGATTTAGACTTGGCTGCTACTGAAGATTGGCAGAAGAAGCCACTCATATGCTTGGACTGTTCCGAGTTGCTCCAGTGATGCAAGGCAGGCCCTAACCAGGTGCCTAATCAGCCGGATAAGAAAGGTATGGTTTTTGTGCATCAGCAGAGCAGTGAAAAGTGACAGTCTGGGTGACTTTAGAGCATGTCTCACTGCTTAGCTCCTTACATATAACTGGATCAACAAAGACCAAGAAAGCATTCTCCTATTCAGGCTAATGCTGTCAGTGAGAATTAGAACAGGGCTGGGGAACTGCACTTCTCATCTTGTCTTCATCATTGTATAGCTCATGCCAGTTCTTCTGTAGTCTAGTGAAACCGCTGTTGAATTCTTAAGCATACAGGAAGCTATACGTTTTAAATCTCAATAGAATACAGGCTCCGAATGACACAATGAAGTGAGGCAGGACAAAAAGCATTGGTCTACAGCCCTACTTTACTTCTATTACTCCTTCACTGATGCAATCCATCTATGTAATGTGATTATGATGACAACGACACTGAATGTGTGACAATAGTTGGCCTTCTACATGTGGGGGTTTAATTTTAGTGGCTCTGATTATCAACAAATTAGGCAAAAATGTTTTCTCTAGGAATTTCTAGGTTTTCCAGTGCAACCCCATGATTAAATTCCACTAGATATTGACCATAGATTCATACTGGAACATATAAGAATTCCCAGAAAAAATAACCCTAAGAATTTCTAGATCATCCAGAATGATTCCAGCAGAGATACTGGAGAACTTAGAGAGTTCTAGATAAGTGTTCTCATGTAGAAAAAGCAGCACTTTTAATATGTGGTTTTCCCACTTTCACAGCAGTCCTGCACATTTATCTGTAACTTCAGAGAAAATGAAGGGTTGACTGTATAATATTATGCAAGAAAGTGGGGATCTAGGTTCTGGTCTTTCAGGATGATTCCAAGTGGTTGATCACCTAGTTCTCTCTAATAGACAAGAAGACACGTTCTCTTGGAAAATCAGACAAGAAGAAAAGAAAGTACTTGATTTCCAAAAGAATGCTAACATCTCAAATTTGATGGAAAGTGCTCAAAATCAAAACCACCATAAGTATTGTTGTTGTTGTCATTGTATGCCCACAAGCTCTGGCCTATGATGACAATGTCACAGGGTTTTTCTGGTAAGATTTGTTCAGGATCTCTCCTTATGAACCACCTAGGACTCCAAGATCATCTGGGGAGGCCCTGCTCTCGGTCCCGCCTTCTTCACAGATTTGGTTGGTGGAGACAAGGGACAGGGCCTTTTCAGCGATGGCCCCGCAGCTGTGGAATGCCCTTCCTAGGTATATCAGATTGTCCCCCACCCTCCTAACATTTCACAAAAAATGTTAAAACCTGTTTTTTTGAGCAAGCATGTACAAATGCAGTGTAACAGACAAACTTTGATCTACTGAACCTGGACAATGTGATTGGATAATGATTTTAGTAATGGGATGCTGAGGATTTATGTTTTTATTGGTTTTTACTGCTTCATGTGATTTTTTAATGTTAATTATTTTAATTCTTTTTATGTTGGGGGGCACTGATTTTTGCAGTTTGTTTATTGCCCTGAGTTGCCTTTGGTAAATAATAAATAAATAAATAAATAAAACTTTCAAAATGCTTTATTGTTGTTCTGTATTATGATCCCTAGTAATAATAATATCAAAGCATATCTGGGACTGAATTCACATCTGCTGTTCATCCTTATCTCGATCTGGTCTCTTGTTGAACTCAGGGCATTCCTCTAGTTTCATATTAAAAGAATTTATTTAATATAATTCAAGTCTTTATTGTTATAGTTAGCTTTACTCTGCAATTTTTCTTCCTTTTTTTAAAAATAGCTTTTAAACATGTGTGTCTTGCAAGCTGAACAGGATTTGAGAGGCATCAGGGAATTTGGTGGCTGGAGGACAGGGCAGTAGTATACTTTACCGTTGGTAGTATACTTTAGCATCTGCATCTGGCAAGCATGGTAACACCATTTATTTCACATTCCGAATACGCAAGCAGATAACTGCATATTCAAATATCCAAAGGGCTGATATTCTCCCTCTCCCTCTCGTGTGTGTGTTACATTTTATTAAACTCAATGGGAATTCAATCCTCAGTTCCAGTAAAGATGTGTCGGACCAGGATATGTATATGATATCTGCATATTCAAATACCCGAAGGTCTGAGATTTTCTGCTCATTGGGGTTTGTGTGTATTACATTTATTAAATTCAGTGGGAATTTAATCCCAGGTAAAGACATCTTGGATCAGTGTATGTGTGCTGATATCTGCATATGCAAATACCCAAAGGTCTGAGATTCTCCGCTTGCTGTGCGTTACATTTTATTAAACTGAATGAGAATTCAATTCCGGCTTTTGGTAAAGACATCTTGGATCAGGTCACACTTCTAAACACATTAGTTGGAAGAAAGCGAAGTTCATTGTCATAAGCATTTATGCACAGTTAAGGGCCAGAGGGAAAACATGAATGCTCAGCCTTACTGTTCATTTACAGTGCGAAATTACTTCACAGAAGTCCAATAGAGACGTATTCCCAGGTAAGATAACAGAGGATTTTAACCTTATTGGATAATACATTTCTTTAGACATAGCGGGAAATAAATTCAAAGAAGATCTGGCTCTCATTTCTGCTGGAATGGGCAGATGGGGTTACAAGCCAGCTGTTCAGTTCTGAAAGGTTTTTTAAATAAGTGAATCTTAAGGAAAGATAATGTGGGGAACTTTAAATGTCATGGCCTAAGCTGAATGAGGAGGTATTTAATTCCTTCAAGAGACACATAAACATGCATGGGATGGAGAGGTCATCGTGTTTCAGAGGGAAAAGAAAAGGAAAGCTGAGTGAGGAAGCCTAGCAAGGAAGCCATATATAAGCCTGCCAGTGGGAATGCAGAAAGATGACAGGAAAAACAGGAAGCCAAGAAAGGCTATTGATTTCTACAAATAGGTGGCTATTAGGCCTGTTTGATCAAGAAAAAAATTGTTTCTAAAATCGATTTGTAATTGGGGTGTTTTTTTGTTTCAATATTTAAAATATTTACAAAACTTTCCAAAAAAATGTTTTGTTATTTACGAAATTTCGTAAATATTTACAAAACATTTTGTAAGTGTGAATGTTGCAGTAATGGTCACCTTGATTAGCATTGAATGGCTTTCATTTCTCCTACCCTGGACATTCCATAGATAAACTCCATTTGCCTAGTTTCCAACAGACCTCTGAGGATGCCTGCCATAGATGTGGGCAAAATGTCAGGAGAGAATGCTTCTGGAACATGGTCATACACTCATACAGCCCTGAAAACTCACAGCAAAAGAGCCTGGATGGATGCAGCCTTCAATTTGTGGCAATCAGATGGTATTGGTCTCATCTCAGGCGGGCCACGGAGGCAGAGCCGGCGCTGCAGGAATCCCCTCCCCGGCTCCTGCGCTCCGGCTCCGGCTCCTGCGCCCTCCTCCTCCTCCTCCTCCTCCCAGCTGTGTTGCAGGAAGTGCCAGGAGGAGGAGGAGGAGGGCGCAGGAGCCGGAGCCGATTGGATGGCGCGCGGAGGCCGGTTGTAAGGGTGAGCGCGCGCGCGCCATCCAATCGGCTCCGGCTCCTGCGCCCTCCTCCTCCTCCTCCTCCCAGCTGTGTTGCAGGAAGTGCCAGGAGGAGGAGGAGGAGGAGGAGGGCGCAGGAGCCGGAGCCGATTGGATGGCGCGCGGAGGCCGGTTGTAAGGGTGAGCGCGCGCGCGCCATCCAATCGGCTCCGGCTCCTGCGCCCTCCTCCTCCTCCTCCCAGCTGTGTTGCAGGAAGTGCCAGGAGGAGGAGGAGGAGGAGGAGGGCGCAGGAGCCGGAGCCGATTGGATGGCGCGCGGAGGCCGGTTGTAAGGGTGAGCGCGTGCGCGCCATCCAATCGGCTCCGGCTCCTGCGCCCTCCTCCTCCTCCTCCTCCTCCCAGCTGTGTTGCAGGAAGTGCCAGGAGGAGGAGGAGGAGGAGGAGGGCGCAGGAGCCGGAGCCGATTGGATGGTGCGCGGAGGCCGGTTGTAATGGTGAGCGCGCGCGGGCCGGGCGCCCAACAGGCAGGGGTGGTGCTTGGCTCACTGGGTGTGCGCTCGCGCCGCCCCTTCGCCCCGCCCGCCCCATTTACAAAACGGGCGAAAGCTCGTAAATACTGTGGGAGTTGCCGTTTCGATATTTAAAAACCCTTCCGGGTTTGAAAATATGTTTTGTTATCGTACCGTAAATGCAAAAATTAACGAATGTTTTACGAATTACGAAATTAACGAACGAAACCGCACAGGCCTAGTGGCTATATGTACATCTACATACATAATAGAAAGGAAAAAAACACAGCTGTTATCATTGTATGACCTAAAATACCCAGATACAGTGAACATGTGACTGTTGAAACACTCCTTTGTACCAATGTGGCTTCAGAGAGTGGAAACTGTATAGCTTTCAAAATCAATTTGAATTTAGATTAAAATTGGTGAGTGTGACATTAGCAGGATCAAACTGGGGCAGGGCACTGTGCACTGGAGCTCTGATATGGATTCAGCCTGGATCTACTAGGAGAAGACCTCTTTTGGGATGCTCACACCATTGGTGATTCAACTTCCAAGCAATATAGAGCAAGAATTTTGACACACTTTCTTGATCTATATGGCATATGCTACCATTTTGGGCAACCACCACTGAATGGGAATTGTTACTTATTGGGAATAACATTTTATATGGTGTAAAGTCCATTGGGACAGTCTCACAGCTAGGGCCAAAACAATGCCAAAGAAAAATAAAATATGATTTGCATGAAATGTACAGCTATTATGAAATACCCGTTTTCCAGCACTACAAAAAAAACCTTCTAAATGTAAAGGAAAGCATAAACCAGGAAGATAACTTCATGGAAGTTACATGAGAGAAAGTTGTTACAGTGGATTCCTGTTTGTCATGGTGTTAAAGGCAATTGAGCAACTTTTCTGTTCTCAAAAAAAAAAAAAAAGACCTATGTGTGTATGTAGAGGGGCTTCATTCTTTATGTTCTTCATTCTTTAGGTTCTATGTATAGTGATAAAACAGATCCTTAGCTAAGCACTAGCAGGCATGAGTCAAGTTACGACTAAATTGAAATTTCACTTTCACTTTGATTCAAGAATCATATGACTACATGGATTTTAACTTCCCCACTGATTTCAGTAGGAGTCACTCCTCGAAACAAACAAACAAACCAACAACACTTGAGTAAAACACACGCACACACACACACCTAATACATAAAGGAAGGTCCCCAAGAAAAACCACATGAAAATTCACACCCAATATGGGTGAGGATGGCCTAGAACAGAGATCTGTGGTGGACAAAGGTTTGTTTTTTTTTTGTCATAAAGCTCTGACAAAAGTGTTGTGATTTTTTTTACCACTTTTGGAATAAATTTGAAATCTCCACACGCAACAAAGACTTAAAGATTTTTTTTTTTTGCAACTGATTGCAAATGTGCTTCATAAGCACATTTGTATGTACAACAGGGGGCACGGTACAAACCACCAGCTCCCCTATCACATCCCTGACTACTAAGTTATAAATAAATACTTCAAACCACAGTGATTTAAAGAGCCTTTAAAGAGTCTTAATATGAATTAACATTGCAGAAAAAGTCCTAGGAAATGAAACTAACAGGTCGCTTCTTCGCACCATTGGCTCATCAGCACACATGGAAGTGACAGGAGGGTAAGGAAAGGGATCCAGTGCTCAAATTACATGAGTCATTGTGGACTTATCATGCCATCTGTGTTATGGGAGGAAATAGTCTCTCTGATAGTTGTATATGAGACCAGATTTAAATCATGTTCTTTTCAACAAGTGGTTGAATATCCTTTATCCAAAATTCCAAATTCTGAAATACTGCAAATTTTTCTGCAAGGATGACAGAGATAGTGGCCTCTTTTCTTTCTGCACAAAATATTTTTTAAATTGTATATAAAATTACATTCCAGTTATGGGTGTAAGGTGTACATGAAACATACATGACTTCCCCATCTCTAAGGTACATCATTGTTTATATGCTAGTATTCCAAAATCTTAAAATCAACCAAAATACAGAACACTTCTGGTCCCAAGTATTTTGGAGAGAAGGATACTCAACCTGTAGCAACCATTAGAAAATTCCTCCTTGCAGGTTATGTCTAATTTCAGTTTGCCTCATTCCTAAAACAATTACCTATATGAATTCACAGAAGAAAAGTAGACAGGTGTCTAACAAGTGAATCCTATGGTTGGGAGAAGCTCAGCAATAATGAGTAGAGAAAGACCTGAGCTGCAGTAACCTGATTCTAGCAGGTTAAGAGACTCTTGCAAGTTCTTCCCTGCCTGTATACCACTTAACTTGTATCTGAGGCTAGTAGAGAATTTTCTCAGTCTCTTTACTAATTGTTTCCACACTGACATCCAGACCTTGTGTGAGATGCTGTCACACATAACAATTTGTAAAACACTCATATATTATATTGCCAGTTCTGTGGAACTCTTCCATTTGTATCCAAAGGAAAACATGTGCCAGGTACGTAAAAGGCCCCTGGCTTCTCTAGTTTTCTAGTCTCTTTTCTAGTTTCCTTCCTTATATGTTGACTTTTTATTTCACTGATAAAAACTCCCAGTGAATAGAAACACATGGCAGATAGGTAGTTAGCAGTGTCTACCTTTGACTGTTAAAACTATAGTTCTCCTCCAAAACTTTCCAGAGGGATACTATCTCTATAGTAACTTCCAGCGCAAGTGTAGCATAGAATTACCTGGAGGTCCTAGCAAAGTCCCAGAAAAGACATATTTTGGTGGAAGGGGGTAGGTGAAAGGTTCAAGGATCATACTGTATATGGTAATTATTACTTTGATGAAGTAGGCTCTAAAGACTATAAATACTATCCTGTCTGATCTTAAAAGTTAAACAAGATAAGTTCTGGTTTGAAATTGGAAGGGAGACCACCACAAATACAAAATGCTATGGGCAATATTTCTGTGGAAGGAACCAGCAAAATCACTTTTCAGAATTCTTTTCCAAAGAAAACCCTGTGAAATTCATGGAGTCACCTTAACTTAACTGTGACTTGAATGCTCTCTCACTTTCCCTCTCTCTCACACACTGCTGTTTGGCAGAAATGTTCCCAGTGCAGATGTATTAGTAGCCCCCAAGCTTCTCTGCTATGCTGAAACATCCTTCAATAAGGACTGCCTTGTCTCTCTATTACCACTCAGTAACAGAAGCCTGCTGCTTTCATATCCATCATCTAAAAAGGTTCTGCTGTTACTAAACCAAGAATACTCATTTTTAAGCAATCAATGCAGGTGTGCTGTGTTCACATAAAATCATACTGTGCTGCTGCAGAGCCATGTAACAATCTTTCTGACCACAGTTGCAAACAGAATATTAGATTAGCTGGACACTTGTTCCATTTTCATCTAGCCAGGTCATTCCCAGTGTCTGAAACATAATATGAGACAATAGGTGCAATTGGTCTGATCTCAAACAGCAATGTAATTTGTACACTATTATGTTCACTCTTCTGATGGAAACATAAAAAGCACCCAGTTTAAAGCAGATATTGTGGGATTTTCTGCCTTGATATTCTGAGATATAGGGCTGTGTGGAAGGACCCTGGGTTATCTGAGTCCACATCTAGATAAAGTGGGATTTTCTGCTTTGATATTCTGGAATATAGGGCTGTGTGGAAGGGCCCCTAGTTTCATGTAATGAGCATGAGCAGAAAACATGAAATGTCATTAATCCAGTGCCACTGCCAACACTGATGTGAAAAACTCAAAAACAAGCCACTGAAACAAAACCTCAATACATATAAACATCATCCCAACACAGGTGCAAATATATTTGTCTTGTTTTGCAAAATCTGTCAAGAAAGCTCAGGAGAAATAATTTGAATAACGTAACTTCATGAACATCTTTAATTGTTAGTTTTCTTTTCTCTACTCTATTCTCTTCCTTTCAGAAATTCCTGAAAGTATTATTGAAACTAGAATAATGCTTAAATAGAGATTCATTTTATGTTATTGTTTCCCTATTCTTTCCCACTTCAAAAGTGGAATGTGTGAACTTGTCCATTTGCAGAGCAAAATGAAACTTGAAAAAATGAGGAGGCATAAATATATAAAACATTAAAGAGATAAAGATGTAGCCTTCACAAAATATGATTTTTTCCCCCTCACCATCCCCTATCAAATATAGCACGCATGCTAACAAATCCATGTATTTCACAGTGCAATTGCTGCAGAATTTAGTCACATTGAGTTAATGTGACTCACTCTTGTGGCCTCATGATATGGGACAATGTTAGCATCCTAAGACACTTTCACCCTGTTTTGGGGATGGAGCCCCACACTGGCCATCACACGATGTCATGTGACTACCGGTGGAGGCCCTGCCCCCAATTGGGATGGAAGTGTCCTTGGGCGCATCTCTCCCAACAAGGGAGGCTGCTCGTGTTGTGCTGGCAGACTCCCTTGCGGTATGGGATAGAATATGATGACCACACTAGAAAAAAAACACTAGACAACCAAGATACAGTGATTTATATTTGGATGGGGCACAAAGAAATATCAGTGATTTTAGGTTATATCTGAAGGGAAGTCAGTGGTTAATACCACTTGATCAGTGTATTAAAAAACCATATGAAACTTATGGGTCATCGTAAACAGAGAATGAATGGACATATTTTAGGAATGCTGTAGTTGTGTGTTCCTGCAAGTCATGAATTTATTATTACTATTACTGGTAGTAGTATTTATATATCCCACTTTTTCTCCACCAAAAAGACTCAAAGTGGCTAAGGGATACTCAAAGGTTGGGCCAAGTGGTCCTTGCAGCACATTCCACTCTAGGATTCTGTGAACCGAGAAATCAATTTCAAGACACATACACACTGAAAAAGTAACTGGATTTCCTAACAGCATTCTAGGAGAAATGCTTAAAAGAAATGTGCACAAGCAAGTGGAACACAGTATATACTAATGGGTTTTGAATAGATAATGCTGTATAGGTAAAGGTAAAGGTTTCCCCTTGACATTAAGTCTAGGCGTGTCTGACTCTGGGGGTTGGTGGTCATCTCCATTTCTAAGCCAAAGAGCCAGCGTTGTCTGTAGACATCTCCAAGGTCATGTGGCTGGCATGACTGCATGGAGTACCGTTACCTTCCTGCAAAAGCAGTACCTATTAATCTACTCACACTTGCATGTTTTCAAACTGCTAGGTTGGCAGAAGCTGGACCTAATAGTGGAAGCTCACCCTACTCCCCAGATTCCAACTGCCAAACTTTCTGTCAGGAAATTCAGCAGCTTGGCGGTTTAATCCACTGAGCCACCAGGGGACCCGATGCTGTATAAATTGTACAAATAATCAAACTTAACCTACTTGATTAAACTCATATTAGAGCAATAGTTAACTAAATTGATTAAAAATCTAGTATTTGAGATTAAATGTATTGGACCGACTTCATGTTCACTTGTTCATATAATTAATTATGGACTTTATTGTAATAACCTCTGTTGTAAGGCAAGTTGGTAACAAGTGCCCGCAGTGTTAGTGCAGCATACAGCAATCTTGACCAACTTTGGTCACAGAGATTCCACGTTACTATCCTTCCATCCACCTTCCATCATTGCTCAGGAATGGAAGCATGCTGTGTTTATTCCTCACATGCAGCTCCAGATTTCCAGAAGCAGAAAATGATGGGGAAATGGCATGTAGAACTGATACATTATAAAGCCAATAAATATGGCAGATCTACAGAAAATGTCAGTCTGACAAATAGGAAATGTGGATATGGAGGAGGCAAGGAGAAGAAGATCTATGGCATATCATTCCAGTACTCCCTCTATTAAAACAACAAACTTGTTCCCTCCTGAACAGAGGTATTTACTGAAGTCACATAGCTGCTTTTAAAGCTTCTCATCGTTAGTGTCTTCAAATTCCCTTGCTTTAAAAAATGCATGTTTTATTCATATGCAAGCAAAAGAAAAAAGTGCCGTAATGACTGCTGGCTAATGAATACAGACATGGAATTCAGATATTTATGGAATTAGTTATTAATTCATTATGCAGTTTTTAAAATCTGGATGGAATATGTTAAGATAGCCACTGAATTATATTAGCTTCTGTATGAGTCTTATAACTAATGGGAAGCCTCTAGAATGTGTTTCAATGCTACAAATAATGTTACCTGCAATAATCCATCAGGGAAAAGGAAGAGGAAGAGGAGGAAGAGGTGTAGATGGAGGAGGAGATGCTTTGGAAGGTGCAAAAAGGCAGTCTAGGGAACTTGATTTATTTTCTACTTCGTGGATGTTTGCTGTTAGCTTATTTCTCAACTCCTTTGCTTCCTCGGTGTCATTTTCCTGTCCCTCACCATGTGATCCCAACCAATTAGGGACCACACAGTGAGTGAAATGATGTCATGACACTACACATCCAATTAGATTTGGCTGCACAGCATAGGAGTAGAGATCAAGTGTAACAGAACGTATGTGTGACAGTGGGAGAAGGGAACATATCCCATGTTGCCAAGACAATTGGAGATGGTGTATCCCTCTACACTGCATTGGGGAGGCAGATTCATTGCTTGCCCTCATCACATTATCTCAGTAAAAGACAGAGTGTCAACCAGTTGCCTTGGAAATATTAACTCTCTTGCTGTGCTGCAAAGGTAAGGAACAACGTCACCCTATCAACAGAAGAGAGAAGAACCATTTGTACTGATCAGAACTGGATCCACTCCAAGCCTCACTAAAAGAGTAGTACATAACCAAAGGTAAAATAAGTGACTCATCTAAAATAAAAATTTACTAATGGTTAATTGATTTATTGGGCGTTTCGCAGCAAGGAAAGCCCAGTAATTTCTTTATTATGGATGGATAATTCATATTCAAAAGAGAACATGCACTTGAGGTCACCATGTTCCTAGGCATATGCGCTATATCTAAGTCCTGGGGGAAGCCAAGGTATGAATATTGGCTGGTGCATTTAAAATGTTGCCAAACAAAACAAACCCTCTTCCTTCCAGAAGCCTTCCAAAAGCCTCCTCATTCCTACAGCCTGAGAAAGGGGGGAAGAATGCCCTTTCCAGTTCACACTTTCTTTGAAATGTTCAGCTGCAGGGTGAATAAGAGGTCAATGCAATCTAACTGCTTTGTGTTGACTATTGGATGAGCAAGATAACCCTTCCATGTCTGTTACACGTTTGGTCATGGCACATTTGCACGGCTCACATACTCATCCTTTACATGAACATTTTTGCTGGCTGTGCAATCACCCCATCCTCGCCCACTTGCCTTAACAACGCAGTGTATGTTCCTTCTATCCATGGAAACAATCATAGCTTTCCAGTCTACTGAAAAGCAGGCAATGAAAGTTACTATGGAACAGAATAATCTGTGATAATAACAAAATCAGATGGCCCATTGGATATCCTTCTCCAGGAAAGAAAGAGAGGGGAGGGGAGGGGAGAGAAAGAAAGAAATTATACCATGCCAAAACCTTGTGGCACACCTTTCTGTTCATCTAAAGCAGTAATTTTCAAATACAAATCAGAATTCTCCATAATATGCTCTTCCATCCCCATCCCTTGAGGATATCCTTCTCATCTTTGATGAAGGGAAAGAAGACAACAGCTAAAGGAAACCTTGAAATATAAGCAAAATTGAGGTGGTGAGGGCTTCTTGGGAAGAACAAAACTTTACTGCTCTCATTTTCCCCCCAATGACTATTTCTGAGTATTACCTGGGATGGAAGTGAACTCTAGTAAGAAGCTGTCTTACTCTTTACTCTTTCCTGCATTAGAATGCAGGTCTGGATGTGCATGGAGAGAAACATTTAAGAGGGCAATTCAGGCTGATTCTCAATGGGATGTACACAGAAATCTGTATTCCAATGTATATTAAGCAAGCACTCTCTGATAGCTACCCTGCAATGGTTTTCCTGATGCATCAAAACAACCTGTCAACTCCATAGTCAAAGTAACAGGGATTCTTTTTCTCTCATCACACAACAAATACTGAAACATGCTTTGAAGTATCACCATCCCTTTCTTCAGTTCAGTTCTGCTATTTATACAGAAGGGGAACAGACTGGGCAATCTCAACAATCCTGGGAGCTAATAAGTGGGGTTTTTTTTTTTGTTTGTTCCTAGGACACTCTGGGGATTTGTTCTTGCTGTATTATTCTAGCTGTTTCAAAATCTTACCCATGTAATCAGTGAGGTTAAGATGCTCTTTTTAAAAACTGTGAAATTGATTTATTATATTTCTTAAGGACATTACACACAGTGTCTTCACTGCATAGAGTAAGCCATAATAAATAAACAGATGAAAACAAAATTGTATTCCTTTGGTTATGTTCCAGTGAAACTGTGCCCCATATTAATTATTTGGTTCAGAGACAATGTACTGCAATGCTTTATCTATGTTTAGTCATTAGGAGCAGCAAGACAAAGCTTTTTATAGTGGCAATTATACTGGTAACACTCAAACTTGAGTTCTGATTGACATAAAAGGCAGGCAGGCAGAGGCAGAGGCTTGAGAGCCTTTCTGAACACAAGATACATGAAATCCCAGTGCAAAGAACAACAGATTTAACTTAATCTCATCTTCTTAAAACTCAAGTTTCAATAGCAGAATGCTTTTTGGCTTTCTGAGTTTAGTCATCCCTGAGAAAGCTTAAGTCAAGTTGGTTAAAAACACAAGATTTTGATTTTGCACCTTCCCCTAACTGTACATTAAGCTCAGGAGATTTGCACAGACCCCCCAGAGATTTGAGATATTGCTTTCTAAACAGAGTACATTTAGAGTCTTGCTTCAAATCATATGCATTGTTTGTTTTTAGAGCCAGATATATAACCAATTGTTGGTTTGTGGTTTTCTGCCAGAGTCAATTGCTTTTCCATCGAGCTGCTGAGCTCCTCATACCAGACACACTGCAGTTTCCATCAGGGAGAGAGCCCAAAATGTGTTCTTTATTCTGGCTTTAAAACTCACTGGCCTGAACTTTCTGACATCTCCAGAATTCTATCAGGCGAACAGCTTGAGGGCTTTTTATCACAATGATTGTTTCATTATTTAAAAATAAAGTCAAATTAAGGTTGCCCTCCAGGGATCAGAACAATTTACTGGTTAAATGTGTTAAGCATGCCATGATTACTGGAAAATATCACTCTTCTTAAGATTTACAGTTTTTCTTCCACACTTTTTCTTTAGACAGTTGAGTACTGAGAACAGCACAACAGGATTCCATTATTTGACTACAATATCCTTCCTTGTCATGATTCTGACAACTGCAAAAGTGGAGAAGCAAAAACAAACCGTAGGTGTCCGTGTATAATTTTTGTTTCAGCTAAGGGCCAGTCTACTCTATCCTTATATTTTTTGATTTTTGAGCTCTTGTAAGGACCAACCATAATGATTTATACAGAATAACTGGGGAGGGGAAAGTATATATCACTTGATATGGTTACTCTGACATGGAAGGAACTTCATGTGAAGATTCCTCATAAGCTAAAGGTTTCATTCAGAACATGAATGCGGCAGATAACCAGAGTGTCTCAAGGTAAATACTATTGGGATAAACCTGTGATAGAATGAACAACAAAACCACATCTTGGAAAAGTCACTCTTTTGGAATGTTATATCTTCCAAAACCTTCACACCAGGATGCCACTGGCTATGCTGGATTTGTCCAAAAAAAACCACACAACATTTGTCTCAGTCAGAGTAGAATAGTAATCTATGAACTATTCATAGTCTTAGATTGATTGTCAGCAGAACCAAAATCTATTGATATGATCCCTGGGTGTGGTTAGCATTCAGACAATTCTTGATTATATATTCTAGAGATTTAGTGTAGAATTCTTCCCTCTTTCCACAACATTGTTGTTCACCTTCCTCCACCAAGCTCAACAAAGGTGAGAAGACAATTGCTTCATTTTGTAGAAGCTCTATCACGTGATGTGTTGATTAGAGAAATTTTTGACCAGTTCGGCTTTATGACCAGTTTGGGGTTGGTTGATTGGTTTGTGTTGATTGTCAATGCATCGTTGGAGCAAGGGATTTTTCCATCTAATTTGAAACAGGCTGTGGTTCGTCCACTCCTCAAAAAAGCTTCCCTTGACTCCACGGTGCTGAGTAATTACAGGCCAATCTCCAACCTCCCTTTTCTGGGTAAGGTGCTGGAGCGGGTGGTTGTCTCCCAGCTCCAGAGCTTCTTAGACGATACCAACTACCTAGATCAGTCACAGTCTGGTTTCAGGCCTGGTCATGGCACCGAGACAGCCTTGGTCGCCTTGGTGGATGACCTCCGTAGAGAGCTGGACAGGGGGAGTGTGACTCTGCTGGTTCTCTTGGACATCTCAGCGGCTTTCGATACCATCGATCATGGTATCATTCTGGGTCGTCTCTCTGGGATGGGCCTCGGGGGCGCGGTTTTGTCGTGGCTCCGGTCCTTCCTGGAGGGACGAACCCAGATGGTGAAGCTGGGAGACGCCTGCTCTGACCCCTGGCCTTTGACCTGTGGGGTCCCGCAAGGCTCTATCTTGTCACCCATGCTTTTCAACATCTACATGAAACCGCTGGGAGAGGTCATCCAGAGTTTTGGAGTTGGGTGCCATCTTTATGCGGATGACGCACAACTCTACTACTCTTTTCCACCTAATTCCAAGGAGGCTTCTCGGGTGCTGGACGAGTGCCTGGCCACTGTGTCGATCTGGATGAGGAAGAACAAGCTGAAGATCAATCCCGACAAGACAGAGGTCCTCCTGGTCGATCGTAAACTGGATCGGGGTATAGGGTGGCAACCTGTGTTGGACGGGGTTACACTCCCCCTGAAGCCACAGGTCCGCAGTTTGGGTGTCCTCTTGGATTCTTCGCTCACACTTGAGGCTCAGGTGTCGGCGGTATCCGGGAGGGCCTTTGCACAATTGAGACTTGTGCGCCAGCTGCGACCGTACCTCGTGAAGGCAGATCTGGCCAGGGTGGTCCATGCCTTGGTCACCTCTAGAATGGATTACTGCAATGCGCTCTACGTGGGGCTGCCCTTGAAGACGGCTCGGAAACTTCAATTGGTCCAGCGGGCAGCAGCCAGGATGCTAACCGGGGCTCATTATCAAGAGAGGTCTACCCCTCTGTTTAAGGAGCTCCACTGGCTGCCATTTATTTTCCGGGCCCAATTCAAGGTGCAGGTGCTCACCTACAAAGCCCTGAACGGTTTGGGACCACCCTACCTGTGTGACCGCATCTTCATTTACGAACCCACACGCTCGCTCCGGTCATCTGGGGAGGCCCTGCTCGTGATCCCACCCACGTCGCAAGCGTGCTTGGTGGGGACACGGGACAGGGCCTTCTCTGTGGCGGCCCCCCGACTTTGGAATGCCCTTCCAAAAGATCTTCGACAGGCCCCCACCTTAGCAGTTTTCAGAAGGAACCTAAAAACTTGGCTGTTCCGATGTGCCTTCTCAGATTAGGAATCCCCATCCCAAGTCCTAGAAGCACTTTAGCACAACCGAGGATACTGCACACCGCACCTTTAATCCTACGTTCCTCCTGCCATTTCAGCACTTTTAACCTCTGTACCCCATTGTGCCGGCTGAACCAGTTTTTAATAGTGTTTTGATGTAGTCATTGTTGTTTTTTGCTTAACTGTTTTGATTTGCTTTGTTTATTATTGTGTTATGTCTCTATTGTATTGTGTTTTGAGGCTTCGGCCTGTGTAAGCCGCATCGAGTCCTGCGGGAGATGCTAGCGGGGTACAAATAAAGTTATAATAATAATAATACAGAGTACAGCTTTGAGCACATAATTTTAGCTCCAACTTTCCATTTTTCTTTCCACTATAAGACATTGGTAATGACAATACATAACTGTGAGGATTCAACACTGTTACTCAGCTCAGTGATAGAAAGTATTTTTTGTGGTGGCTCACCATTGCCCTTTTCTAAGGCAGAGAGAAGGTCATTTATTGAAAGTTACTTAGTGTGTTTCCATGGTGGAGCTAAAATTTGAACCCTGGTCTCCTTATGCTCTTGCTTGAAACTCAAATTATACAACAGAGCTGCCTCTGTTTCCAGACAATACTTTCCAAACAGTGACATTATATTTAAACTACTTAACAACCCCTATCTGAAAAAAGAGGATTTGGATGATAAAGGGAGAAGAAAAATGTGTCTTTACATCTGAAAACACCACACTAAATTTAGCCTAATGAAACATGCTATTAAAAATAAAGCTGCCCCCAAAGTTGATGATTATCCCAGAAAGTCTCGCTGGCACCTTTCCTAAAAGCAACTGGCACTGGCCTCTGTTTAGACCTGAATAATGTACCAAACTGACCACATTTCTTCCTCAGTGTGACAGCTCCATTATCAAGTGTTAAGAAATATTTTTCAGCCACCGCTCCTATACAAATGGAGGATTAAAATGAATTGCAAGATAATAGTGAGCTCTCTTTGTAGCCTCAGGTGCACAGCAGTGAAATCTGAAAGAATCTGCTGCCATACTGGCATAGATAGAAATCTGAGAAACCTGTCATAAATTTAGTACTTGATCCTTCCAGCCATTTTTGGGGTAGTATTTACCAGCAATTCTTGGTCAGTGTACAAGAAACAGACAGGGGAAATCTGCTTTGGTATTTAAAGATTTGCTATATACAAACCACCTAAGCTGCAGTCTGAATCTTTAAAGTGGACAACAGTTTATGTAAGAGACAAATATTACAGTGAGTTCTTGAAATGAATTACAGTTTGGTTCCAGGGCCCTTCCCCTCATGGATACCAAAATTTGCAGATGCCCAGGCCCCATTGTATACAATGGCATAGTAAAATGGTGTGTGTCCCTTATATAAAATGGTAAATCAAGGTTTGGAATATTTTCAGGCTGTGGACGATTACATTCATGGATGAAGAATCTATGGCAATAGAAGATCAACTGTATTCTTATGCTCCTAAATGGCCTACTACTCTATCTCTATGTTAGAAACTGTAATTGTCAGAGCCAGAATTAGCTAAGAAGCTATTACTAACATAAAGAGAACAAATCCTGCAAACACTCAAAAGATGCATATACAGCTACACATACACACAATGCACCCCTCATTTGCTGGACATTGTTCCACTAGTGCCTCATGCATTTAGAAAGATATATAGGATGGAATCTGTCTGGGGCACTGAACTAGCATAAAAAGAGAAAGAAAATATGATTGTAATTTCTCACAGGTATAAGTGTAGATCCTGGTAAATACAACTGTTTCATAGGTGCATGCACACACAACCCTCTTACTTTTGACTTGGTGATTGGGGAATTAATTGATGGGTAAGCTGACGAATGTGGAACCAATTATGAAATGGTATGTTCAAATGAAGGATCCAGAGGAAATATACTTGCACAAAGATTTTTTTATACATGAACTATATACAATCTGGGCCATAGAAACATAATTCAGAACAGTCACAGAATATGGATGGCACTCAATAACCTTGCTATGCTAAGTGCAAACTTTTGGGTTATTCACAGCTATCCTTCAGAATCAATGGTGTCAACTTGCATGTTTGCTTTAGGAGATCTATTTTTGAAAAGGTAAAACCCAATTTCCTTCCAAAAGCTTTTACTGATCTCTGTAATATGGGGTTATCATGTGTTGTGAAGCAAAAAAAGACAAAAAGCAATAATTTCTCTTCAAATCTTTCTCTTGTGTAGCCAGACTGTCCATGCAAATGGTGATCCATTGCTAAAATAATTACTTTGTTAAATCCAGCAGTATTGATTTCCATGGACTTGGCTGTGCTATAATGCCTTCTTGTTGATAAATAAGGGTGCTTCCTAAATAAATTCCTTTATGTAACCCAATGTAGGAAAATGAATAACACATGAACCAAGCTATCTCAGATATTGGCTGGCATCAGCTTCCATGACTGTAGTTCTCCTTATAAAGATAACTAACATCCCTTCAAAAAATGCTGCCAGTCAATAACCACAATTGCACAGTTCACACATTACATTTATGCATGCAAGTGTCACCTTGAGAAGGGGTTACGTGAAAGACAGCTCAAACTCAGTATGAATAAGAAAGACACGCCTGATCAGACTCAGTATTTACAGACCCCTGTAAAACCAAAAGAAAAGGATCTTTTCTTATTTGCTCATTTTCTCACTTCCTGTTTTTTGTTATTTGAACTGGATTCAAAGCAAATGTAAAAGCAATCAGGGCAGAGAGGGGGGAACATCAGAAATAGCTTTTTGAGTCATCAACAGATTGCCTGAAACTACTGTAACAGGTGCCTGAGAAGGAATGTGTTATTACTTTTTGGAGTTGTGGTGTGGGGATGATTTTCAGAGTAGAGAGACAATTTAAAATAGATGCCTGAGAATGTCAGTGCGACCAGCAGACATGATCCTGATCACAACTAGTACACAGTGCAGTAAAATATATGATATAAAATAGCTTCCGGACTGGTATAATCTCCTCAAAAACCCACTGTCAGACTCAGGAGAGTCTAAACTCTATCAGCTAATGGTAGATAATGACTTCATCTCTGTTGAAAGTTCAGATGTGATTGCCAGTACTTGTATACGAACTATGGCATTAGCTAGACAAAAGAGGGTAGCATAGGAGGGCTCAGGAAGACCCAAGGTTACCAGCAACATAAATGTTAAGAAAAAAGCCTATGGCATGGAGTCATACTGAAAAAACATTCCAGTAATGACTAAGGGTGTAACTATACTATAGAAGTAATTTTATACCATTTTAATTTTATACCATTTTAATGGTAATTCTATACCATTTTAACTGCCATTGTTCAATGTTAAGGAATTCTGGGAGTTGTAGTTTGATGAGGCACCAGCACTCTTTGTCAGAGAAGCCTAACTCCTACTATTCCAGAGCATTGAGTCATGGCAGCTAAAGTGATATCAAGCTGCATTAATTCTACATCCTAAGTAGAATCCTAATGCATCCTAAGTATATTCCATGACTATCTAATGTGGACTGGCCAGTTATGGATGTCTGGTAAAACCTGACTGACTGAAACAATAAAAAAGAGATACAGTATTTTCCATCTTATTTTCAACGTTCAAAATTATCAACATGTCCAATATGGGAATTGAATATAATACTGGCTTGGAGCCACTGTTATCTAGTGGGTGATTGCTCTGAGGCATTCTCTTTTTCTCTAAGTGATTCTTCCCTTCATTTTTCTGTGCAGTGAAAAATCACCATCTATAACATATCCACACTGTGGTTTTCCATTGAGAATACAACTACTGGTTATAAATATGTGGAAAATATTAAAACAGTTTGATATAATATATCATTAGGTGGGTCAAATATATTATGAAAAAATGTAATGTCCCAAATGTTATTGTACTAGAAGTCCCAAAAATCCTCACTAGAAAAGCCAGGTGCCATAACTCAATGGTGGATTACATATATTACTTCCTGAAAGCCCTGGAGAACATCTGCTAGTCCAGGTGGAAGCAGTGCTTAGCTAGCTAGGCCAGAGGTCTGATTACAGATAAAAAAGTTTATTATATTCCTAGGAAATTGGTAATAGGATGGTTTAGTGTTGATGAAGACCATACAGGGAATTTGAAAAACAGTCAGGAAATGATCCAATTTGGACCTCTAATAAATGCCACCATACTATCACTGCTAACCCATATCTACCCTCCATCTCCAGAATTCTTTTCTTTTCTTTTCTTCTTTGGGGGGGGGGGGGGCATTCTTTTATAGTCTTTGCATCCTAGCAGTGCCCACAACTTCCAGCTGTATAACCCACAGGTGCACAATCTATGAATCTTAACAGATAATAGTCCCCAATTGTCCTAACTAGAGCATAACAAATGCCGTTCTATAATTAGATACACAAGATGCAGGATTCGACATGTGTTGCGACAAGCTACCTTGGATTCTGCCTTAAAAGATAATGTGCCATGCAAACTCCCTTTAAGGCACAAGGACATGTCAGCAGCTCGAGACACAAGCCCAACAAGCAAACAGCGAAGGTGCAAGGGGATTAGCTAGTTGCATTTGTCTCCAGGCATTTTTGCCTTTCACTTCAAATGTTACAGTCTAGTTGTTTTCACAAGGAAACAGCGAAACTGTGTTTTCTTTTCTTCAGATGGCTAATTTGTTTTTATTTATATTGCCATTGCTAATGAAGCTGTAAGAGGCAGTTTCAGAATATGAAGAAAATAAAGCAATGTATACAGACACACAAACCATCTCTCTTTTTACAGGCAGTTACCTGCACATATATAAGAAACTTACTGAAACCTATTATTTGGGTCTTTACCAATCACTGATCCAGTGGAGGAAATCCCACTTTGTGTGAAAGGTAGAACATAAATCAAACAATTTATACCACTAAATTCCAAAGAATGTCAAAATGACACCATTTTTCTTGGGGGCTTAAAAGCAACAGCAAACAAGTGATCATATGAAAAGACTTATGTACCCTGCAATTGAAAGAATTGTGAACCACCCACCCCTCTTTCTAACACAACCTTTTTTTGGAAATGATGGGATTCTGGGGGGCTTCTGCATGCAATGCTAAGAGCTCCTCAAGACAGAAGGACAAGTAAGGCTATAGACCTGTGTGCCAGGCCATGAGAATCTAGTAAAGAGCACTGAACAATCACTGCATGGAAGAAGAACCTGTATCCATACTGATTCTGGTTGTTGAGATATATGGAGATATAGAGGCACACTGGCATGGTACAGTTCTTTTATTTACAGTTCTACCAGCCAGATCACACACACAATTTGATTCATGAAATGTAAGCCAATTTAGTCCAAACAAGATCAGCAGCACTGTATCAGTACAAATTCAAATGCTAGATTTAGTAACTGAAAAAAACACTTCAAACAACCTCTCCATTGTGGTCCCTGGAGATTCCTACTACAACGGTCATGGCCATGGCTTTTCTTTCAGTGCCAACAGCCATTGTTATTGAAACATAAATGCTTAGAACTAAAATGTCCACACTGTCTGTATGCAGTGTTTAAACTTTCAACTGGATTTCCCCCATTACTTTTTTTAAGAAATCCGATATAAAGCTGGTAATTTTCCCTTTAGTTTTAAGCAAATGATCAGCTTACTTGAGTAAAATAAAATAGGAGGAGGATCTTTTTGCTGATGATGTATCTTCCAGTCTAAAGCTCTCTACAATCCACTTCACTTTTTCCCCTTTTTGCACTACACATCTTTCAAATGAGCTAAAAAGCTATGTGATGAATACTTCTGAAGGCTCAAATTGAAACACTAGTTCATAGACCAAGGACTTTATCACATCAACAGTAATTAAGTACGAGCATGAGCACCCTTGCAATTGGGCATGTCTTCATTCAGGCAACTATGCCAATTCGGTGACTCGTAATCCTGGACTCCTACTTCTGCATAACCTTCTGCATAAATTATGCTGCTCCGTAATTTAATTTTGCAATCCTAGCAATAGTTAATTAAAAAAACCCCAAATACAACTTCAAATAAAGCAAATTGGAATAGTGAGGGCTTGAAAGTGGGAGTTGGAGAATCCTGTCCCTGATTTCACTTCAGTGCCAGACATGCCAGTGGAATGACCCCACTGAACCAACTAGGTAATGGGAACATGGCACCATTTGCAACTATTGAGATCAACAGCCAGGGATGGGCATATTACATCGATAGCAAGGGAAGTCTTTATCATGGAAAGAAGACAGCTTGGAAATGGGATGAAAATGGTGTTGAGTGATAAGTGACAGCCCTGCTTCAATTTTGGTTTGTCTATTTTGTATGATAAAGTCCCAAGAAAAAAGAGGGTGCATCTACACTGAAGAATTAATAAAATTTGACACCACTTTAACAGTCATGGTTCGGTACTATGGAATCATGGGAGTTGTAGTTTTACAAGGTCTTTAGCTTTCTCTGTCAAGTTACAACTCCCAGGATTCCAGCATATTGAGTCATGGCAAGTAGAGTGTCATCAAACTGCAGTGTAGATGTACTCTGAAAGAGGCAGAGATAGAAAATGAGAGAAATGTCTCTCTGCTAGCAGTATGCAATTGAAGTCATTACAAAATACTTCAGCTTTCTAAAATCCATAGTGATTCTGTAGGCCCTGTCAACAGAGACAGGAATCTCCTCTTCCTGAGGCACAGATACATCGCAACCTTGTTTGCAATGAAGGAGACAAGAGGTAATTTAAGCAGGCAAACGAACAGTCTCTTGAAGTCCTTCAGACTTTGTATCCTCTTAATTCACTCAGGGAAATTGTATAAAGCTAACAGACAGATAGTCGTAATGCTTGATACATGAGAACTGATGTTTAATATCACCCTCAGCTGCTTCATCGCTTGGCATCCCTTGTACTTCCCTGCCAACCTTCTAAAATAGCTATATCCTTTGCAACCACTCCCTAGTAGTTGGCAAGGACAGCTAATCTGTCTTACATATATATTAATTACTGAATTCAACTCTTTTAAAAAAGGGTTACAAAACAACATTCCCCAGTATTTCAGTGATCAACAATCTTTAGATCCGATTGTTGCTTCCAGTTCAGAAATAATCATGATAATGAAACATATCTGTATGTTTTGAGCACAAAAGTGTTGGTGATCTTTTGTGGAAGAATGAAATCATGTGGAATTGGAAGAGGCTTCCTTGGTATTTTTTCTTTGTATCAGCTGGTACTTTATTTTATGATTTTAGAATTGTTTGTTCTATTTTTATATTTTGTTAATAAGTCAGCCTGAAAGTGAAGACTAGGTAGCAAAGTGGGTTTTGGTTTTAGGTTTGTTTGTTTGTTCTTTTGCTAAAATACAGCAATGTAACATTTTAAAGAAATTCTTTGGCAAATTCATGCAACAATTGTTAATGTCTATGTGGACTGTTCTAAACAACCTCACATACAGCTGGTCAAATGATAAAATTTAGAGTATGAATATAAAACCACACAGCAGTCGCCAAAATTGTCACTGGGAGTACTACAGCCTCAATCACAGGAGCTGCTGTGGACCAAGACCCATGATTGTCTGTTATAGTTTGCTACATGAGAGTGTGGGCCCAAGGACAATCAAGCTAACCACAGGAACAGAAAGTCTATTATATATGGCTGCTCTAAAAGAGTGCTTTAAAGAAAGGAACAGAAATCAAGGTCATTGCTGACACTAGAGAGTGGACAGTAGCAATTCCACAGAGCAAGAAGGGAGATCAACTTCTCTAACCACCACCTATGGCACCTTCCCTCTACCTGGTAATTTCTATATTAGTGGTTCCCAAACTTTCATCACCAGATGTTTACGACTTCAATGCCTGGATATCCACAGATTGGCCAACACTCAGGAATTCAGGAAATCCAAAACATCTGGAGGACCAAAGTTTGGGAACCACTGTTCAACATGTTTGGGCAGTTATTCCCATCAAAACTGGCCAACAGCTATGTGGGCTGAACATGATGGGAGCTAAGGAAGGTTAAATGGCATGGGAGTGGGGGAAGAAAAGCAATGACCATGGAGGAAACAGTGTAGGACAAGATATTTAAAAATCAGATTTATCCTATGCTCATTTAAACGAAAACAGGTGAGATGAGACTCATGTACTGTCACATCATCTCAAGTAATATGAAAATAAAGGAAAAATAATAATTAAATGTAAAAGCAAGAACCTGTCCCAATATTTGGGAAATTATGTTTCTTTACAACCATTTCCCACTCCCACAGCGGCCTCAGACTCTGTGAACAATCACCAAAATAATTATACAAACACTACTGCTTTGGAACTTGTCTAATCTTCACCTCTATCCAGGCTAGCAAGGGTTGAAGAGAGTTGAGTACAGCAAGATTAGGAAGGCCGCACGTTCCTTAGGCCTGCCTCAGTGTACATTTTAGAATGGTACTGATATACTTACTAAGGAAAATGAAAGGAATGTGGGCAAATAAAGAACACAACTTTAATCCTTCGCCTTGGATGGTATACTATATAAAAAGAGAGGCAGATTTGTTTGATTATTACATGTTTTAGTGCCCACTGTTTATTCACGGTGGTGTGGTTTGATGTTGCACGAGGCACAAAAGGGTTGGAATCCCTCCTCAGCTAAGGAAACTCACTAGGTGACCTTAGGCATGGCACATTCTCCCAAACTTAAATAAAAGCAATGAAAAAATATCACCAAGCCAATCCTAAAATAGGATCACCTTAAGTTGTACTCAACTTGGCAGGTGTATAACAAAAACAACCCCTTTATTCAAAGGCCTGGAAACAGCATATATTGATTGATTGACTGACTGAATGACTGATGGTATATACCTAACCTGCTAGTGTCCCCGAGGCAATCTACAACATGTGAAAAAAAAATAAAACTTCAAATAACAAATTAACAAACAACACAGGCTAAAACTCCTTTTATTAAAATAGCTTTGAAACCATAGACATTTAAAATGGCTAGAGCAGAAAGCCCTGGTTTTAAGGTCCAAAGGCCAAGTGATGTAACAGCCAGAAGCTCAGAAAGAATATAGCCAGTCTGACTTCCCTTGGGAAGGTACAGCTTATAAATAGACAAGATTTATTTTACCTGCAGAATAGACATGGTATGTAGCACAGACTGATAGTAATCAAGGGCACTGCAGAATCACTGTG
The DNA here is from genome assembly GCF_037176765.1 of Anolis sagrei. Classification (NCBI taxonomy): domain Eukaryota; kingdom Metazoa; phylum Chordata; class Lepidosauria; order Squamata; family Anolidae; genus Anolis; species Anolis sagrei. The sequence goes on from NC_090021.1 coordinate 114,126,958, forward strand.
TCCGTGTTAGAATTTTAATTTGCCTTTCTTGCATCTAGTTCTAACCCTGTCTAGATGATACAAACAGATCTGTGTAGATTATAAATATGTTTTTGTGGCCAGTTTTTAAAGAAAGATGTAGCCTCATTTTCAGAGCCATGCTTAACGTTATCTCTTTTAAGATGGTCCAAAAAAATAAAGACCCATGTAGATTCGGAACTTGGGAATTTTAATCTTTTGAAGTCCACAAATATCACCCCTTTTTTTAAAAGCCTGAAGTCATTACAAATGGAAAAGGTTATGGTCCCTTCCAACATCAAGTTTCCATTATTCTATAAATAAGGTTCTTTTGTAAAACAATAGATGAGAATCCCAACAAAAGAGATGGATAGACAGACAAGCCCACATTGGAATCATGAGCAAGAATCTGATTTCTGTACCAAATTCTCAGGCGATACCTTCAACTTATTTTTGTGTTCACCTACTTTATTTCTAGGCTACATTGGAGCCAGGCTACTTTTAGACCTAAATGTTCTGAAGCAGATAATTAAATAAATCTTGCCAGAGAAATATGAGCACAGGTCTAGTTTCAGCACTACATTCTGAATAGTTACAAACACTCTCTAATTTTCACTAGACAGGAATGGCAACAGCAGGCCACTACCAAAGTATATACACACAACTTCGCTCTATAAGGCAACATCATGGAAAATGCATGGACAGAACATAGGCATAAATGACACCATAAGCAAATTATTAGAATATACTGGCTGGAAATAAACAAAATTATTAGAACTATTTTTCTGGTAAAATCAATGTTTTTCCCTGCCTCTCATCTATACCATTATTTTCAGGGATATTTGAAAAAGAACATATGAATTAAGAAAGGAAGACAAGAAGAAAATACACATTTAGGTGAATGCATTTTATACTACAGCATTTTTGCTTTTGTTTAAAACTCTTTTATTGGGTTTTTGTTTTTGGAAGATGGTGATGGAATGGAGAAGAAATAAAGCAAAGCATACAAGGCAAAGCTATACATGTCTAGTAAGAAGTAAATTCCAATGTATTCAAAGAGGCCATAAACGACTCATTTCTCAAAGACAACACATTAAATCTCAAAATACTTTGAAAGAAGTGGCAGAATGGGTTAGACAAGTGGTAATTTTTCTAAAACCTGCTGACCATCAAAATAAGTCAAGAACACTACCCTCTTTATAAGCCCAACCAGACGCATCTTGAAGACAATGCAATAATTGGGTAGAAGTGGCCCAAACTATTGGGCCACTTACAGAGCAAAGAAAATTTCCTTTTCCAACTCCAGTTCCTAAAGTGTCTGGCTACCATGGCCAGTACTTGTTAGATGAGGGATTTCAGGAACTTGAGTCCTAAAATATAACTTTTCCAATTTCCATTTGGAATATCCTGCAATGAGGCATCATGCCAAGTCCCCCAAAATATTATTCCATCCTGAAATTCTTTCTTCATGCAAATTCTGTTTCTACCTGCTGTTTCTGAATGTTGATTTGCACACTAGGCTGAACCCACCAATCCATTACTAAAAAAAATGTTTCCTTCTCCCCAATCCTGCAGCCCTTTGTACTACCTGAATATCTCTTCTAGAACTTCTGAAGCGGATTCTGATGGTGCACAGAAAGCCAACAGAAGCATTTTGGTCATCAGAATGGAACTCAATTATATCCACTCCATTATGTTTAGGATTAATAATCTACACATGGACAACCATGGATAGTAAAACATAAGAGGAGGAAACTCATGAAGCCATAATGGGACTTCAGCTATCTGGCACCCCCTGTTCACATCAAGGCTGCTTGAGTTCCTTCCTTCCTCCCACACTGAACACGGACACATGCTTGCACTGCTAAACACACATATATAATGCAAGAATCAGTCTTAATGAACCTCTAACAATACATTAAAATTAGAACATTCATAAAAATAAAATAGCTTAAGCAGCCAGTGCCAGGCAGCTAAAAGTCCCTCATAGCCACAAAGAGGGAATGTGAGAATGTTAAGAATGCAGTTGGTTCTCCTCTCTCTCTCTCTCTCTCTCTTCTGAGACCAGGAGGAGCACATCATTAAAATCAGTGACAGATTTTCTTATGATTTTAAAAGATGGGGAAAACACTTTTCTTGGGTATACTCTAGAGAGGGAAACTGTGCTATATGAAAGCAAAAGTTTAGGGAATGTAATGACCCCAATTAGTAGGGTTTTTTAAAAGAACTTCTAAAAAATCACGTTATGTATTCATGCATGTGTGTATGTGTGTGATGATCCTAATCGTCAGTGTGACTCACAGAGCAGATAAGCACAAAGTCCCGCTCTTAGCTCTTCAGCTTTAATGAAACTAATACTGCAATATTTCCACTGGAATACCCATTGCAACAGAGGACCCTTGTAACTAGCACAACTCTAAGAGAGAATCATTTTGAGTGCCTTTCTCATTAGGGATTTGCGTATTAGAATGGGGCAATGAGTCTTAGGGATCCGATTAGGAATTTCATCAAGGGTTTTCCCTTCCTTCCACAACCAATCTGCCAACAACCGAAATAGTGCCATGATCAGAATACTACGGGATTTAAAAGAGTAAGACCACAGATGATGAGGATTCGCACAATAAACCCATACAGATTTAAGTGTGATATTCCTAAACTCTTTAAACCAATCTGCTCACAAGGAAATGTTCATTAGTTGCTTGCACAAATGGATGACCATGACTCATAGCTTAGTTGTAACTCCTCAAATACCATTGAATCTCACAAAACATTATCATGGCTAATGAATTCAAGCAAAATTATGTATGAAATCAACTTTATTGACTGAAAACAAGCTGTTCAACACAGGATTTAGGACCAGAATGTTAGTTCTACTAAATGATCCCAAGAACGTCAAGTCAACTAGGCTGAGTAATGCTTGGTAGTCCAAAGTCATCATCAGAACCCATTTTCTAATACTCAGTACACTCTTTATAGCCAGAAAACAACATATATTATAGACCATAATTTAGTAATAGATGCACAGAACACGCATCTTCTCGTGACCAGTTTATTTGAGCAGTCCCTTGACAGGGCCTCCTCAAATGTTGTAACAGAATGCTCCAACTCCCAAATATTTTCTACTTCCCTACTCAATGTCAGTATGCTAATAAAGAAGACAAAAACATTGTAGCACAATCCTATTACAACAACCATAATGAGGCAGAATCTGAGCTTTTGATGTATCTTGTCTTTGAACTTTTTTAGCTTTGAAATTTACACAAGTTTGCTACAGGAAAAACATACACGCACACTAATTATCCAGAGGGAATGATACCAAATGGGGGAAGATAAACTTCCTAGGAAACATGTTGAATCATTTCTTTGACTTTTATTTATTTCACCAGAGAAGATATCAGATTTCTGCAAAGGAACCTCCTTTCTTTTGCCAAGAAGAGAAAAGCATTCAGCTATTTAAAAACAGATTGCAATTAATTTCAAAAGACAGTTTAGTCATACCTTATTATGGGTCTGTGTTTGTCCAACCAATATCAGGATATTTGATGAGATAATAGATAGGCAGAAATTAATTAGAATTATTGACCTCTCAGATCTGATGTACCTGTACAAATAAAAACACATAATGAAAGGCTTTCAAAATGCATGGCGTATCAGTTTTTGAAATTCTTATTGAAAACAAGACATTACTGACACTGATAATTATTTAGTGTTTCAGTAACACTTTGAAAATATAAGGGCTCCAGAAGTCTAATCTGAGCCTTAAAAACAACACTTGGGAATCTATTTTTAATTTGGTCTGTCCATGTCAACAATGGCTAATTACAGCATTGCACAAAGAATGAAAATGTAGCTCATATATTTTACAATGTTCCCAAAACTTCATTGTACTTCATGTGGGATACAAATACCACAATTCTTCTCCGTGGACTGTGCTAGTAGTTGGGAGCTTAATGGAAAACACCTGGAACTTATATTTCAGGGATGGCCAAAAAAATAGGCCCTTCCAGATATTGATAAGCATCTTGTTGGAAGGGCTTATTCAGAAACAGCCATGCTTGTTTCAGAAGGTCATATAGATATCTAACAGACAAAAATGACAAAAATGAGGAAACAGCTTCTTGAGCTGCAGAGGTCATAAACGATGGCCCTTGCTAATATCTCATGTAGTTTGCTGCCACACTAGCAGGGCAGGAGAGCTAAAGGGGCTTCAGGACTCCAACTTAGTTGCTCCCACCAGTACTGCTTTCCTGCTTTCTCTCACCTTCATCTATTTGCCTTTGTGAGTGCAATCTCCTCCCAGCATTTTAAGAAACGGCAGTAACAAGAAAGAGCATTGCCACTCTTTTTTACAAACATTTAGAAGGATTGGGTGGATAAGATCTGCATAACACAGATCTAGTCCCCAAAAATGCCACCTTTCCTTATAGTCCTCCAAGACTGAAACATTCTACTTTTTAATGTTACACCTCTATTGGATTTTCTATGGGATGCCCTGGACATGCCTGACTGGAGTGACCCCATAATTATGAAGCCTTTATGGCTTGATGATAAAACATAATAAAATAGAATCATAGAATCATAGAGTGGAAAGAGACCTGGTGGGCCATCCAATCCAACCCACTACCAAGAAGTAGGAAAATTGCATTCAAAGCACCCCTGACAGATGGCCATCTCGCCTCTGTTTAAAAGTTTCCAAAGAAGGAGCTTCCACCTCTTATCTTAATGGTAAGAAAGGAGTAGTTTATGTGGCAATACACATTTCTATCTCATAGATCATTGTCTAGGGGGAAAAAATAACCTCTGAAAATCCAGACACCATCTTTTCAATTTTGCTTTGATTGTAAATAGGATTATTTCCCTTAATATTGAGAAAATTCATGTTTATTCTCTCTTCTTCATATTTATGCTCTACTGCCATTAGTGCATATTAGAATGCATTCATTGTTTATCAATTTTAACACAAATGTGTGTGTACACACACACACACAGTAATTGAGTATGATGTTGATAGAGACAAATATAGACAGGCTTATTTTTGGCCTGGTCTTGATACCAAGCATTTTTACCTAATTGGTAAGGTTAGGAGATAGTGTGGAATATCTTTATTACAGTATTTCCATTTCAGTTGCTATTGTAATAGCATTGATATAGCTAAATATGTAATGATATGTTTTCACAGTGAGGTGTGGGCTGGGTGTGTGTGTGCAGATTTACTGTGTAAATGGGAGGCAGTTTATGTGGTTCACAGTTTATGTGATCTGACCATATGAATATACTCCTTTCTGCAATTATTTCTCACGCAACAAGATGAGTATTGAAGTAATTATTTGTCTTTTGAACTTTTAATAATTCCAAGAAGGATCTATTTATTTATTCATATGTCACAGAGGAAGATACCTCAAACTCACGATCCCTTCTTTCCAGTCACTATTTGATGCAATTTTTCTGTCTATATTGTGATGGCTGGGCCCATTTCAGCTGGATATCCACCATGACTTTTTTTTTTGGAAGTCAGCTTGTACAGTTCATTTTGTCTCTACATGTTGATCCTTGAGGAGGCACTCAGATTGTGAATGTCATGTATTAGTGAACATTTCCCTCTTCACAAGGGAACCCCATTGTATATAAGACATCCTTTTGTGCAAATGTATCCTGGGAAACTTAGATAGAAATCATGGGTTTCAAGCAAAGTAGTAATTTTATGTGAAGCCAAGATCAAAGTTATTAAGCAGGAGAAACATCTGCTTGTGCCACTGAATCAATAGGATCAAAGATCAAATTAGAGCAGTTGTTCCCAACCTTTGGGTCCTTTCACACAGCCATATAATTCAGAATATCAAGGCAGAAAATCCCACAATATCTTCTTTAAACTGTGTTATCTGAGTCCACACTGCCATATATTCCAGTTCAAAGCAGAAAATGTGGGATTTTATTCAGTTGTGTGGAAGAGGCCCGGTGTTTTGGACTTCATCTCCCATAGTTCCTAATAGCTGGTAAGCTGGCTGGGATTTCTGGGAATTGAAGGCCAAAACACCTGGAGGCCCAAGGGTTGGGAACCAGTGAGTTAGAGAATAGTGGGAGGGCCTTGGAGAGTGGTCACTCAGCTGCTTCTTTTAGGGGAAATCCCATATCAAAAATATGAATGTACAACAGTAACTGCAAATCAGAACTCCATAATGTGCCATGTTGGATATCAAGATCTCTTATGAGTATATGCTTCTGAACCGAAAAGGCAGGTCCACAAATGCTTCACCAACATAAATGGAAGAAGGAGTCTTTGGAAGTGGGAGGAACTCCAGTCTTCATGCCAATTACTTCACAAGATCAAATATGATGGGTGCCAAAGATGGGAAAGTGGTTTAGGTGGGCAGGAGGGGGGCACCCAAGTAAGAACAGAAAGTCTGTGATCCTAATCAGAAATTTTGCCGTATTCCATGATCTGATTAACAACTCATTCACAGCAAGGGTGCTCCCAAATTATTTTAAAAGGACAAGCTTTTTTGTTCTCCCCTTCTTCCCAGCTCAAAATCATGGTACATTTCTTTAAAATCCGCTCACCAATTACCTACCTCCATAGTGCTGCATAGACAACTGCTAGGGTGATCAAAGCCAAACATGAAAGGCCACTGCCTACTATAAGGGTGACTGAAGGAGCACCAGCTGATTCCATGATCTGTGGATCATAAGAAATATCTTTCAGATCAAACCACATTCCAGTTACTTACAAACAAAATCAAAACAGATGAAATACACATCTAACTTGGTTAGAAACCTTCACCTGATTGCCCAGAAGCCACCACTTCACCTTTCTTTAGCTTCACTTTGAGCATGTAATATTGCAGGGGTCCAGGCCCTTCCAGAATACCAAGATACTATCCCTGTTGGTCATTTTATACCACCAGAAAAAGAAGCCAAAAAATAAGATAAAAAGAATAGCGAAGACTTGTGAAGCCTTATTGGCCTGAAAGGGCTCCTTAGCTTATAAAACACACACAATGAAAGAAAAATGGATTTCCCTCTTTGATAGCTAGAAGTATTTGGATAGCAGTGCTAAACAAATAACATTTTGTTCATTCCAGCAAAGGAAATACCATCCCATTCCTTTAGCTAAAATAAAAAAACCAACTTTCTGACTTTACAACAACTTTGCCTTGACACCAGCATGTGGAAAATGAAGGTAATTTTAGAACAAAATAAAAATAAATAAAATGCATTCATTACTTGAAAGACAGGACCATTCAAACAAAGGCGCTTCAAGCATTTATTATTTACAGGAGTTTTTAAAAAATGACCTTGAGGAGGAAAACCCTTCCTTTGTGCTACTGAATATGCCCCAAAGCCTCCTAAATGTGCCTTCGAAGCCAGCACACATTTCACACCAGGGTTTGGTTTTTTTTAAATTCCAAAATGTACAAGCTACCAAAACAATTAGACCTCAAAGTTTGCAGCGATATGCTGCTGGATTGAACAGTGTGCTGCTGAAAAGACACCTCAAGGCTCTGAGATAAATTAGATATGATTTGTCATCCAGACAAGGAAAAAAGGTGTATCTTGCCTTGGATTTGGGGTTTCTTTCAACCAAAGACTTGTGCCTGGATGGGCACTTCAAAATCTATTTCCTTTATGTTGTAACACCTATTTGACCGGCAGTCACAAAGAAGATCTATCTGGTGAGCAATTATACTTTGGAGTTCCTATACATGTATAAGTGTGTGTGTGTGTGTGTGTGTGTGTGTGTGTGTATGCACACACACACACCCCTTATTTGAGGCATACTAGATTTCCTTCCTTGTGAGATGTCAATAGACAGCACAGATGCCAGATATCCTGAGAATGCCCAATGCAGAGCTGCAATCTCTTTCAACCAGACGAGCTGCCTTCTTCCTTCCAGAGGCAAAAGACACTGATAACTAAGACACATCCTGACACATTTCTTTCAGAATGAAAAATCTGCAATATTCTACATTCCAGAGGCTAGGTTTTCTCTGTGGAAGCGGGACTTCTGGGCACCTCAAAGTGCTCAGCCTGAGCCAGACCCCAAACCCATCCTCAACTGAGCCAGAGAAAAGGGAAAAGCCAGCCTTTCTCCAACCTGCCAGGCTGAGATGCCATTCCCCGACGCAGCCCATCTTCCCAGAGTTAATACCGGACCAATGTTTCTTTTTTTCCCCCCTTCCCTCCTTCCAAATCCCTTAGCCTTTCCTTCCCAGACCCTCCCCTCCCCTCTTGGCTTTGTGACTTACTATTTCTCGGGGTTGCTGAGCCAAAATGGCGAAGGTAGAGAGACGATCACATAAGCATTTCGTATGGGATGCATCGGTAAGCACGGTTTTACATCCCTGGCTGGACCAGGTTCCCAAAGAGTCGTTCCTGCAAGGAGAAGGAGAGAAGGAAGGAAGGAGGGAGAGGAGGAGGAGAGGAGGCAGAAGGGAGGGAAGGAGGGGGAATTAAAGAGAGAGAGGGAGGGAGGGAGGAAGGAAGGAAAGAGAGAAAGAGAGAGAGAGAAAATGGGGATAATTACGGCTGACCGTCAGTGATGCCGCGAAGAAGACAAAATGCACTTTAATTGGGAGCCGAGCCTACTGTGGTTCCCGGACAGACGCGGTTCTACTTGTTGTTGAATAGGACTTAATTTAGATGCCTCTCCAGATGTACAGTAATGCAGAAAGGAGGGGAGGAAGGAAGGAAGGAAGGAAGGAAGGAGGGAAGGAGGGGAGGAAGGAAAGGAAAGGAAAGGAAGGAGGGAGGGGGGAAGCCAAGGAGAGGAGGCAGGCAAGGGAAGGGAGCTGTCCAGCTCTGGAGGTGCTGAAAGCACGGCCCAAGGTCCCCCTCCTCCAGAGCTTCCTCGCACACTGCTCCGAAATGGCGGCAAAAAGGGGGAAGGAAAAACCCTCATGGGGGGGGGGGGGGAGGATTGAAACAAAAGACCTCTGTGGCTCCCTCCCCGCTCTCTCCCTCCCGTGAAGCCCCCTTCCTTTGCCGACCAGCCCCCCCCCCCTCCCTCAGGCTGTCTCTCTTTCTCACTCCTCCTTCTCCTCCTCCTCACCCGCGCCTTCCCCGCTCTTTCTCTCTCTCTCTCTCTTTCTCAGGGGCGCAATGCAATGCGGAGGGCGCTCCAAGAGGAGTCCTTTCCAGAGAGAGAAGAGATTGAGGGACAGAGAGGGGGGGGGGAGGATTGAGGGACACACACACACACGAAGAGATTGAGGGATACACACACACATACACACACACACAGAGAAGGAGGAGGTGGGCTCTTCCTCTTGGGGGGCTTTCGGGCTCAGCCCTTGCGGATTTCACCCTGGAAACCAGCAATAGCAGCAGCAGGGAGGGCGCTTCCTCCTCCAGCAGTTCTTCTTCCTCCTCCTCTTCCTCCTCCCCCTTTTTTGTTGCTTGAGCTCCAACTCTTCCTCTTTTTTTTTTTTTTGGCCCGAGTTATTCCCTTCCTATTTTGTCGCCTAAGATCCAAACCTTCCCCCTTTTTTTGCCTGAGCTCCCCCACCCCCCCCTTTTCTTTGCTTGAGCTCCAAAGTCTTCCTCCTTTTGCCTGCCATAGATGCAGGCGAAACGTCAGGAGAGAATGCTTCTGGAACCTGACCATACAGCCCGGGAAGCTCATAGCAACCCAGGGATTCCGGCCACGAAAGCCTTTCTCCTTTTTGTTGCCTGAGGTCCAACTCTCTCCCCCCCCCCCCCTTTTAAGTCTGAGCTCTTCCCCTTTTTTGTTCATGCCTGAGCTTCAACTTGACTTGACACCTCCCCCGCCCCCGGCCGCCTTTTACCTGAGCTCTTCTCCTCCAACTCTCCCCTCTTTCCTTCTTTCTTTCTCAAGCCACCCAGGCCTCCCTCCTCCGCCTCTTCCCTCCCTCCCTCCCTCCCGGTGTGCAGCGTGCGAGAGAGTGGGCGGGGAGGGGGGTTTCACCAGGGGTTTTCTCTTCCCTTCGCTTTGAAACACACACACACGGCTCGAATCTCCCCCTCCGTTGGCCGCCCGCCTTTCCAAAAGCCCGCCTGCGCCTCCTCCTCCTCCTCCGGCAGAACAATGGAAAGGAAGCCACCCGCGCTGCTTTCCCCGCGTGGGAGAAAGAAGGGACGGGTCTCGCTTCGTGCGGATCCAAACGGATTGAGAGCCCCTCTCCCTCCCTCTTTGCCTTAAAGGGAGACGTCGCTTTCTTGGAACCCCAACCTGGAGCGAGGCTTGAGGGGTTCGCCTGCCTTGGCATCAGCTCTGCCCTCGGCCCACCTTCCCACTGCCAGGCTCCCGAGGCAGGGAGCACCCCACGACTGCCTTTGGGGGGCACAGCCTCGCCCCACTCGCGCAAGAAAAAAGGGGAAATCTGGCGAGGAGAGGGAAAGGGAAGCGAAGGGATTGCGGCCTCCAATCCCCTCCCTTCCTAAACTCCCTTCCGCCGAATCCCTCTTTGCTCTGGATTCCACGCTTCCTTCGTGGCAAATCCACTCTAAATTTGTTTTCTGCCTCCGGCCTCCTGCAGAATGTTTTTAACAGCCCCCCTAAACTACAAACCCCAGAATTCTGCAGGAGGCAGAAAACAAATTCAGAGTGGGTTCAATCTCTAGTGTGAGGAGGTGGGGTTGCAGCTACACTGTGGAATCGATGCCTTTTGATTGCGCCGCATGGCTCAGCCCTATGTCATCCTGGCACCAGCAGGCCTAGGCAGAAGGATAGCAGCCTGGATAAACTACATGATTCCACAGCAGTGAGCCATGGGGTCACACTGCATTCATTCTACAGTGTAGACCAGGCATGGGCAAACTTCGGCCCTCCAGGTATTTTGGATTTCAACTCCCATCTTACTGGCTGTTAGGAATGGTAAGAGTTGAAGTCCAAAACACCCGGAGGGCCGAAGTTGGTGTAGATGTAAACCCTTCTGTATATACAGGCAGCCCCAAGTTACAAACAGAATAGGCCCAGCTTCTGCCAACCTAGCAGTTTGAAAACATGCAAATGTGAGTAGATCAATAGGTACTGCTCCGGTGAGAAGGTAATGGAACTCCATGCAGTCATGCAGGCCACATGACCTTGAAGGTGTCTACGGACAATGCCAGCTCTTTGACTTAGGAATGGAGATAAGCACCACCCCCCAGAGTCGGACATGACTAGACTTAACATCAAGGGGAAACCTTTACCTACCAGCTATACACACACACACACACACACACAGAGCGTGCTTTGGATAGCATAGGGTAACAGGATTGGTCCAAAAGCTTCAGTGTTCACCCTTTTCTGCCATGATGATAATACTTTCTGGAGTGAATTTCCCTTCCTTGGCGTAGGTTTCTCTCACTTCCTGTTGTCTCACCTCTATTCTATGAGTCATTTGCAAGTTGGATGTTTGTAACTCTGTGACTGCCTGTATTGTGCACTTGCAACATGCCATATCATAGCCCATATCTTGCTATATTAGTCTTTGACACAACTGCCTACTAGGAGCCCCTGGTGGCACAGTGTGTTAAACCCTCGTGCCAGCAGGACTGCTGACCAAAAGGTCGGTGGTTTGAATCTGTGGGGAGCATGTGAGCTCCCTCTGTCAGCTCCAACTTCTCATGTTGGGACATGAGAAAAGCCTCATGGTAAAACAACAAACACCCAGGCATCCTCCAGGCAACACCCTTGCAGATGGCCAATTCTCTAACACCAGAAGCACCTTGCAGTTTCTAAATTTGCTCCTGACACGAAAAAAACCAAAACTGCCCACTGTGGCCAATGCAAATGTTAGCCTATGGAACCTGTCCAATTCTAAACACACACACAGACACATACACATTTAGCAGCCAGACAGGCACAAAACAGGTTTCTCCTTTTCAATCTAAAGCAGGCATTTTCAATCTGTGGCCCTGCAGCTGTTTGGGCCTTCAACTCCCAGAATGCCTGACAATTGAACAAGCTTGTTAGGGCTTCTGGGAATTGGAGGCCCAAACAGCTGGAGGGCCCCAGTTTGAGTATGCCTGACCTAAAGGGAAAGGTGGGTGCAGGACAAGTTGCCAGCAACCTCTGCTATCGATCAACCTTGCCTGTTACTTTTATTCCCTCCTGTGAATCTTCCCTTGTTGTGACACTCTGTTAAAGCACAAATGAAATACATTTATCAGAAGTGATTAAATATTAAAGAAGAGGGGAGTTCGAGGCAAACTGACAGGGCCTAACACACAGAGACAGTGGGATTATCTCTACAAAAACACTCCCGTGTGGAAAGTAAGGCAGAGCTCCCTTGATTGGTATAAGGTTAGTAAAGACGGGATGGCCTGCTGAATGGCTGCTATTGCTAAGCACTGGACCCAAATAATTAGTAAATTGCAGTAGATGGGGAAGCAGCACATTTCAGGAGGTCAAGTGGAAGGAGGTGGATCACTCAAGGAGGCAATTTGGACCTCCGAACATATCCCACACTCTTATGTGTAAGTCAAAAAACCAAGCCAACCCCCCCCCCCCCTGCATTGAATTATTCATGTATAAATGTGAGTATTGTACATTCACATAGATACATCTGGGCATCCCCAGTTTCTCAAGTCGCTTCTGACATGGAAAAAAAAAACTTAGATAGGAGCCTGAGTAGAGTGGTGAAAGGCAAGAACTTAGTCCATCTCGAGATAACCTGAAAGAAGTATCCACCATTCTACTGTCTCCACTATGGCACTGCTTCTGACTTTTTTCAAATGCCTGGGTGGGGAAATAGCAGTGGTGGTCAAAGGCAATTGGCTCCTTGAGGCAGCATTGATATTTTCTTCTCTCCTTATCCATGACCTTTGACTTATTTATTATTTACTTTATTTACAACATTTTTATCCCACCCTTCTATACTCCATAGAGGACTCAGAGCGGCCTCACACAGCGGCAATGATTCAAAGCCATGAAAACATACAATGAAAAACAAAATTTATATTAAAAACACAGAATTATTATCCATGGATTATATTAAAATCCACAATTGTGGCCCCAAAACCTATCCTTGACTTATAAATAAGATTGATTTATGCATGAATATATATGATAATGCAACCTGGGATGCAAGATTGCTCTATCTTACCCTTAAGTAACACAATGTAATGGCACCCCCCCCCTCCCCCCAGCAAACCTCCTTGGGCACACACAATGCTTTGCTTACATGTCTTGGACTTTTCAGTGTAATTTTCTCTCTGCCTTGGTAAACTGGACAGTTCCACCCCTTCCCTATAGTCATCCTTCTACATTTTTAGAAACAACTTGCTTGGTAGCCCAGAATAGGAGAAGAGTTGGCTGTGCAGAGTTAATCTGCAATGCTTTGGTTAAAGATTTTTGCCAAGCAAAGATCTAATTTACAGATCACTTTAGTGGCATGGTTTCCTCTGCAAAGCCACTTTTCCAGGGCCTCCTTTATGGTCTATATCAGGAATGGGCAAATTTCAGCCCTCCAGGTGTTTTGGACTTCAACTCTCACAATTCCTAACAGCATCAGGCCCTTTCCTCCCCCCCCCCCCCCAAGCCATGTAAGGAAGGGGCCTGAGGCTGTTATGAGTTGTGGGAGCTGAAGTCCAAAACACCTGGAGGGCCTATGTTTGCCCATGCCTGGTCTATATGGTAAATCTGGTGATAGAAAATTTCTGTGGTTCCCAGATCCCCCAGGCACTAGTATATTTTGTTTGATGGTAAATTCAACCCTGCACTTCTCTGCTGTGCCTCAAGACAAGGAATGCCATGGTATTCCTCATGCTTTGTGAGAGGCTTTGAAACAGGTGTTAAAATAGTGAAGAAAGTTAACAGGTATGACAATGGTGGGGAAAGTAGTCCTATTATGCAATTAAGGCAGTCAATTTGGTGTAGAATTCCAGCAAGCTTACAACAAAACATGAGGTCTACTATCAGGGTTTTGAAGCAGTAATGATGCTGCAAGGGTATCAAAAACAAAGCTAGCTTGTGTGTCAGGAACGACTTGAGAAACTTCAAGTCGCTTCTGGTGTAAGACAGTTGGCCATCTGCAAGGACAATGCCCAGAGGACGCCCAGATATTTGTTGTTTTACCATCCTTGTGGGAGGCTTCCCTCATGTACTCGTATAGGGAGCTGGAGCTGACAGAGGGAGCTCAACCCGCTCTCCCCAGATTCAAACTGCTGACTTGTTGGTCCTGCTGGCACAAGGGTTTAACCCATTGCATCACCAGGGGCTTAGATACTAAGATTATGTTTTTTCTCCTTTATTCAGTATGAAGAATCAGATGACTGTATTAGATATTGAAATGATGCCGTATTGGCCCATAAGATTCACAATGGAAAGTAAACATTCAGTATTTATAATGCTTAAATGGAACTGTATAATTCTTAAATGGTTCCATAGAAAATAGCATTTTTTTGCACAGGATTTTTCAGTATGGAAAATATTTCAGTGCAGACCTAATCCTCCATTACAGCATCTTCTGTACAGAAAACAGCAGTTCCAGTATAGGAACTTTCTGCATGCTAATATTATTTTCCACTCAGAATAAAACCGGTTTTCTATGCAAAACAGCCATGTGTGGAACTGCAAACATTCTCATCCATCCAGGATTCTTTTCAACAGGGTTTCACAAACTTGAAGTGTATTTTTAAAATATCATTTCAAATATTTCTGAATAGGCAGTAACAAATCCCTTTTGTGTAGTTCTTGCCTAAGAAAGTCCTTTGAAATTCATGGGGCTCGCATGAGTCAATAGAGAACTTGATGATATACACAAACACACACACATCTCTTTTCCTTCTTGGAATATCTGATGTTAAAAATGACGACGATTGGGGGCTATATATTAGCCTTGTTGAGACGTTTTGAGAACAGACATTTAGATCTTAACACATTCAGTTTGAAGGCCTGGAGAGGGTTTCTCAGCAGATTCAGCTGAATTCTAAATCCAATTATAAGTTTCTGCTTGACTGGCAAAGTAAAGGAGATTTCTTGAAAGAGTTCAGCCATCTAAATACATTTGACCCAAACCTCTGAGAATCCCTTTTGAGGCCTTCAAGGTAAGTATCTGAATGCCTCAAGAATGATATTTCTATGCCTCCCATATTCAAGCAAATGATTATCAATTCTTTATATCTCATGAATCTTATTTTGAATTCTTGTTACTTGCTTTGATTGCCTATTTGTTTTTGGCCGTTGAATGTTTGCCATTTTTGTTATTTTCTGTAAACTGCCCTGAGTCCCTTTGGGAAGAGTTTTTAAAGTTATTATTATTATTATTATTATTATTATTATTATTATTATTTTGGAGAAGGAATTCCATGGCAAGTCTTGCAGTTTTTAAGTGCAATTGTGAAAACATAAAAAGAGAACAGCTAAGATTGTGTACTAACAAAATTAGTTAATTTAGCCCATACCAACAGGAAAATGATAAGATTAACAAAGACAAACACCCCAAATGGAAAAAGAAACAAGTAAATTAAGTTCACCCAAAACCACTTTTAAATCTTGATATTTAAGTAGTTACTAGAATGGGTTGCTCTGAGCTTTCCAGGCTGTGTTCCAGAAACATTCTCTCCTGATGTTTCACCCACATCTATGACAGGCATCTTCAGAGGTTGAGGGATCTGTTGGAAACTAGACAATTGTGAATGTTGCAAATTGACAGCTTGATTAGCATTGAATGGCCATACAGCTTCAAAGCCTGGCTGCTTCCTGCCAGGGGAATCCTTTGTTGGGAGGTGTTAGCTGACCTTGATTGTTTCCTGTCTGGAATTCCTCTGTTTTATAAATAAAGAACAACACTCAAAAGCAGGGGGGGTTCCAGACAGGAAACTATCAAGGTCAGCTCACACCTCCCAACAAAGGATTCCCCCAGGCAGGAAGCAGCCAGACTTTGAAGCTTCAAAGCTATTCAATGCTAATCAAGGCAGCCAATTGCAACATTCACACTTGCCTCCAAAAGACAAGACTTCTTTCTCCCACCCTGGACATTCCACAGATATATAAACCCATCTTGCATAGTTTCCAACAGACCTTACAACCTCTGAGGATGCCTGCCACAGATGGGGGCAAAACGTCAGGAGTGAATGCTTTTGGAACATGGCCATACAGTCCAGAAAACTCACAGCAACCCAGTGATTCTGGCCATGAAAGCCTTCGACAACACATAGTTACTAGAATGAAAATGAGATCTTAAGGAAGGGATCTGTACAAGGAACTGCGCACTAGACATTAAGCTTATAACACCATGTTAAAATAGCAACAACAACTCCCTCCTTCATTTTCTGAACTTACTCTGTTTGTTTGTTTTCTTCTAATTAAAATATTATCCTTTTCTTCATTGTCAGTCAGAACTGGACTTCTTTTTCATTCTTATGTTTTCATCCACATTTACATTTTCTATTATTTCATTCACCTACTGGATATGCATTCCTCTGTTCTGTTAAATCTCTACTTTGAACAGTCATCCAACTCTATTTGAGATGCACATTTTAGATTGAAATGAAACTTGGTGGGTTATTATGTTGCCTCTGAGCACTTTGTGTAGCTTTGTGAGACAAAGGCACCAAAACTGATGACATCGTAATGGCCAGACTATCCATGATATGCTTACAGCCATGTTTTCCTTATTCTGCCGTATACAGGGGTTTCTAGGCAATATGACGGAGAATTCCCACACATGTTTCTTCAGGCTTGCTGGAAATATGGGGTACAAATGTCATATCAATTGCAGCACTGTTTTGTGTAATTAAAAATAATGATTACTATGAATGTGCCAGGCATCACTGTAAAAAAACTAACACTATTCATGTTGCAATGCACTTATCACATAATGTACACCAATTAGCACATTATTCTCCTCTGATGGTTCCTTGCCAATATAAAGAAGGGGAGGGGGTTAAGTTTTGTTTATTACTGAGTGGGTTATTACTCCCTTACTCATACTGGTGATTCCTAATTCCAGTTACTAATTATCTGAGCAACAGCACACCAATGTGCTACAGGATATAAAGCCTACCTTTATATGTGCTCTGGGCCTACTTTAACTGTGTATGGCAGCTGGGACAGCGTCAATTGTAGACAGATTATTGCTTTTTAAAATATTGTTTTAAGATAAAATCTACATAAAATAAAAAATGAACAAAATATATAACAAAAATGACCAAATACATAGAGAATAAAGACAAAAAGAGATAGGCAACCTAACATCTAATCTACAAAGAAACCTAAAAATTTTAAATACTAAACAAAAATTACAACTATCAAAATAAAGAAAGAAACTTGACTCCTAATTATCTTTTCTGTGGATATATTTTAAATCTTGTTATCTCACATCTCCCTATATCTAGAAAATAGAACCATAGAATCATAGAACTGGAAGAGACTTCGAGGGCCATCCAGTCCAACCCCCTGCCAAGAAGCAGGAAAATCACATTCAAAGCACTCCTGACAGATGGCCATCCAGCCTCTGCTTAAAATCCTCCAAAGAAAAAGCCTCCACCACACTCTGGAGCAGAGAGTTCCACCGCTGAACAGTTCTCACAGTCAAGAAGTTTGTCCTAATGTTCAAGTGGCATGTCCTTTCCTGTAGTTTGAAGCCATTGTTCTACGTCCTAGTCTCAAGGGCATAAAAAAAAAGCCTGCTCCCTCCTCCCTATGACTTCCCCACACGTATTTATACATGGCCATCATGTCTCCTCTCAGCCTCCTCTTCTGCAGGCTAAACATACCCAGCTCTTTAAGCCACTCCTCATAGGGCTTGTTCTCCAGACCCTTGATTATTTTATATGCACTCATATTACACTCAACACTCAACATTGTTATCAAATGACCCCCATTTCCTCTCCCCACAAAAAACCCACTCAGAGGTTTCTGATCACTTTTCTCCAAAGTTGTTTAGTGTTAACAGCCGAATGTCTTTAGTAGTGATTCAAATCAGAGCATATAACACTTTTGCAGCTGTTGTCATATATTGTGGCTTTCTTTCATGGATCCATTCTACTTGATCATCCATCAAACCCAAAGAAGAACTTCCAGTTTTGATTTAATATTAGTCTTTAAAAATGTCTGTTTGAGAGTATGAGTTCGGATCCAATATTTTTAGTTGTTTTTTCTACAAAGCAACCCATATGATAAAAGTCCCTTCTTGTTTTTTGTATTTCCCAACATGTATTAGGAATTGTAAATCTTAAAACAGTATCTCTGGTTTATAAATCTTATAAATCTTAAAACAGTATCTCTGGTTTCACGTACTAATGACACATTTATTATTAAAATTCTCTTTGGGATAATAGTGCAAAGTAATTTCAAACCTTTTAACCACATCCTTTCTGATTGATCAGTTTATTGATTACATCCAAAATTTCTAGCCCATGCTATCATACCTCACTTCTTCATCAGCCAGTTCCAATATGTCCATTAAATGAAAACACACCTATGGTAATTTACCTTATTCTTTTTATCTGAAGTTCTCATCCATTTCAGGAGGTATCTCATTCCTGTCTCCCAGGAAACAACAACTATTATATGGCAGATCCAATGGCTTATCCTAAGGTTTGCAAGAAAAATCACCCTGTTTTCACCCCTCCTGCTCGCCAATCACCAAAGTATTCATCCATTAAAATAGATCTGTATCTTTCCTATCAGTCAAAAACAACTCTGTGCCCAGAGTAGGATTAATATACTATATAATACCACACCATTCATCTTGTCTTAGTTTTTTAAAAAAGTTTTGGCAATGATTTGGTTTGGGCAAAATGTTCCTTTTTCTTAAGCTACAGTTGCCCCTCTAATTTAAACAAGATTACTATGGTTAAACTTGCGTGATTTTTAATTGCTATTTTAACTATTTATGTTTTATTGTTGGTTTTGATTGTAATTGTAATTGTTTGGAATCTGTTTGTTTGTTGGGCAACAAATTGTTGCCGGTTGTAAGGCCGCCCTGAGTCCCTTTTGGGGTGAAAAGGGCGGGATACAAATATGATAAATAAATAAATAAAACACCACAATCCCCAACTTGGGATATGAAATTATAGGTAGGCCAAGGACAGAAGTCAAGAAATCTGTCCTAACCAAAAAAAGGACATACAATTTATTCAGTTACAGTAGTAGCATGTGGCGTAAGGGTAAATATAGAGACTTTGCCAAATCCAGAGTATGAAAAATTTCAGAAGTGGAAATGCCTATGTCTCTGAACATACCTCTCTTTATGAGCCAACAAGAGCTTTAAGATTGGCTGGGGAGACCCTGCTCTCAGTCCCACCCTCTTCACAAGCGCGATTGCTGGGGATGAGAGACAGGGCATTCTCAGTGGTGGCCCCTTGGCTGTGGAACTCCCTCCCCATTGACATCAGGCAGGCCCCATCCCTCCTGGTCTAAGAAAAAAGCTTCAGACCTGGCTTTGAACACAGGTATTTGGTGAATAGGATATTATGAAATTAGACTTCAACAGCCTGAATAATGACTATAGATTTTGGAAAACGGCCATGGATAAGTGTGAGACCAAGACTCGGCACTTTATATGGTTTTTAATCTGTTTTATTGTTTATGTGTTTTAATTGCTCATATCTTTTAACTGTTTTTATAGTTTGATGGGGTGTGTTTTATTATGTCCATGCGGCATTGAATTTTGCCAGAGTTTGTAAGCTGCCTTGAGTTCCCTGTGGGGTGAGAAAGGAAGGGTAAAAATGAAGTAAATAAATAATAAAATGATGTTTTTTTAACATATTAATTAACATGCTTGGTCAGCTGGATGAGCCATAATGTTCACAACGATACATTGTTGCACTCAAGCTTTGTAACTTGCTTCAGACAGTAACCCACATTGTTTGATCTTTTCTTATGTTTATATGTTCCCAGTTTAATGCAGATTGAAACTCTCCTCTCACTCCAAGGCATGTTTTGAAAGAGAGGAGAAAAAAATCCCATCTTTCAGTCATGCTGAGTTGGCTTGGATCCTAACATTCTCACTCCATGAGAAAAAGCATTTTCTTTTCACAGAAAGAGAACTGTGGTTGTGGAACATGTTCTTCCATTAGAAAGATTTTCATTTTTTGAATGCAAGCGCCTTCCATTTATGGAAGAAAAGATTAGGACTCAAGCATATACATTGAACAAAGATGCTAAAGGAATTCAAGGGGTACCTAAACTACACTGGAATTGCAATCTTGAATGCACCACTGACACCTCACTGCAGACAAGCAGGCTGAAGGCGAAGGCATACAGTACTGAATTCCAAAAGATCTTTAGGATGAGTATTGGGCTGCAATACTATACATTAGCGAATTTACTATCTATGGAGGAGATAACGTTCATAACCATTTTGTCTATGTTGCTCAAACAATCCCATTGGCTTAAAGATTGAATTCTTTGCACAATAAAACAATGCTTAATGTAAGCATGCCAAAAAAATAAAAATAAGGATAGGCACAACAGTTATTTACAAACTCAATTCTTCAATTTAGGTGCATTTCAGGGCTGAGATACTTTTCTTAATTTAACCTTTGACTTACCAATTGATATATCGATAATTTGTTGGCCTTCACATATCATATGCTGTAGTCATGTGCTTATTTCAAGAAGTCTAAAACAGAAAATTCAAAGACTTTTCCTGGAATTAAAAGATTCTGGGTCTGCCAATGAATGATTGGTCAAAATCTGCTGTTAATTTTTACCAGTGCTGGCTGGCACAACCTGGGGATCACAACCAGATACAGTGAAGACATCTGCCCTTGCACTTTGCTATTTTGCTGCTGAGTATGCATGCCCAGTGTGGAACACATCACATCATGTTAAAACAGTGGATGTGGCTTTTAATGAGACATGCCACATTATCACACGATGTCTACGCCCTACACCACTATAGAAATTATACTCTTTTGCACTACCTGACATCCACCGGAAGTAGCAGCCAATAATGAACGGACCAAGGCAGTATCATCTCTGGTCCATCCCCTGTTCAGATATCAGCCAGCATGCCAATGCCTTAAATCAAGAAATAGTTTTCTAAGATCTACAGAGTTACTTGCAGGAACACCTTATCAAGCAAGAGTTCAAAAGTGGCAGGCTAAAACCCAGAACTTCAAGCCATGGCTGATACCAAATGAGAGACTCCCCCCTGGGCACACAGAAGACTGGGCAACCTCGAAGGCACTAAACAGATTGCACTCTGGCACCACAAGATACAGAGCTAACCTTAAGAAATGGAGCCACAAAGTGGAGTCCACGACATGCGAGTGTGGAGAAGAGCAAACCACAGACCATCTATTACAATGCAATCTGAGCTCTGCCACATGCACATTGAAGGCACACCAAGGGGCCAGTTACTGGTCAAAGGACATTTAGTATAATGCTAAGTTTTTTTAACAACTGTACCCTCGGTTTGCTTCTAATATGATAATAACCAATACCATTTTAAAAAAACCTACCATGGATAATTTGGCAGAGTAGATAAGCTGCTCATTTTATACTTGAAACACAATTAGACATAAATTATAGATAGATGTACACAATGCATAGGATCTATGGCATGTGAGACATATTCCCTATGCATTTTGAGATGCTATTGCATATAAACATTTTGAGTTTTCTGCATGAACACATTGGTAGTGATAGGAAATTGCAGAATGAGGCCTTTGCCTGTGAAGAGTATGCACCTTATTTGTCTACACTGAAAGTGTACTCATAGCTTGGGTCTATGCCCTCTAAATACCAAATTAGTAGAAAGTGCTTGGCAAGGCCAGCCCTAGATAAAGTGAGACAATCTTTTCCTTTAGTGTTTCCCAGAAGTATATGCTGTTATTGCCTTACATAACTCAAATACACACTCCTGCACCTTATTGATTTGCTCCACATAACAGTGTTCAATGATCATTCATGTCCTCAGCAGTCCTAATGTTCAAAACTGTAACACTGCACATTAGGAAGAGAATACAATAGATATATTAGTTCAAGTGAGGTGATTACTGATATATGAGGCAAATTCATATACTGCTAATGATTTTTACAGGGGGAATGGGAGTGTTGGTTAATAGATTATTAATGCTAAATGCTAATAAAAATAATTTCAAAATCTTTTCTAGTAACAGGTTTTGGGGAGGGGCTACCAGAAGTGGGCGGTTCTTGCTCATTTCCTTTGAGCTCACTGACCATTCGATGGTATTGGAGGACAGGGCTGAGTGTGTCATATTTATTATTATTTATTTATTTCGTATACTTCTACCCCGCCCTTCTCAACCCCCGAGGGGGGAATCAGGGCAGCTTACAAAAAGGCCCACACAAATACAATAACATATGAAAACAGCAATTAAATGGTCAACAATTAAAACAACAATATATCTCACAATCGATTACTTATATTCCCAAAAAGAGCATACTTCCCCCAGATATGGTGGTGAACACTGGGAGGTTCCAGACAGCCCTTTATTCATTCATTCATTTATTTATAGTATTTATATTCCACACTTCTCACCCCGAAGGGAACTCAGGGCAGATCACAATGTACATATACATGGCAAACATTCAATGCCATAGACACACAACATATATAGGCAGATGCTATGTTTAAAAAGTGGATGTTTTTTGGGGGGCTGTCCACACCCACCCCAGAAAGTGCACACTTTTGGGGGGGGCATCCATATGTTCTCTCGGGACTAGCCCTCCCCCCAAGCCCCCAGACCTCTTAGAAAACTAAGAAAAACTTATGTAGCTTCCATTAGAAGGCCCAGTGGGCTCTCCCAGCATGTAGAAATGACATGCCAAGAGAGCAAGGGGCGAATGATTTTCCTCCCTCCTCCCCCCCCGGCTCTCCTGGTGCGTCATTTCTATGTATTCCCATAGTTTACTGGGCTTATTTAGTCCGGGCTTATTTAGTCCGGCAAACTGTTGGAATGGTATAGTCCAGACACTGGAAATAGTGCATTTATCCCACACCTTCCAAGAAGATGCGGAATAAATGCACTATCAAATTAATTCGCTACAAACCAGGGTTTTCCTGGTTTGTAGCAAATTAATGTGGGACTGTCCAGAATGTTGTCTGGACAGCCCCTCCTTTTTTTGGTAGGAGTTCCCACAATAAAGGCCCTGTCTGGACATGCCTGTTGTCTGACTGCAAGCATTAAAGAGGAATTCAAAGAGCAAGTCAACTCATTTCTGCAGGGGTAGAATAATTAGATAATTATGTCAAAATCTTCTCCTTAACAAAATGTTTGAGGTCTGCAGCTTTCATTTCTTTGTTCCATTGCACACACTCCTCTTTATTGTTGAAAAAAATGACGTGAACTCCCAACACTATTTGAGCTTAGTAACTATGAGTCAACCTGCAGAATGGAGCCCCCAGTGGCACAATGGGTTAAACCCTTGTGCTGGCTGAACTACTGATCTGAAGGTTGGCAGTTCGAATCCATTTTTTTTTTGTGTCAGGAGAGACTTGAGAAATTGCAAGTCGCTTCTGGTGTGAGAGAATTGGATGTCTGCAAGGACATTGCCCAGGGGACACCCAGATGATTTGATGTTTTTATCATCCTTGTGGGAGGCTTCTCTCATGTCCCCGCATGAGGAGCTGGATTTGATAGAGGGAGCTCATCCGCCTCTCCCCGGATTCGAACCTGTGACCTGTCCTGCCGGCACAAGGGTTTAACCCACTGCGCCACTGGGGGCTCAGTGGGTTAAATCCATGAGATGGAGTGAGTTTCCATCTGTCAGTTCCAGCTTCCCATATGGGGACATGAGAGAAGCCTCCCACAAGGATGATAAAACATCAAAACATTTGGGCGTCCCCTGGGCAACATTCTTGCAGAGGGCCAATTCTCTCACCCCAGAAGTGACTTGTAGTTTCTCAAGTTGCTCCTGACATGGACACCCCCCTCCCCTGCAGAACTCATGCCTTGGATTCGTAAAGGGAGAAAAGTGGAATATAATATAATAAATAAATAAATACTTGAATGGAAGCCCCACTGTACTGAACAGATCTTTCGTCTGAGTTGGCTTATGAGACTGAACTGTCAGCAATAAAAGTGTCCAGTGCCACAAGGGACAAAGAAAATATGTTTTTCAGCAGTAAACTACATCTTTTACATGCAAAAGGTCCAAGGTTCAATTCCCAAGGAGGACTGCAAAAAGAAACCCGCCTAAGACTCTGAAAGTTGTTGCCCGTATTGACAGCAGTGGGTCAAATGGATCAAATGGGCTGATTTAGTGTAAAACAGAACTATGTGAAAATACCAGGTATCTGTTATACTTCTTAATATAAGTACTTACAGGGTTTTTTTTCATACCCATAAATCTTTAAAGTACTAAAAGCCAATGAGGTGCTTTTTGCACTTTGGGGATATAGTTCATCTATTCTTTTCTATGCAAGAGTTAGATAGAATTCCTGTTAATTAAATTAATCAGTCAATTTAAGGAGTATGGGATGTGTAGCAATACCAAAAGCAATGCATCAGTGCAGTAAACGTCCCCGGCCAAATCTACCTGTCTGAACTCACCTCCTCTATGAATTACCGTGGAGATTAAGATATTCCAGGGAGGCCCTGCTCTTGGTCCCACCACCATCACAGGTGTGATTGGTGGGGATGAGAGGGAGGGTCTTGTCAGTAACTGCCCCTCAGCTATGGAAATCCCTCCCTGGTGAGATTAGATCAGACCCCTCCCTCCTGTCCATAAGGAAGATGCTAATGGGACCAAGCCTTTGGGACAGTGCAATAAGGCAACAACAGGAAACTTTACCCTGCTGACCAGATACGGTATGGATGATCTGAGATAGTTTTAAACAATTGATTTTAAAATTGAGATAACTGATTTAAGTGTTTATCTATATTTATAGTTTATTTTATGTTTTGGCATTGACTGTTTGTGGTATATATGTTGTGCTTTGCTCTGAGTCTCCTTCGGGGTGAGAAGGGTGGAATATAAATGCTTTAAATTAATTAATTAATTAATTAATAATACATCAAACATCAATTAAAATTACTCAGTACTAAAATAATGGCTGAAAACATGAATCACACTTACTATATAATAATAATAATAATAATAATAATAATAATAATAATAATAATGAAAAATAAGTACACTGCACAAGCAAGGTGGGGGTTTGCCCAGGGAGGGGCTTTAAATGTTAAAGAGACAGGGAAGAGGAAGCCCATTTGCCATGTTAATGCTTGTGACATATTAATGATGCCTATGTAGCCCGTATTTTAAGGACCACATAGGGGCCATGACAGTACCCTAATTTTTACTTACCAAGTAGCTGCTAGATGACAACACCCCTCCCCCACTCCCTTCCCCATCTCCAATATAGCTGAATGCTTCTGGCTCTGACTAGAGATATTATTAGGAGAACCTTTGTGAACCTCCAGGGCCTCTCCATATGTCTCATCCTAACTCCACACAGAGAGTTGAATTGAGATACTCATAATATATGAAGTACAATCATAAAGACATTCTTGGCAAGCCATAAAAAATCATGATGGAATCTCAAATGAGGTAATTTTTAACGCAGTGAATTTCTGTCCTCCCACTTCCTCCGGAGGGATTTTCGATCTGATGTATGCAATTCTGTTAAAATGTTTCCTGCTAGACCAAAACAAAATAAAACAAAAAAACCCAAGATAAAAAATGGCTGGAGCTGGAATGAAACCTGCAGTATGTTGATTGAAGTGGACAGACTGAGATGGATATGAATTGCAGTGTTTCAAAGCTTGCTCTCATCCTTATGAAACCTCCTACCATACCTAAACATGCATACAATTCTTTTATTATTAGTATTGATGGCTACACTTAGTTCAAAACATCAATCAGAGGATTTTGCAGCAATGTATGCAGAACTGTAAGAAAGCAATCCATTACACCATTAAATGACTGTCTTTCAAATTTCCAGAAGCATAATTGCCTTTTGCCTCGATAATCTCCCAACAGCAACAACTTGATTGGAACAATGATCTGTGATCCAGAATTGCTGTTGTATGCCTTCAAATTGTTTGGCAACCCTAAGATGAACCTATTATGGAGTTCTCCTCTGAGAAAGGTTTGTTCAGAGCAGGCTTGCCATTGTTTTCCTCTGAGGCTGGTGACATGCCCAAGGCGGACTGCATCAGAACCCTGATTTCCCAAACACAGCCCAACATTCAAATATGGCTCTTGACCTTGTATTATGTGATCCAAATGGTGCCCTCCTGAAAAGATTAGCTTCAGATATTGGTGTTGTCCTTCAGGCTAAACCTGTCCAAAGGCAAACAGAAAGCCCACATGTAAGTGCCAAGGATATTGCTCAGGTCTTTGAGGGAGAAATCAAGTAGATCTGTATGATACATGTGCCAGCCTACTGCCATTGTTTTATAATTTAAGGGAGGAGGACAACTAGCATCTGATGAACTTAATCCATTGTTCCACTGCCATCCCTTTTTCCTTGGGTGTTTGCTCTCTCTGAAGCCTCTACGGGGTGAGAAGGGTGGGGTATAAATGCAGTAAATAAAAAAAAGAATGAATGTTGTTCTTTATTTGCTGTTATAATTTTAGAGTTTTTAAATACTGGTAGCCATATTTTGTGCATTTTCATGGTTTCTTCCTTTCTGTTGAAATTGTCCACATGCTTGTGGATTTCAATGGTTTCTCTGTGTAACCTGACATGGTAGTTGTTAGAGTGGTCCAGCATTTTTGAGTTCTTAAATAATATGCTGTGTCCAGGTTGGCTCATCAGGTTCTCTGCTATGGCTGACTTCTCTGGTTAATTAGCCTTTCATGTTCCTTGATTTGTGTTTGAGCAATGCTGCATTTGGTGGTCCCTATGTAAACTTGTCCACAGCTGCAGGTAGACTCCTGCAGAAGTTAGAGGATCCCTCTTGTCCTTTGCTGAACATAGCATTTGTTGGATTTTCTTGGTGGGTCTGTAGATAGTTTGTAGGTTGTGTTTCCTCATCAGCTTCCCTATGTGGTCAGCGGTTCCCTTGATGTATGGCAATAACACTTTTCCTCTGGGTGGATCTTTGGCTTTACTTTTAAACTCTGCCAGAGCTAATAGGAGTGTTGAATTTGAAATACTACTTTATCACATCAAAGATTTTTCACAGAAACATGTTAATCAACTTAATAAAACATCTTTCCTTTCAGCATTTGTATGGAGATTGCCTTCCCCTCTTCTTCTCCACCTTTCTCATTTTGATGCTGTTTTTCTCTTTTTCATTTTTGCCTAGTAATGAGAGCATCTTCAGAGGATGAGCTCAAGAAAGAGCATGACAGGGATGGTTTACCTCACCTACCTTCAATATTGTTGGGTTTTTTTTGGGGGGGGGAGGTCCTATTAGCAGTCTTTCACAACTCTTTTGAAGTTAAGCAAAAAAAAAATGTTTGGAAGATCCAATCACAGGTCTCCCACATTGCATCTGTTTGGGCCCTTGGTTGCTTTGAACTAAGTGGGAGTTACTTTCAAGAATTATATGGCTTGTACACCGAAACCAAATACGTAAAATGTTTCAATGCAGTGAAGAAAATTTTCCATAAAAATGTAGTGGAACAGAATGTTTGCTGTTGTGTAAGCAGTTGACATTTGCCTAAGTTTTCCTTCCTCTCCCCAATGCATTTTATTAAGTTTAGAAAGAAAGTACAGTATAATAAAACAACAAAGAAGAAAAAGAAAAAAAATACATTTTCTACAACTAAGATTACATAATATTTTCCATTATAAATATAAATAGACTGAGAGTGAGTACACCTTATCCTAAATACTTGGGAACACAAGTGTTCCTTAGCTTAGATTTTTTCAGATTTTAGAATACTTGCACATATATAATGAAATATCTTAGAGAAGGTATCCAAGTCTAAACATGAAATTCATAGATTTTTCATACATACTGATATAAATAGGCTGAAATATTTCAAATAATTTTGTGCATAAAACAAAGGTGTCACTATCTCGGCAATGTGGTCAATTTTGGAATATGGAATATTTAGGATTACAGGATTCCTGATAAGGGGTGTTCAACCTGTATCTCTCCATATCAGCGGCTATAACATTTGTTTGAGTTTTCTGATGCATTGTAGGATTTGAAAAATACCATAAAAACTCAAAATGCAAGTAGTTTATATTAAGTTACCTCTACCCAAAATATATTTGGGTCACTTAATACATAAAATTAATTATCCTGAATAAAACTTCATAATGATGTACATAAAATGTTTCTTGAGGATGACAAGAGGTTGCTCATTATCCTCTGAGGAATTTCATTTGACTCAATGTCTCCATTTAATGGGTCTTGGCAGAGTAGACACCTACCCTCAATTCCTATGCAGAATAGGGGATGGGTAGGATCAGGGTGACTGACCCTCCTGCCCTTTCCATTTTTTCCCTCAAAAGAAAGAAAAAGGGATGCACCCGATCTGCGGCATCTCTACCTCCTGGTCCCTTGCTATGTGACTGGGGAGGGGAACTAAGGAGGAATGGGAGAAGGCAAACAGTTTTTCAAAGTTTGCTTTCTCTGTAGAAAATGCTTCATCTGTACTTCATAAAAAAGGAAAGCAGCCTGTTTAGCAAGCCTTGCAAATGCTAATTTGCTAACAGTAAAATTGATTTTGTACCCATTTTATTTACCCATATACTCGAGGTTGCATAAAAATCATTTTGGGGGGAAAGGGGTCACAAATGGAAAATACATACATACGTAATAAAACTTTATTTATATTCCGCTCTATCTCCCCAATGGGACTCAGGGCGGATTCCAAACATAGAAGGCAAAAATTCAATGCCCGAATACAACAACAATACATCAATGCTAACAAAATTTACACAACCCAACATATAAATACGAATTATAACTTAACAAACTAAAATTAAATATAAAGCCCAGTCGGTTAAAAAAGACATAAGGTAAAACATCCAACATCAAATGGAAACATTGATTTCCCTTTTCTTTGGGGCAAATCAATTAATCATTGCTTAAGATCTCTATTGAGCTGGTGGGGTGAGCAGGACACAGATACAGACGCCAGCTATTAATCAGAGGTATGATGGTAGTATTACCAACTACTATTCCTCCTCCTCGTAAGCCAGAGAGCAAAGGTATGTCTTCAGCTGTTTTTGAAAGCGAGGAGGGAGGGGGGCATCTTTAACTCCTTAGGAAAGGAGTTCCAGAGGTGGGGGGCAGCCACGGAGAAGGCCCTTTCTCTCGTTCCCACCAGACGTGCTTAATTAAGAAGCCCTGGATTAAGGTATGTGGCTATGGATTATCAAGTTGTTAAAGAATATATAAATAAGCTTATTTTTAAAGTATTTTCACTTTATGGTTGCATAATTACTAAAAGGTACACACATGACACACACAACAGCTTGAGCAGTGTTTCTCAATCTTCCTAATGCCATGACCCCTTAATACAGTTCCTCATGTTGAGGTGACCGCCAACCCTAAAATTATTTTTGTTGCTGCTTCATAACTGTAAGTTTGCTACTGTTATGAATTGTAATGTAAATATCTGATATGCAGATGTATTTTCATTCATTGGACACAATTTGTCAGAAATACCTGATACGCCCACATTTGAATACTGGTAGCATTTGGGGAGGGGTGATTTTGTCATTTGGGAGTTGTAGTTGCTTGGATTTATAGTTAACCTACAATCAAAGAGCATTATGAACTTCACCAATGATGGAATTGAACCAAATTAGGCACACAGAACTCCTATGACCAACAGAAAATACTGGCAGGGTTTGGTGGGCATTGACTTTGAGTGTTTGAGTTGTAGCTCACCTACATCCAGAACACTATGGACTCAAACAATGATGGATCTGGTCCAAACTTGGCAAATATACTCAATATGCCCTTGGCAACCCCTCTGACATGACCTCCCCCCAGGGGTCCTGACCCCCATGTTGAGAAAAGCTCAGCTAGAGTGTCTGCTTCTTTAGCACAGAGTATAGAATCAACTGCTCCATGGTTGGATCCAAACATTCCAAGCTCCAAACTGTGTCAGGTTATTTATTTGTGAAAACATGTTTAGCCTATTTTTTTTTGAACCCAAGGCTTTCATCCTTCTTGAAGTCCTGTTAACCACAGTTGAGCTATAGTAGCATGCTTCACGCGAATTGTCCCTTTAGCATTCATGCAGATTTAAACTTGGGTGTCATGAACCACTTGATGCAGATGTTAGAGGAAACAGAAAAAGTGAATGTTCTTTAAAAACACAGTATCTGTAAATATCTCTTCTGTGTGTAGATGTATGTGTGTTCCTTTCATTTTAAAAAAAACCAGATCGTAAAATTGCTCACAGCTCTGTGAGGCTGGAAGCTTCTCTACATGGCTAATCAGAAAGCAGACTCTTCTTTTACACATTTGCTTCTTTAGTCCCTGCAGGACTGCTAGTTATAGGACTTTAAAGCTATGACAATTTTAGGAATCTGTTGAGATGGAGACAGCACACAGGAGCCTTCCCCATTCAAGTTTTCCTGGAGGCATGACTCTGAAGAAGATTTTGGTTTAAAGTACATGCTTAACATAAAGTGCTGTTTGACCTTCAATCACATATCTTTAAAGAAGAAGCAAGTGAGAAAGGATCATCCTGTCCATTCCAGGTTTTTTTTTAAAGAGAGAGCTCATTTTCCACACTTGTCAGCATATCATTACATTTTGTCTATTGGTCTACCAAGTTAAGGACACAATGTAAAGCAAAAAATTGGTCTATAGTGTATTTATATATGTATTTAACCTTCAGGTAGTAGCCTGAGGATGATTTCTGAATATACTGGTATAGTTCTTTTTCTGTGCCATTTCTATTCAATTTAAATCTAGCACTGGAAGTGCAACAAATGTTTAAGAGTACAATAGCTTTCTCTTTTGGATAAATACAACAATTATTTGACAATGCAGCACTTTGCAATAGCAAGCAATTTTACCATATCTTGCTGGAAGTATAAAAGGAAAGCCACAGAACTGAGCTGCTACTGCGGCCTAATTTAGGATTCATGGAAATCAACAAGAATTTGACTTGTACGTGAACAGAATGTGCTAACATTGCTGATAAACTCCCTCTTCCAATTAATAAAGTAAATCCTTTCCTTGCTATGATTAAACAGTTACCAGAATGATAATAAACATTTCTCTTAGATTCGACTCAGGAGAATGTTTCTTATTGTTTCCTCTCTACAACTGTTAGAAGACCTTCACTTTTTAAATTTATCCCAGGGCTTAAAAACCCCAAAGGTACCGGATCCCATCTGATCTTGGAAGCTATTCAGTCTCAGTCTTTGTTAATACTAGGATGGTAGACTGCCAACAAATACCAGGTGCTGTAGTCTATATACCAAAGGAAGGAACTGATAAAAACAACTCAAAAGCTTTTCTTGCATAGGAAAATGCTATGAAATACATAAGCTGATAACAATTTGAAAGCACAAACTCAAACACACAACCTTCAATTTCTCATGATGGTATACCTTGCCCCCATCATTCCCTTGGCTCTCAAATATGAATGGGCTCATACCTAACAATTTGGAAGTAAAATGATGCCATCTCAAAATAATGTTATGGTTTCTACATATTCTGTAGCATACCTGCATTGTACTTGTTTTCATATTAACAAACAGTGGCTAGAAACTCTTGATAGTTCACAACAACAACAACTGTATTCTTATATTATTTATTTATTATTTATTTATTATTTGCATTTGTTAACCGCCACTCTCAGCCCGAAGGCGACTCGTGGCGGTGTACAGAACATAGAACATAAAGACAACAGTTACAGTAAATTAAGATCATGACGTACATCAACTAACACACAACTAATTAAACTAAAAATCCGCTTCGTCTTGTTTGGGTCATAATCAAACTCGTGGTCATAGTCCATTCCGGTGGTCATTCCAATACATAGCACTTAATTGAAGGCCTTTTCGAAGAGCCAGGTCTTCAGGCCCTTACGGAAGGCCATGAGGGAAGGCGCCTGTCTAATTTCAGCAGGGAGGGTGTTCCACAGCCGGGGGGCCACCACCGAGAAGGCCCGCTCTCTAGTCCCCGCCAAGCGTGCCTGTGAGGCAGGCGGGACCGAGAGAAGGGCCTCCCCGGATGATCTCAAGGTCCTCGTGGGCTCGTAGGCCGAGATGCGGTACTCAAGGTATTTTGGGCCGGAACCGTTTAGGGCTTTGTAGGTTAGCACCAGCACCTTGAATTGGGCCCGGTAGCTAATCGGCAGCCAGTGGAGCTGGGACAGCAAGGGCGTTGTGCGCTCCCTGCGTCCCGCTCCGGTTAACAACATGGCTGCCGCGCGCTGGACTAGCTGGAGCTTCCGGGCCGTCTTCAAGGGCAGCCCCACGTAGAGAGCGTTGCAGTAGTCGAGGCGGGATGTGACCAAAGCGTGTACCACCGTGGCCAAGTCAGACTTCCCAAGATACGGGCGCAGCTGGCGCACGAGCCGAAGCTGTGCAAATGCTCCCCTGGTCACCGCTGAAACCTGGGGATCCAAGCTCAGCGATGAATCCAGGGTCACACCCAAGCTGCGAACCTGCGCCTTCAAGGGGAGTGCGACCCCGTCCAGCACAGGCTGTAACCCTATACCCTGCTCGGCCTTGCGACTGACCAGGAGTACCTCCGTCTTGTCTGGATTTAATTTCAGTTTGTTCGCCCTCATCCAGACCGTCACAGCGGCCAGGCACCGGTTCAGGACTTCGACAGCCTCCTTAGTAGCAGGTGGGAAGGAGTGACAGAGTTGGACGTCATCTGCGTACAGGTGACACCGCACCCCGAAACTCCGGATGATCTCACCCAGCGGCTTCATGTAGATGTTAAACAACATGGGGGACAGAATGGAGCCCTGAGGAACACCACAGGTCAAAGGCTGTGGTGTTGAACAGGAGCCCCCCAATAACACCTTCTGGGTGCGACCCTCCAGAAATGACTGGAGCCACCGCAAAGCGGTGCCCCCAAGGCCCATCTCTGCAAGGCGTCCCAGAAGAATACCGTGGTCGACGGTATCGAAGGCCGCTGAGAGGTCCAGAAGCACCAACAGGGACACACTCCCCCTGTCTAGCTCCCGGCGGAGATCATCCACTAAGGCGACCAAGACCGTCTCGGTACCATGTCCCGGTCTGAAGCCAGACTGTGCCGGATCCAGATAATCCGTGTCTCTCAAGAATACCTGGAGTTGTGAGGCCACCACGCTTTCCATGACTTTGCCCAAGAAGGGGAGATTGGAAACAGGCCGAAAGTTGTCCAATTTAGTGGGGTCCAGTGATGGTTTCTTCAACAGCGGCTTTATAATAGCCTGTTTTAGGCTCGCTGGAATCGTGCCTTCCCGAAGGGAGGCATTAACCACCACCGTTACCCACTCAGCCAATCCCCCTCTGGCCTCTTTCAGAAGCCAGGATGGGCAGGGGTCTAGGATGGACGTGGTAGGCCTCATTCCTCCAAGTATCTTGTCCACATCCTCGGGTTTCACAAACTGAAAAGAATCCATCAAAATAGGACAAGCAGGTGCTTGAGTCACATCCACGGAGACTGCATTTAATGTGGCATCCAGCCCAGAACGGATCAAAGCGACTTTGTCTGCAAAGAACCGAGCAAATGCTTCACAGCGCGTGTCCGAGTTGTCAGGGCTCCCGCCTGAAATAGGGGGAGTTAAAAGACCTCTGACAATCCGAAACAACTCCGCCGGATGGTTTTTTGCAGACGTAATAGTAGCCGCAAAGAAAGTTTTCTTTGCGGCTTTTATTGCCGCGGCATATGCCCTTAAAAAGGACACAAACCGTGCTCGATTTGGCTCGCTTGGGTCCGAGCGCCACACGCTCTCTAGTTCCCTCTTTCTTCGCTTCATCGCTGCCAGCTCCTCAGTGAACCAAGGAGCTGGTTTAGCTCGGTTACTTGAGAGGGGACGTTCCGGAGCGATCCTGTCAATGGCCCTGGTCATCTCCCCATTCCAGAGAGCGACCAAGGCCTCGACATGGTCACCTACCGAGGCGGCGGGAAAATCCCCAAGAGCCGTCAGGAATCCGTTCGGATCCATAAGCCTCCTGGGGCGGACCATCTTAATGGGTCCTCCACCTTTGCGGAGGTTAGGGGGCGCAGTGAGCCTAAATCTGATCAGGAAGTGGTCGGTCCATGGCAACGGAGAGATGGACAACTCCTCCACCCCGCCACCTTGCTCCCATCCCTGACAGAAAACCAAGTCCAATGTGTGTCCAGCACAGTGGGTGGGGCCAGTTATTTGTTGGGACAGCCCCATGGTTGCCATGGCAGACATGAAGTCCTGAGCCGCTCCCGTGAGGGTCGCCTCGGCATGGATGTTGAAGTCCCCCAGCACAAGAAGCCGTTGGGACTCCACCACCAGGCTCGAGACCACCCCCGCTAGCTCAGGCAGGGAGATTGTAGTGCAGCGAGGTGGACGGTACACTACAAAAATCCCTATTCTGTCCCGGTCACCCACCCTCAGGTGGACGCATTCGAAGTTTGTGGTCTGTGGGATGGGACTCCTGGTCAGATGGATGGAATCTCTATAGACCACTGCGACCCCGCCTCCCCGTCCTCCGGCTCTTGGTTGGTGTTGCACGGAGAAGCCTGGAGGACAAAGCTGGGAGAGGTTTACGCCCCCCGCTTCATCCAACCAGGTCTCCGTGATGCACGCCAGATCTGCCCGCTCTTCCAGGATTACATCCTGGATCCAAGTTGTTTTTCCGTTGACAGATCTGGCGTTCAACAACACCACCTTCAAACCAGAGGGCCCGCTCACCTGGTTACACCAATTTACCTTAGGAGACCGGTTGGGGGTTATTAATGTGGATAAGTGGTCCGAATTAGGCCGAATTCGAGGTCTCCTTTTCCCGCATCTCCTCCTTCCCACCACGACCTCTATGGGGGCCCCTCAGCTCGTGGAACACCTCCCCCCCTCCATGCCGCAGTCTAACGTCCAAGACTTACTTCCAGCTTTATTCGTTGTTTGACTATTCGATCTTTGCCAGTCTACTTTCTTTCCCACTACCCCCCTCCCCGCCTCATTTTTATTTATAGGGTCCAACCCATCTCCTCCCCTGTCCCTCACACTATACAATAGTAACAAGGATAACACACAGAGGGGGATGGGGGACCACATAGATAACAGCGGTACAAGGCGGTGTTGGATCTTCTGGCCACACCACAAGAATAGTTCATAAAGTGCACAATAAATAGCTAGATCTAAAGTGCAGTTGCTATAGTAGTTAAAGTGCAGTAGCTAAAGTGCAGTAACTAAGGTGCGGCACGGAGGGCTAGGAAGGGATGAAAGTGCTAATGCGGTTGGAAGTGCTAATGGCGGCACAGGCAGGCGCCTTAAAGTGCTTTCATTCATAAAGTGCTATATCTCAACCGATATAAGCCCGGAATGTGCAAGCTGGTCTATAAACACCCTCCTATGGAGCAGAGATGATGAACAGTTAACTTAATGCTAGTTATGACCCAGATGGGGTCTCAAGACGATCGAAGTGAAGCGGATGGGGCTTCCGGAGGTGGTGACTCGACAAAGGCAGCAACTACACACTCTGTACTAACACAGAGGGGGTCAGCCTAAAGGTCTACACAAAGGCTAGCATAAAGGTCTACACAACGGTCTGCACAGAGGTTACACTGAAACTGTACAGAGGAGGCTAACACAGTATTAGGTCTACACAAAAATCTCAAAAAGGTCAGCACAAGATGTCAGCTCTGAGGTCTGCACAGGAATAGCCAGACCCTCTGTAGACCGCAGCCCGGCTACAGCTGGTGATGGTGATGGCGGCCGCAGCAATGGACTGGCAGTGGCTGCCACCCGATGGAAAGGCAACGACAGCCCTAAGTCGAGACGGCTGCGGCGGTCTGGCGGTTGTTCGGCCTCTCCCGCGAGGTGATGGTGGTCTCGTCCGGGCGGCAGCGATGACGGCCCAGCGGTACAGGCAGCCGTCCAACGGCGGCCCGTTGGAAATAGGGCGCGGCGGCTGCAGCTCCACGAAGCGGCGGCGGCGGTCTGGCGGCCCGGCGGCGACTCAGCTCCCACAGAGTGCGACCTCGTTCAGGGCGGTGGTGACAGCGCCTGCATTGACTGCGGCCCGTCAGCAGCGGTAGTCCCAACAGCCGCGGGGCGTCGGCAGCTCCGCGTCGGCCCTTGACCTTGCCTGGAGGTCGCGATCCAAAGGTGGCCCTGCAAGGGTCCAGCCGGCCCAGCAAGGTCCAACAGCGGCCCGGTGGTGCTCCAGCCAGTTGTAGGGCCTACTGTAGGACGGCACTCACCCCTTCCGGGCAACGGCGGCAGCGGCCCAATGATGGTCCCGATCCGCGGCCTAGGAGTAATGGCGGCCGCGGCAGCGTCGGCAGCGTCGGCCCGGTGGTTACAGCCTAGCAGCAACTTGGCGCCGGTCTGGCCGGCCCAGAGATGGCCTGGGGGAGATGGTCTGGGGGTCGTGGCAGCGGTGGTCCGGCGGTGTTCGACCCCACCGCAGGCGGCGGCGGCCCCGCCCAGGTGGCAGCCCAGCGGCTCAGCAGGAGCGGGCCCAGCAACGCCCGGGAGAATGGCGGCTCGGATTTCTTCTTATATTATTGGTTCTTTAGTGCATCTAAGAGGTAGCTGCATAGAATCCTCATTTACCTGCGAGGAGGAGGAGGAGGAGAGGCCCACCGAGGCGGGCTCCAAGAGGAGGACGGACTGACTGACTGACTGAGTGGGTCCCCCAAAGAGGCCCTCTCAGCTCCTGAAGGGCCTCCGCTGCCGCTGTCGGGACTGGGTGGCAGGCCTCTCTCTCTCTTTATATCCCACCACCTTTCCCCGAAGGGACTCAGGGTGGCTTACAAATGGGATAAGATGTCCACAAGACATAGAAGCAAAAACAATCCACAAAACAAAACATATTAAATTAGGAGCATCATAAGCAGACTAGAACCAAGATATAACAGGATAGAACAGATTACATTGGAGTTTCATCAGATCAGGTTCAACAAAAACAATGAACAAGATTTCTAAAATGGGTATGGACAAGCTATAAAGGGGCTGGGGAAGTGGATGAAGTGCAAAACAAAGTACTATCTGGCAACTTAGGGACTGGGCATGTATAACTAGGGACTAATCAATCTTGAATGCTTGCGGGAACATCCATCAAGTTCTAAATGAATTGAATTGACATACATATTGGTAGGTCTTTCCACAGCTGATCTGGTCAGTCTACCAAGATGACGAAGACCAAATATTTTTTTATTAAATTAAAATGATCTCAAAAGAGCTTGAAATTATGGAAAGACAGTGGCCTCACCAACCCACTGAAAGTGACCATCTTGGAGGAGTAGTTCGGAACATTTGAGCAATTCCAGATCTAAACCTTTACTGATTCCATTCTTCCATCATTGAAGGTTTCCCTTTGTTTGGTGAGATTATGAACATTGGTGCATTTTTAAACTGCAAGACTTTTTTGTCTTTGCAACATTGTATATTGAGCAAACCATTTTTTGCAGAACTTTTTTTCACAAAAAGTCTAAAATTATGAAAATACTGGTAGCCACTGATCATCTTCTTGACGGAGTGTCTTGATGTGATGAGATTTGGACTCCATCTAGACAGCCATATAATGCAGTTTAACTGCATTGAACTGCATTATATAGCAATGTAGACTCATACAATGCAGTTCAATGCAGTTAAGCTGCATTATGAAACTGCAATGTATGGCAATTTTGTTGGGCCCACAATTTCCAAGCATTCTTTGCCATACCTGCTTACATTTCTTCATAATTTCTATCCTGAGGCTGATAGAATGTGCCCTGGGGGTGTAAGCTATTTTATACAGATTCTAAACTTTTTGGTATGTCTGCTTTATAGCAGTTGTCTATGCTTTACTAAAGGGTACTTACAGTACAGATAATTACTGTACTTTATCATCTTTCAACCTACTGGAGCCTTAAGGTCCTCCAGGAAGGCCCTTTTCAAGGTCCCACCACTCTCACAGGTGAGGTTGGTGTGGATGAGGGAGACGGTTTTCTTGGTTGTGGCCTCCCGGCTCTGGAACACTCTTCCCAAAGAGATCAGATTGGCCCCCACTCTAATGACTTTCCAAAAATAACTAAAAACATGGATGTGGAAGCAGGTCTTTGACAACAGGTGACTATAACTTAAATGATGGGGGCTTTTAAATTGATTCCAATATCAACTGGTTTTAATTGGTTATTAAAAGGAACTGGTTTTCTACCTCTTACGTATAATATGTTTTACTCCAACACAAAATTTAATATTTTTAAGATACTTGGATGTTATAATTTAATATTTTATGGCTGCTTTTGTTTTTGTATTATGATTTATTGATCTGTGTTGTTTTGGTTGCTATTATTACTATGCATATTATATTTTTGCTGTAAGCCTCACCAAGTCCCTTTTGGGAGAGGGGGTGGGATACAAATAAAGATGATGACGATGATGACAACGACGACGATGATGATGATGATGATGATTCATTGACTCCACTGTCACCACAACTATACACACAAAGAATCATTGAAGATCACTGCTCATTCTTGTGGGGAGAATTCCTACATTATGCGTTATTTCTTTTCTCCCTTGGATGAAATTTCTAAGCAGTAGCATTCTCATGAAGCATTACCACAGATGAATTTGCAGCTACAACAGAAGGCCAGTTCTACAAATAAATTTGTAAATGTGAGTGCTCATGATCCAATCCCAGATCTGTCTGTCTCATTCATGTTTTGGATATCACTGTATATTTTCCATAAGAAAAAAGCTGCCTTCTTGCTCTTTGGGAAGTAAATTAAGAATCCCCTAAGTTCCTGTTCTTCAAGCTGTCAGGAAGGCAGTCTTTCTCTGATCCTGGGATTTGTTTATCCATATGCATGACAGAAATATATGGTAACCTTGCTATGGCTCATGAGGATGTGTTCCTTTTCTCCACTGGAGAACAATTTTATTTTACTGATACCATGGGCGATCACTTGTAACCGAGTATGATTGTCTTCCTGAGGCAGGGTCTTATGACCTCATCATAAAGGTCCAAAGACTCACCCCACATTGTGGTGAATCCATGGGCTCCTGGTGGAGAGTATGGAGAACCTATAATTCCATGCCCCACATCACCTGGCTTACTGTGCCCCTCATCCCATTGGGGGAAATGTCACTGCCCAGCTTCCCTTCCCCATTGCTGGGAGGGCAACACAGGTGGCATGTGCTGCTTCCTCTCCTTCTTTTTCAGCAAGGAGCCCCACTGGAAGCTGATGTGTGTGGTTGGAAGGGCTCCGTGCTGAAAGTGAAGGGGAATCAGGGTATGATGGTCAAATTGGCCCATGTGATAAGGTGGTTGGTGGTTAATCTGTACATGACTGTGAAGATATATTCTGGATCCATATGGCGTTTCACATTGAGGATGTCAATTTCCAGATGGAAGGTGGTAAAGACAAGGTTTCGTGACATTCTCTTGGCAAGTTTCTTCCTTTCACCCTATAGTTGAGTTCTTCAAAATTCATAGTATTGTTGGTAACAGCTGATCTCCAGGATTTCCAGTTCTCTGTGCTTATATCACATTTTTAAGATTAACTTTAAGCCCATCTTTAAATCTCTTTTGTTGTTCACTGACTGATGTTGTTTCCAATTGATGTCTAGTAGCCAGACCCAAGGAAGAAAGGGATTCCCTTTTAAGGAGAAGCCACTCATCAAATACCCATTCATCAAATGGAGACATTGAGTAGAATTAAATTTTCCAGAGGCTTACCCCTGGTTAAATTGTATAGACTCTTGCAGGCTAATGTGACCTCACAGTGGTTTAAATGGTCTGCACAGAACTGCCCATAAACATGGTTTTCGTGTCACTTTTATCTTTCTTTCTACTCTAAAAAAAGTTTGTTCTCATGAGTCTGAATATTGTTTATGTTGCTGCTGTTGTGTGCCTCCAAGCCATTTCCAACATATGTCAATTCTAAATTGAACCTATCATGGAGTTTCTTGACAAGATTTGTCCAGAAGGGGTTTACCATTGCATTCCTCTCAGAAGGTTTGACTTCCCAAGGTCACCCAGTGGATTTTGTAGCTGAGTGGTATATATGCTAGAGTTATTTCCTGGATGTGCTGCTCTTCTGTCTCTCAGACATAAATTGCATTTACTTGTGTGGCAATGACTCATGAGGCATCTACTCTTCCACCTATAAATATATTAGCCAAAAAAGGTTTATCTCCTTCCTCTAAGAATAAACATTAGCTTTCTACATAATGTTCAGGCAGTGGTCTCACCCTTCAGTTTGGGAATCCCAGATAGATGGTGAGATTAGCCCTTTTAATTAATGAACAGGAGATTTATATAGTTTTGGTTACTGAACTGGCATGCTCAAGGTACTCTATCATTCTAAGCTCTGAAAAAGAAAACAAAATAAAACAAAACAAAAAACACACCCTCCTCAAAGTCCCACTTGCCAAGATTTGTCTATCAGCTGCACACAGCAGTCAATTCAAAAGCATACTGATACGACAATTTTAAAGAAAATGGGAAATCTTCTGTATTTTACACAGTTTACTTTTTTCAAAAGCACAATGATCTTATTTCTCCCAATTCTATGCTTTTCAGAAGTATACATATTAAAACTTTAGATTTCAGCTTATCCAGAAAGCAGTGTTGTTGTCCTTGCAGTTCCTAAGACATAACTTTGCATTTTCCTGTGACAGCAAAGCTTTTTAGTGCCATTTAATGATAGCAAACTCTAAATCACACACTTGTGAACTGACAAGCTCCAATTTTCTTCAGCACTTTTTTCTCCCTCGGTCCCAACTTTTTTGTCATTTTAGTGGATGCAGCATGGCTTGAGTGGTGATAAATTGGTTTTTAGAGTTTTTTTGTCTCACATATGGTCCAGATGGAGCACTCTCTCATCTCTGGAGTCATTTTAATCGTCTGTACTTGTACTCTTGTCAAGCTTTATTTTTTATCATATGCTCTTTAGGGTTTGGGCTGCAGTGTATATTTTCAGAGCACTTGGTAAAATCAGACCTTGATGCCTGAAGAAAACTTCTGGGCATGACATTTAAAAAGGCACATATGAAAACCAACATGATATGGTTTATTTCAAATGGTCATTCAAATAAATGACTGTATATGTAATACAGAGTTCCTTACATGAAAGCAGAAGATGGCCAACATGGCATGAACCATGTTTTCTGTGGCAGGATCCTGGAGTCAAATGAGATAACAGATGTCCTTTTAATCCAGTATGAAAATAAATATTCATTATTTATATCTGTAGCTGTAAATCCTTTAAGTAACCTTTGTTGGTGACTAACATAGCCACTTATTTGAGTGGGTCACTTCAGATGAGCAAAAGAATTTTAGTCAAAAAAATGACAAGAGCACTGGGAGCCAAAACAGTTTTGCCACATATTTAAGTAAGCAAGTAAGGACTGCATGAGAAGAATTATATTCTTTTAAAGAAGTCTTCTCCCAAGCAAGAACATATGCATTTGAAGGAAAACCAGAAGTTAAATTTCCAGTGATATATCTCAAAGTGGCAAAACAACTGAAAAGGGACTGGAGGTAAGGAGATGGATGCTCATGGGAAGTGTATCTACATTATTCCATGACAATAACAACCATGATTCATTTCATGAATTATTCAGAAGAGTATGAGTTTCAGTGGTATTGGCAGAAATCCTACATTAGATTACGAATCCATATCTACATTGCAGAAGTACAGTGAAGCCCTCTTGGTGAATTGTAAAGATACACATCTGAGCAAAAATGTTGAGAGGAACATCAGGTACACATGATGCATAGTAGACACTTCTGATGCACATCAGACACTTCTGCAATGAGCAGTTGTAATGTGCATGGGGAAATTATAATG
Organism: Anolis sagrei; assembly: GCF_037176765.1. Taxonomy (NCBI): domain Eukaryota; kingdom Metazoa; phylum Chordata; class Lepidosauria; order Squamata; family Anolidae; genus Anolis; species Anolis sagrei. Next base: position 114,168,676 of record NC_090021.1, read on the forward strand.
CACACTGGACAATTCTGCAATGTTGTGGAAATTTCTGATATGTATCGACATTTCTAATATGTCATGGTACCTTCTGAGACATTGCAAAACTATTTCCTGCTCATGTTAGTCCACTTACGAAGACATAAAGAGACTTGTAATTATTTGCCAAGCTCCATTTTTCTTCATTTTTAAAGATATTCTCTGTGTTTAATATGTGTGTGCTATTGATGACAAAGACTAGATTCTTTGAGATAGGGATAGAATATTTGAAAATATTTATAAAATTGTATTTTTTATTGTTGAGAAATGTTGGCATGGAAAACATATAACTAATGATTTTTTTTTGCAGTTTGAGATTTATTCTGCACAAAAGTTGCATATGGATGTTCTATGCAGAAAACAACATTGTTTGCACAGAAGATAATATATCTATGCAGAAATATTATTTTCATGTGAAAGATGCTGTAATAAAGCATTTGTAATAAGGAATTTGTTCTGTGTCAAATTTACATGATGCCGGTTTGCATAGAAAATAGTAATTGTTTTGACCAAGAAACATGAAGGAAATAACACAGTGGAACTCACTCTGTATACCTAAACATATGGTGCCCAGCTTGAGGTAAAACTAAAATCTGTAACATGTACTGTATATACTAAATAGATGAGCTTGCTTTTAAAAAAGAACTGAACCTGATTCTGACATAAGAGGGAAAGGGCCAAAAGTATCACAATATACTGAAATCCCATTTCATGACCAAACAAATCCTGCTTGGCTTGTGAGAATCTACCAGGCATTTCTCATATCCTTTCAAGTTTATTTTTTAAAAATTAAACCAAACCAAAACACATTTTCTTTTCCCCTGTGAGAAAAAGGATATCTAATCTGCATACACTGTTCATTTTCCTAAGGAGGTGAAGAACGAAAAATGCATTTCAGCACTCTGTGAAGACCAGAGCAGGCAAAAATCTCAAGAAATACTTTCTTTATCTTGGGAACAAAATAAATATTGGAATAGGATGGTGAGATCTTGTGTGTATAGTATTTATACATTGTTTAAAAAGTGTTGTGCTTTATCTTTCTGTTTCAACCCAGTTGTATTCCACTTTGAGCCACAAGGAGAGGCAGGTAATATATGTATTATTATTAGGAGTAGTAGGAGTAGTAGTATTATATGCCTATTTCAACACTCTTACTCTTCTTATCACCAGATGATAAGAAAAATACATGTCCCTTATAATAAAATAATACTGCCTCTCACTGAACAGTTTTCTCACACAAAACAAAGCATACTAAGTATCCATAGATATCTTGAGATATAATATTGTCTAGATTGGCCATCATTTCTTTCATATATATCCTCAAGCAAATGTTCAGCCAATAGTATGAAATGCTGGCATATCTATTGATCATGGAAAACACAGTGGTGATACAATTTGATGAAGAGGCATCCACAATCAATAAAATGGCTAGTTAAGGAATGCCCCCCCCCCCCATCAGAGAAAGAGATACATTCCAAGGAGGACATACACCAGTCATGGGCGAAATTCAGCCCTCCAGGTGTTTTTGACTTCAACTTCCACAATTTCTAACAGCCTACTAGCTGTTAGGAATCGCGAGACTTGAAGTCCAAAAACACCTGGAGGGCTGAATTTTGCCCAGGCCTGACATACACACATGTACACACTCATGCAAATTTTAATTAAACATACTGTTTTTGTAAGTACTTCCATTAGGAATTACTATGAATACATAGGCCATCTAGAAAGAATGAAAGTCAATTTAAAAATAACACCCCTTTACAAAAGACTTAGAGAAAAAATGTTTTAAACATCAGAATAAAATGTATATAAAACACAAAGACTACCATGTAATGTGCTAAGAGTAATGTAAAAATGTATGAGCTAATTTTTCCAAAACAAGTGGAACCAGCATTACACTCACTGATCGGGTTCCCACTTCTCCAAGGTATTGATCCTATTTGCAGAATATTGTCCAGCAACATGAATCTCTCCTTTAATGCTAGGATCAAAGCCTCAAACAGATTAATTATGAATGAAATGGAAGTTACCAGCCATCATTCTATGTACTGGGAGAGATGTTCTACAGAAGAGAGCTTAATTAAGATATGTAGCTTCTCAAGTACTCTCGTCACTTAAGACTCTACACAGTAAGAAGATTTAAACCAGAGGGTAAATTGGGGGCCAGACAACATTCTCAACCTTTTCAGGCTCCCTTCTTCTGTGTAAGAGGAAGCCACACAATTATAACAAGGTGGTGATCCTTTGCTGGAGTGGAACATTAGGTCAATGAACAGTGGTAATAAATGTGCAGCGGCATCTATTTGATATGCACCTCTACTCTATTGTTTCAGATTTGGCTGACCTTCTTTGCGTCCCCAAGTTGGTGCTATGGGGCATAAAGATACAACAGCTACAGATTGGATACTAACTGAATTTATGCCTTTCTAGAATGAGACAGATGGCACAATGAGAAAGTCCATTAAAAATTGTATAATGACTATTTATTAGATTTGATTGTCATGTTGGGAAAACTGAAAGACTCAGAAAAACAAGGCTGTGCATGTATGAGGTCTTTAAAGGATGAGAAATGTCTAGTGTTTGATCTGATCAGTTGCTGAAGTGATTTTCATGTTCTATTTGCTTCTTCTTCTAAAGGAGTGTACTATATCTAGCAATATTTATTTTCTCCTGATAAGTGACAGAGAAACCCATATTTTAAAAAACACCCAGCAAGCAAAAGCATTCCCATAAGTACCACAGACACAAATGGGAGCCTAGAATCTATGGTATGCCCAAAGTGAATAACTGACCAAGAAAAAAAAATGGCAGTATAGTATTTCTGATCTATTGTTCTTGTTTCTCCTATTGTTGGCTTCAAGGGCAAAACCAACCATCAATCCATGGCATAATGACTGCATGGAAGCAGATGTTAATGCTATTTATATAATTACCAAATATGCAAAGAAACACAAGAGGCAATCTTAAAAATTCCTAACAATGAAAAAAAAATAATTTAGTTGTGTGCTAGCTAGCTAGCATTGCCAATGATGAAGAACAGTGGGAGTTTCAATGTAGCAGGTTCTGGAGGGCTACAATTCTGAACCCTGATCTAGGGTGCAAAAGCATTTGGGGCTTCTGATTTACCATCAAGGAAACACTATCACTGGAAACATTCATTACTGAGGCCTAATTCTCATGTTACTGATTTCTTATAGGACCTGACTCTCCATTATAACATTAAAATGATGATGATGGCCTCACTTTCCTCTCTTAAATAAGACTCAAAACAACTTGTTTGCTGACAGAACTTGGAAATTTGGGCTTTCTTGGTCCATGCCAGCCCAATGACCTCATTTGACTACATAACCAACCCACATCATTTTATGGAACTTTGCTGGCTGTTGTACATTAATGTGGATTTTGTTTTAGATTTATGTTATTATAGAATTTTGTTTGACTACATGTAGTTTAATTTATTGATGTTAGGTTTAATTTACTGATGTTAGGTTTAATTTACTGATGGTAGGTTTTAATTTGATGTTAGGTTTTAATGTTACTTTCATATGTGGGGTTTTTCTGGGATTGTATGTTAGTATTGTTTATTTTATGTAGGCACTGAATGTTTGCCATTGTTATCTGTTTGCCATTGGAATCTGCCCCGAGTCCCCTTGGGGAGATAGGGCGGAATACAAATAAAGTTTATTATTATTATTATTATTATTATTATTATTATTATTATTATTATTACAAATATTACTTTTGAACTACAAATCTCAGAATCCTCCAACTACCACAGCAATGTCTGAAAATCTGAGGAATTGTAGTCCTCAATATAAGTTGTCCAAGCTGTTATTACATACAGGAAAATAACAGAGCAACAAAAAGTCTAGTGACATAGAAAAGACTTAACAAAACTTTCATGGGCCACATAAAAGTAAAAAAACAACTAAAAAGTGCATGCCAAATAAAATATTAGTATTTAAATTGTCACAAGACTCTTCATTGTGTTTAGGATAGGAAATTGAATGTGAAATATCCTGTTATTTTCTTTTTATTACTAAATGGAACCAAGGTGATCTTCCCAATACCCATTGCCACTTTTGTGCCCTCTTCCCATTTTTTTCTGATGCAGTTTCTTGTGCAGTTTGTTGGGGGCAACTCACTTCATACAGTTTTCTTAAAAGAGCCCAATATTTTCTGCAATTTATGATACTGCTTAGGCAAAAATTTTAAATTCACCCATATTTATGTAACTACAAAACACACTTATATGTATACCTGTTCTCTGTCAGTCTTTCTGTCTGTCTTTCAAATAATAATACATTTCTATTTCTAGCATAGGGTCTGAATTTCTTGACCTTAGCTGTCCAAATTCAGTGAGGTTTACAGCCTGTTTACTCAATGTTATATATCCCCATGGTATAGCTTCACCATCTGCTTTGGGGTTTGTAAAGACCACTGGCAAAGAAACATTCGCTTCAGATCATTTGTTTCTCAATAAATATGCCTTCATCCTTGCAAATCCATCAGGTCCCTGTGTCCTCAATAACAAGTTATTTTTGTTGTTTTGGCCTAAAGTCTAGCAATCCCTTTCCCTGAGTATGTTAGTTCCGCTTTTTGTCCAGATAGATGTCTCCACATAGGACCCCTCTACACTGCCATATAAAATCCAGATTATCTGCTTTGAACTGGATTATATGGCAGTGTAGACTAATATAACCCAGTTCAAAGCAGATCATGTGGATTATCTGCTTTGATAATCTGGATTGTATGGCAGTGTATAAGGGGCCCCAATCTCATTTTGCACAAGTGATCCCCATGACTACCTACGATGGGCATGTGCAACCTCCTGAATAAATAGATCACATTCTCTCTCTCTGTGTGTGTGTGTGTGTGTTGAGAGAGAAAGTGACTGAGAGAGAAAGTGACTCTTTCCTCGCCAGAAGCCAGACAAAGCAAGATGCTTCACTGGGCATTTATAATAAGCTAATAAGTCTCATAACATTAAATGCCCCCTTAAAATTTAGAAGAAACCAAGAGTGGATTCACCAAGTTTGTTGAGAAGCCACCAAATATAATGGCAGATGATCATGTAGCAGATGGGTCATTTGTCACCTGGATGACCCTCACTTTCCCCATATGTCTAACTTTTTTTTTAAAAAAAGGAAAGAAAATGAGTTATGGAGAAGGTGGCTTTCTCAGCATTCCACCAGGAAACAGCAAAACCATTCCAAATAGTGGCTGGAAACAACTAGAATATGCTTTCTAATTCTGAAAAAAAAAATAGTTTACGAACTGTGGGAGATCAGGAAGACCCAATATGCTCCACCACACATGCCTATCCAGGAGGCCACAATTATAAAGTGTGGTGGTGCAGATCAAATAACCACTTCCCTCCAGTGGGGCTTGAGAGCTAAAACCAAATGCCACTTTGGGAACTAGTTTGGGAACCAGCTGTAGAATTCATATTGTGAATTCTACAGCAGTCAAAATTCATACTGTGGCATCATCTACACCGGCATCTGCAAAAGAATGAAATCCTGAGAAGCAAAGTCAGCACACTCCATTGTTCTCTTAGGAGTCACAACTTAGAAGCAAATATGGCTCACATGTCCAAGAGCTCCTTGCCCATGTGTCAGTTATTGCCACAATTTTTATCCTTTTACATGTAGATAAAACACTGCGAATGTTTTAAAACTGTCCACTGTTTTGAGCCTATGAAGAGATGGGATGAATATTGTAAAATAAAAAGATATAATAATTGTGAATTTCCACATGAAAAAAGAGGGAAGGAAAAGGGAGACAGGCAAACTGGTTCTCAAATGCATTATATGTATTATTTTTATTATTCATTTCAGAATTGGTGGAGCACTTTGGGGATTAATCTGAAAGAAATGTTAGAAAGGAAAATGTAGAGAAAAGGAATGAATAAAGGCTAGCATTGTATGTAATGCTATGCATACAAACCTAGGAATAGATCTCATAGAACTTAATAGAACTTGGGTTCAATATATAGGATTCACAGACATACATGGAATGACGGGACATGATGAGACACATTGATCATTTCCCTTGTTTCAAGATAAAAACTGCTGTTCCTGAGATGTCTTTTCTGGGCCTATTAATCTAAATATTCATAGCTTTCTATATTTTCAAATTCAGGTTTTCAATATGAGGTCAAGAAAGTTTCAGCATGTCCTACATTTCCTTCTGTTTGCAATACTTAACTTTCACAAGTGTTCATTGCTTCACCAGTTATTTGCTCTACATTTTTCAAGCTGTGTTTGGATTTAGGAGACAATCTTGCACATTGGCTTTTTAAATTCCAAGGCAATGAGAGTTAAACAGCCTGTACAGCTTTAGTTTACATTGCCTTTTGAATATTTAGTCTAGCTATTCACACTGCCTGCTAATTTACTTTTCTAACAGCTATCTTTATTCCCCTTCACAGTCAATATATACTGTTTGATCTGTCATGATCCATATGTCAGTGGCACCTCTTTGACTGTGAGTTGCTCCTGAAATTTATTTCTTATCTTTAAAACCTAATGTAGTTCCTTCATAAATGTTTCTGTGAAAAAATGTAATATAATGTTACTGTATTATACCTCCACAATCAAATTTAGGTAATCCAAAAGGTTAAGATCTGCGGTGCTACTCAGCTCTGATCTTTAATATTTATCTACCGTCATTCTATCATTTAGAACAGGCATGGACAAACTTTGACCATCCAGGTGTTTTGGACTGCAATGCCGACAATTCCTAACAGCCTATACCAAAACACCTGGAGGGCTGAAGTTTGCTCATGCCTGATTCAACAAGACATTTAGGACATCAAAAACAACAGCTCTAGGAAGAAAACAGAATTAGACTATGGGCTCATCCAGACAGGCCTTTAAACCAGGACTTGTCTCGGTTTTACTGGAGGTGTCCAAATGAAGCCTCTGGTCAACCTGAATTAATTCAGCAGGGTTTCCCTGCTTTGTTCTGAATTAATTAGATACCTTATAATTACATACCTGATAGGACCTGGATCTTTGATAAGACCCAGTCTTTACCAGGTGTGAGCCCTGTGTGGATTGGGTTCAGAGACTGCATCATGCAATCCTTTGGGCTCTACGAGCCCAAAAAAACCAAAGGGGGCACCCACCGCATTCCCCAAAACCTCAAAATAACTCCCCGAAAGTTTTTAAAACTTACCAGGCTCTATTCTCTTTGCACTCTCCTGGTGTGAAGAAATGACATGCCAGGAGATGGGGGGGGGGGGGTGAGGAGGGATTTTCCTCCTGCCCTCCCCCTCCCCCCCCCAAGTTTCCTGATGCATCATTTCTTCATGCCAGAAGAGCACGAAGTGGAATGATAATGGTATCTGGTAAGTTTTTAAAACTTTTTGTGTTATTTTGGGGGGCTTCGAGGTGTCTGGATGCCACCCCGGCAGTTATTGGGGTGGCATCTTGACCTCCCTCCCTGGAAAAGTCCAGGTTTTTGGGGTATGTGTGAGTTTTTTTAAACCCGCTTTGGCAAGCATTTAAGTCTAGTGTGGAAGCACACTTAGTCTATAACAGTACTTCCCAAGCTTTTTTTTGACCAGGGACCACTCTCCAACATTAGTATCAAAACGGTTATGAATCAGTTTTTGGTTGACTTTAGATTCTGTTTGGATATTTTGGGGTGCTGATTCCAAAAACTGCATTTGGATAGACCATATCAGCTCTAGTTTCTGATACAGAACATATGCCATCTAGTACTCACCATCTGCTCAGCCACAGAAAGCCATATTTAATAAGCCTCGGCACTATAAGAGGGTTTTGCAAGATCAATCACTCTCATTGCAACGGTATAGTAATGGTGAGGCTACGGACCATATATTAGTTCTTGCGGACCACTGGTGGTCCACAGACCACAGGATGGGAACCACTGGTCTATAATTGTCCACAGAAAACCATATTTAATAAGCCTCGGCACTATAAAAGTGTTTTGTGAGCCCAGTCGCTCTTGTTGCAACGGTGTAGTAATTGTGAGGCCACTGACCATATTTTAGTTCTTGTGGACCACTGGTGGTCCACAGACCACAGACTGGGAACCACTGATCTATAATCTATGAGCTTCAGTAGTCAGGACTTGGTCATGAGTAAGTATGGGTTGATTTGGGCTGTGCATATATTTATTTGATCTACAAACAGGATGTTCAAACAATAAAGCACATACGGATTTCTTGAAGATGGCTATTTGTGATTTCTGAACACAGGAAAATAAAAGATAAAGGTCTCAATTCTTTTTATAGTCTCAACACCATTCTGAATACCACCAGGATACAGACCATTAGCTAATCCTTAGTGCTGCAGCAATAATGACAGCTATGGATGCAAAGAAATTGAAAGCGTATATAAAAATGTAGAATGGCATTGTGTTCAATATTTACTAGATTCATTGCTGGATCTTTGGGGATTCACATCTGGAGTTATTAACAACTGAAGATAACTCCCCAAAATGACCACTTCACTCAGTCAGAGCTCCAGTCAAAGGATTTCCATGATGTTGCAGACTTGGACACTGGGAAATGACTGCAACGTTATCCTGATCATGGAGTCTCTTGAGAGAAGCAGCTTAGGCAGGACCTTGAGAGATCTCTCCAGCTGCTCTCCTAGGCTGGAGAAGCACTGCAATCTCCATCTCTCAGCTCCTCAAATTGCAGCACCTCAGAAATCCATCAGATGGGGTATTGCCTAATTTAAGAGGTAGAGGTTTTTTTGCAGCAGTACAAAATTCTGTGGAGGTGAAAGTCCATCAAAACTATGTCCACTGAAGCAGGATATCAACTATAAATTTAAAAGCTAATCACAATCTCTGAAGAGAAATAGGTAAGAAACATTGGCTTGAATCCTGCTCCGTGACATTTATTTAAATACTTACACATCACTTACATCTGGTGATCTCGGGGTGAGGGGGGCATACAATAAAATCAATTTAGAACAACATAAAATAATATGCCCAATATTCTTAAATGGCTAATGCAGTTGTAAGAGCCAATACCACTCAAAACAAGGCAACTTATAATAATTTAAAACAATTTGAAATTACACAAATTGGATAAATCAATTAAGGCCCCTCTAAGTTTTTCTGAATAGTGCAGATAAACCTTCAAATTGTGAATTTTGATGGACAGTACCTTCTTATAGCATGTCTTCAATTGCTTTCCAAGTACTGGTGACCTTATCACAAGGTTTTCTTGGCAAGATTTGTTCAGGGATTCATCTTTGTCTCCTTCTGAGTGTGCTTCCACACAGCCCTTTATCCCAGGAGCATCCCACCCCAGAAAGTGTGCATCTGGAGACCCTACTCCCTTCCCCAAAGCCCCCAAAGCCCTTTGAAAAGTAAGGAAAACTTACTCATCCTCCATTACAGTGTTGCTGGAGCTCTCCCAGCACATAGAAATGCCATGCCAGGAGAGCAGGGGGGGGGGGGGGAGGAGAGGGTAGGAAAATTGCACTGTAATGGATGATGGGAAAGTTTTCCTTACTTTTCAAAGGTCTTTGGGGGCTTTGGGGAAGAGGGTAGGATTCCCACAGTTTTCCAGACAAATTTAGTCCAGAAAATGGTGGGAATAGTAGGTTTATCCCACGCATTCCAAGAAGGTGCAGAATAAATCCACTATCTAATTAATTCTCCACTAACCAGGATTATCCTGGTTTGAGGCAAATTAACTGCGGCTTGACCATAATGTCATTTGGACAGCTCCCTTTTATTGCAGAAGTTTCCACAATAAAGGGGCTGTCTGGATGTTCCTTTGGACCGAGAGTATGTGACTTGTCAAAGATCACCCATTGGGTTTTTCTGGTTGACTTGAACTGGCCTAAAAGCCCTAAAGGTACCATGCCCCATCTGATCTTGGAAGTTAAGTATCAACAGCTCTAGTAACTACTTGGACAAGTGACCACCAATGCATACCAAGTGATATGGTACATATTTTAGAGGAAAGCAATAGAACAATATACCTTACCTAATAAAAAGAGAAATTCATGGGTCAACATAAAACTTGAAGGCACATATGCAGACATTCATAATGCAGATATGCTGCTGAGTCTTTTCTTGGAAATCATTGCTTATGCTCAATATAAACATCTTCTGCATAAATCCTCTTGATTTTTTAATTGATGGAAATATATTTAAATAGCTTACACAGATTGAAATAAACCTGTTGCTAAATCTTTTTGGCAGGGCTAGAAACAAAATAATTAAAATTCCTTGTCATCAGAATCATATTTTGAGGTTCTGGCATCAAACTGTTCCAACTTCTAATCCTTCTGAAGTAGAGATGAAACAATTATATACCCCACATTCCTAATCTCTAACTTCAAGTCCTTAGACACCTGAAACAATTTCAGAGAATAGTTTTCTTATCGAAGTGGCTCTAGACTGCAATAAGCCTTTTGTAAACTCCACCTGTGACCATCATAAGATGAAGAGGAAGTTAATGGAGAGGTTATTTCTTTCTTCCCATTCTTTCAAATGATTCAGAGAACTGCTAACAGGCTGAATCAAATGTCAGCCAAAATCAATACCTGGAGGTGAGAATGTCTATGGACTAAATCAACCTCAGTGGAAGGAACAAAGTGGCCATGGGAGACAAAGTCCACTTAGAAAAGCGGATGCTCTCCTCTCTCACTTAAAAGAAATTGCATCCTGCAGGTATGGAGAGGGGCCATAGGTTATGAGGGTTAGAAAATAGCCCATTACACCACACTGGCCAACTTTCTAAATACTATATGGATCTTTCATGGTATTAAAAGCATAATAAAAGTATCCCAGAATGTAAAAACCCCCTTTTTGGAATGTAGGTCTGAAGTCTGCGTGACAGACAGCTTAAAGAAAATTGCTAAAAGAAAATAGGCAAAGTGTAACCCCTCCAGACTCCCTTCATAACCTTTTTGGACCAATAAAAGAATGAATTGCTTTTCCCACACATTAGCACAGGAGGCAATTCACCTTTTCAATAGCTTACAACCTTCCCTGCAATATTTAACATGAAGAATAGCAATTTTTCAAAAGCAGGACTGGATTTTTAGCCATTCTGTTTTTTTATGTGGTGACAATGTTTTTGGCAGTTTATGTGACTCCTGGATGATCACAGGGAAAGATAATAGCCCCCAGATCTACCCCAGTCCTCAACTCCATGCTGAAGGATGTAGTCATAGATCTTGGCTTCTATTTATTTCACTCTACATTCTCTTAGGACCTTATCACATTAAGACTGAGAAGCCCGGGAACAGCAGGGAAAACCATAGGGCACTGTAACGCTACATTCCCTTACCATCATGGGATCCCTTCCCACAACATTTTCCCACTGTTCCCGGCTTCCTCCCAGGCTATTTATATGTGGAGTTGGATGTACCCAACTAATCTAGGCTCTGTTTCTCTGCACTGCTGGCACACTGCCATCATGGAGCCCAACGGAGCCCTGCCAGAAGTAGTCCTGCATCATCTGATGTGCTCCAGGGGACTCCATGCTGGCAGTATGTGGACAGCATGGAGAAGTGTGTAGAAGATGCTTCTTGATCTCAATGGGACAAAGTCTTTATTCAATTTCACTTTTTGAAAAGAAAATAGACAACTTAACACAGAAGACAGCAAAGACACAATAGCCACTTCTACTAACAGGGGGAGGCAACTATATACAACAGAGCAGAATGTACCAGCCTGCTATTTGTAAATGACATGTTCTGACGTACCATTTTGTGCAAATTGGGTGAAAGAGAAAAAGAAGTAGGAAGGATTGCCCCTATTCACTCGATCCATCCCATGAAGAATGTTCTTGCTATAAAAGCTTATGTCTCAGAAATTCACCATTTATGGTATCACAATGCTTTGTTCATTTTGTAGGCAATGAAGTCAGCTTCTGATGATGATGGCAAGCTCCCAAACTCATAATCATACCAACGCTAACGATTTCTTTAATGTCAGCAGTTTAGATCCACAAGCACACAGAATGTGTGGAAAGATACAAAAGTGCACTGTGTTTTCATGCTTCCATCTTACAATAATTCTGGTGCCAAGCAAGAATTCGACAAAAACATGTATGGGCTAAATAATAAAAAGTAGTCATCAAAAAAGAACAAAATGTTTCACCAACCCCTTGGCATTTTAATGGAATGATGTGCAGAGAACATATTGTTATTTGCTACTAGCTCCAACAAGTGTACGGAAGGACAGTTGTCATTTCTTTCCGTAGCTGCTGCTTTGCCTGTTACAGATACAGCATGAACAAATGGTGAAGTAGGTGGGTGTTGCATGCATTTATCCATATACAAAACACAGGTACAATCTGCAAGCTCTGTTGTCCTTAGAAGCAATCTGTGCTGACAAGCTAAAAACTATGGATTAAAATGATGGAAAAAGATTTAACGCCACCTACACTGGATCTCATCTGTCACATTTCCATGCAATCTGTCTCATTTATTCAGCTATACCTTACATTTCCACCCAAACTATTTCCAAGGGCTTCATGTGGTTTACAATTCACACAAAATAAACTATTTTGATAATTAGTTCTTTGGAATATATAAAGAAGATTAAAACATTTAAAAACTACATTCATTGAAAGGAATGCAGTGCAATGTAATTTCAAAGCAGTTCAGAATTTGCTTGTTTTCCTTTTGCTTCAAAGCAACTGTTTTATTTTGGCCCATAAAAACCTTCTGAAGGAAAAAAAGGAACTACAGTGTCTGCAGCAGACACAAAAACTGTAGGGTTGGACTTTGGCAGTCTTTTTTGCAAAGAGAAGGTTGTATCTGTAAGATCAGTATAAAAATACCTTGAAATGAATTGATTTGCAGTCTAATACACTTTGGATGTACCATTATTATTGAGATAGTGGAAGTACACACAGCATGCAGGGTGGCTATGGAGGAAATATATGCCCTTTTTTTCACATCATGGGCTGGATTAGTCTAAATATATTAGTTCACTGAGAATGTTGAATGCCATAAAATAGTGTAGGATATGGAGAGTGGTTCAAGATCATCACGCAGTGAGCTTCTTGGCTCTGTTGGAGTTTGACCACAGGTGTTCTTAGTCGTATTTCCATACAGAATATTGGTTTTCAATACATCTGCCTCATCCCATTAAAACAGGCTGTTTACTTTCTGAAAGGATTTGGAATCACTGGAAGGAGCTCTTATCTCCATTCTTTTTTCTAATTTGCATAGCAAAATACTGAAGAGTCTTACAATAGCATCCTACATTTTTAAGCAACCAAGGCATATGCTCAAGCCCTGACAGTAAAAGGAAAAGGCACAACCTTCCCTTCTAAATATCCAAGTGCTTCCTTTTCAACTACTTAAGAGCAAAATCAATAGTGCTACATGACCTCTTATCATAAAAGGCTTTTTAGTGTGGAGAAAGCGTCCTTCACTTTCCTGTTGTATGTTATGGGAGAAAACAGCTAACAGGCCCTCTTAACTTCCATCCAAAGCATTCTTCCAAATGGAAAAATAACTGCCAATATATGTTTTTGGAGATCAGAAATTCCCAAGAGAAAGATGCACTATAAAACTCACAAAATAAAAAGATTCAAGCAGCGTTACTAAATACAAAACTTATCAAAAGATGACAGTAGCACACTTGTAATGTAATGTAGCCCAGTTATGAATACACTTACATAATTATATGGGAGCCAATGTGATATAGTGGTTTGAGCATTAGACTACAACTTGAGAGACCAAAGTTTGATTTTTTGCTTGGCTATGGAAACCCACTGGATCAACTTTGGCTAGTCAGAGTCTTGGTCCCAGAAACCCCATTACAAGTTTGCCATAGGATTTCCATAAGTTTGAAATAACATGAATGCACACAGGAACAGCAGCATCAATAAAACAACAATAACAACAGCACAAACATGCTTTGTCCAATTGACACCTCAGACTGGAAAAAGCTTTTTTTTTAATGACAATTCATTGACTACAGATGACTTCCTCAGATGTTACACACTGTAATCATCATTTAAGATTTTTCAATATCTCTGGATACAACAACCCTTTTCACAATGTTCTTAGATTGTAAATGTTTTGATGCATCCTAAGCCAATATTAGTTATAAAAAGTGTAGAAGCCATGTGGTTATTGTATGCTTGGGCTATACATGCAAATCCATGTATAAGTTTTAATACCAACTGAGAAAACTGATCAAATATCACAAGAGAACATTGATCAAACCAATAAAATATTGTATTTGTATAAATTTACAATGAATCTTCTGTATCTTTAACACTGGAAGCTGTCATTTCATTTATCTATTTCCAAAAAAAAGTTCTCTCTAGGCACTTTCTAGATTTTCCAGCATGACTCTATGGTAATCTTTGGCCAAGGATCCTTCATGTCAATAGCGTTAACTATAATATGTCATTTTGTGTATCCATATTAATTCCAGGTATATATCCAATGAGGATGTGAAGTCCATACTATAAATTCCATTAGTTTGGTAAATTTCCCACTAATGCTATCAAAGTATTCATATAAAAACATATCTGTAGCACTTAATCTCTAGCTCTAATTCATATTTCAAAAATAATACAGGGTTAGTCAAAATGAATAGGCCAATAAGAAAATTAATTGTACCCGAATTGGCCTATTCATTTTGACTAACCCTGTACTATAGCAAATGGAGAAAATGCATGGGGAGAAAGGTCTCAGCATAACTTCTAGAGAACAAAGGATGTCCTTTAGCAAAAAGCTTCCATGAAATGTTTTGAAACTACGGCTCTTACCTTCCACTCTCAATCCTAAAGTTTCACTGTTCAGGGTAGTATCTTAAATAATGTATCCTGGACACAGTCTATTTTAGATTAACCATTTTGCTTCTCCAGAGCTTAAGACAGAATTTTGATCACAGTGAAACTGGTCATGCTTATCTTTCAAATTATTTTTCCAAACAGCAGTTTAAAAGGAAAGGGAATCTAGTAACATCTTAAAGCAATTTGTGGTGAAAATGAATTATATTTAAGTTACTCCATCCTACAGCATCTTCAGGACAGTAGTTTATAACAAAGGAGTAATATAATTCACATGCATATAAAAGCCTATCTTTGCAAAATGAAAGATAACTTTTTTTTGCTGACAGATTTTTGTTTGTTTGTTTGTTTTAGAGACAGCATTAGAATCAACCTTTCCATTAGTACTCTATTCCTTTTATACACATTATAGGATCCAGATTAGCAACAAGAAATAGCTACTTGGGGTTCATAAATGATTATTTATGTTTTTCCTGACCTTTGATTTTTAACTGGTTATGTTGATGGCATTATGTATGTTAAATAAAAACTACTGATACGACATAATTTATAATAGAGGGCATAATCATATTCATATAAATGGAGTAACTCTCAACAGAAGCATGATGAAATAATGGAAATAAAACTAGCATGTTTTATTGGATATTTCATGATAAAGTCTTATAATTTTATGGTGGCGGGAGGTAAGATGAAGAAAAAGTTAAAGGTTTTTAGCAAATTAAATCTGTAAAACATAGATGTTTTAATAAGATGCAGGAGTTGAGGTGGACAAGTAGTTTGCTGTTGTAATAGCCAAAAGGGAAATAAAACATACTCCTATGGCTTGATTTCTATTGGTTGGTCTCAACACAAGTAAACCCATTAAATCAATTGTTGAATGATGTAGATAATTTGTAGATAAAACCTATGGATTTAATTGTTCTACTATAGCTGGAACTAACAATGGGACTTGGGCATATACTGCATACATATTTATTTGTCAACATGATTTAAAACTAGTGCCTCAGGTTATTTGGAAGAGAATATCTCACTATATGATCCAGCCTGGACTCTGAGATCATTAGGCGAGGCCCTTCTCCTAGCCTCATCATTTGGAGTCAACAAAGCACCTCCTGTGTTTGGGGGAAAGCGTCCAGCAACACTTCCACCCCAATATGGGTTGGGGCCTCTTCCAGAACTCACACAAATGTCTGACAT
Source organism: Anolis sagrei (assembly GCF_037176765.1). Taxonomy (NCBI): domain Eukaryota; kingdom Metazoa; phylum Chordata; class Lepidosauria; order Squamata; family Anolidae; genus Anolis; species Anolis sagrei. The sequence goes on from NC_090021.1 coordinate 114,184,661, forward strand.
GGGGCTTCATCCTCTAGATGGGGTAAAAGCATCCTAGAATGTGAATTTGCCCCAACTGATAAGGTCTCTAATCCCACCACTATCAGTTGGTGGGGACGCAAAAGAGATCTTTCTTGGTGTCTGCCCCTGGGACTCTTTGCCTAGCGAGGTCAGAATGGCCCTCTCCCACTGTCTTTCCAGTGGTAGGCTAAAACCTTTTTATTCGGGTAGATCTTAAAGCTCAAAGTTTTTCAGAATGGATGAGGGAATGCTGCATTATTTTAGTTCAATTTTTACTGCATTTTAACAGCTTTAATAATTGTAACTAGACTAATTCTGTTTCAAGATTGATATTCTGTACGTCTTAATTGTATTGCTTTGCATCCCAGTAATAATATTGCTGCTGTTAACTCTCAGCACCAATATTACTGGGTCTCCAGTTTTCCTATGTCGTCTTCAAGTGGGATAAATGGTACACATTCTGTGCTCAGTTAGATGCAAGAGAATACAGCTGTGTGCAAATCTCTAGCTCGGCTATTAAAGCAACAGCTTGCTATACTTAGCCAAGCTTAACTATACCATTGTTTTAACCTGCAAAGATTCTTCGGAGGGCATGGCTGTTAACTTACAACCTCATTACATGGCCACCAAAAATGTCTCACATTGCTCCGCTTTGCCACAGGCCGTGGGGAAGCCACCGCCCCACACTCTGCATCGTTGGATTTCTCTGGCAAATGATCCCATGGGGGGAAGGGTGGTGCACATGTGGAGTGTATGGCTTCCCCCCATTAAAGCCAATGGCAACACAGGAAGCATCTGTGTTGCTGCAGTGGTGGCATGCCAGTTCTGCCCTTCTTCAGGCACGACATTGCCTGATGGGAGCTGAGTGGCTCCATAGGTGACTGGGGTTAGATTGGCATATGCTGCCGATTTTAGCCCTGTATGCTTCTCTCATCCAGTTGTTGTATTTCGAAAGCACACTCTTAGTTGTGCTATGCACCCATTTTCTGACTAGAAACAAATAGGCAGGGATTAAATGCTCCATATCCCATGTCCCTAAGTAAGTGAGAAGAATTATCTCCCACAATTCACATTGATCTGCAAACAGCCCTTGAACTAAGATTTCTACCTTAATTTCCAAACAGGAGAATATGTTTTGGGTGTGTGTATGTGTTTGAATGACAAGCTGTGATCAAGTGGTACTTAATACATAATGTTTAATTATGTCACCAGTGAGCCATCCCTTTGTTTGGCCCAGAAACCTCAGAACAGGCAAACCCTAGTTAAAACAGATCATGATTTAAATCCGCTCACTGAATAACGTTATTAAAACCAAACCATGAAAAAGCTAAATCCAAGTGGATCTGAAGAAAGAGCAGGCTCGGCCTGCATGGAAGGGAAGACACTGATGTGATAGAAGAAAAAGAAGGCAAGATGAAAACAAAGACAATCAATCTTGTACTCACTCCTCCTCTTTCCATACAACCAGAATATATGGACCCAAATTTAGAAACAGGCTGCTTTGATGGACTTAAATGGACAGACACCTGGCACTGAAAAGGGATTGTGAAACTTGTAAAAGATTAATGAGCATTAAAACAAAACAAGTACAAATCCAAAGGGCTAAGAAGAATCTTTTAACTGAAAGCAGTCCTACTCAATCTAATTAGTTCGGGCTTTTAGCAATGGTAGTTTCTCTTTTAGACACCAGCATTACATGGTCTGATGGAAGACTGGTAAAAATGCCTCCCAACATACAATTGGAAGATGGATGTGCTTGGCCTTGGAGGTTAGCCATTTTTTAAATAGCCAGGGCAGCTTCAGATTTTTGTAACAGTGTAAAGAACATTTCATCATATGGGTTGGGTCCAGTGATGCCATTTTGCCTGTGGAGTGTATGTGTGTGTGTGGTGATGATGATGATAGTTCTTATAGGCCTGAACCTTGAGAAAGGGTTGCCTATGGTTGAACTAGACTTTGTTTCTATAAGCAAGAATTCCTATTTAGAAGACATTCCTACTGGTCGAAAGCAGAAAGTTAGCTTTTGACAATTCCACCACTACAATGCAGTGCCTCTTACACTCTTGCTCTGCAGGTCTAGGGATCACCATGAATTGTATTAGAGGTGGCACTGGGCCCAAAAGAGGGAAGGCTGGATTTGCAAAATCGCCATCTCGCCCTTTTACCACCAAAAATTTGCCACTGGATCAAAAGATATTGCTGGATGGAAGGATCTTTTTTGCTTGCAGACAGTAAAGTCTGCATCCAGCTCACAGGTAGGATCTTAGCCACCAAGTGGAAGATTTGGCTATTGTTTCTTGTGAGTCTTCATGTTTTCCCCTATTTTCTTCCTTTTTTTGAAATTAGCTAACACTTTTCTAACTCAGCTTGGGTTTTTTATATATATATCTTGTCTCTTTTTTGGATCCAAAACTTTCAGTAGAAATGTCATTGACTTTGGTTTTCAAAATATCATTTGCACTAAAATAGCATACTTGCCTTGTTCAATTAGGTGTGAAGGGATAAGTACAAATTTTTCAAACTTCTCTCTCCTCTAACTAGCACAATACACATGTATTTGTTAATAAAAAAATGCTCCCTTTCTTCAGGTTAAAGGTATCTTCCTAAAACAACTGTACAGAAAACTGGATGCCTCTGTAATAATAACAGTCCTTCAAAAAGTGACCCTGGGCAGTATTTTCTTCTGGAAAATCTAATATATTTTCTCTTTGACATATGTGTCATCCTATTTTTTATTTTTGTCTGGAAATAACATCTGCCCTTAGGCCAATCACATGCATATACCTGTGTCCTTCAATGCAGAGTTCTGTATGTTCATTTTGAGACTGTGTCTATAACTTGCCTCATTTAAGAAGGATTTTGGTTAACTCTGGCTAAAGGAATAGTACCTGTCATCATGGCAGACCCTTCCAAGTTCATTGCACAATTTCTACTTCTTAAACAATGTGACCTGGTTGTTTACACCAAGATATACCTGGGTATGATGGTCATATGAGTTCTGTCTCAAATCCAATCTAGTCCCTCCCACCCCCATGGTAACCAATATTAGCAGTGTGATGCCACCAACCAAACAAATATCTACACAAAACCCCAAACACTGATGGAAGTTGGTAGGTATGACAGTCAAAGCTGTCAGACTGTTGACATAGTGTGCAAAGAGTCTTGTATGGACTGGGAATGGAACTGAGTAAAAACTTGCCTAACCCTCATGTCTTGTTTTATACCAACACCCAAGGAAACTAAATGGACTTCTTGGGAAAGTTAAACAGCCTTGGACTTGGAACATGATACCCATCCTTGCTTCATCTGTAATCTCAGTCTACAATCCGGTGCTCTTGATGATTCAGGAAATGCTCATAATCTCTAGGAACTGCTCCTTAATTCATTTTATCTCTTTGCTCACAGCTATGCCCATAGGAAAAGAGGAAGAATATTCCAGGAATGAGCTTACTAATGTCATGTTATTTATTATATTGATTCAATTTTTCACTGCTGTTTTATTATGCTGTTTTCTTATGATGTTTTATTGTTTCTGATGACTAGCCACCTTGAAGCTTTGTTAAAAGGTGGAACATAAATCCATAACTGAAAAAAAAAAACAGTGGGCAGTCCAATCCTATCATGTCACTTTCAGGAAAACTATTACTTCAACGTGTATAATGACCTTTACTGCAACCATTTCTCACTGCCACTCCTATGTCACAAATATGATCTGTTACCCTAGGTAGTCCAGTTTGGTGATTCACTGGTATGTCCGACATGGGTCTGATGTCTGTGCAGTAATCTGGCGCAACTCTTCATTTGGAGGTTTCTTCAAAACTAACAACCATACCAATTCAGGAGTGTCAAGAGGGAGGTTGAGTACCAAATATGACAGTGATTCTCAGAAATCCTAACAGCTGGTAAATTGGCTGGGATTTCTGGGAGTTTTAGGCCAAAACACCTGGGAACTCACAGGTTGAAAACCAATGGTCTATGGCATTGCAGGATCATCCAGGCAAACAGGACTGTCATGCAACCTCCTGTTTCTATAAGCCCACAATGGCCGCATAAAACTTTTCTTTTTGAGTCTTTATCTCCCTGGTCCAAATTATCCACTGGAGTGATAATTACACAGAAAAAGAAAAGAGCTTTGCAAAATTATATCAATCAACGGAAATATAACTGTATATAAATATTTTGATGGCTGATGTTGTTTTGGTTTCCTCATGTAGAAAATGAGAAATTACTTCCTTATCATTTAAATAGTTGAAACCTTGTCAAAAATCATGCTTATTCTCCTCATCAATGGCCAGGTTGATTAGGAACACCTGGTTTGCTTTTGGATAAGTCCACCATTAGCTTTAACACCTGAGAACATGAAGATTTAGCAAGCTGTGTAGGTGGCATATGATTATTGCTTACCTAAATCACTGATCCAAAATGTAAAGAGTGATAGGAAGGAGAACCTGCTAGATCAGTGGTTCTCAACTTGTGGGTCTCCAGATGTTTTGGCCTTCAACTCCCAGAAATCCTAAGAACTGGTAAACTGGCTAGTATTTTTGAGAGTTGTAGGCCAAAACACCTGGGGACCCACAGGTTGAGAATACTCTAGATGTACTAAAATAAGCAGCAGTACAACAGGAGTTTAAAGATGGATATTCAAGTTAGAATAGCCCTTGCCATTATATTCACTATTTCCATTGTAAAGCAGGATAATAAAAAAAAGGTGAGAGGAAAAAATCAACTCATTTTAAATGTGATGCTGAAAACTACTTCTGCAGATACCATGGACTGATGACTGTATTCTAGAACATATCAATCTTAATAACTCTTAGAAACCAAGAATTGAGGTTATTGTACTTTGGCCATGTCACAAGTCAAGACCATTCTCTAGAAAATACAGTAATGTTTGATAAGGTACAAAGCAGTAGGAAAAGAGGAAGACCACATTCCAGATGCACAGATTCAGTCAGGCAACCAGTGGCCCTGAACAGCAAGATGTATAGGGTGACTTGGAAGTCTCTCATTCATAGGATTGCCAGAAGTTGAAGTCAATTTGAAGGCAGTTAATAACAACAGGAGAAAGGAATGTTGTTGGGCTGTAATCAACATAGCAAATGGTGATGTTGTTGGACTGTAATCAACATAGCACATGGTGATGGAATGTTCAATCAAGCAACCACTAGAGGAGTTACACATCATCCAAACCTGATGTAACAAGTGTTGCATAGTATCTCTATCTGAAACAAAAGACTCACAAGGCAATTTCAGAGATAGACCACCAATGAGCCACTGTTGGATTTTGTCACACAGTGAGCAGTTTCTCTGGTTGGACAATAAAATCCTCTTTCTAAAGAAAGGAACAGTGTCGCTCGGGCTTATCAATGAAGCTGGCGATAATATTCTAGGCAGAGGCTGAACAGTGTACAAATTTGTTACGGCACATATAGTGGATACTAGAATCAATTATGAGCTGGACTAAATCTCCATATGATAAGTTTACAGTTCCCATTTCTTCCACCTTAATAACCAACAAAGTAAATATTTCAGGTGTTTTAGCCCTAGATATTCTAAGCTGGATCTCATTTATTATGTCTATCCATATATTCAATCTCTTTGGGTCAGGTTCTGTCATTGATCATATTTTGCAATTCAAAGCAAATATTGCCTAGGATTGAAAAAAAATAATGATCTGAGTTTATTCCATTGCAGATCATTAATCAAGATATTAAATAATTTCTAACTGTCATTCATCTCTGAAGCACTGGTTTTGAAGTGTCCTTATTATTTATTTCTGGAGTTGTTAAAATCAGTTTTTCATGAATATAATCACAAACAACTCCAATTATAATGTGCAATTGAAGATCTGAAAAGATGCTGAACCAATTGCTTCAAGAAAACCTAAATATATTATATATGCATCATTCCACACACATCCATTAAATTTGCACGTGTACCCCAAAAGTAACAAAATCTGCATGATGAGAATTATTCTCTTCTGTCTCTGATTTTTTTAAATCTAGACAGGGAATGTAAGGCTGCAATCGAATGCAACTGCATAAGAGGTAAACATGAGTGAGTTCAGAGGAACTTATTTCAAACTGAACATGCAAAGGATCAGTCTGCACATGGGTTGCAAAGGCATTCACATTTTTTTTTGGAAAAAAACAGACCATGTTAATTTTCTCCAATGAACGAAGGCTTTTCAAAACTAATTAACAGTGACTGTAGCCAAAGAAATTTCAAGAGCCCAGGAAGCATTTCATCTAGGCATAACCGTATACATCTGAATTACATGCACTTTAGCCTCCTGGAAATACATATTATGAGCTCTTCTTTTTTAGCCAAAAATATGTTATGAATCTCATCCTTGGAACTTGCCAACAGCAATTTTTGAACAACTATGTCCAATTTTTAACATAGCTATAAAACTAAGTTGAGTTATTATTTATTTGCCTCCACTACATAATGAACCAGCACTTGTGCTAATGGTGTTTTTCTCTCCCTTGATATTATTTTTAAAAGTCACCTTCAATTAAACATTGGAGCAAGAGAAAATACACCATAAAGCACACTATCTTCTTAATTGACCATAGATGATATTTCTCCAAATCTATTTATTTATGAAACCGTAGGCTACTTCATAACATAGTGTTCTTGGATGAGCTTAGAGCCTAAATATGGAACAAATGAAACATAAAGATAGAAATTGTGACGTAAAACAACAGCAAATGCATTCAAAGGAGAGAAAAACTCATAGCAAACCAAAAATAATAAAAAAACAACCTATCACTGAGAGTCTAGGCTTTAGGAGTTTTCAATAAGTCTTCATTTGCTGCCACAGAGATAGTGGCCAAACCTATCTGGGATGGCTGCTCTTCATGTTCGTTCTGTGTCAAGGTTGTTTGTGATATCAGTTGTTTAGAATGGGCTTGGAATGGATCCCCTACCCAACTTGCACATTCAGATCCCAGCTCTTGAGCTCCTGTTACAAGCTTCACAACTTTTAAAACCCCTTCCTGGGTTATGGTCAATAACAGTATGATCGATTTTTCCTTTAACCATTTTAATAACTTTATTGACTAACAAGAGGTTTAAATGTCTAGCATGTAGCATATAAAAATTCAGAATCAAATGAACAAAAATTCTCTGGAATCTTTATCCAGTGCATAGTCAAAGATTCTGCATCCATGAATTCAATCTCCCTTTTTAACAAAAAGATCCAAAATACAAGCCTTGATTTTGCCGCTGTGTAGAAGGTAAAACCATTTTATTATGCCATTGTATATAATGGGACTTGATTTTGGTGCCCATTGAGATCCCAGAACCAAACCCCAGCAGACACCAAGGGTCCACTAAAAATTACTACATTCTCATCTCTCATCTCACTAAATATTTATTTCTATATGACTTTATCTTTAATTTATTCATTCCTGCCTACAATCTTTTCTCGATTCCTAATTTGCTCCATACTACATATTCCTAACTGCTTCAATATCTCAAACTCCTCCCCTTTTCGCTTTTCCTTCTAGTCCCCGTTTCTCTCCATGCCAAGATCAACCTGCCTCATTCAGGATATAGAGATGAATGATTCAGCCCCACTGCACATATGCAACTATAACCTATCATAGCCTTGCGTTTTAAGACAGAATATTAAGAACAAATACTTAAAGAGTTATTCTGGCATCAACTAAAAAAACCAGTATGGATTTAATTTTTTTAAAAAATTGCCTCAACTGGGTGGGATATCTCAAATGGTTACCACAGAATCCCAAATCCCCTTGCATATAAACTTTGAGAATCAGGATCTTAAAACAGAGGGCCCTTCCACACAGTCCTAAATCCCAGAATATCAAGGCAGAAAATCCCACATTATCTGAGTGTGAACTCAGATGAACCAGTTCAAAGCAAATATTGTGGGATTTTCTGCCTTGATATTCTGGGACATAGGGCTGTGGGCAAGGGCCCAGAGTTCTGAAAGACTTGAGCAAATGTCAGATCCTGAAGACAAAAGCTCCCTTCACCTATTCCATTTTTCCACCTCAAAAATTCAGGAATAAAGATTTAAAACTCTGCCTCATGCCATGACTAATGTTCACTAGGCCCAAAGGCCTAATTGTAGAGCATGAGGCAACCTAGGGCATGGGAGAAGCTCTAGTCCTGAGCTTGAGGCACTGAATAAGAAGTGATTGAGACTCAGGGAATTTACTAATGGGTCAAGTAGTATGGAACTGCAAGGCAGAGGCTACTTCACTGGTGGTATGTTGTCTATGCTTCCTAGTTCTTTGTGATAATTTCCTAACACCTGGTCAGGTAGCCCTTTCCCCTTGCTTGTAAGTCAGTCATTATAACCTCACTGGCTCCTGTGCTGATGGCTAAAGGGAACACTAATAACACAGATCTATAAAGGTCTCTTCATAATTCAGCATTTCATCAAGGACCTTCTCAAACATCAAATACTGATAATGCATCATATGGGGGTGGGGGTGGGGGTGGGCATAAGAGCTGAGGAAATCTATCCATGCATTGCATGCTCTTTGCACAATCAAATCTTTCTTAGGGACAATTCCATTGCTATCTGCGTGCTATTAATGACCTGTATCTCTGAACCAGAAAATATAATCATGGTGCTGTGTCTGCTGTGTCATTATCTCTACTTGTTTTCTGCTGAAAAGCATAAACTAAACTGCTTTTATAACAAACCTGTGGACTAGCTTCTTATTTGCCATAAATAAAACTTAGTGCCTAAATCATGTTTGTGTTAGTCACACCAGCTGAAAGAAGTTTCACACACTAAGTGGAGAAAAATACAGCAGGCACTATCCAATTTGGGAATGTGCCACAGGGAACTTTTGCCAATCAAGAACTCCCTGTAGCACATGTCCATATTGCAAACATGCATTAAAACATGTTTTAATATTCAAAACAAAGATAGGAAGGCAATGATTTTTTTACCAGATTACATTTCTCTTCACACCTGCTGTTCCTGTAGTCTGGTAATTCTTCAGGACAGCAAAGGAATTGAGCTTTGGGAGTTGCTGAGGGAAAGAACGAATGTGTCAGAGCAGTGTTTCTCAAACTGTGCTCCTCCAGGTGTTTTGGACTTCAGCTTCCAGAACTCCCAATCAGCTTACCATCTGTTAGGAATTGTGAGAGCCAAAGTCCAAAACTTCTGGAGGAGTATGGTTCGAGAAACCCTGTGTTAGAGAACCCTGTGTTAGAGAAAAGTTGCCCTGGTCCCTTTCAAGGTAGAAAGTTTGCACAGGATTTAAGTTCTCTTGGCAAATGAAAGGACCATCTTTGAGGAAAGGCAAGTCTGGACCTTAACCTATGCCTGGAATTTTCTGTTATGGTCTATGTCATTCAGTTTTATTTACACTTAAGACTCCATCACATGCAATAAAATCAATGTTTCTACACACTTAAGAAACTGAAATTATGGTGCCCTTCACACAATGCAAGCTTCAAATGTGGGATAGTGGTGTCTTGCTGTTTCTAAAGTGTGGGTTTGGCAAGCAAGCCGGTTGGCAAGCAACTTATTCTTCAATTCCTCATGTAGAGATGTCTAAAAATGTCCAATTTAACATGCGATGGGAATTCCCACTCGCCCATTTGTAAACATAACAATGGTTTTACTATGGAGGGAAGAGCCAAGGTGGGCAGCACTGAGTCCTTTCTTCTGCCATTATTGTTTTGGATGTATAGCAATCATTTAAAGATATTCAAAACATTCAAGAGAAAATACACAGCAAAGCATGCAAATCCTGCACTTGCCTCTGAGCTCCCTCTTTCAACATTCCCTCTTTGCCCCATGTTATCTACCTTTCTCATATAAATCCTTTTGAAATCTTACCTACTATTTTCTCAATTGTCTCTCTGAATCTCCTGCTGTGTTGTCAGGCTTTTGTTTTGCCTATCAAAAGGCTAGCAGAGAGAAACATAAGAGAGCTAAGATTTCATTCCCTCCCTCCTTCCTGTTCTCAATTCTACAACTTAAGAATAACCCCTCTATATATGTTGTTGAGAGGTTTTGGGGCTGTAAATTGAACTCCCGGGATTACAAAGACAGAAGTTTTTTTAAAAAGGAAACGGGGAGGGACAGTGGGAGGAAACAAATCTTTACAATGTGATGGCAAATCAAACATAAATCCAAAATAAAGTGGACAAGGAGAAGGGTGTGATTGGGAGGGGGGAGTAGAGAAATCATCCGTTTAATTTCCAAAAGGAGCTTTGTGAAGCTTAAGAGAAAATCAACAATCCCAAATGCTTTACATATCCCATGTGATGAAATCCTTAGTAGAAGTCCTAAGAAATCTTATTAGTGGATTCTTAAGATGCCAGGGTACTAACAAGAGTGTCTTGATGTACAGGAAGCCCTACCAATGTGTATCATTGTCCCCCAGCTAGTGTCCCGGTGTTCATTGGTCTCACTGTACATTGGTCCTGTTCACATTGGTCAATTCACTGGCTTCCCTATATAGTAATGTCATAGCAGCTGATTGCTGCATATGGATTTTGCAGAACTGTTCAATTCTATTTCCTGCAAACATTAAGTCAACTTATGAAGATATACAGTACATTCATTGCTTACTTCTGGTCTATATTTTTAACATATGTGGCATAGGGTCATAACACTTGAGTGAGTTTTATCTCACTTTCTTTCCCTGTAATAACTGGATTTTGAAAACTTGACTTGTTGTAGAAACAATGATTGATGATAAAGCTTCAGTGGACATACATTTTCCCCATGAAAACTCTTTCAGGGGTGAATTTCCCTTCCAAGGGGTAGATTTCTCTCACTTTCTGTTGTCTCACCCCCATTCTTAACTGTGAGTCAGATGTTTGTAACTCAGGGACTTCCTATATTTAGTAGGTTTTTGGCTGCAATCAAAGCCTATTTACATAAAAATAATTTTGAGAAAAAAATATTATGCTATGGACTATATATCCTTTGGGGTTTTTTTTGGGGGGGGGGGTGTTGTTTCAGGAAAATTCTTACCATTAAAGTAAGATGGGAAAATATATTTTTCTACTGGTTAAAACATCATCTGCAATTTATGATTTTTTTCTCCTTGCTAATTACCATCTTAACTTCCCCTTGTTTTTTTTTTTCTTATAGCCTTGTGTACTCCTACATAGATCATCCTTATTTCTGAACAGGAGTCAAAGTTGTTCTCTGCACTACTCAGAGCCAAAACTAGAGGGGTTTTTTCTTTTGAGAAAACATTTTTATTTTGTTTTGTTTTTTTGTAAAAGAAAAGAACATACTATAAAGGCACCATCTGCAAAAAAAAAAAAAGAAAAAAAAGAAAAAAAAGAAAAAAAGGATTTAATGCTGTTGTGCTGGTTCATCCCATTGATATTATGTCCTCATGTGCAATAACCAGTACTTCAAAGTGTTACCTTTTTGATGGATGTCTGTATTATCGCTTTATTTTCTTTTTACTGGGAATTAACCCAAAAATGTGTAGATCTTAATACTAGATGAGATTCATATCATTTTTGTGAAATACAAGATACAGATTGCTAAATTGCTCATTATATTCAAAATAAAGGAAAACACATTCAAGATTCTGTGATTGTGGTGAAAAAAAATCTAAGAGACATAATAAAAATGCTCCTGTCTAACTACTAGATTTTTTTCCTTTCAGTGTCTTGGCAGATAGCTGCAATGCAATTTTGAAGCATTACACGAAGCATCCACAAATTACAGTTCTTTATGTGATTTCAACTGATACAGCATTAACAAGAAGCATCTTCCTTTCTTAAATCCTTTCATAGTTTTAGTAGCAAAATCTAAATGAATGTGTCTAAGATTCAAGTAGTAATCTACATCTTGAACCCTAGCCAGATGTCATTAAAGAAATAAAATAAAGCATCTGCTGGAGGTTGGGAGAATCAAACAAGTAATTTTTGGGTATGCTGATATAATTTTATCAAGAGACTATAACTACCTCCAAGCAAATCAATCCTTATATCAGTAAAGGTATTGAGAATTATATATTAAGTATGCAGAAACTGGAATTTCACTGAATCGAACCCGATTTGCTTTGAAGGCTGTAGCAAAAACGGGGGTAAGTTTTATGCAGCCTCCTAGATGTTGGTATGCAATTTCCAGCAGCTTTAATAACATGGTAAGGTAAGGCTGCAAAAATTAATAAAAATCTGGAAGACCATGCAATTTCTGCCTGTGAACTAAAGCATGGTAGATATGTGTCAGGACTCGGTTTCCTGGCCTTGGATGTTGGCGCAAAAAACCGGATTCCTGACATGGAGAACTGATAAGGAATTGCAGCTGGTGGCCTTGGGAGGGACCGTTGGTGGTTTGGCGGGGAATATTGCGCGGGACCATTGTCAGGCGGGAAGAGGGGATTCGAATGTGGGGGAGGGTATATAAGGGTTGACTTGCGTCTGTGTGCCAATCCTGGCTTTCATTGTGTATATGCATCCAGTAGTAAAAGTTTCCTGATTGATTACGGATTGGCGTCCTGTGTCCTTTCTGGGAGCGGCTGCTGTGAGCTTACATTAAGCCAGGATTCATCGGTGCCATCCCACGGCTGTGGTGAGGTACCCCTATGCAACAGGAGGAAGATCCAACGGAGGGGGGAGAACCAGCCTCCCCTTTCGAGAATGCGGAAGAGGAGCTGGAGAGAGTGAATGCCTTGGCTTCATCGACTGCGTACGCCCAGCCCAACGGAGTCACACAGAGGCGAGTGAAGGGGGCAGGGGCAGCAGCGAGAGAAAGCAGCGGGCTAGACTTTCCCTCCCCGCAGAGGTTGGATTTCCTGGAGGAAAAGATGGCATCCATGGAGACCACCCTCGCGATGATGTCAAAGGTGATGGAGCGGCTGGCCCCCCTGTTAGAGGAACCACCACCCCGAGGGGAATCGATGTGGAGCGCGGAGGAGAGGAGTGACCGGGGACCCGGGGCACGTCATAAGATGCTGACGAGTTGGAGGGCCGCTGCCCCCGGAGCAGCGAGGGCTCCAGGGAGGGCCACCGCGAGCGGAGAACCGGGAGAGGCAACCCCTTCTATACCAACCCAGGAGGGAGGAGCTGAGAATCGAGTTCGGAGGAGAAGCCGGAAACCTCGCATACTTCCTGACTATGGTGAGGGGATATCTAGAAGATAACGCCCTTACCTTCGGGTCAGAGGCAAGCAGGGTGCGAGCAGTGGGTGCAGCACTGAGAGGGGGAGCAGTGGAGTGGTACGTCCAGCTCCACGCCAGGCATGACCCATGTTTGGGATCTGTAAGGCGGTTCCTGGCTGCAATGGAGGCGCGCTTCAGGGATCCGCTCGAGAGAGTCCGGGCGAGGGAAAAGCTGCAGACGATAACCCAAGGACATCGCTCCGTGTCCGAATACGTGGAGGAATTCCGGTTGAGGGCGGAGAAGGTCCCAGAGTGGTCCAACACCACCAAAGTCCAGATATTCAAAGAGGGCCTGCGGAAGGAAATCTTGACCTGGGCGCTGCACCGCGACGACCCGGAGGAGATAGGCGGATGGATTGAGCTGGCCGGCCGCGTCGAGACGACCTTGGCACAGGTCAAGAGGCATCAAGGAGCGGCGCCGCAGCAGACGAGAGCAAAGGAGGAGAGTCGGAGGACGGAGAGAGGCACGGTCGGGAAAGCCCCAACCGGAGGGCCCAAGGAGCAGAGGGGCAGTTGTTATGTATGCGGTCGCCTAGGCCATCGGGCCGCCGATTGCCGACAAAGGAAAGAGGGAGAGTCCCATTTCCCAAAGTTCAAACCGGCTGCAGGGAAGAGAGCGGAGGAGAACCCCCCTTCTAGGGCCCCAGTGGGAGATCTGGTGAGTCACAGCCCAGGAATGCTAGTATTCCCGATCTGGCTAGAAGGGGAGGGGAAGTGGGCCAGCTGCAAAGCTCTCATGGATTGCGGCTGCTCAAGAAACATTATGACCCCAGAGTTAGCAGACGAACTGAAATGTGAGAAAACCCCCTTGCAGAGCCCCATAGCATTCTCGCAGCTAGATGGGTCGGTGGCGGCTGGAGCCCCAGCGCGATTTGAAGTGGGAGAGGTGAAATGTAAAGTGGGGAGCTGGGAAGGCAGCATAACCTTTGTAGTGTCCCCTATGGCTACTTACAATGTAATACTAGGAATGCCATGGTTAAAGGAAGCCAACCCACAGATCAATTGGAGGGAAGGCAGCATGACATTCCAGAGCGAAGAAAGAGGAAGATGTTGCAAGGGGGAAGAAAACACGGTAGATAGGGTGCAGGAAATTCCCCCTGAGTACAGAGACTTTGAGGATGTGTTTGACGAAAAGGAAGCAGACCAGCTTCCCCCTCCTAGGAGGGTCGAAGTAAAGATTGAACTCAATGAGGATGCTAAGTTGCCTAGGAGTAAATTGTACCCTATGTCGGTCAAGGAGATGGAGGAACTGAGAAAGTATATTGAAAAAACTTGGCCCGAGGGTTTATAAGGCCATCCGAGTCACCCTTGGGAGCCCCAGTGCTGTTTAGGCACAAAAAGGACGGTTCGCTGAGACTGTGCGTGGACTATAGGGGGCTGAATGCAGTGAGCACCACCAACAACTACCCCATGCCACTAACCAAGGACTTACTATCGAGGTTGTCAGAAGCAAGGGTGTTCACGAAAATTGACTTGATCGAGGCCTATCACAAGTTGCGCATAAGGCCTGAGGACAGGTGGAAAACGGCGTTTGCCTGTGCGCTCGGCCATTTTGAATATTTAATTTGTCCATTCGGGCTCAAGGGCTCTGGATCAGCATTTATGCAAATGATTAATGAGGTGTTACATCCATTATTGTATCGTGGGGTGTTTTGCTTTGTGGATGATGTAATTGTGTTTACCCGGGATAGACAATCCCACGTCAAATTGGTGAGAGAGGTACTCCAGAAATTGAGGGAGGCAAAACTGTTTGCAAAGCTATCAAAATGTGAGTTCAATAAGGAACAGATAGACTTCCTGGGGTACCGGATATCCAAGGGAGGGATAGCAATGGATCCGGCAAAGGTGGAGGATGTCAGGGGGTGGAGCCCTCCCCAAACGCGCAAACAGTTGCAGTCATTCCTCAGGTTTGCAAATTTCTACCGGGGGTTCATAGGGGATTTTGCGCAGATAACATTGCCCTTAACTGAACTGCTCAAAACGAAGGGAAAGGGAGAAACGGTGAAAGTGCGGTCCCCGGGAGCGAAGCTGAACTGGTCAGCAGAGTGCCAAAAGGCTTTTGAAGAATTGAAACGCAGGTTCACTGAGGAACCAGTGTTAGTCCACCCCGATTTGACTAAACCCTTCATAATCCATTGTGATGCATCAGATTGGGCTTACGGGGCGGCTCTGA
This sequence comes from Anolis sagrei, assembly GCF_037176765.1. Taxonomy (NCBI): domain Eukaryota; kingdom Metazoa; phylum Chordata; class Lepidosauria; order Squamata; family Anolidae; genus Anolis; species Anolis sagrei. The sequence goes on from NC_090021.1 coordinate 114,199,967, forward strand.
TGCAAAGGGATCCAGAAGGGAGGTTGAAACCCTGTGGGTTCATCTCAAAAAAGTTCAGCGAAACCGAACGGAACTGGCCGGTGTGGGAGAAGGAGGCTCTGTCAGTGGTGAGGGCTCTAGAAACGTGGAGGCACCTATTAGAGGGAAGCGGCATCCCCTTTGAAGTGTGGACCGACCATAAAAACTTGCAATACCTCACATCACCCAGGCAATTGTCAGCAAAACAAATAAGATGGGCTCAGTATTTTAGTAGATTTGAATTTAAGCTGCATTTCCAAAAGGGGAAACAAAATGTGGTGGCAGACACGTTGTCAAGAATGCCGGAGGATGAAGGGAGGGGGCAAAGCCCGAAGGGGAGCGTATTCTCAGAACAGCAGTGGGGCATGGCAGTGCAAACACGAGCGCAAACGGAACGCAGCCAGAAGTTGGTGGGGGTTGAGAGCAAAGACGGAGGATGGGAGGAGGAGATAAGGCAGGCATGTAGGGAGGATGAGTGGCTGGAAAGAAATAAGGAAAAGGTGGAATGGAAGGACGGATTGGGATTTGTACATAGGAAGTTATACATCCCAGACAACCTGAGGGAAAGAATGATGATCAGATGCCACGGCAATAAGGGAGCGGGGCACTGGGGAGTAACAAAAACCCTAAAAATGTTGGCACGTCAGTGTTGGTGGCCAGGGATGAGGAATGACACCAAAATGTATGTATCCCGGTGCAATGCGTGTGCACAGAGCAAAGCAACCCCACAAAAACCAACGGGGTTATTGCAAAAGGTCGCAGAACCCTCACAACCGTGGAGGGTAATTGCTATGGACTTTGTGGGCGAACTCCCAGTTAGCCGAGGTCAACGTTACATATGGACAGTAATGGATCTGTTCTCAAAGCACGCGCATTTCATAGCACTGCCTAAATTACCATCTGCAGAGAAGTTGGCCGAGCTGTTTATCAAACACATCTATAGGTTACATGGTTGTCCGGATCAAGTGATTAGTGACCGAGGGGTGCAATTTACGGCCCGGTTCTGGGAAGAATTCATGCAGTTAATGGGGGTGGAAAGGACCCTGAGTTCAGCATTCCATCCCATGACCAATGGGGGAGTTGAACGCACGCAACAGACCTTGGGGCTGTTCCTAAGGACATACACAAACCAATGCCAAACCGATTGGGCCGATTTACTCCCGTTTGCAGAAATTGCGTATAATGGAGCATGTCATGCATCCACAGGGAAATCCCCCTTTGAAGTAGTGTACGGCATGGAAGTAACCCCTTTACCCAAACTGCCGAGTTGGGGGGAAGAGCTGGGGAGAAGGGAAGGATGGCCGGACAAAATGAAAGCGAACTGGGAGGAGGTGGCGAAATCACTACGAGAGGCCCAACGTAAATATAAACTGTTTGCAGATCGGAAAAGGAGGGAAGGTGATAGGTTGGAGGAGGGGGATTTAGTGTGGCTGAGCACAAAGAACCTCAAGCTAAATGCCCCCTCACGGAAATTGTCTCCCAAATTTATTGGTCCCTTCAGAATTGCTAGCAAAATAAATGAAGTAACCTATACTTTGAAGCTCCCTAAGACATTGGGGAAGGTACATCCAACATTCCATTGTAATTTGCTAAAGAAATACCAAGGCCCACTAGACAAAGAGGGGACATAATGGTGACGTATGTTTCCCTTCCAGGAAGAAGAAGAGGTGGAGGGGGACGTTATGTCAGGACTCGGTTTCCTGGCCTTGGATGTTGGCGCAAAAAACCGGATTCCTGACATGGAGAACTGATAAGGAATTGCAGCTGGTGGCCTTGGGAGGGACCGTTGGTGGTTTGGCGGGGAATATTGCGCGGGACCATTGTCAGGCGGGAAGAGGGGATTCGAATGTGGGGGAGGGTATATAAGGGTTGACTTGCGTCTGTGTGCCAATCCTGGCTTTCATTGTGTATATGCATCCAGTAGTAAAAGTTTCCTGATTGATTACGGATTGGCGTCCTGTGTCCTTTCTGGGAGCGGCTGCTGTGAGCTTACAGATATGGCTTTGCAAAAGTCTCTACTGATCCTAATCCTCTGAGGGTGCATCCAGACAGCCCTTCAACCTGGGAACATGCATGTGCTTTCTGAGGCAGATATTCAGATGCGCCCCCCTCCCCCGCCAAACCTTCTGGGAGAACATCCGGACACCCTAAGTAATTTAAACAGCAATAAAACTGACCTTGATAAACTTTCTATTTGTGCCCTGTCACTATTGGTTTATGCCAATGCACATAGTAAATGATACAAACTTTGACATCAAGAAATAGAACAAGAATAAGGTATGATAAGTCCTTTTAGTGACATCCTTTCATTTGATCTGTATTGTTCCAGTTACTGAGTTGGAGCCAGGCACATCCATTATCTTTCCTTTCAATTCTTGGATTAAAGAGGTTTCAAGCCAGGGCAGACTTTAACTGGAAGAAAGGAAAGGTTATTTTCTTTCCCCCCTGCAACTTGTTTGAGGGTTATTGGACGTTCAAGAGCAAGAAGATTATTCTCATATATGCAAGGGGGAACATGGATTGGCAAGAAGAATTTCCCTACTTACTTCAGTGCAGCTTCCAATGAGCAGAACTTCACCTGTAAGAAGTCAGGATCAACACTTGGAAAATTACTTTTGAAACAACAACTCTGAATCCTCTGGACAGTAGGCATGGGCAATCCATGGTTCTAAATGGTTCTAAAGTACTTACAAAACTAGAGGGTGCTGGTGCTTTGCTTCTAAAGTGTTGCTAAAGTTCTGGTGGTGAAAATTTCAGAACTCTAATAAAACTTTCAAAATTTCATTATTATTTTGTTATTGGTGATTTTCATGACAGAACCAATTAGGAACTGCCATTTATAATGAAGTTTGGAAAGTTTTGTTAGAGTTCTGAAATTTTCACCACTAGAACTTTAGCAACACTTTAGAAGCAAAGCACCAGCACCCTCTAGTTTTGTAAGTACTTCAGAACCATTTAGAATCATGGATTGCCCATGCCTACTGGATAGTATAGGAAATGAAAAGAACTGAATGCTATGATACAAAAGTAACATCTCCATGCCTGTATTCAACTTCTTTCCCCTCCCTATGCTTTCTTGCCATCCATTCCTGCTTTCAGCATGCTTCTCCTTTTAATTTACATCCTTCCTTTCCCCCTGAAATAAAGCTTTTTAAAAAGGCTTTATCTACTACTGATGAGAGACTAATAAAGCACTTATTCATATATAGGAAACTGTGGATGGAGAGTGCCTATAATTCAAGAAGCTTTTAACATCACACACCTTTCTTTTTTTAAACAGAACATTGCTGTAATAATTCCCTCATCGGGTGTAAGAAGATGAAATATGCCTAAGAATGTTATTACTTGGAGTAGCATTTGTCCCATCAGGGATAGCATCAACTTACTGGGTTGACCACCTTCCCCATCACATCACACCATAATAGCACCATTTTAACCATTCACTGCTTTGTTGTCCCATGGCTTTACTTCCTTAAAGATTATAACTCTGCCCTCCCACAATTCCACTACTCATTTCATTTTTGTAGAAAAACATTGACAAACTACTTTGTAATTCCAGGGAAGGCAATTTTTTTAACCATTTATTTGTTGAGTAAATGCAAGGAGGAGTGGAGCAGAGTGGGAAAGAGGACAATGCTATCCACTGGTGTCACTTCTGTGCTGGGATGCCAGGCTCATGGCACCATGTATGGCACCATGTAAGTGACAGGATTGTGGCAGATCAGGGGCTATAGATGGTGCGAGGAGATGGTAGGCCATGGGCTGTGCACTGGGTCATGTGACAGGGACTGTCACCAAAGGAAATGGTCTTGCTTCAGTACTGCTTTGCCATCTTTGTGGGATAAAGTCCAAAATTACATTTCCTCCTAATCTATGGATACCTAAGTCAACTTTATTCAAAAGTCTGGATACTTTGTGGCTGCTTTTTTCCCTTACGTTTTTCAGGAGTGCATTGCTAACTGCAATATGATTTTATGAGGGTACTGTATTTTTATTCCAGCCCATTTTCAAAGTACTTAGAGTCGATTACAATACTTCTTACACCTCCATTATAGCCCATTTAAGGTGGTTTGGGCTGAGAAGGAGTATCTGTCCCAGGTTTATCCAGTAAGCTTCATAGTCTGATCTCTACAACATAGCAATGTGTATAGTTTGTTGTTGAAGGCTTTCATGGCTGGAATCACTGGATTGCTGTGAGTTTTCCGGGCTGTATGACTATGTCCAAGAAACATTATCATCTGACGTTTCATCCACATCTATGGCAGGTATCCTCAGAGGTTGTGAGGTCTGTTAAAAACTAGGTAAGTGGGGTTAATATATCTGTGGAATGTCCAGGATGGGAGAAAGAAATCTTGTCTGTTGGAGGCAAGCATGAATATTGCAATTGACCACCTAGTTTAGCATTGAATGGACTTGCAGCTTCAAAGCCTAGCTGCTTCCTTCCTGGGGGAATCCTTTGTTGGGAGGTGTTGGCTGGCCCTGATTGTTTCTTCTCTGGGATTCCCCTGTTTTTTGCTTTCTATAGAATGAGCAAATGAAAGAAAAAACTCTGAACAGCCAGGCTAGAACAATGGATTAGGTATTGTTCACATCCATTTCTTCTTTATTGTTAACTAGAAAAAAGAGTCCTTGGAAGTAATTTCTTAAAGGTTATTATTGTATCTCTAGGTTTGCCAGGAATTATCAGTTCTTGCATAATACATTTCCCCCTCACATTAGGGTGACAGACTTTCATAAAAGCCAATTTTATGTAAATGTGTGCCATTTGATATCATTTAAACAAATAGTTTCTAGAAGAACAAGGTCTGTGTGTTCTAGTAAGAAGCAGGCTACTTTCTAAGAAAAATGAGTACATAAAAAACCCATGTGAATCCATGAGTACAGTGTATGTGTATTTTTAAAAATACTGTTTCTGTGCCAGTTTTCCTTTACTCTATTTGTCTTCAGTCTTAAATGCACGTGCACATCCAGTCAATATACTCGTGTACAATGCACATGTGTACACCCCAAGGCTGGCCAGCACATTGACAGTGCTGCATGTTTACTTTCTCTGCAAAACTCATTTCCACCCAAAGCATATTCTTTCAGACCTTATGGCTGAGTTGCTTGATTCCATTTTGGGGGTAATTTTGAATGGAGGTGTAGAGTATTTTGTTTTGAGGGGAGAGTATTTATCTAATGTATTTGCTGTTGTGGGTTAGTATGTGCTCCCTACCATGTTGTTCCCTTTGCTTTTCCATCTATAGGACTTGCTCTGGCCCATCTCACTGATCTCAAGACAGAATACAAGCTTTACAATGAAAGAGAAAATGTTAGAAAGAAACCAAGAAACGACTATGGGAGACTTTCCCAATCTGTAGCCTTCTAGCTATGCTAGAAAACAGATTTCATCATCTCAGCCAGCATGAGCTCTGTGTTTGCTGCTTGGAAATTGTGGAAGTTGCAGTTATGGGGGAGCAATATAACAGGAAAACAAAGAGTTATTTTCAGCTCTGTGAAGACCTGTGAACAAAGATCTCAAACCTGTTTTTAAGATGGAAGTATCAACCTTGGCAGATAGGTTGTAATTTTCTGACCTACAGGTTTTAGGGCAGTGGTCCTCAATCTGTGGGTCCCCAGTTGTTTTGGCCTACAACTCTCAGAAATCCAAGCCAGTTTCCATCATCCTCTCTTCCCTGCACTCATCAGCACAGGGAATGGGTTTGGCATGTGTCACCAGCGTAATCACTGCCATATGGCTGCAGAGCTCTATGAAATCTCTTGAATATTGCATCAGCAGAGGTTCCTGTGCAACCTGAGAGAAGGAAGAGGTATTGCCTCCCACCTTCTCCCTAGTCATATGATATCAGCACGGGGCACTTGCAATAGCCAATAACTCTCCTGGAGCTCTGTAGCCATCTGGCAGTGGTGGCATCAAAAGGAAGGGAGACCTGGTTTCAGTATAGCTGGACAAAGTAGATTCTACAATGAGTCAGAAATGGAGTGTGTGGCCACCTCTGGAATCAGTCTTAAGTGCCCAATATATGTAGATAAACCCTTTTATAAGTTACATGCAACCGTCATTATTCCTTAATTCCCCCATTTGTTAGTAGGGAGCTTCATAATGTATATAACAAAATTTTCAAAATATTTCTCTGCCTTCAAGAAAGTAACACTCATGTACAGAATGTGTTTGGGGGGGGGGGGTTCATTTACTATTACTTCCTTTATGACAGTGAAGACTAATGGAATGATCTATTCGTATATCAATTCCTATATAGTCAGTCATCTCATATTTGATCAATCTACCTCAACTAGTCCATAGAAATAAGACAAAAACCACTAAAAATCCTATGATGGTTTCTGTCAAAATACAATTGAACTGTAAACTCCTCTGCCCTGCCAGCTACTCTCCTCCAATAAGAGAATTTATTATTGCCTCTGGGTCTATAATGTACTTGTTTTCCAGATGGGATATTTGGACTGGCTGACATTGCTGACTATGACATTAGCTGCAAGGACAACGTTGATTGTTTTGACTGTATAATAATGATCAATGTCCCATTTGCACCATATCTTTAAATAGCAAAGTCCACTGGCTGAGTTTGCCATTGGTTAAAGGAGAAAGATGCAGATCTGTGATTTAGAGCTATCTCAGCCTGCACATGAGTCAGCTATGAGTTTAACTGTATCTCCAAAGTTTTTGTGCAGCTTGAATACTGCTCAGAGTTCCTTGGAGAAAAGGCAGGATTCCAATCTTTGATAAATCCATTAATCACATATCATTCAATTGTTCAGTCTGTTTGCATAGATGCCTCTGCTTGAAATATACAAAATCCTGATGGCCTTTGAAAGAAACTTTGTCATTTGTGAAGAGGTAAGAAGAGTATACACAAGGGATGAGGAATGTAAAAACCTTCTGATTCTGCTAAGATTACAGTTCCCATCACCCAACATTCACCTTTCTGGCTAGTGTTTATGAGAGTTGTAGTATGAAGACATTTGGGGAACCACATGTAACCAATTCCTGGCCTGCACAAAATTAAAGTTCCAATCTTTGTGGAGTCAGAATATAGTTACTGTGCAGATAAAATGACGGCTTTGTCCTCCTCAGTATGAATTCTGATCCTGCAAATGAAATTTTCCTTCTATTTACAAATCTCCAGCAATACAGAGGCGATTCACTGAAACTTGTTCATATTTAAAACATGAAATCTGCTGTGTTCACATTTTCTTGGTAACTTTACTTGTCTCTTTTTGGTTAATGTTTAATCTCTACAGTATTTCTAATGTCGTATGTTTAACTGAAGTTTTAACTTGCAATGCTAGAACTTCGGGGATTGATGGAAAATTTTGTTTAAGGAGTAGAATTCCTATTGTACAAAAATATTTCAATTTTGAGATATCATCGTCCCCTCCCCCCACCCCCAGTTGCTCCAGTACCTACAGCCCACTGTGGACTAAATGAAAGAAGAGCATTCCTTCATTTATTGCCCAAGATGTAAAATCTCATGTTATTCTAGCCCTAGAGCAGTGCAATCAATGGCCTAATATCAATTGCTAATCCCAAACAGAGTATGTCCATTGATTTAATAGGATACATACATATAAGGTTTGTGTAACCACTCAGCAAATTGATTCATTGGATCAATTGGAGCAATTGGAAATTGGTCAATATAAGTCCTCAGAGATCGTTTACTTCCATATCATGTTATCTACAGAGGATGAATAGAATCTCCATAGTCTCTAAATTATTATGTAGGAATCCCAATGGTGTGTTGCTGTTACTGCTGCATTAACTGTTGTTACAACTTTGTTTCAGTTTTAGAAATAGTTAGAACAATGATGGGGATGGTATAGAAAGCAGGTCATATGTGGCCTCTAAACCTTTTTTAAAAGTCAAAATGTCTTCAATTCTTTGTAGGGGACATGTCAACAATTTTATCATATTTTTCCCTTCCCAATCTGTTTTAAACTGCAAGATTTGAAAACTAAAGTTGCAACAGTGCATAATCCTGAGAAACATAACTGGCTTTGCATAAGTTGGTATCTTACCAATGCATTCAGCAATCCAGAGACAATCAATTAGGAGGGAGGGAGAGTTATATCAATTATTCTCAATGCAGGTCACTAGATGTTCATGGACTAACACTCTACATTTCAGAATTAATGTACTTTGATACTACTTTTCTGTCATGGCTCAATGCTATGGAATCATGGGAGATATAGTTTGGTGAGGCCAAATACCATACTATGTCTGCGAATTGTAGTCAAATAATGTTCAGGAATTCAAGGTTTGGGATGATTGGTTAGACTGTCAAGTTCGAATTTGATAGAATCTGACAGTCATTTATTGAGGAAACGTGCTAAATGACTATGAGACAATCACTAACCTTTGGCACAAATAATACCGGTTTGTTAGAGTGGCAAAAAAGGTAGAAAACTAGGCATACTATCTTGAGCTCCTTAGGGAAAAGGAAAAATATAAACATAAGTTTTATAATATTACCTCCTCAGATTTCTTTTCTGAAGTGTATATATGGTAAAATGAACTTGCCTAGTAACTCAGATAATCTGTAAAGACTAAAAATAAGAATAGTAAGACTAAGAATAGAAAGAAAAATTAAAAATATTCAGAAAATATCTGCAAAATGTGTTTTTCAAATGTTGAGAAACACATAAGAACAAGAGTCTTCACAGTTCAGACTTCTTTTGCACAAATTTAGCACAGATTATTTTCTGCACAGAAATATTTATGCTGTTCCTCCCCCCCCCCCCCAAAACAACCATATGATATTTTCATGCAAAAGATGTCCAGAATATAACTTTTGAAAACTCGACTATTTCCAAAGTTATTTTTCCAGAGAGAAGAACATTGCTAAAGTTACTGATTGCTTTCAACAAAATATTAGCAAATAATTACTTCTCTAGGAAAGACCTTTCAAGGTAAGTTTTAATGAAAGGCAGCTTCTGCAATGGCAGGTGTTGTCTGAAACTTTTTTCCCAGGCACATTCACCTAACTGTGGCATTATCTTTGCTATCTTTACGGTGCCAGTGAAAATCTCTCCTTTTTTTGTCTGCTTTTAATGGAATTCAAGCTTCATTCAAAATCTGCTAGTAGCTTTTACTGAATTTAATGCTGCACTGTTTGCTGCACAGCTTTAGTCTGTTTTTTTAATGTTCAATTTAAAAATAGTGTTTTAAATGTATTTTAAATGAGTTTGTTTGTAAGCTGCTTTTAAAGTAAAGTAGTGGCATATATATGATTTTATAAGGCAAATCTATACACGTCCACTCAGAAGTGAGCTCAGCTGAATTCAATGGGACTTACTGCAATGTAGTACTGTAAAGACTACTGCTCAAAATAAATAAATGGCATTTTCTCTCTTATTCATGCCTAAGCTCAAGCTGTATATGCATTTTTTTTACATTGTGCCCAGTTGTGATTATTTCTTGAGTTTTAGAATGTCATTACAAACAAGGCTGAAAAGAATGGTAATGGCTCCCAATTATTATCACATTAGGGATCACAGCATAAATGTTTAGAAGACTTCAGACACATATGAAATCCTTGTGCTATCGAAGGTTATGTAAGGCAATCTATAATGTGCGCATAGCATAGAAAATATGAGTTTACCCTGTACTGAAAGTGATCATTGCTATCACTTTATTTTTTTAAAAAGATGTGCATCTCCTTCTCTGCAGGGCAACATTTCTAGTTTGGAAATTCAAGGGTAAGCAGAGAAGGACAACACAGCTTGGGCGATCCTGCTGCAGATGACCCTGAAACGCTCCCACAGGCCACATCACAATTACCAGCACATCTATTAGAGGAGTCAGCCTCGGAGCCAGATGCTCCTGCTAGACTGTAGACCTGCCTTTGGGTCTTGAAGTGTCAATCAAAACCTTTTGTACGACCTTGTAATGGCTCTTTCCTTAGAGGAAGTAGGAAGCTAGAAGGATCTGCTTGAGGCAAAATGGAATCTGCCTAGCTTTATTTACTTTATTGTTTCAACCATGACAAGCTATAAGATCCATGCATGTTGGCAAGCACAAGGAAGCAAACATGGAATTGTTGTGCTTCTTCCCCTCTTTTTCTAGTTGTTTCAAAAGCAGAAAGATGGGCATAGACTAGCTTTTGTTCTAAGGTAGCTGATTTTACCCACACACTTGAGGTTTCCTTTGTATACAAAAATGAAAAAGCGCTAGATAACAGGTGCATCTATGCTGTTTCTATTTAATGCGATCCGATACTTCAAAAATCATGCTCAATGCTATGGAATCATGGGAGTTGTTATTTGGTGAGACACCAGCACTCTTTGGCAGAGAAGGATAAAAACCTTTTAAAATTACACCTCCCATTATCCCATAGTATTGACCCAGAGCAGTTCAAGTGCAAATACACTAACATACATGCAATTTCTTGACTGTCCATCAGTGCATTGTAGATGCAATAATGCATCAAATGAGGTAATAAAATATTGCAACTAGATTTGGTAAGGAGATACCAGACAGATCTTTGCCAATATTAGAATTAAGAACTGCTCTCTTTATGACATCTCTCTCACAAGAGTTTATTCGGGAATAAGTACCACTTTTGCCACTTCTTTTCTCCTGACTGTATGGGCATCTCTGCGCAGGTTATCCATGATGGCCAAGAGCTCTCCCAGAGCTCTGTGGCCATCCAGCAGTGGCAAAGCAGCAGGTTAGGAAAGGTGGCCATGCAGTGAAGATGAACTGATTTGGACCTGGCTGGATTATGTAGTCTCTGCCCTACCAAGGGCCAGCCATGGAGTACCTAAATATGTCTGGGACCAGTCCAGAGCATTCCTACTTCAGACCGACAAAACAAATAACTGACTGGTGTAAATGAGTCTTCAATATAGTTAATTCTGGTTCCAGCCCATTTATAGCTAAGGAGTGAAATGCTTCTGGGATGTTCTGCCTCCAGGATCAAATTATCCTGGTTTGACTCTGCATCCTACTGTGATGAGGAGAGGATTTACTACTCTCCCTTGAGTGTCACAGGGTTTTGGATCATGGTAACTCTCCATCCAGACTAGTTGCATCATAACTGCTATGTATCCCTTTTGCATACTAAATTCATGACTGTAAATCTTGTCTTTGAGAAACCCAGTTCAGTGCAAATATTGTGCAGGCTCTCCTCCTAAAGCAATTTCCAAAGAAATTATTATTATTGCCAAGGAAGTGCTGACAGTGTGAAATGTAGATTATATCCGCCTACCTTTCTTTAGACTTCCAGGAGAATTTATTTGGAGCAGGGAGCTTGATCCATTATTATCCTATTTTCTGCACATGTAGTGACTGCTCTGATGAGTTCTGACTACATCATAATAGGAAACCTAACTGTCAGCTGAATAACAGGACATTGATGTATATGCAGGTATTCAATAACATCTTTTGAGTGGATAACATAGTCTTCTGTATATTCTGGGGTGAGTTCCATAGCTCTTGTTAATGGCTGCAGCATAGCTCCATTCACTAACTATTTATTGGCAAGGCTAGAATTTCAGTTGCCAAACTTGCTCTGTTTCTAAGGGAAGATTGGGGGGGGGGGGGGTTGGATTTCTACCTGCCCTCCATTTCATTATAAATTAGCCCTCAGATCAAAACAGAAGTTGTGGGGTGCTCCAGAGTGCCTGCCCACATAATATCTTGCTCTGAGGAGTTATTCAAGTGAGTAATTAGGTAGGCAACATCTATATGCATAGTAGAAAAATATCACAGGTTTTGTTCTTCTATGCAAGAATGGAATTTCATTTTTCCTACTTTGCTGGGCAAGGTTATGAAGGTTTTTATGGCTCTTGCGAAGATCCTTCTCCTTTTTGGAACATTTGTGAAAAAAATCATTTTGTTTGCCCAGAGAACAAAAATTGATTGTGTGTGTGCGTGCAAAATGCATTGTTTCTCTGCACAATATTATTTGCCCTTTCCCCCACAAAACGATCCAGAAATGCAGTGAACTCAGTCCAAAGGTGCAGATATTAACACAGTAAGATACCCTCTCCCATCAAGGGCAATGGCATCACTCAGTATTCTTTATGTCCTTGGTGTCAGGCAGTCAGTCTCCAAAGAATTGTGCTTTCTGTAATGCCTGGGGAAGACATCCTTAGAGCCAGGCATTTCAGCTTGGCTTCCTCTTCGGAGAATCTTCTCCCTTTTGGTGAAGGCATCCTCAGAGTGAGGCAGAAATTAGGCCACCGACAACAGTGACTCAGATGTATAACATGTGTCCTTCTAGCTCCTGCAGAGAGACAGCTTGCACCGCTCTTGTCTTAAGTAATCTATAACGTCATTATCTTTTCACTTCACTGGAAGAAACTGTTCTGTGAGCATATCTGAATTACAAAAGTGGTTTAGACTAGAGCTGGAAAGTTTAACAAAATTCATCCGAATTGAAATGTCTGTAAGAGAATATTGCTTACCTCAGCTTCTGCTGATAAGAAAAAGAAAAGTGTGTTTTGTATTTGCAGCAGCTTGAAACAGATGACTTTTTTTAAAAAAAGATGATGCAAAATGATTTATTTTTCAATTTTCCTGAAAGAGTTTGAATTTTTTATCTATAATCCTTACTAAAAAGGCTGACACTGGAAGAAAACGCGCACACATAAACACACACACTGATTACAAAACAGACCAATGAACTGAAATAGCACACAAATGAACCATAAAGAACTTCACTTTCAGTGTACTCTCCTACAGTAATTAAAAACCTGAAAAAGCCAAACGTGTGTCCCTATCTGTTTTGACACATTGATATATCAACAAGCATTTTTAAAAAGAAACTACAGTCAGCCCTCCACACTTGCTGGGGTTAGTGGCACATGACCTCGTGAAAATGAAAAACCACCAAAAATTACTATGTTTTCACCTGTGATAATATCTCTCTAGGAATGTCTAGGTCTTCTGGCAGAATTTTGTTGTTGATCTCCACTACAAGATAAAAACAGGATTACACTGGAGAAGCTAGAGATTCCTAGAGAGATGTTGTCTCTAAAACTCTCTAGGTTCTCCAGCTTGACTGAAGGAAACAGACCATATAGTCACATTGGGGGACCTCAAGATTCCTGTAGAAAACCTTTTTTTTATCAAATCTGTGAAAAATCAAATCCACAAAAGTGAAAACTGCATATCTGGAGGGGCAACTATAATATGGTTAAAGAATGCAACAGTTTCTCTTGCTGTCTGTCAGTAATCCATAAAAAAATGGGATAGATTATTGTGTGAATAAAACTGCTTTGTTCACTGATGGGACTGAGACCCAACGGAAGATCCATGCAGCCTTCCTACTGATTGTTGCAGATTTTCACGTGTTATAAAGGGGGAATCAATGGATGTTAAAATTATCCTGTCTTGGCAGGCCCGTAGCCAGGATTTTGTTTCGGGGGGGGGGGGGCTGGGTTTGGTTCGGGGGGGTGAGTTTGGTTGGGGGGGGGCTGATTCTGAGTGAAAGAGGGTCTACCCTAGCAAACCTTTTGTATCATTACCCCAATACCCCCATGCATATGGGATATATTAAGCATGGTGATCAGATCGTGATATGAATAAACATAACAGTTTAAATAATGTACCAGTAAGGCCTTCTCGCGGACCACCATCAGAATTTCAGGGGGGGGGGGGGGCTGAAGCCCCCAACCCCCCCCCCCCCCCCGGCTACATGCCTGTGTCTTGGATTAGGCTGCCTCATATGGCAGATCTCCACAGGCAAAGACTGGCTTTAGAAAACAGAGCTATATGTGCCTTGCACAACTTTCTTTGTGACCCTTAAACTGGCCTGCTGCCTTTAAGAAATGAACTGGGATTCAAGTAATGGGCCTTTATTTTAGTTTACTTGACATGGGCTCTGTATATGTACATTATGGCCTTCAACAAAGGCAGCAAGACATCTTGAGGCAGCTCTGGTTGCAGAATGGAAATGCATAATAGATATTACCATAAAGAAATCCTTAACACATGTTTATTTTAACCATGGATACAAAAAAGACTCATTATATATGAAGATATACATATCTAGTTGTAAATCCTTGGAAATTCTTAGCTAATTATACATGATGGTTACATTCATTTTGACTATTAGCACAGGGCAGCGGGCTTACAAGGGTAATGCCAGGGTTTACAACATATTTGAAGCTGCTATTTTTTCCAAAAAACATAGCCTCCTTATTATAGTTTTATACATGAGTGCGCTTATAGATTAAAATGGAATCTACTGATGAATTTAATGTGATTTTCTGCTGAAACAATTAGGTCTGATTTAGAATGTGTTTGTGTACATAGGAAATTCACATTAATCTCAACAGAGTAATTTCTCAATAAATATCTTATAGCATTTGCATATACAAGAGCATGGAAGTCACTAATTTCAAGCAACTAGTAATGTATTAGTAACTTTTTCACATTATGGTTGCATAGAAACATTGCAATAGTAACAACAGGTGTAGCTGCACACACTGGAATGAAGACTTGAGACAGTTATGTTGAATTAAATCAAACTACATCTTTCTTAGATGAAACAAAGGCTCAAGAACATTTCTAGGACAAGCTTATAACTGGCAACTAATCACAAAGTTAGTTGAAACCATCCCTTTCAACTCCTACAGCTGGTGGCTTTAAGAAATTGGGATTGACATTCTTGCCTTACCAAACAGTGCCTAAGGTTGTTCACCACTCTTCCTAACCTTCATTCCCCATCCAATGCAGTGTTAAGTTATGTAAACCAAGCAAAGAAAATTCAAAGTCAAATCTACTTCTCATCAATATGAAGTAGCTAGAAAGGAAAACCCAACAATCAACTGAAGGTCTGCAGGTCAATGAATAATTTCATACTGCTTTAAATTTCAGGATGAACAATTAGGTGAGTTGCTAAGAAGAGACCAAGGAGACCCAATATGGCTAGGTTTTGTGGAATCTGAATATCTCCACAGACCTGGATGTTCCTATGTGACCTAAAGATTCATATGTGTCACTCCTAACATAACACTTTGGGCCCATCCACACTGCCATACAATGCAGTTTGAACTGAACTGAACTGGATTATATGAGTCTACACTGGCATATAATCCTGTTCAATCTGTATTATAATGCTAGTGTAGATGGCATTATCACAGTATCAGGTCAAGAGAGATATGGGTAAAGCAGCTCTGAGAAAAGCACAAGAGAGCAAGTGTCTTAAAAAATAGCTATGAGAATCTGGCCTCATTTGGGGTGAAGAATGGTTCAAGTGCTAGGATCAAAACCTGGAAGCATTATGTTACAATTAGCAACATTATATTTGATATGCTATTGGGCAGAGGGAATAATGATACTCTAACCCCAAGTGATCCTGAATCAGGATCAACACAGATTAAAAAGGTTTTAGGTCAAATAAAGTAGCCTTTGTGTAACTCAATTTCCTGTGTCTAATCTCCTTCCATGGTTGACCAGTGACAAGTTTTCCCTTTAAAAAAATGTTTTATTAGTCATTATAGGAACATGCAAAAATGTAACTAGAGGCAGTCCCCAAGTTAGATACTAGATAGGTTCTGCAGGTTTTTTCTTAAGTTGAATTTGTATATAAGTCAGAACAGGTACATTTTTAAGTATAACTCCAGGCAAGCTTTGGATAGCAAAGGGAAGGGCTGACACTCCTGTGGTGTTTGTTTTGCTGGTCGTGCTCCTGTTCAGAAGAATTCACCTTTCTGTCCCTGTGATAATTGGATTTTGAAAAATTTGGCTTGATGTGGAAACAAGGACTGGTGATAAAATCTCAGTGGAGACACTTTTTCCCCATGATAACACTTACAGGAGTGCATTTCCCTTTTTAGGGTAGAATTCTCTCATTTCCTGTTGTCTCACCCCTGTTCTTAACTATGAGCCATTTGTAAGTTGGATGTTTATAATGTTAACAGCTTTTTCCATTTTGACTACACTCTAAGGCTTTTTGGCCAAGCATGTCCCATTTTCATCTGTAAAATGTTAGAGGGTATGCCAGAGATTTTTCCCCCTGTGTTTCAAATACTATAATGAATGTTATTGATTTTCCTTTGCATTACTAATGTAAGAGCTTTTGTATTATACTACATTTATTGGAAAATAATTTTCATCCAAATATTATATACTTTTTGGATATAATTTAATAACATTTAATAAAATAAGAAAAGTGTGATTCAGTGTTAAACAGAATACACCATTTCCTCCCTTGTACATTGAACGTAGAGATATAGGTTTTGGAAGATGATGGAAAAGAGAATAAACAAAATCCATTTCCTTCCAAGCATTTCCATTTGAAAGAAAAATCCTTTCCATTTGAAAGCAAACCTTGAAAAATGGGAGAATTACCCACATCTTGATACATAAAAAAGAATTTTAATATTTGTCACAACACAGTAAACTCTCGTTATAAGAGCTTGTGATAATGTTTTATTGTTAATTATTTCCTTGCTAAACAGTTCTGACTGCTGACACAAGTAATCCATACAGGGAGGCTGTTTTCCATTTAATAGCTTCTACTGTTTATCTGTGAGTGTTATCATCCCTGTTAAATTAATTTTAATATACACACATATAAACATGGTGGGTTTATCAAGCTTGTGAAGAAGAAGAAAAAGTGGCACAAGGCACTTCATTTTCTTTGGATGTATATCTTTCACAATATTAAGAGAGACAGCTGAATGGCTACTCGGCAAACTTTGTGGCTTTGGAAGATGATTTAAAGGTCTATCAGAATTATTGGAATGCAATTGTTATTCATAAATCTGAGGAGGCTGGCTTCCTTTGCTTTTGTCACCAAGCAAAATGAGAGGGAAATTTTTCTGCTTCGCAATTTTTTGGCCATGTCATTATTAGGAAAATATGACAACGGAGCAGTAGAACTTGAATATTTAGCCTGATTGATTCTTTGCCCATATAAACTGATAAATAGTGCATGCTTGTTATGACAGGTACTGAGACCCAGGAGAGGAATATTGTTGAGAAGAACACATAAAAAGGCTTAGCAGTTCCCAGATACCTATCCTTCAAGCTAGAGAATAGAGCCATTTGCATGTTAGTAGTCCAGAATGCAAAGTCTTACATCACCTTAAACATAATTTGACAGTTCCATTGAATCCTGAGAAAGGAATTTGCAGAGGGCTAGAAGATTGCTACAGAAGTGAATTAATATCTGACCACTTTCCATTCTCGTTACAGCCGTTGTCATGAAAACAGATTGATAGTGAACTATTTTCTGATTTGCTATAATTTCTGTTCTGTAACAGGGAACACACAAATCAAGGTGGCAAATGTTAGAAGTTGAAGCACTGAAATTGTTCTATATTGGTAGAACAAAGGGATTGAACAAAAGGTGAAACAAGAGATCATGTGATGTTTCTCAGGCAACCAGAAAATGCAGAACTCATACCTACCTTCCAAAGAAATGTATAACCAACGACTAGTCAACATGGGATTTCGAGAAAACATTATTATATTAGAGAATTATCTATCACCTCCACATCAATATTGAGACTAAAACATTCTTGATGTCATGTTCAAGAAAATCATAGTTTTCATCAGATAACGTGCAAATGCTAAATTTCATAGGATTAGAATCAAAGAATAAGTGGAAGGTATTGCTAGTAGTGCCATTTAATACACGTTTGCAAAAGCATATATTTGAATTCAACCCTAGCTAATTACTTTTTGCTATAATATGCATAAATCTCACAAAAAGATTTATACATATTATATTCTCTTTCATTTCAATTTTCTGTGCTTGATAGGTCCTGTCATTCCCAGTCATTTGCCTGAATTTGCTCTATGAAAGTATGGGTGAGAAATCATCCCTTCCATGAAGGTAAGATTGTGATTGTTTCCATTTATCCTCATTTTGCCACCAATGTGTGGATTTCCTCCTGTCCTACAGCTGGTGACCATCAACTTTGGGGACCTTTTACAAGCGCCTGTGATCCCTGTGTAAGACTGCATTCCTACTGGAAACCACTACCCTTCATTAGCAGTGGCCACAACATACATTACCAATATCTCTGTGTATAATACAACAATATATTTTAAGTTGAGTATAACATCAAAGATTACTTATTTGATACATCTAAATCATACCTCTCACTCCCTCATAAACCTTGCCTTGCTAATTTTGACCCTGACCCTAACTAATCTCTATCTTTGACCCTGATTGACTCTCCTAAACACTTAGGCCCCTAAACCTCAGTAAATAATTATTAATCTTGGCAGATCAATTCAAAGACAACTTTATAAAATCCCCTCAGGTATCCCACCAATAATTATTCACTCCCAAATTGTAATTCTCTCACCTCCTACCAAAAGAGCCTAACTTTGTTAACATCTACCAAATAACTAAGAACTGTAACAATATTTTCTAAATAAATACAGAACATCACAAAGATGTCTTCTATATCCAGGAAAAAACTACTAGATAGATCCATTGCAGATGTTCCTGAAGCTACATAAGAAATAAAAATGAAATGAACTGTAACATTCCCAGTTCTTTTCTGTGCCCTTTTGTTTTTTTCTGGAATAAGCCCATGCTGTTTGGTATTTTAATCAGAGTAGAAGTAAAGAAGACACAAAAACCTTACATTCTCCTACGTGTCTCTAACTGTAGTTTCCAACACTTCAAATGATAAAAGACCCTTAGACATACAGGCATGCCAAATAATAAAATTGTGCTTGTGATTTGATTTTCAATATAATGGCAAACATCTGGATAGTATTTTGGAATATCAAACTATGTCTTTGAGCAAATGTTGATCCACAAAAGTTCTTCCACAGTGAGAATTTAATTGCCTTATATTGTGTCAATTGGACCTCCTTACTGACCTTGTCATATGGGCAATCTGACTGATAGCTCTTAATATAGCTCATGGATAATTCCCTTCAATTTCTGCAATTGTCAACCACAATTTGGTAACAAACAAAAATAGCTTATCTCCCAGAGACTTCAGCTTGCAATAATGAAGGTGGGGTCCTTCTACTTTTTGGGGGAATGGGATGGGGCTTCTTTACACCTCATGTCACTTCAGATGATTTCAAGACATTTAACTTATTTTTCATAGGAAATGAATCCTGCACCATTAAGGTGGTGATGATATAATTCTGTGTGATATGGATGAATTCTTTTGAAAAGTAATAAGCAGCAATAAATGATAATTTAACTTAATTCCCTCTGTGATAGGAATTTGCATATTTCTACATATTTGGGATGTTGGAAAACATCCATAAGATTCTAATGGCTCATTGAAGCTTATTACTTTTCAAGAACATCCATCCATATCACACAGAAGGATGTCATCACCACGTCAGTTGTTGAAATCTGACCCTTCAGATGTTGATCTGAAATTTCCAGTAAACCCAAACAATAAAGATTGCTGGGATATGCAGCTGAACAATATCTGGAAGACTACATAATCTTTATTTCTGATCTGCCTCCAAACACTGAGTGCGTCACTCATATGGTATTTTTGTTCCATTTGGATAAAATGGCCTAGACAACTGGCAAATTTTGTTAGTTGCACACTGTGCCTATATAATTCTTCCTGAATTATACACATGCACACACACACACACATTTATACATGTACACACATGCACACACATACAGACACACATCTTTAAAAATACTGCTTCCAAAGAATCTGACCTTGCAGAGGTTATACTCTGTTTCCAATGCCCTGGGAGAAGAAAATAGAAATTGTTCTGACTCCTTACCACTCTCAAAAAGTGTAAAGGTAAAAGAACTAAAGATTTAATTCAACCCAAAACATGTGTTGAAATGAAAGGGAGAAATTTTAGTGCTCTGCACTTGTATGAAAAGGTTTCGTAAACCCTAAGATGAATTCTAAAAGAAAGGATTTGGCTCTGAACAGTGTAATTCAATTCTTGTGGCTAGATAAAAATGCTGAGACCCAGGAGATCTTTCATTTTGGTGTTCTAATCTCAGTTGTATCACTGCTTCAGTCTGCTTTTTATGTTTTCTATTGGTTTGTGGTGACCCAGATTGAAAATTGAGAAATAGCAGTAAAGCTCTGGAGAAATGAAAAGTTACAAGTCTGAACCCCTTTTAGATAAACAATTACAAAAAGAAAGAAAGTGGTTTGCTGGAAGAAGCTTTTAATGGACTGGGGGAATGGAAGAATATTTGTTTGTATTATGTAGGGGTTTTTTTTTTTAAAAAAAACATAACAAAACAACCAATTGCATTTATAATAAACCTGATGCCATAATATTTTAAAAAGAACTCAGTCTGTTCACTAATGTTATCTTACTTTGTATTGAGAATCTTTGCTGTCCAATGTATTGTAATAAATTATGCATTTCGGTTTTTCACGTAACACATTAAACAGGTGGGGGAAAGCCTCCTATTATCTAATGGTACTTGGCTTTGCTACAGGGTCTAAATAAATCTCTTCCATCTTTCTTTGATCAATTTTGCTACCTAACAGAATCCAGCATATGTGTTTATCCACAGACTCCCCACTTTGTTCCTCCACCCAAGCATCAGATATTTCCGAATAACTAAATGGGATAACATTTTATACCCATCAATCTGTTTTTTTTTCCAAGTGAACAAATTACATAAAGCTTGAAAAAATTACCTTTACTACTACAGCTCTCAGAATCTCCTAGAAGCATGGTGATATGGTCACCCAAAAGGTATCTTGCCCAAATATTATTTGTTCAGTTTCACATTTGATAACAGAATATGTCAAACTTATCTTAAGTCAATGATTTTTAATTCGCTTTATTAACTGCAATTAAAGAAGAAATAAAATACCTTTTAGGCAAACATCTGCCTGCCTTTCATAAAGATCTATCATAAATGTTTGATATTATTACAGAAAATTGGCAGACCAATTTCACACACCATGTTTAATTGTTCATTAAATGACCTTGAAATTATCAAGGATATTTACATTTAATAAATGTGATCATACCTAAACATAAATGAATACTTCCTTTTCACTGCAATAGTTTGCTACCATAGGGAATGTCATTCTTACATCATCATCGTCTTTATTTATACCCCATCACCATCTCCCAGAGGGTCTCAGGGTGGCTCACAAAACACTCAAAGCTGCAAACACGCAAAATACAAAAACTGCAAAGACAATAACACAAAAGCAATAACAACCAATATAAACATCACAAAACTCCCCGGTTAAGATCAGTAAAATGCAACAATAGCTGCAGGTATAAAACAATTGCAATCAAAATCAGTCTCATAAAGTGCATAGTGAAATAATCTCTAGGTCCTCAAATATGTTCAGTAAGGATTTCTATATTTATTTATTTATTTATTTCATTCACTTATACCCCGCCCTTCTCACCCCGAGGGGGACTCAGGGCGGCTTACAGGGAGGGCACAATTAGATGCCCAATCACACAACAAGTAATCCAAAAAATATAACAATTCAGCAATTAGATTAAAACATCAATACATAGTAAAATCATAAAACCATAAAACCTAAAACAATCTCATGTCAGAGTCCATATATCAGAGTCCATACATCCGTTCTACTCCGTTTGTCCTTGTCTATCGCCAGGTCCTTGAGTTAGTTGTCAGAGTGACCAAAAGCTTGGTCCCACATCCAGGTCTTTAGTTTTTTCCTAAATGCTAGGAGGGAAGTCGCCGATCTAATCTCCCCGGGGAGTGAGTTCCACAGGCGGGGGGCCGCCACTGAGAAGGCCCTGCTCCTCGTCCCCGCCAGCCTCACTTGTGAGACTGGCGGGGTCGAGAGCAGGGCCTCCCCAGAAGATCTTAAACTTCGAGGTGGGACGTAGAGGGAGATCCGTTCGGACAAATACACTGGGCCGGAACCGTATAGGGTTTTATAGGTCAAAACCAGCACTTTAAATTCCGCTCAGAATTGGATCGGCAGCCAGTGGAGCTGACGCAACAGGGGGGTGGTGTGCTCCCTGTACGTCGCTCCGGTGAGCAATCTGGCTGCTTCTCGCTGGACTAGTTGTAGTTTCCGAGCAGTCTTTAAAGGCAACCCTACGTAGAGTGCGTTGCAGTAATCTATACATGGTCAAAGGCTTGTCGAAAAAGCCATGACTTAAATTGCATGGCTTGTAGAGTGGGGCCAGCCTAATCTCCCCCAGAAGGGCATTCCAAAGCCAGGGGGTCACCACTGAGAAGGTCCTCTCTCTTGTCTCCACCAACTGTACTTTAGGCGGAGGTGGGACAAAGAACAGGGCCTTTCCGATAGATCTTAGTACTCGTGCTGGTTCATAGAAGGAGATGCGATCTCAAAGATAGGTTGGACATGAAGCATATACGGTAATAACCTGCATTTTGAATTGGGTCTCGAAACTCATCGGTAGCCAGTGGAGCTACTTTAACAGGGGCATGGTATGCTCCCTATAATCAGTTCCAGTTAGTAATCTGGCTGCCAAACTTTGCACTATCTGCAGTTTCTGAGCTGTCTCCAAAGGCAGCCCCACATAAAGTGCATTGCAGTAGCCCATTCTAGATGTAACTAAGATGTGGACCACCGTGGATGCAACCAAAGCATGAAGGGATAAAGGAAAGTGCAAGACTGAGACTTACTCATGTTTTACACATTTACTAAACAAACATGTCTGCTCTTACAAGAAATACACCTATTTTTGCGGTGCAACTCCTCTTCTAGACAATAAACTATTCATATGCACAAGATTTCTACACAAATTGATCTCATTGCAGTCTCTGGCAAACCATTATCAATGTTAATGGATTAAAAACATGTCTGTCTTACATTTTGTTATTGTATGCTCTCAACATTTCTGACTTATGGCACCCCTAAAATGAATCTATCATGGTATTTTTTTTGGCAAGAGTTGTTCAGAGGGCTATTGCTCTCCTCTGAAGCAAAGGGAATATAACTTGCCATGAGTGTGGGCTTGAACCCTGGAGTCCCAGAATCCTATTTCAATACCCAAACTGAAACACCATGCTAGCTCTCTATCTTAAGTTACATTTTATATTTGTGTCCAATTTCTTCATGAATAAATTTAAATTTGAAAATATTGGGTAATGACATGCTAGTTATTGCTATTTTAACTGGAACACTGAATTACTTAATTCAAGATGTGATTCCATGATTTCAAATATGAACGTTTCATGTATCATCGCATATTATGAAATAGGCTCCTATGCCTCCTGTCACCGAAACTCAGTAAAGAGGGATCCTACCTCTTGAACTCCCTCATTTGTACATCTTGGAAATATGTTCCATGTCAGGTCGACCTAGGACTTGGTTTATAATGTGCTATCCACCTTTTCCTCATAGCATAATCGATGAAAAATAACCAAGCATGAGAAAGAGTTGATGGGATATATCATCAACAGAAGTCTTGCTAAAAGTCAATGCACCGTGAATTGATTGCAACAACAAGAACAGAACACAGTCTTTCTGGCAATAGCAACACCATATGGGATTTAGATTCCCAAGAGTCTTTTCTTCGCTGCTGAAAAAAATGATACAACAGATTGGTAAATGTTATCCTTCAGCACAGACATGTCAAGTGATATGGATATTGTACTATATGTAGCTAATTAGCTACATAGGACATTCCACTTTTAAAATCTTATTCAACATTATTAGGAGGATGATAATGTTTCCAAAAAAGTAATCACAATGATGTGATGCTTTCAGCATTTTTTTTTTTAAAAAAAATCATTTCCTGAATCTGGCAGTCATTCAAGATGGTGCCTTTATAGTGAAATTGCTTTGCTTGGTGGTGTTCATCTGGCAGTAATACCTTCCATTGAAATATGTTTAAATCCCAAGACACTTTTGCATTAGTCTTACAAAACAGGGCCATCCTGTATAAGCTTAATGGAGGATTTTCCAGTCATATTGAGTACTAAGTGGTGCAAACTACTGCCTTAACTACCCTAAAGAAAATATTCTGACTA
This sequence comes from Anolis sagrei, assembly GCF_037176765.1. Classification (NCBI taxonomy): domain Eukaryota; kingdom Metazoa; phylum Chordata; class Lepidosauria; order Squamata; family Anolidae; genus Anolis; species Anolis sagrei. The sequence goes on from NC_090021.1 coordinate 114,223,879, forward strand.
TATGGGGATAATGCACCAACATTGTATTTAACATTTTCTCTTGCCTGTTATTTTAATTGCTTTGGTTGAATTGGAGTGGGGAATTTGACTCATATTTCTAGGGAATATATTCCTTTTGTGTAACACTAGAGGACATCATCTTGGCCCCTAATATTTATCTTTCAAAAGGAATTAAATCAATTGAACCCTCACAGAGAATGTGAAATGACTTAAAAAGGTGGGAGGGGAATTAAACATAAATTGTATCTATTACTCCTGGGAGGCAATGGAGGGCTAGGATAGAATCCGTGCAGTACTTCACAAAGCTGACTATAATACTATATAAAATAAAATATCCATTTAATTGTGTTAAGATTTTAAAAAGAAATTGAATACAATTTTTCAATTTTGGGGCAGAATTGTTTAAAAACCAAAATAAAATAGCTCATACTGGCATTGCTTTAGAAGTCTGATCCTTGTTTTTCTGATTCAAAGATTATGCATATTCAAGTAATTAACCACCGAAGGCATTTTGTGATACAGGCCTATTGTCCCAATAGAAGAGTTCAGTAGACTTATGAGCCAACCCGCTTCCCACAAAACCCACTGGGGAATTGAACTTCTTCCCACTATTTTAGCACATAATGTCCGCTTTATTCTTCAAAAAAGGATGCATACAGCATCTACCCATATTTCCAAGGATAACATGTTCCACATCTACCCACAAGCTCTATTATAGTTGGAAACAGGTCTACTAGAAACTTTGAGAAGCATCTAGTCTTAGAAACAAGGCATGTGGACCAGAAAAAAAAGCAGGAGAGGAGAGATTTTATTGTTGCCAGCATGGAAAATTCTTCAGTAGGGATGTAGGGGGGTGCTTAGAGGCAGAGGTAGAGGGTGTCTTTTTCCCTTGGCAGCAAGTGAGCCATGGTGGCAGTGCAATATATTAAGATTCATTCATTTCTGTCCAGAGTTGTCTATGGCAGTAGCCATAGCATGGTGCCCTGGGTTCTCTTATGTTCCAATCTTGGCTACTTCTTAGTTCTAGTGGTCTAAAGTTTATACCTTTGGCTTCCTTGCAAGGCAAAACATTCAGTAAGTTTCATATGGATGATCTACATTCTTTTTCCCTGTGTAGGCACTGCACACAGCCAACACGCAGTTTCCCTTTAATTCCCGGCAGTCAACTGAAATATTTGGAAGGCATGTGAAAGAATACCTCTTGTGGGACCTCCACTACCTCAGAATGCCATAAGGAATCTTTTTTTTTTTTTGCTTTTGAAATGCCATAGGGCAAACTCTTCCCACATAGTGACATACTGGAGGCAAAACTAGCTCTCAGCTTGAAGACAAATGTGAGACATGTTTTTCTGACTGTACACTGGATCATGGAAGGATTCATAATAATAATAATTTTTTCAAAAGTGGCTCCTCCTTCTTCCAATTATGTGGACCATCCCTGCGGGAAATGTATCAACTAGTTTTAGAGCTACCTACCCTGAGACAGTCACTTTCAATTTAATAAAACCACGCTACAGCAAATGGATGGTATTAAAATCCTGTTGGCTACTTATGTATAGACTAGTATGTATGCAATTTTGATCTCTCTGTGTTTGTCTCTGTCTCTTATTCGCTCCCAATAACCCCATAGCTTTGTAACTGTAGCATTCCACCAGGGCAATAAGAAATAAGAACAGCCATCTGTCAGGCTGAGAATTAATCCATGTCTAGCCCCATGTAAATTTGTTTCATTGTGTCCCCTTTTCTGCATATTATTCATGGAAATAACTGATGCGGTAAGAGAAACTCTGTGTACCAGAGAAGACTGACATTTCAGACTTAGTCCTAATATGATGTTGATTTCTTGGGGCTTCAAATAAAGCCCAGGAAACCACGTGTTTGGGTTTGGAATACCTAGTGGCAAGTTAATAAAATGGATTAGGATATCATTTTTAAAAGTATAGGATGTGAGGTCAATTTATGTCCCAGTGATACTTGGCAATGCACACTGGCCACCACATTGCTTCCACTCTCAAGTTTTGACTGAATTCTATCTGGAAACAAAATACCAGGAGGGAGTCAAAATGCATAAAGGCAAACAACTGCATTTGCTTCCTTTTGGGGAAATATTTATAGAGTTTGAAGTAGAAATAACCAAATTAATTTTTTAAGGACAAGGCTTTAGAATACTTCCAGGTGGCTTCAGGGGCTGCAAAAGTGGGGTTTGTCTACCACATATTCATATTATGTCAGATCTGTTGGCAAACCCACTTACTCATGGCATGATGGCAAAGTATTTGATCATTGTTTCAAAATTTTCTTCTTAGATAACCGCTAAAGCTTTGATGTTCCTGTTATGTATTGTTGTGTGTTGTTCAAAATAGATGGTTGGACCCTCTAACTATTACACTAAGAGCTGAGTTTTAGCACATAAATGTCATTTTACCACTGGGTCCAAATTATCTGACTGGTCAAATTGGGGCAACCCTTATTTAAAGAAAGGTCAATACCATGCCGTAGAGGCAATTGTATCTTGCTATATATCTGCAGGGCTGTATTTGAAAGAATTATTGACATTTTGTAAACCCCGTTCCCATCCTAGAAACAGAGTGAGAGCAGTAGATTTTGACAGAAAGATATGCTGGTTTTCCGAAATAGGAATATAAATATACTTAAGGATTACAAAGTGCAAATAAATAAAACCATGCTGATCCAGGTACTTATCTTTAACCTGACTTTTTCTATTAAAGTAAACACACTTTCTTGACTTCTTGGAGCTTCTTAAAATATGCATGTTAGTTGAAACCCTGTCCATGTTGTTATGGCATGCAATGAAGTGTAAAATTAACAAACATACTCAGTACAAAATTGTGCACCATTCAGCTAGCTCATAAATCATTTATATACATGTTTGGTCATCCTGTCTCTTACATTTTCATTCAAGGTTTCAGCTGCACTACTAATCTACATTCTTCTTTTCACTTTTTCTGTACACTCAATTATTGTTAGCTTTATGTGTGAGGGCGATGAAAAATAAACTGTCCAGTAGGTAAGCACCTTAGTAGCAAGAGAATATTCTCTTCCCCTCTTCTCATCATCATAATCTATTATAACCACCACTGTTATTATAAGTTATCATTTTAATATATGTCACACATTCTACATAAAGTATTTTAAGAATGCAAAGACATCCATATTTAGGTGTCATTGAACAGAATGTATGTTATAATGGTTTGAGCTGTGGAGTTCAAATTCCTGCTCAGACATGGAAACTCACTAGGTACCTTTGAGCAAATCCTATTCTCTCAACTTCAGAGGAAAGTTCTGGCAAACCCCCCTCTGAACATATCTCACCAAGAAAACCCCATAATCGGTTTGTCATCATAAGTTTGAAACAGCTTAAAGGCACACAACAAGTTGTCTCACTGAAATGAGTCCTATTTCTGAGTAAACAGGAATGTCATTCTTACAACACTAATTCACCTTTCTTCCAATGACCTAAAGATGGCACACACAGCTTCACTCTAACACAGTGGTTCTTAAAGCATGTTCCGTGGAACCCTTGGGGCTCTGTGAAGCATATTAAAAGGCTCCACACTTTCCCCCTCCCCCTCCAAGCTTTCCCTCTGCTTTCCAGATCCTTCCCCTCCCCTGCCTCCCTTGCCCCCAAAAGCCTTTTTCCCTTGCCTCTCTTGTGGCCCAGATTCTTCCCCCCTCATCTTTATTGTTTCCAAAACCCTATTTTCCTCCCACCACTCAGGGGGTGCTTTGCTTGTGTTTTTCCTGCATGGCAGAACGGAGTCGAAATGAATGGCTTCTGGGATTGCTCCTATAATATTACTACTACTACTACTACTATTACTACTACAAAGGCTATGTGACCACCTGTTGGGGGTGCTTTGAATGTGCTTTTCCTCATGGCAGAAGAGGGTTGGACTAGATGGCCCCTGGGAGTCTGAAATACTGTTAGGTTTATGTTGGTTAAAATTATTCTTCATTTTAAATATTGTTTCATTCTTTCTTTCTTTCTTTCTTGCACTACAAACAATATATGTGCAGTGTGCATAGAAATTTGTTCTTGTTTTTTTCAATTAGTTCACACAAACTCTCCATCCAACTGCCACTGGCCTAGCCCATCTGTCAAATTTTAAAACACAATGTGTCAAAAAGTTTTCCCATGCCTGATATACACACACTAATATAATATAATATATAAACATTACTTGGGGCTCCATAATAAACTTTTGCTTCAAAAAGGGCTCCTTGGCTGAATAAGTTTGGAAACCCTGTTCTAATCAATACAACACACTGGCTCTTTCTACATGCTGGTATAAGACCAAATTGTTACACTCATTCCCTGCAGTGGGAGAATTAAACACATTCTTTAATATCTGGATTCAACAAACTTCAAAGTTTTGATAAGCATGTTGGGTAGATTAATTGCAACATTATGGGCCAATATATTTTAGTTCTTCAACCTCACCTTCTGTCCTCACTTCTCCTATCAGGCATTGGCACAGAAGACTATTCTCCAGCTGGTCCCAAGGCACATCTGTTATGCCAGAATAATGCACTCTATAAAGTAAAATCACACACACCAAAGTGGCCTAATTTGTCTGATTCATTCAAATTGCCAAATTGTATTTCAGGGAATTCAGATGCTTTTGGCAAACATATATGCGGTAAAAAAAGTAAGGAATAAATAGTGATAACAGGTGTTTGTGGAAGGAGTATATTAGGCAAAAGGGTTTTTAAAAAAAATGCTGAGAGAAAAGGGGGAAAGAAAATGTAGACAGAGATGCAGTAGTGAAAGCACCTGTTCCCAACTGTAATAATAATGTCTTCATGTAACACGATATGTGTGTGTGTATGTTAAAAACCCACCATCTTGAAATTAAAACCCTGCCCTTTCTGAAATAATAAAAAATAGATTTCACCATGGAGTGCAACAATAAATTGATTTCTCTGAAGCCTCAACTTGTATTCTGGGCTGAAATTGTTCAGCTGGAAAACCTCAGTGAAAGAGATTTGATCTACACGAACCTGATGAACAACTTTTTCAAACACAGCTATAGATGTGTACAAAACTGCCAAAAAGTTATTTACCCAAGCACTTACTTCTCTTTTGTTAGTTGCTGTCCCTCCTGAAAAACAGAATCAATTCACTTAAAATGGTGCTGGCAAGTGATGGATAAAATTCACAGCATGCTGCTATAATGTTAAGGTTGTGCCAAACAAGAACAGCAAGAAGAAATCCTACTTGCTTATTATGAATCAACCTGCTTCTCCTCTTCATTGTGTTACTGATGGGGAGTAGCTGCATTTTTAAGCTCTTTTGCCTACTGTTTTCCTGATGGCCTGAGTACAATTCAGATGCTTCATAGGTTCATCAAGAACTGTTTTGAGAAATATCGAAAGGTCCCAGACTCCTGGAAGGAGGCAGAAATAACTGTGATACATAAAGAAGGATCACTGGAAAATGATATCAAAAATTATAGGCCGATCTCCTTGTTAAATACGGATTATAAACTGTTTGCAAATATTATGGCCACAAGATTAAAATTTTTTTTAAGTAAGTGGATTGGAGAAGAACAAACAGGTTTTCTTCCAAATAGACATATGAAAGAAAATATACGCAACGTTCTAGACCTTTTGGAATACTATGAGACCAATCACCAAAAAGAATTTGCCCTTTTGTCAATAGACGCTGAGAAAGCATTTGATAATTTGAATTGGGATTTCTTCAAGATTTTGATACAAGAGTTGGACATGGGAGAGAAATTTAATAATGCAATTAATGCTATTTATGAATTTCAAAAAGCTAAGGTAAAAGTGAATGGGCAAGTGACTCAAGAATTTGAAATTACGAAAGGCACGAGACAAGGTTGTCCACTCTCTCCATTAATTTTTGTCATGGCAGTGGAGATCCTGATGAAGAAAATTAGAGAAGATGAAAAGATTAAAGGAGCAAAAATCGGTAAATTTGAATATAAAATACGAGCGTTTGCAGATGATCTAATAGGTACAATTGAAAACCCGGAGAAAAATTTACAAAGTTGGATAAACAAAATAGAAGATTTTGGAAAGGTGGCAGGCTTTAAGATGAATATGAAGAAAACTAAACTTTTATTTAAGAATGTGAATAAGGAGAAACAAATAAAGATCCAACAACAGGTTGGAATAGAAGGTGTTAAGAAAATTAGATATCTAGGAGTCTGGATCACAGCCAGAAATGGACAACTTTTAAAGAATAACTATGAATTAGTTTGGAAGAAGGTCCAAAAGGATTTGCAGAATTGGGACCGGCTGAAACTATCTCTTCTGGGTAGAATATCCTTGATAAAAATGAATGTATTACCAAAACTTATGTTCTTGTTCCAGAATATACCGATAATAAGAAGTCAAACTCTGTTCAAACAGTGGAAGAAAGATTTAATGAAATTTGTTTGGAAAGGAAAAAGACCAAGAATTAATTATATGAACTTAATAGATAAGAAAACAAGAGGAGGATTGGGATTTCCCGATCTGAAGACTTATCATGAGGCCTGCGCACTGTCCTGGATTAGGGACTGGATGACTTTAGATAAAGAGAAGTGCCTAAACTTAGAAGGTCATGACTTAAGAGTGGGATGGCACGCGTATATATGGTATAATAGAGAGATGAAGGAGAAAAATTTTGGCAATCATTTCGTGCGAGCCTCCCTATTACGGACATGGATGAGGTATAAAGCTTTTTTTTACAAAACAACACCACTATGGATTTCAGCAATGGAGGCGCACCAAAGAAGACTACTAGGATGGAGGACATGGCCAAGATACAAGGATATATTGGTGAAGGGGACAACAGAGATGAAATCATTTGAACAATTAAAGACTTTATTTAGCAACATAACGTGGTTAAACTATCTACAAATTAAAGACTATTTTAAACAAGATCAAAAAACAGGTTTTGACTGGAACGAGAATACATGGGATAGAATACTAAAAACACAAAGGAAAACGGTTACAATATTATATAATAAATTGCTCCAGTGGATGACAGAAACAGAACAGTTGAAAACCTCTATGATTAAATGGGCGGAAAATATAAGAAGGCCCATTCACTTTGGGGAATGGGAAAGGATATGGAATAAAAAATTGAAATATACATATGCTATGGACTTAAAAGAAAATTGGTATAAAATGTTTTATAGGTGGTATTTGACTCCGAGTAGACTGAGCCATATGTATCAAAATGTATCAGATAAGTGCTGGAAATGTAGTGAGCAAGTAGGCACTTTTTACCACATGTGGTGGACATGTAAAGAAACAACAAAGTTCTGGTCTATTATTCATGAGGAGTTACAAAAAATATTAAAGAAAAGTTTTAAGAAGAAACCTGAATATTATCTTCTGGGATTTACAGATGATGACTGTAAACTGGATGAGAATGAAGATAAATTATTTACTTATTGCACAACGGCGGCTAGGATGGTTTTTGCCAAATACTGGAAGAATGGTGAGGTTCCGAGTATGGAAGACTGGTGGAAGAAAATTAAAGAAATAAGAGACATGGACGAACTAACTTTTTTGTTGAGAAGAAATGAAGGAAGAGTTTTGAGGAGGACAGATTGGTCCCTGATATATGATTATGAAAAGAAAGCTGAAAAAACAATGGGATGAGAATAGATATTAAGGTGAAGAAATATCTTGAAAAGATCCTGAGGTTGGAGTGGAAGTCATTTTAGAATAGTTTGAGTAGTTGTATTGTGTGTATTAGATGTTAGTTAGATATGGTGGGTTTTTGTTTTTTTCTTTGTGTACCTTTCCCTTTCCTACTGTTCTATCTTCTTGTTTTTTGTTCCCCCTCTTTCCTTGTGTGGATTGTGAAAAAACTTAATAAAAATCATTTCAAAAAAAAAAAAAGAACTGTTTTGAGTGGTTTTCAATAGTGTGCTGACAGGGACAAAACTGTCTTGGCCCAGAAAGCATAATATGCTAAATGAAGCTTACACTGTTCACCTATTTAAAAACAACTGTGTTAAAGTCATAGCCTTAGGATGGAAATCTCTCTTCCAAAACTATTAGGATGCAAACCTAGTCCAAGGAAATGCTAAGGGTACAAACAGTACCAAAAGATGGGAGGTTTGATACTTCAGATATTTTGTGTCTGAATGGAAGGTATTTTTCTGCTTTTGCAATATTGATAACTACTTTCAACAAATAATTTAATCCTTGAGAAGTCCTTTGAGCAACACCATTATTATAGAGATTCAGGTCAGAAGTGCTTCACATGTGATGCTTGACATAGGAGTACCAATGAAAATAACAAAGGAGTACCAATGATAATGTACAAAAAAGTGTGACTCACCCTGAATGAAAATAGTTTTGAGACCAGAATGTCACTTGAGTTTGACCCTCATACTTGATGTCAATAGTAGCCTAACAGTGTCAAAAAGAAGCTTGGTTTTGATCACACTTGTACCATTGATTCCACCATGTGGATTTTTGCAGGAATAATTCATTTTCTGTCCTTTGACATCAGTGTCACTTCTTAAGTTCTTCGACAGACCAGATAGTTGCAGTCCCTAGAAATATCCTCTACCCTGTCTTTTACATTGTATTTTATTATTCCTTTGTAGCCCTACCTCCTTCATTACTGCTTTTCTTGCATATAAAGTGGGAAATCTGTTTACATGGAGGGCTCCCAGTGAAAAGATTTCTGATTTCTAGGTATTCTGCTCACATATAGTCTCCCCCTCACCATTATGGACCTCTTCACATGGTCCAAAGTTTGGCGGTGAGTTTTTTTTTTTGCCCTTTCACCACAGAGGAATCTGGCTCCCATCACAGTTGGTAAAAGTACATCTGGGGTGGCTCTGGGGAGGAACTGGCACAAAACCCCTGCTGCTATGGCCAAATTAATAGTGACGGTCAACGGGAGGCTTCCTGTCTTTCCATTGGGAAAGATTGGTTGAGCAGGCTTAAACGGGCTTCCCCCATTTGTGATACGGTAGTGGGGAAGCTGGGACAGTGCGGAGTGTGAGGCAACAGTCCCAGTGCCCCCTTGGTGGGTGCCACCAACATCACCACGATCCGCGGTGATACTGGCCAATTCCAGTGGCATGTGTGACAGGGTCCTATGTAATGTGGAAGCTCCTCTCTTCAGAGACATAGCTTTTTATATAAAGAAAGTGATGGTTGTGAGGCTGGGACTGATCATCCTTATGCATCCTATTGAAGAAATTAGGGTGTTCAATACCCGAACAAGGCTTTCATCTCCAATAATTTAGCCTACACAATAAATGGTTTTTGTTACATGTAAATAATTTGCTTTACATTATGAAGCAACTGAATTTGTATTCCTGGCACATAGCTGCCATGTACTGTGGTCTGAGTGAATATTTGGATCTCACCACATCGTGCAATTCTGCCTGTAAATGTCAGTATCTATTCACTTTCCCACTACTGAAACATGAAAGGACATTGCTAAGTAAGAGGCTTTAGGTGCTGGATCACAGTATCAAAACTTGGCAAATGTTGCATCCTGCTTTTTGCGGCCATAGCAGAAATCACAATTTGCATCACTGCAGCCAAATAACAAGTCTTAGGATTAGACTGTCTCTCTATCACAATGTCTGGTTCATTTTCTGCAATTAAGCCAGCAGAGATTAGTGATAAAACTGCAAGAATCGGAAAAGGTGTGGGGTAAAATGGTCTGTTTCATCAGGCTTTGGAGGAGGAGAAGAAACTGTGATCATTTACATTACAAGAGAACCACATTAATGGATGCAAGTGTACTCTGTAAGTTAAATGGCTCAACAAACAAAAATGAACAGCTGGAGCAAATGTTTCACATGCAGCAAACTGCTGTTGATACTGTTCCCTTTTGTTTGTTTGTATGTTACTACATCAGTCTGTGGGAAGGTTGGGGAATACTGCGGTCTGCTTAGCTCACATATCTAATTCATTAAGATTACCATTAATAAAGGCTGAAATCTGCCTGGCAACAAAGGCCAACCTGCCTAATGCTTTCTACTGTTTTTTTAAGCAAAACAAAATTAATGTTTCCAATCTGAGGAAGAAAGGTTGCAGCCAGGCAGGCTAGGCTGTGCCAGATTTTCATCATGATACACTCTACGCATTGTAGCAGTTCATGGAAATATCTCACGTTTTGCCTGGAATATTGATGTTTTGAGAGATTAAAATGTGTGAAAGTTCATAGCCAGTAACAACATGTTGAACTGATTTTTTTTTGAAAAAAATTAATAAAAATAGATGTACAGTCAACCCTCCATATCGGCCGATTATGTATCCATGGATTCAAGCATCAACAGCTTGATTAAAAAAATCCCAAAAGCGAACCTTGGTTTTATTCTTCTTATATAAGAGATGTCTTTTTACTACATCGCTGTATATAATATGACTTGATCATCCATAGATTTTAGTACCCATGAGGTAGGTGGTCCTGAAACAAAACCCGAACAGTTACCAAAGGTACACTGTATATATAAAAGCAACTGAAAAAAATGCAGTTTGTTTGAAACTACTGTCAAAACTACACATACTTTCAGGTGGTGGGTTCTGAAATGTTAGTGGGAAGTTTTCAGACTAAATAAGTGACAATCAGTCAGTGCCTTTATGTTTAAGGTTTTACATTTGTGGAAGAAATAATAAAAAAACTCTCCCTATCATAAGGACATGTGGAGATGTCTTATACTCCACGAGTCCATTGGTCAGTTTGGCTTTATACCCCCTACTCCAATGGGCAGGATGCCTCTTGTAGAGATGCCCCTTTCAGCCTTACTGTATTGGCTCCTTTTAATTAAACAAGCTGGAGGCTAGGTGTGGGACCTTGTAGGTCAAAGAGATGAATAAGGTGCCTAAGTGAGTCTGACCTTTGTAATAAAAGAATAAAAATCGGATCTCATTGCCTGAGGAAGTTTCTAATCGAAAACATTTAGTTGTTGTTTTTTTATTGAGCCAGAAAAAACAAAACATCAACTTTGAAGCTAGCATTTGCTTTTCTAGATCTAGTTCTTGCTACTATTCATTCTTTGCTTGTGTGTATTTGGGAGGATTTTTCCATGATCTAGAAGCCAGTTAATTTATACAGAATGTGTAAAATGGTCATACTGTCATTGGCTAGATGTATATGGCTTCCCTCAATACCCACTTCCGTTTCAAGACTGCAGAGGAATAGGAGATTGGACTCTGCAGTCTAATACAAAGCCACAAGTGGAGTGAAGGTGAATCTGGCCTGACAGTTGTAATATGCAGTAACTGATTTGGATGAATGATGCATCAAAGGAATCCTTATACCTGTGCCTTAGCATACGTTATTATCTCTTTCTCTGGCCTCAGAGACAACCATTTGGGAAAAGGTCAAGCCTCTCATGTGGTCGTTCCTGAATGATAAATGAGATAAGATGAAGTGTTGGAATCTACAAAGGTAGACTGGGAGGAAAATCTGCAGATCCCCAAAGTAATAAGGAATAGAATCAGCTTGACAAAAGCTCACAGTTCAAACTCCTGAAATTCAAACAATAGCTTCAGAGAGGGAACTTTCATGTGACTATGGCAAGGAGATAATGGTCCTAATTCTTTCTTATTTGCCTTTTGGCTCCACCTTCTTCTCTGCTATTTACAAAATAGAAACATGCATGTTAGGCCCATTAGTTAATCGATACTTATTGATTTCTCTATTCAAGATTTTTTAAATCCACCCTTCCTGAAGGATCTTAAGGTAGAATATAATATCAAAAACACATCATAATAAAAGCAGTGCACCACAACACATCAACCTTTATGTGACCATAAAGCTACCTCCTCTTTCCTACAATGAATGTATAAAGCAGAAGTGAATCCATAAATGCTTAGGTCTATATCAATAGTTTCTTTGGATGATGAAAAGACTGCAGAATGGGCATCAGTCCCCGAGGAGAGGTATCCCAAAGTGGTGCTGCCTCTTCTTTGTACACAGTCTATTTTACCAAATGACTGTATTTAAAGAACAGAAACATTGGAAGATCTTAATGTTTAGTGTCGATGGTATAGATAAATGTGTTAGCTATCTGCAACTCAAGACATTTAGCACTTAAAGGTAAGTGCCAGTATCTTCAATTAGGATCAGAACTAAACAGGCTACCAATAAAATTATTTAAGAAGTGGTTTCAAAGAGCTCCATCTAGCTGAATCATTTAGAATTCTAGTTACTGAATTCTTGAAGCAATTCAGATTTCCGAGTTAAGTATACAATCCATTACAACAACTTAAGCATTGTTTACCAGAACACTGATCACTATGGCTAAGCAAATCTTCATTCACATACATACCACATCTATACAGTGATCCAGTATTTATACAGCCACACTTCATTCTGATGAAATGGAAAAAGAGAAGTACCTTGATTTCCTTACTATATCAGAAATATTATACAGATGATAAAATAGAATGAAGTATAAGAAGAAACTTTGTAGGATCCAACAGCCCCAAGTGCCCTCAGTACCTTGACTTCCAGCAGAAATATTTGTAACTGTGCAACCATTGCACGCTGTAACATGATTTTTGTTCTTGGATTATAATGTCATTTCCTAATTGGGTCTATCATAAAAACACGGGAAAAGTTTATTAAACTGCAAAAACTTTGTTTTTATGGGACATCTTGCAGCACATTTCGCTATAGATTTTCAATGAATATCTCATAGAGTTTCAACCAATTCAACATGGTTTGTGGCCACCACAAAAATGAAGTTTCTGGAGTGTAACAACTACTTTCAAAGTAAGTACCACACAATTAAACAGGAAATAACACTTGCAAACCAGGAAGTATTTTTTCAAATTTTGTTACATAGTGTTATTACTACCTTCAAGGTTTGGCAAAGATTTTCTCAAAATGTAGTAACAGGATCACTTCTTTCAATATGCCTGACACTACTCCCTCTCTCAAAGAGCTGTTAAATCCCACCTCAATCAACCAAGTCCATTCTCCTCATCATGATGTTAACATCTTGAATGGATAGGAATCAAGCATGAAGATGGTCTGGCAAAACACATTGTCCATATGTTTAGGCCCATAAAGTGCAGTTGATCCCATATAGGGAGACTAGATGGTATCCTGGATGGTACCACAGGATGATGGCATCAAACAGACAATAAATGTGAGTGACTTTAACCTCAACGTGGCTCATAGGAGGCCTCTGAGAATTTCAAAATACCCTTCCCACTGAGTAGACATAGCAATCTGGGGCAGCAGTAAGATCACTTTTATTACCATCCCTGCAACAATGTTGGCATGATCAAATGCTCTTCCTTGTATCTGGCCATAGCCATTGTGAAACTTGCACAATTTAAATTCTACTTGTTCTCAATTTGACATCAGTAGTATGGATTTGTTGTTGCTATTTATTCGTTCAGTCGTTTCCGACTCTTTGTGACCTCATGGACCAGCCCACGCCAGAGCTCCCTGTCGGCCGTCACCTCTCCCAGCTTCTTCAGAGTCAAGCCAGTCACTTCAAGGATGCCATCCATCCATCTTGCCCTTGGTCAGCCCCTTTTCCCTTTTCCTTCCATTTTCCCCAGCATAATTGTCTTCTCTAAGCTTTCCTGTCTCCTCATGATGTGGCCAAAGTACTTCAGCTTTGTCTCTAATATCCTTCCCTCCAATGAGCAGTCGGGCTTTATTTACATAATATTTCATGTTTTGGACCATTGTAATTCATACTTTTTTTCAGGAAATAAAGTATGAATTACAATGGTCCAAAACATGAAATATTATGTAATTTTATGGTTGTAAGTTACTAAAATCAGAGATTTTGTAACTTACATCTTTCTGCAGTTTTATGCAGTTAGCAGTGCATAGTTAACAACTCTTAACTAAAAACAATATTCTTAGTGGATTGGTCCCAATGAGACTGTCAAACATAAGCTGCAAAACTCCATTCATTTTTGGAGGATGTGAAGACATTCTAGTTTTGTATGATTTAGGAACAGTGGATCAGAATCTCAATCTGCCATATATGGAAAATCTGACGCTATAGAATGCAGTTATAGCCGAAGCACAAGGTGATGAAGAGCTGGAGAAATATCCATGGCTTACTATTATACATCTGTTCAATGGCACAATGCTCTACATTTTATTTAGATTTATAAATTCTAAGTATTTTTCCATTCCAGCACACTGGGAGCTCTCACTGTAATTTAAAACCTACAATATCAGAATACAAAGTCTGTAACGTAATCAAATAGAGTAAAATCCCCCATCATAAATCACCGCTGAGGGGAGAAGGGAAAGAGTAATGAATCATAAAACATCCTCAGTTAACACAATGTCCCTACCTCCGTTTTCCCCCTCAAGATGTGCAGAGAGAAAGTGATAGCAAAATGTAAGGAAGAAGAAAAGAAGAATCCTTTTCTGACCTCTTGTGGGTGATCAGCTTAAGCTCTGAGGCAGAAACAAATAGTACCAGCCCCACAAAATGTATGAGCAGCAAGCAGAGAGTGAGCGCTATATAATAAATTACAGAACCATAACAAATGGTATTTAGCATCAATCTTTTATGGTTCCACCTACTCTCTGATGACTAATCCATCTCTCCCTGGATTGTTTCTATTATTGAAAATCTTTAAGGAGCTTCAAGGAACAGCCATTTTAAAACTACCAGTGAAAAATGTCTTTCCCTGAAATTTGGAACACTTTATCACCCCAAGCTATTTCATGTCATTTTCAGGGATTCCTAAAACATTTTGACCGACAGGCAGAAACATCTTGTAAAGAAGCCAAGAGAAGAGACACTGACCCAGCAGTTTGTAGAAGAGACTCCTAAGAGGGGCAAACTGTACAAGCCCCCCTCTTATGTCTTTATGATACATCATCATAAATCTCTATATAGGAGGGAACTCTTAGTAATTCTCTTCTGCTTCTGAATGTGCTTTAAATGCAGATGTGCACCACAGAATTGCACTTTATGAAGCTATCATGCTGAAAAGTATCAGGGAGTTCCAAGATAGCTTGTTAATGTTTGATGTGTCATGAGACTCTCTTGGTGTTTACTACAGGTTGCTCTTCCAAAGGCATAAAGGAAGAGACCTTGTGGGCCATCCAGTCCAACCCCCTGCTAAGAAGCAGGAAAATCACATTCAAAGCAACCCCCAACAGATGGCCATTCAGCCTGTTTAAAAGCCTCCAAAAAAGGAGCCTCCACCACACTCTGGACAGAGAGTTCCACTGCTGAACAGCTCTCTTGGTTAGGAAGTTCTTCCTAACGTTCAGGTGGACTCTCCTTTCCTATAGCTTGAGGTCATTGTTTCGCATCCTTCCCCTCACATATTTATACATGGCCCTCACGTCTCCTCTCAGCCTTCTCTTCTGCAGGCTAAACATGCCCAGCTCTTTACCTACACATTATTAGAAATGTAGGGCTGTCTATAAAGTGGCAGTCTCATGGCAAGTTGTTCCCTTCTACCCCTAGAATCTAAACATTATGTTTCAAAAGAGTTATGCTACATTTTCTTCTTGTACTCTACCACATTGGCTGCCTCCAACAGAGAAATGTGCTTGCTATGTAAGTAGAAGAAAAGCTGTGACACAGGATTTAAGATTTTAAGTAGAATCCAACATTTCTTGCCCACAAATAGAATTAATAACATGGAATTTCCCTGATTCTCTGGACATACAAAAGGAAAATGGGTGTGTATAGAAGTTATTTGTGTATAATCTCATTTTACACACAAAAAATCAGTTTCACTTGGCAGGAATGAGATCTTTCTCCATATGCCAATAGCAACACGGGGCAAATTACATTCACAAATTACAACACAGCGAGAGAAGAGCTGGGCTATTTCCACCACCTCCTTCCTATAATCCTGTTCTTGCTCATGAGCTGTTGCAGCAGTTTTTTTGCATTTATAAAGCATGCATATTGGATACAGGGATATACCCTGGTTGACCCTAACATGGTACCCTGATGGCAATTAACTACAACCCTTGTGTTGTTACCCTTCAACAGTACTGTCCATAGCATCCAGTGTTCAATGCTGAGGATACGAGCCCCATAGGTCTCATATGCCCCCACACATGCTTTATTTGACAACTCAATCTAGCACATCTTCTATATGGTGTTTCATGTCCTATGTAGTTTCATTCCTCTCTCCAGGTTATTTCTTATTCACTGCCCTTCATAGAGGAGCATACACATATTTGTTTGAAATAAGCAGAGATCTAGGAGCCCCTGGTGGTGCAATGGGTTAAATCCTTGTGCCGGCAGGACTGAAGACCGACAGGTCCCAGGTTCGAATTCAGGGAGAGCATGGATGAGCTCCCTCTGTCAGCTCTAGGTCCCCATGCAGGGACATGAGAGAAGCCTCCCACAAGGATGGTAAAACATCAAAACATCCGGGCGTCCCCTGGGCAATGTCCTTGCAGACGGCCAACTCTCTCATACCAGAAGCAACTTGTAGTTTCTCAAGTGGCTCCTGACACACACACACACACAAAAAGCAGAGATCTGCACTCATGTCCTTCTGTATTTTATTGCCCTACCTGAAAACTGCATCAACTGAGCAAATCTTTTCTCAACTGAGGAAAGCCAATGGGATTTTGGACTGCATAAATAGGAGTATAAAGTCTAAATGAAGGGAAGTCATGCTATCCCTCTATTTTGCCTTGGTCACACCACACCTGGAATACTGTGTCCAGTTCTGGGGACCCGAATTTAAGGAAGATGTTAACAAGCTGGACGGTGTCCAGAGGAGGGTGACTCAAATGACCAAGGGTCTGGAGAACAAGCCCTATGAGGAGTGGTTTAAAGAGCTGGGCATGTTTAGCCTGCAGAAGAGAAGGGTGAGAGGAAACATGATGGCCATGTATATGAGGGGAAGTCATAAGAAGAAGGGAGTAGGCTTGTTTTCCGCTGCCCTGGAGACTAGGACGCGGAACAATGTCTTCAAACTGCAGGAAAGGAGATTCCACCTGAACATTAGGAAGAACTTCCTGACTGTGAGAGCTGTTCAGCAAGGGAATACTCTGCTCCAGAGTGTGGTGGAGGCTCCTTCTTCGGAGGCATTGAAACAGAGGCTGGATGGCCATCTGTCGGGGGTGCTTTGAACACAATTTTCCTGCTTCTTGGCAGCAGGTTGGACTGGATGGCCCGCAAGGTCTCTTCCAACTCTATGATTCTATGAAACCTATTAAGGGCTTAGTTGTCTACAAATTAGAACTTTTTCCAAGAAGAAGATCACAGGACTGGCTGTCTCTTGAGTGTGCTCCCACTGTCAAAACACTAGGCATCACCCCTTTATAAATAGGCCTTAGAGAGATAAAAAAAAATCATTCCATAGTAATGAAGTACTGTGGTTTTCTAATATATTTATGGGAAGGTTTATAAGAAGAATAAATGGACGTCATATGTTTCCAGAAAGAGCTCAATTAAAGAAAACTTATTCCCCAACACTGACCTTCATACAGGAGCATACACATATTTATTTGAAAGTCAGCTTCACTATTGGCAATGGAGCTTCCTTCCAGGAATGTATGCATAGGCCTACAGCACCTTGCAGAAGAATCCAATGCATATTTATTCAGGAGAGTTCAATAAGGCTTATTTACTAGCATGTGTGCTCAGAATCACAACCTTAGCCAACTGATTAATTTTAATGAGAAAAAGTCCATTGTGTTCACTGATGTTTGAATAAGGACTACAGATGACTGTATTATGAATCCATCCAAACAGAAAACACTTCCACAACACAAGCAAAATACAGAGTCCTTTTCATTTTGTCCACAGGGATACAGGGGAAATCTATTAATACTGGAAGTTAATCAGTATTAACGAAGGAGGTTTTTTAAAAAATGAGATATCTATTTTAGGATATCATTTCTGAAATCAAAAACTATATTGATATAAATTCCAAATAAAAGAGCTTACTAATAGATGAGTTTTAGGACATCAGCTTTGAAATCAATAACTGAAACATATCTGATCAATCAGAATATTAGATTATTATTTTAAAAGACAGCAATAATGTGCTCCAGCAACAAACACTTTAGTAACAACTGGAGAGACATCTTAAAATCACATGGTTCTTTAAAGATTTTCATGTGTCTCTAAGGACTCCTGTGAACCATTTGGAGATAATAAGTTTCTAACAGAGCAATGATGACAGGCAACTTCTTGATGCTTTAGCTTTTTTGTCTAAAGTGAAAATATAGTTTTAAAATCAGCACTGCAACCCACATCCTCGTGTATTTCATTTTATGGACAGCACATTTTCTGTGGCTCATAATCATGTCTTTTTATCTACTGGCTACTCAAACATTTTGATGTGGTGTGGAATTTTAAATCCCGAATAACGGCGGTAAACATCTGTTACTTACATTTTTAAATCATCCCACACTGCGCAATAGGGATTCAATGTACCCTGGAAAAAAAAAAGAAGAAAACATACACAACCATCAAAATATGTTCTTCGCTTGCAGAGATAATAAAAATGCAGGATGTTCTCAATCTTGAATTTTCAAGAGTGAAGGTTTTTTTTTTACAAAGCAACTAATTTTACAACCCCTAGTAACAACAACAACAATGACACACTGGTGGATTTCTTTTCCCTAGATTGCAAGTATGGGAACCAGGATCAAGCATCTGAATATTTCCAACATCTCCAAGCACAGTATACATTCTGGTCTGTTTCAAGCAACTAAAAGCCAAATTCAAGTGTTGTCAAATTATTGTCCATTATATGCAGATTCCAGGAAATAAACTGAAGTGCATAATTTGCAATTTTGTGGCAATTCGAAAAAACGTGCCGAAAAAAAGTAAACCTCCTTGAGTCGCCTTTGGGCTGAGAAAGGCAATATATAAATGCGGTAAATAAATCAATAATAAATAAAATGCCACAAGATACTGTGACTGAACATTTAAGAGATAATCTGGGTTTTTCACACCTACACCAGGCCAGGCAACTGTGGCAGTTTGGGTACTACTTGCATGCTCCAGGATCCTTTGGAACAGTGATTCTCCACCTGTGGGTTCCCAAATGTTTTGGCCCTCAACTCCCAGAAATTCTGGGATCATGGCTGGGATTTCAGGGAGTTGTAGACCAAAACATCTGGGTACCCACAGATTGAGAACCACTGCTTTGGAAATCACATGGACTGTGTATGCACATGTCTGTCAATACAGGATGACCTTATACCAGGTATGTCCAACTCATTTCACCAAAGGCCACATCAGCCTTATGGTTGCTATCAAAGGGTAATTGTAAGACTGTATTAATGTAACTATGTTGCCCCAGCGGGCCATAGACAATATGACAGGCCAGAGACAGCCACAGGCCTTGCATTTCACATGCAGTTTTCTGAAATATAGCTCCTGTTATTCATAGATAGAATGCAAACCCAAGGATCTTGGACATATCAAGGGACACTAAAACATTATTGGGGGCCATATGTGGTCAGAGCTGTATTTTGCCCATCCCTAACTTAACTTGTCGAATAATTTTCTATAGTGGCTATGCTATGTGGTCCGGGACATTTTCAATTTGAGCTTTCATCTTTCATTATGGCTTATTTTTACTTTAGCCTCAACTACAGCAGAGCCATTGAATAATTGGAACTTACGTAAGTGTTTAATTAGCAAATTTCCCTTGGATTCACTGGGTCTGCTCTAGCTGGGTGTAAAAATTAGACTCATGCCATTCTTTGTGAACAACTGGGAGCTAGACATACTGATCTACTGCAAATCTCTCAGAGATTTATTACGCAGTATACCTTGTCCTATTTTCTGCACAGTCCTATTGCATGTTACAAATGTGGAATAAATTTTACATCATATGCCTAACTAAGCTTAAATTGTGCTTTGATTAGGGACATGCTTGTTTACATTATTAATCCCCACATGGAGAAACAAATAATTTACTTAATTTTATCCCCACTGCAGGAATAGCTTTCAAACACATTCTTCCAGAAAACAGAAAGTCTTTCCATTTCCCAAGTCACATCTTTTCCCTTCCTCTCCTGACAGAGCAATACAGTAGCTGGAGGGGGCCACCAAGGGCATCACTGGCCATGTTCAGCCACCTTTCAGGACCCACTGGCCCGGGGTCCTCAGGAACAGTCCTTGACCTCACAATCTCTGAGAATGCTTGCCATAGATGCAGGCGAAATGTCAGGAGAAAATGCCTCTAGAACACGGCCATATAGCCCGAAAAAAACCTACAACAACCCAGTCCTTGACTATTTGAAGATTCTCATCTTTGGGGTAGGAGCCCCCGTTTGAGCTGGCAGGACTGAAGATCAACAGGTCAGAGGTTCATATCCGGGGAGAGCATGGATCAGCTCCGTTTGTCAGCTCTAGCTCCCCATGTGGGGACAAAACATCAAAACATCCGGGTGTCCCCTGGGCAACGTCCTTGGAGATGGCCAATTCTCTCATACCAGAAGTGACTTGCAGTTTTTCAAGTCGTTCCTGACATGAAAAAAAAATATTTGGGGTTTCACAACACTCAGGAAGCCTACTTTTTCTATCTCTTCCCAAGTCAGTTCTTTTTGGAGAGGAGACAAGCAAGGATTATCATTGGCTATGTTCAGCCATCTTCCAGGACTCACTAGCCTGGGGGCATCAGAAATATTTTGAGGATTCTCATCTTTGAGGTTTCACAACACTCAGGAAGCCCACTTTTCCCATTGTCCAAGTCTTCAAATACTTTTTCAGGACATAATTCTCAGACATTTTTATTTGAGGGTGATATTTCCTTTTGTCTTCATCCCTCAGAAGCTCACCTATTGTACTAAAAGCATTTATGTCTCATTGCAATAGGGAACTTGTAAAAAATATGACTGAAGGTAGTCAGAAAGGAACAAAGAAATGCCCACACAGAGCTGGCTGTTTCCTCCACTCCAGAGAGTGGGGTCACAGAGTAAGCCAAGCTTGGCCAATGTCATTAAGAAAAGCTGCAGAAAAAACATCTGGGGAGCTTTGTGTAAACAGCTTCTCCTGCACATCCCCCAGCATTTCATTTTTGGATGCAATCCAGGTCAGTCTGACCCACATTGCCGAGAATGTGCATGAAAGCATTTCTCTGGCCTCTGCCACTTACTTTTCTTTATTAATTGAACACGTTATACCCTCTGTACTCAAGTTGAGAAAGCTCTCTTTTTTATATGCCTTTGGCTATCTAAATATCTTGGCTCGAAGAGCAGTTCTGTGAAACCTGAAATATAGTTTTCTGAGCATCATCATAATGTATACCTCACACTATAAATAGCATAATATCAGGTGATGTTATGAAAAGCACAATAATATCTCCAAGGGGGCCTCTTTCACTCAGATTCCAGTTGTACTAAAGCAAAATTCTGCATGATTTCCAGACTGGTTAAAAATGGAATAGATGGAAACATCCATCAGATATATCCACAATTCGTTGGAAAACTGTGGTAAAACAGTTGCCATCAGGGTCTGCACTTTAAACTGGAAGGAGGTCTCACCCCAGGGCTCTGTTCTGGAGCCAACACTCCTCAATACTTTAATCAATTATTCACATGATGGGGTGAAGGGAATCCTTATCAATTTTGTGGATGATACAGAACTAGGAAGGGCAGCTAATGCAGTACAAGATCGGAACAGAATTAAAATTAAACTTGGAAACTCGGCTGAAATTAATAAAATGAAATTCAAAAGAGAAAAATACAAAATTCTACATTTAGCCACAATAACCAAATGCACAGGTAAAAGATAGGGGATACATGGCACAACAGTACATTTTGTGAAATGGACTATGGGATTATTGATTATCATAAATTGAACATTATACAGCAACAAAGGTGTGAAGAAGTTGTTAAACTGCTGCCACCAATTGTGAAGAAGACCGTTTTAATGCCACCGAATGCCACCAAATGTGAAGGTGCAAGTGGTAAAGCACCCACTGCCACCTAATCTATGAGGGAATCCAGGCAACGATCAATATCAACCTAGGAGCTATTTTATAAAGGGACTGTTAATTACAGAAGGCTTTATTTATTTGATAGCGTAGCGGTTACTTTCCTGGCTTGACTTTACTATTGCAGGCTGTTCAACTTAGGAGAAACTGTATCAGGCAAGGCTTGAGGAGAACAGTAACAAGTTTATTTTAACAGGAGTATAACATGTTTAACTGTTTCTTCAAAAGAGGCACAAATCTTGATGGTTACATTGTAAAGGTTTCATGAGTAATCTCAGGCACATACTTCAAAACGTTTCACAGCAGGCACAGCAGGCTTAAACCCAGCCAAACCTTGATTCTTAATTTAGAATCAACAACCCCATGTAGCTCTCTGACTACCGGGTCCTTCTCTGCAACTACTTTGGTCACCGATTGATTCCCTGAATCCCCACCCTGAGATTCAGTCTTTCCTATAGCACACCGGCTACAGACACATTCCCTGAATCTCCACCCAGAGACTCAGTCCTCTCAGTAGCTCACCGGCGTACTGACTGACTTTTAAAAACAACTGCCTCGTGAAGAGGCAGTTGGCTCCGCCCCTGTTGCTATGGCAACTCAGCTAATGCCAAGCCACCATCTCCAACAAAACATAATCTCCCATACTTACCATCCCTAAACTACTGTCCAAACTACACATAACCAAAGGAAAAAAACTTACACATCGTCACAAAAGGCAAATGGCATCTTAGCCGGCATTAATGGAACCACAATTTTCAAGTCAAGGAAAGAAACACTCATGATATATTCAGCACTAGTCACTCATCTGGAATATTGCATTCATTTCTGGGTTCCTCATTTTGGTGAAAAGTTAAAGGAGCTGGGCATGTTCAGCTTGGCAAAGGGAACACTGAAAGTTTAAATGATTGCATTCTTCAAAAACCTCAATGGCTGTCACAGAGAGGAGGGGACAGGTTTGTTCTTTGTTCCCTCAGTCTCATGGTTTTAAGTCAAAGGAGGGCAGATTTCAAATGAATTTAGAAGGAATGGCTTGACAGTGAGAGCAGTTCAGCAATGGAACCAATTGTCTAGAGAGTGGGAAGGGTCTCATTCTCTGGACATCTTCAAAACAAGCAAAATGCAGGTGATATGCAGGTGACGCTCTAGCTGGAAATCCTGCATTGAGCAGTGGATTGACATGATGATCCATAGGATCCCTTCCAACTCTAGGATTCTTTGATTCTATGAACCACTACATCCAGTACTAGGGATTGTGTAGTTTCTAGTTAGAACTAAACTGTCTAAAAGAAGTCTGATGTGATCAGCTTTCCAGAATAGGTTCTGCATTCAATCTTAACTTTTCCACCATTCTGAAAAGAATACTACCAGTGCAAAACTAGCTTCTACCATAAATCTTAAAGATGGCATTACGTGGCGGTATAATGTCTCTTGGTCCTAGCTAGTAATGAGTAGGAAGAAATCTGTCACTTGAGAAGCTGATGAACTGACCAATTCTGAAACAGTCTATGTTGTAAGCTCTGTATCAATTGAAATAAAGATCAAAATCAAATACGTGACACATCTTTCCCTTGATATGTGATATTTCAGTTGTTCTGAAGCATACTACTGGTAATATTAAGGGCATTATCAGTGTTTAATGGTCCAGTGTCAAGGCCCATGGAGATCTGAATACTTATCTTCAGTGGAGATGAGATTTCCTAGAAGATGTAAGTTCTCTGGTGGTATTTGCTTCCTGGTGCTTCATTATTGTAATATAAGAAATTACATTACATTGTGATACAAACCATTATAGTAGTAGCCTGTGAACCAAGTAGTGGGTTCTGGGGGGGGGGGGGGGAGGTGGTCTTCATCCTGAAATAGTGGGGAACAGCAGCTCTCTCTTGGTCTACACATTCCCCATGGAATCCGTAATCTTCAACGTGTGTGGTGTGTGGTTTTGAGAATACTGTGATCAAGGGAATATGCCAAGCAAAATCTACTGTAAACTACATATTCCAAAATATGAGATCAATGACATACCTGAATACTAACCTATCTGTAATAAAGGAGTAGTTCAGAATATGCAGAAAACTATGTGAATCGATTCTCCTGCTTTGAGGGAAAGTGTCATACAGACCAGCTAACTGGAAACATTAATTCTTTTGGGGAGAAAACTTGCTTATTATATGCAGGAGCCACTAAAGATTAGTGAGATGCAGGGGGATATGATTATTAGACAGCTCCCTCCTGGTGAGCCCTTGATGTGTGAGATGATTATAGGGAGAGGAACTAGGCATAAACAAAACCTTTATAAAGCATCAATGAATAAAGCACAACATAAAAAAGGATTCGGGTCCGGAATAAGAAACTGTGTAAACCTACAGAAAGGAATATTAAACAGGAATAATTTTAGACACCCAAGCTGTAGTCATCAGTTCACAGATTACTTAGATCTATCCCTGAACCTAGATTAGACCAATTTAACCATGGCAGAAGGATAAGGTGAGTGTGACCTTGACAATTTTCTGTGTTGCCTCTCAGCATTGATTTGGAACCACTTAAGGGATTGTCTTCAGGATCAAGAACTGAAGATTAATCCTAGTATGAATTGGGTGGCATTGTAGCTATACCTGATCATAGAAGTAGTTCAGCCTTTCCCCTAAAAAGAGGAAGTTATCTTATATTATTGAGATTCTAGATAGGTGGCAACCATAGAAAATGGCTTTTAGGCTTCAGCACTTACATTTGAATTCACCTGGCACTTATTTTTGAAAGTCTTATGGCACTAGGTGATGGCTTTAATTTTATCTTTTTGTTCTTCCAGACTTACTAAAACATTCACCTGTTTGCCTTTTGCTCTGGTTTTTATTCTTATGTTTTTCTAATTGTTAAATTCTTTGAATGATAAAACCAAAAAAAAAATCTTCACATTGAGGAGATATATATATGGCTAGTGACTGAGGGACTTCCAAAGGAAACCCAACATCATACATCTACATCTCTTTTGGAAAGAACAGAGGTGGCAGAATCCTGCCTTTGAAGTACTTAGATGTGGAATAAAACATGATTTGTGCAGGAAAGGATACTGTGGTCCATCAGTCCATGGAAGGAAGACCACTGGTGTACCAGTTCTACTATGACTGATATCTTTCCAAAATACTATCTTGGTATTGTATTTATTTTTTATGAAAACTGGTTTCTCAATAAGCTGCAGTGTCCCCCCTCCCCCAAATTAGTTTCAAATCTCTTATATTCATTTGATCATGTCAATGAAATTAAACAATAAAGTGATGATTTAGCAGATTATGTATCATAGTGAACTGTTATCTCTGTAACATGAAAAAAGAATAATTGAATAAAAGTACAGGATTTTATTTCTTAGTCGGTAATTTAATTAAATAATTTGCCTGTTTAATTGCAAGGATGAACATGAGTACTTTGTGAGCTATTGATGTAAAACATTCAAAGCCTACAGCTGAAGCAAAATTATCTTTATCTTATTAAATAAATCACAAAGTTCAAAGACAAATTGTGCTGAATGAAGACATTTTAATTACAAAAAATACTATCTGGTCTTAAATTCAGGTAAATTATTGTGAAGGCAAAAGTGAAAAACACTTTAAAGAAGCAAGTGGGGAAATGATATTGATTAATTAGCACAGCATTTCCAACTAGTGCTTTTAATCTGTTTCTCCTTCATTCAAAGCCGTAATGACAAAACTCTTACATTAAGACATAGCAATATCTCAATCCCAAACGTTTACATAGTTAGTTTTGATAAGAGTATTGATGCCACATCAGTGCAGTTTCACTAAAATGGTGCTACTTATGAATACTTGGAGACTGACTGCAATCTGGAGTTTCAGGTTATTTGGTTTTGTCACTGAAGTGGAGCTAATGCAGGAATTTACATGGCTTCATTTTTTTTTGCCCAAGTTTGGTTGTTTCTGTTTTTAAAAACCAATGTATACACATATAAATGGTCACTCTTTATATTTCTTATTCTGTGTGCAATATTTCTAAATATTTTGGTCCAGCAGAGATGGAGAAGGTTGTGACTCTGTCCACCAGTATTTGAAGTAAAGAAATATGTGCTTCTGTGTAATATATGTGTGCATGTACATGTATGGCAGGGAGAGAGAAAGAGAGGGAGAGCTGAGATATTTCCATTCTACCATCACAGTGGCTTAAATACCTTAGGCAATGGTTCTCAACTAGTGGGTCCCAGATGTTTTGGACTACAACTCCCAGAAATCCCAGTCAGCTTACCAGCTGTTAGGATTTCTGGGAGTTGAAGGCCAAAACATCTGGGGAGCCACAGGTTGAGAATCACTCATTTTCAGTCTGATCTTGGAAGGTAAGCAGCAGCATTTCTGATTAGTACTTAGGTGGGAGACCTTCGATGAATACCTGATGCTGTAGGTTATGTTTCAGAGGATGGAACTGGATAACCACCTCTGAATATTCTTTTTCTAAGAGCCCCTATGAATTTGCCGGGGTCACCATAAGTAAACAGGTGACTTGAAGGCACATGCACACACATACACAACATATTCTTTGTCTAGCAATATTGGTTCATCACTACTTCACTGGTATGCCAAGTAGGATCCTCCGGGTGTTGTTGAGCTGCATCTTCCACCATTTGTTAGCATTGGCCATCCTGACTGGGTCTTCCGGGAGTTGCTGCCCAAGAATGTCTGGACTTTGTCAATTTCTGTTCTACTTAATGTACTAATTGGAAAGTGTAGGGTTAGCGCTTTCAAAAGCTATTCTTTTTGTTTTGTTTTGACCAAAAGCTACTCTGGCTGTTTTCCTCTGAAAGATATAGTCCAAAACAGTAACTGTTCCAGATTCTGAGATGAAGCCTTTAGGGTGCAGAAATTAGGGAAATTCCAAATCTGAAAAATGCCAATGGTCCTACTGTCCCTGGTCAAAAACTGTTCAGATCTGATTCTAAATAGCTTCATATTAAATTCTAAGAGTGACTTTGGTTGGCTTTAATGAACTTGAGACTTTTGGAATGACTGACTGTACTCTAGAAAATAATTCCAGCATAGCTCAACTGTGTCAATTTGATGCCTCCTGTCATTTCAACTAGCAAGATCTCATGGGAATGAAAGAAAAATCAGGCCTGTGATCTGCAGAAAGTGGAGAATTTTGGATTCAAACATAGCCAAATGAATACAGCAGCTCTTCCAAGATGTTATTGACAAGGCTATTGCCTTTCCGGCTTGTCAGCACTTCCTGGCCTTGTGCTAATATGGTAGTCATTAATATCCTGTTACAGAAAGGTGGACAAAGCCAAATGACAATCAATGCCCTGCATTTTCTGCTGCCAGAACCAAGCTAATAAACATTTTAAAGAACTGGCAAGGAGGCAAACGCTCTATCAGTAGATTACTGAAAAGAGCAGTAAAATAAACACCTGAAAAATAGCTTCTAAAAATGGCTCTCAAAGACTTTTCCCCCTAACATTCCTCTGGCCTTGATGGTTCATGTCATTCTTTTAAAAATACTTTTAATGAGTGGATTAGAAGTCTGACATGTAGATCTATAACATTTTATCTTTCTTTTTTTCCCCTCAACATGGAAGCCAAATTCATTAGAAACCTTTCTACTAATTTTCTACCAATCTCATTTGTCTGAAATTGACCCCTTTACATCTCCGTATGTATGATCCAGTAGCATAATTGAAAATGTAACATTGGCTAAGTTAAATCTTAAATTTACATCAGGAGGATAATTAAGCATGTGCTAAAGGTTCTTCAGCTGAAATCAATAACATTTAGATGTGATTGACATTAGATGAATGATATCATTCCAATGATATTCTGTGTGGACTGGAGTCAGGGGAATGCAAAATTGTCTATCATGCAGTACTTACAAAGCACAATTAGAGCAATATATATTTCAAGTGGGCTTTCCTTTTTTGGCATACTTTTTTTTTTACCACCACCCCTTCTCTTGACTTCTAATAGGCCTCCCGTTCTATTCCTGCCTGACCTTCCTGGTGAACTGTCATGGATCCTGAAGTAGAACCAAGACTCACTCTGCCTTGACCTTGCTCTTTTCCTAAACATCCCATCTTGGAACCCAAAGCTGCCTACTGTCATTTGAAAGACCAGTATCAGTAGATTTACCTCTGCAGATGCTTCCCTACTGATATCTACAGCTTTAATCTTAATCCACATCTGAGACACTCATCTCTCCTAGATAGATTTCAAGGAGTTGAGGTTTACTCTGCTGTTTTAAAGCTAATCATTAAAAACATGTATTTATCAAATTTCTATTGGATGGATAAAAATTTGACTACAGAGGGTAGATCTACATTGCCAAAAATGCAGTTTAACTTAATTGAACTGGATAAGATGATTCTAAACTGCCATATAATCCAGTTCAATGTAGTTAAATTACATTCTGAAATTGCTTTATTTGTCAGTGTAGATCCAGTCAGAGATTATGTTTATTGCAGGCGATAAACGCCTTAAGCACCACCCCCCCACACACACACCTATGGTTGTATCTTGAGCTTGGGGTGGAAGAAACAATTGTATCCTTTTTAATGACCCCATTTCATCAGCGCCCCTCCCCCAGCACCAACGGCCACTCTAGGGCCAGAATAAAGAAGGGTAGCCGGGAGGACATTGCCATCTTGTCCCCTGTGACATCAGCGCCCCTCCCCCAGCACCAACGGCCACTCTGGGGCCAGAATAAAGAAGAGGAGCCGGGAGGACATTGCCATCTTGTCCCCTGTGACATCAGCGCCCCTTCCCTAGCAATAATGTAATATTATGTAGTACTAGTGTTATGAATGATGTAATAGTACTATGCTAGTTATGTATTATGTAGTATGTTGTATGTACTTATGACTTGTAAGCCGCTCTGAGTCCCCTTCGGGGTGAGAAGGGCGACATATAAATGCCATAAATAAATAAATAAATAAATAAATAAATAAATTTCTTGTCCATTTGGCTAATCCACTCTTTGCTTTCCCTCCCTCCCTCCCTCCCTCCCTTACTAATACTCTCACTGTCCCCACTCTGATTTCTTAAGCTTATTGTTTCCCACCTAAAACCAAGCAGCTAAAAACTAAAAAAAAAAATCAGCTTCCTTGAACACAGGAGGTGTAGTATTTAGTACAGTTTCTCATTTAATTAATTAATTACTTTATTAATAATTCTGTAATTACATTAAGATTGAAAATCCAAGTCAATCAATTAAATTAAATTAAATTAAACATAAATTAAATTGCCACATTCATTCAGAAAATTTCTATTATAATTGATAACTTAACTGATTATGATTAGTTAGTGCCTTTTTTGGGTAAAACGTATACAATAACAAGGTATGAGTTCAGCTCTGGTACTTTACAGAATTTGATCCAATTCCAAAGAAATTGTTGGTGAGTTGTCATGATTCTCTTTTTCATTTAATCTAACATAAGATGTAGGAACCCCATTTGGTACTTTTCAGGCAATGAAGACCTATTCACAATACTCCTTTCCCACATAAAGGAGGAGAAATATTACTTTTATGGGTGCACAGATTTTTGGTGGTGAACATTTCCCATTTTTGTTTAAAGAACTTGGTGCTACACCAATTTCCTCTTCACACTGCCCTTTTGGGCTGTGCCATTTTGCTGGCAATTGCCAGCAAAAGGGAAGGTGCATGGGGCAGCTCATGATGCCCGTTGCGCCCTCCCCCATCATCTGGTGAGGAAGGGACAGGGTGTCTTGGCACCCTGTCCCCGTCAGATGAGAGAAAGGGTGGCAACACACAGTGCCCCATCACACTTTCCGAATCATATGTGGGAAAGGGGATGAAAGTGTGGGTAGCTTCATCGAAGCTACCCCAAACAGACTCTCTTCTCCATAGTAGTGGAGGAAGTGCCTTACGACGCTTCCCCTCCACTTTGGGAGGAATGTGGGTGGGGCTTGCCATCCATTGTCTGATGGTGAATGGCAAGCCCTGTCCAAGCCGCAGAACAAAACAACAAAACAGGGGTTACAATCCCCAAGTCTTTTGAATCCATATGCCAATTAAAACAACAAACCAGGGAAATTTCATCATATTATAAGACCACATGATGGCATATTTATAGTATTCAAACTTCAGTGTATCAATATTTATCATGTTATATGTCTTAGGCCAAAGTCTTAGCCAACATCCTACAAATGTAATAATAATAAGATTTAAGAAAACAGCCTAGCCTAGGGAAATTGGCCGACTTCTAAAATTGAAATAAAGCAGTCTCTGTTTTCTTATGATTGACTGAAACTATGCTGTTCGGTAGGAACACAATTAGTCACACAGCTTTGAGTTTTATGTAATGGTTATCGTTATGCAACATATAACCATTGTAAGTTATCACACTGCATTCGTTATAAAAAGCTCTCTCTCTCATTCATATATATATATATATATATATATATATATATATATGAACAGAACAGATAAGATACAACATAGATTTCATTATATATATATATATTATATCTGCAATATAAAAATAACGATCCCAAGCCTTACTTTATAGAGAAAAGCAAAGCAAAGCAAAGCAAATCAACAGTGAAATTATATAAAGACCCCAAAAACCGTTCTGATGATAGTTATTCTTTCTAAAAATGCAGATCATGAAAAACATACCTGCAACATTGGAGGTCCAAAAATCTTTTTAAAATATATGCTAGTTTTATAGGAATTTGGCATTCTAAACTTAAATATTATTTGAGATTTATCCCATATCAGTATTTTTCCACAACTTTTTATTTTTATTATGTGAATGAGTAAGATTTCTTTGTGGATTAAGACTAAAAAGGAAAAAAGGGGGTTAAACCCTTCTAATAGATTTCCAAAACACTTTAATTCACTGATATTATCTGTTCAAAAGCACAACAAAAAATCTCCCTAGAGCATTAGTGTCCATGCCTAAAACCGAGTAACAACCAAATTAATAAAACTATCAAGTATGTGAAAGAACTGTGTGTGATATGACATTTTTATTGGGTTTTTTAAAAAATTGGCACCAGAAAAAACCCACTAATAACAGCTTTAATATTGAAAAATGGTTTTTCATCATAGGCCTTTGTAATCAGTCTATCTGTCGTAAAAGCTCGGTTATATAGGTATAGGTACAGAAAAGATAAGGTAAAATTGATTTCATTCTACTTGTATTCTAGAAATAACCCTTGATTTTACAGATAACAGTTAAGTAAAGCAAATCAGTTAAGTAAAGACATCAACATGTCCTGGTGACAGTTTTATTTTAAAAATCGACTGAAGGTTATGGATATAATCACAATAATTAATATATACTACATCAATACTTACATTAGCCAAATGAGCTAACTCTATCTCTAGAAAGGAATCTGATGTTTTGGGCTCAGGTCTTATGGTGACCACAATGATTTTGGAATTGACGACTGTATAATTTCTGTGGGGGATTAAAACACGCATAGTTAGAACACAACATTCCCTCAAATGATAATTTGAGGCAATCAAGCAAAAGAGAAATAATATGAGCATTTTGAAAAAATAACAGGCTTGACAAGAATCTCAATTCCTTTCCCCACATGCAATTTGTCACAAATAGAATTGTCCCTGCTATCAGACAGGATAAAGATTAAAGAGCGCCATTGCGCTGATCCAAGTGCCATTTTTTAAAGTCGGATTCATTGATTAAAAAGACAGATTGACAACACAAACCTTCAGACAAACCTTTAAAGGACTATAAATTCATTTATCTCAAGGTGAACCACATAGGCTTGTTTTACACAAAATAAAACATATTTCTTGCAAAGTTCTAGCATGGCTGTTTTGCTGACTTGTAACTGAAAAAATGGGAAGATGGATGATAGCACTGAGATTTTCCTCAGAATCATATTTTTATATCTATGACCTAGGAGAACTTTTTAAGAAACCATCCAGTTTAAAATATCACTGTGTCAACATGATAGCTCAAAAACTATCTCAGGGATCAATTCATGGATCATTTACAGATCTGGGGCTACTACCTACTTGAGGGATTTATTTTTGTAAGCTGAGAGCTTGTCTTAATGCCCAATGAAAATGTTAGAGAGTTAATTCCCAGTTTTGGTTTGACCCCCTCAGGTAGCAATCACCAAACCATGTACACTGCAACGATTCAATTAATTTCTTAAATGCTACTGTACAGAGAATTTTTTTTTAGGGTAGCAGCACTAATAATGTACCTTATTTCTTTAGAGCAGTCCCTCAGATTTACTCCTGTTTATTGCTTTCTGTAGTTTATGCTTCAGGGTGCTCTGAGACAACAGCTACTCCATAGAATCATTTGTGATTTTTCATGGTGTGCATGTGTGTAATGGGTGAATTCAGAGATTGAATTTCAATATTTTAAAGATCCGTTGTGCCTGATAATCCCCTCCCCACCCCAAAAGCAGAAGCCCCTATATATTTTGAACACATATGATGCTTCCAAAATTTCCCTCATCTGAATTTCTCCCTTGATGTTAGTATTCTCAATCCCCCGACTCGCATTTTTGACATTCTGAACTGTTTCATTATTTATTTCCAAACACAAACCACTGAGTATGTCCCCATGAGTTGCAGATTTCAGTTCATTCTCTTTTTAATTTCTGTCCTCCCACATCACCAGTCTCCACGTGCATATTGATAAACTGCGGGAAAGCATTTGGATGTGAACATATGTACAGCTGTACACTATTCTTTTTATGTTTTTTTTAATGTGCAAGAATAGCAGCCATACTACCAAGCAAACAATGTGGTTATATAAACAGTTGTGTCAACATTTTTTGGGGGGAGGGGGAGACACTACATATGTACATCAGTAAAAGACCACATGAAACAGATGGATGCTTCATGATGGCTATAGTGTTTGCTGGTTTTCTTCATCCAGAGTTGGACCGGGTCTCTGGCTCTGGATTCATAAAGGTGGCTGAGATCCGGCACAGGCTGGAGAGAGGAGAAGAGTCATTTTCATTTATTTCCTCTCCATTGTAGTGCATCAGCTCTCACAGAGGTGCATATTTTAAATTGGGGGGCAGGGGAGAGGGATAGTTGACAAGTGCTATTTCTTCAATTCCTCTGGTCCATTGGTTGGGATATAAAGCTCAGTTTTTAATTCCATTCATTTCATTAGATCTTGCACATGAAGGACAACTTCTAAGCAAATTGAAATGCACCAGATCTAGAAATCATGGTTGAAATTCTAATTAAATAAATATTAAGGAGGAATTTGAGAAGACAATGATGCTGGGGAAAATTGAAGAAAAAAGGAAGAAGGAGGACAACCAAGGACAAGATGGATGGATAGTAACCTTGAAGTGATTGGTTTGACTCTGAAGGGGTGGTCATGGCCGACAGGAAGCTTTGGCATGGGCTGGTCCATGAGGTCACGAAGAGTGAGAAGCGACTGAATGAATAAATAACAACAACAAAGAGGAATCATCTCCTGCCAGTGGTAGACAAAGTGGAAAAGGACTTGTTTTCTCAGTGATAGATTTATCACATACATTAGATACATAATGATTTAACTATAAATATAGGTGCTCCTTGGGAATAAATCGTATGTTCTGAAACAGACCACCTTGAATCCAGTGTGAAGGGGAGATGAGATATACATTAAATAAATACACGCGGAGTGGGTATAATATTTTATTTTAACCACCCCCCTGCAAATGGTGTGCCTGTAGTGTTCTCTATGACAGCAGCACCAAAACAGGAAGTATATCTCCAAAAATAGTTGCTCATTAGCAGAAACATTTGGCCATCAAACTGCTTTTTGTTTTGTTTTGTGTGAGATGGTTTCTATTTAGAAGAGCAGAAAAGAGCATGAGGAGTGTATGGTAACTTTCAGAGGTGTTGATACAGATGGTATGTGTGTAAATAATATATGCATGTTTTAAAATACTAAACAAAAAGGCTGTCCTGATAGTTGAGATGCCCCATGAAGAAAGGGGCAAATTGTGGTGAGGTTTCAGGGTTTTGAGTGGAAAAAAATTGCTCTAAAAATAGTGTATGTTTACACACACAATGCACCCCCCCCCCCTAAAAGCAATGTTTTTCACAAAAAATACTGTATTTGGTACAAAACATCCTTGTTTTTGCACAAAATGTTGGAACTGTGCACGAATGTTAGTTCTTAGTACTATAAATTTTTCAGAGTACTAAAGTGCAAAAAAAAAAAAAAACCTCCCCAAAAGGAGCAAAACCTCTCATAATCCCACCCATTACTGTGATGAAGTTACTATATACGTGTCATGTTTTAATACAGGCCTTAGACAGAGTACAGGGTTAGTCAAAATGCATAGGCCAATAAGCCATTCAATTGAATGGCTTATTGGCCTATGCAGTTTGACTAACCCTGTATATTTCTCCAAATACTGGCTGGATTTGGCAAACTCGTTCATGCACTGTTTGTGGGTTTCCCAGGAGTATCTATTTCTTAACTGAGCTGAATAAGAAGTTAGATTTGTTGCTTGGCCTGTCAATCCTCTTCTGAATATCACAGGTCCTTGTTTATTGTTGTTCTAATTATTTCTGGCTTATGACCACCCAAAGGCAAACCCTATCACAGGATTTTCTCAGCAAGATTTGTTGGATTTGCCATTGCTTTTCTCTGGGGTGGAGAGTATATGACTTGTTCAATGTGGGGATTTAATGTCAATATCCATTCCCCCATTTACTACACCACACTGACTCTTGTGGGTTTATAGATTTGCATGAATTTTGGGGGCTCTGTCTTTCATTAAAACATTAAACTGCCGTTGCTTAGATCCCCCCCCCCCCAATACTCCAGGAGACATGATTTTGATTATTATTTAGATGGAGGACTATTTCAACCTTTGATAAATGTTTGCAACCTCCCCCCTCCATTTAAGGCTATTTGCCACATATTTCTGCTACTGTATCAAGCAGGGGAAAATATTCCTATCATACTTATTGCATTGTGAATTGTTTTTATTGCTTTGGAGATAAATCCCGGGCAATATCTAGTAATCATAGAGTAAAGAGTGTAATATATTTCCCCCTTCAGAATCACTGGAAATAGTTTGCAGTTATTCTTTTTAAAAAATAGTTTCCCCCTCTTTTAAAACTCCATAACATAGTGTTCAGCCTTCCCCTGGTAACCATATAAATATATTCAGTATTTTATTAATGATGAAAGGCAAATTTTCAATGTCACACATAAAGGCACTTGTGAAATGATTGTTAGGATTATGAAATACTGCAACTGAATCTCTTTGTGCCATGCAGAAAAAGTGACTTGGGAAGTGACTAAAATGCATGCAAAAATGGGAATGCAAAAGCATATTGGATTACAATGCATACTGACTTTTTATATATCATTCAGTGCATAACATTGTCTGATTAACTTCTAAATTTTCCATCACCATTGTTCCATTTCCATAAATGAATGGTATAGCTGTTTATGGGCCTTGTCAAACCTTGTGAATAATGTTTTCTAGCTGGATTTCACATCCTCACAAATCTAGCCCTTTCATCAAAGAATGTAATGTACAAAACTGAGCTCTGCTGTTTTTAAATAAAGATGAACGTTTTAGTTATTCTGCAAGAGTTTCTGGTTAATGAGCCTCCACTTATTGTTTATGAGTTTCTGAAATGCCTCAAGACACTTCGGTCATGAAACTTATTGTTGAACAGGAAACAAGTTTCCACTGATTGCAAAAACAGAACCTGTATGATCACTGATGTATCGGTAAGTACACATTATGCCATGCTTCAGTATTTTCAGGATTCATCTACATTTGTCTTGTTGAAGAGGAATACACATAAATATGAGATGAAAGGCCATCCAGAGATGGAAATGCATGATGCTATGTTTATGTTAGAACCCATCAATTAAACTCAGTAGAAGTTTTTCCAGGCTAAAGATGATGAAGGGCAGAGGTTATTTACCAGTGAGGATGAAATAAAAACATCATGGGAGATTTATTTCAAGTATGAAATATATGAAAGTCTAATCCAATTTCAAAGTATGTTGCTGTGAAGGCAGCTATGCTAAGGGGATAGCTATTTATTTTAGAATATTTTAAAGACCTTGTTACTTCCTCATATCAAAAGTTTTCAAGTTGGTTTACAAAAACAGAAACTAGAGAAATAGACATAGAGGCCAGAATCCCATGTTGCTATATAACTATGGTAATGACACAGATAAGAAGTAAAACAGCAGCTTACACCCACCCCCATCTCCACTTACTGGTTAGCATCCACTGCAATTGATGGGGTCTGTTTCCCAGTAGCTTGGAAGTGGTTGTTAAATTTGGGAAGTTGGTACTCCATGAGTAGGATTACGTGGGACTAGTTTTAGTTAATAAGTAGTTCAGAGGTGAACTCTTAGGATGAGTATAGAATCATAGAATCATAGAGTTGGAAGAGACCTCATGGGCCATCCAGTCCAACCCCCTGCCAAGAAGCAGGAATATTGCATTCAAATCACCCCTGACAGATGGCCATCCAGCCTCTGTTTAAAAGCTTCCAAAGAAGGAGCCTCCACCACACTCCGGGGCAGAGAGTTCCACTGCTGAACGGCTCTCACAGTCAGGAAGTTCTTCCTCATGTTCAGATGGAATCTCCTCTCTTGTAGTTTGAAGCCATTGTTCCGCGTCCTAGTCTCCAGGGAAGCAGAAAACAAGCTTGCTCCCTCCTCCCTGTGGCTTCCTCTCACATATTTATACATATAAAGTAAAGAGGATAACTTATCCCCTCAATCCCTTTCCTTTTGGACGGGTCATCCAAGGATGAGATGCAGATAGATTTCAGCTGCGAAGTATTATTAATGCATCTCTTGGGAATGGAAGTTTTGTATATTGTATATTGTATATTGTTTAAAAGAAGAAATTGTAAAAACTCTTCTCTAAAAAGTTTACCTTGGATCCTCTATACTTTAACAGATTGAGACCAATATAAAATATACCTTTTGGAGCAAGGTGACTGAGGGGACAGTTACATTATAATTCCAGATAGCCTTGATTTATAAAGGCTATCTTATAGACCCATTTTAGTTCAGCATTAGAGAAGGCAATGGTGTTGAGATTGCTATGGTCACCTTATTGGATTATCTTTACCTGAACACTAACAGGGATAGTGCTCTCAGTGTCATTCAATTGACTATGGAATGCTTGAGAAATTTGGAAATTAGGGTTGGAAGGCTTCAGTAGGGCCAGTTCTATATCTTGGTAGGTTCCAAGTGGTAGTGCTTGGGGAGGAATGCTATTCAGAAAAGAAGCTGTTTTATGGAACATCACAAGGTGCTATTCTCTGTCTAATGCTATTTAAAATCTACATGAAACTGCTGGGTCAGACTGTCTAAAAGCATGGGGCAGGGTGCTATCAGCATGACAATTGCACCTAATCACACTTCTCTGTGCCTTCAAAAATAATATCAGCAAAGGATAGCGTGTTTCCCCTGAATGAATGTCTAAAGGTGGTGATGTCCTGAATGAGAAACATTAACTATAACTGAATGGAGACAAGACAGAATAACTTATTCTTAAGGGTCCTAACTTGTGATTGGTGGTGTGTCACTACCTCATCACATAACGTACTTTTTGACAGCATTTGCCAGTTCACCTATACATTTATGACTGAGCCTTCTGGTTGCCATCCCACGATGTAGAGCAGCTTCAGACAGGGCTCCAGCGTAATAGTATAGGCGAACCACTGCATGCTGCTGTGACAGCAACACAGAAGACTTTCCATCTTCAATAAAAGTCAAGGGAAGGGGGGGAATTGGGTGGCTGACACTTTCCCCTGTGAGATGGGGTGACAGGTGAGTCAGGAAATCATCGGAATGGGGTGATAGCTTCCACATGCCCTCCATTGTGAATTCGCCACAATGCATGGTGATTCTGGGGGCCCATCTGATGAGGTCGTAAGTCAGTCTTGGATGTAGTTACAGTCCCCTTAAAGACTATTTTCACAGATTGGAATGTGTTGAGGCCTGTGAAGCCTCTGAGGATGAGGATGAGAATTTTCTAGTTGAACCTGGTGTTTCTGTGTGTGAAACCGAAAGTGTTTTTGAGACCATGAGATTTTTTTGGGTAGATCTGTTGTCAGGGAAACAGGCAGTGATTCTCATGAGAATTGGCCAGGGATTGACTCTGAAAGGAATGTGGAGGAGACAGGAGAGTTACAGATAAGCCAGAGTTTACAGATCAGAAGGAACAGTGTGAAACAGTGACAAATCCAGTGTTTCCAGAAACTGAAAGATAAACAAAGGGAATGTGGGTGAGAGAAATGCTGATGTCATGGGTAGGAGAGACTATTATGAAGGAACTGGAGTCAATGTTCGGTGGGAAGATTAATGTTGGATTTTCATGTGTCAAGTTGCCTGTTTTGGGAGCTCCGAGTTAGGAGTTCTGTTCTTGGGTCTGTTTTCCTGTTTAAATTCCATGCCTCAAGTTTCAAGCCTTTGGGATTATAGTCAAATTTAAGTATCAAGCCTGTGGAATGTGGTCATTTTCATGCTTTCAAACTCTTGGTTATAATTCTAGTTTAAGTGTAACAACCTTTGGATTACAGTTTGGTGCTTTTGCCTTAAGTGATTTTTTGAATTCCTATTCAGAGTTGGTCATTGCTTTTTGTTAATCTTCCAGAAATCTAGCTTATGGGTGTATTTTGAAACTGTTTTTAAAACAGTTGGGCTGCAACAGAGTGCTTCTGGGTTCTTCACTCCAAATGACAGTCCAGATAGATGCAACAACGAGCAGTGCTTGCTATCAAGTTCAGCAGCTATACCAGCTGGGCTTCTTCTGAGAGGCTGGAAGACCTAAAGCTATGTACTGATAATCTTAAAGCTGGACTCCTCCAATGTACTGTAAATTGGGATACCTTTATACCAAGCTTGGAAACTCCCATTGGTGAAAAACATGGAAGTCAGAGTGGTTACTGTACATCTAGAAACTGGCTACAAATTTGTTTCCAAGAAAGATACAAAATGTTGGTTGTTATCTTTAACGCACTGCATGGCTTGGGCCCAGATTATCTATATTATCGCCTTCTCCTGGATGGCATTTACTTCAGTCAGTCAGGACCAGTCTGTTAACTGTTAAGGAAATTATTTTTTTATCAATCATCTTCAAAATGTGGAATGGCCTTCTGGAAGAGGTTGAACTGTCTGAGTTTAAAACAGCATTAAAAACCAATCTCTTTCAGCAGGCCTATCTAGATGCATTTTTTTTAAATTGCAAGTTTTAAAATTCTACATTTAACATGTATTTAAGCTTTTTGAATGGATGTTATTCTCTTTTAACTGATTGCACATTTTAACTGGCGTTTCTGTTTTTAAGTGTGTCATATTACATTCCTTGGAGGGAACCCCTGACATCACAGCCATAGGCCTTCCAAACCAATGTTTCCTTTTGGTTTCACAGCACTGACTAGATCTTGCCATGACTTGATAAGCATAGCAACACAACAAAACAGTAGAAAAGAGTGTTGGCACAGGGAGAAAAGAAATCTCCTCCATATATGTAGGATATTAAGCAGACTTCATTTCAAGTAGATCAGTTGTGCTGAGATGCATGAAGTAGCCCTTCTATCAATAGATCAACTAAGTTAAGGGTGCATGAATGTATTTTATCCGGCAAAAGCTCTTCGACATTTCCTTTTACTATACATGATAATTAGTCATCATTCAAATTGAAGCATTATATAGCCCAATTATAATTTTAAAACTACTCACTAGTTTAGATATTCTCAAGGGTAATACTACAACTAAGCTGTTCATTGTGCTGAAATAAAGCAGGCCGGATGGAAACTGTACAATTTATATAGGTGCCATCATAAGCATAATGGAAGTCTGGGTCTGAGATGCATGAATTGTCCATTAAAATTAAGGGTAATAGAAGCCAGGGTCTGCTCATCTCATGAGCATGGATATAAATAATATTCACAAAATGCTCTCATCTTTCACAAGAATGGGTGATGACAAAGGTACTCATCAAAATGTTTTCATCTTCTATAAACATTTTACCTCTTCATAGAACAAAGACAGAAAAGCTCATGTCGATCATCAGAAATAGCAAAGACTGTTACAGCATAAAATATTATTAGTAGTCCTGCAGATAAAGTGCAAAAGCACTGGAAATATCCCAAAAATAATTTCAACATCATGGTCAGAAAGGAGAAAACTTTAGAAATTCTTGATATTTTTCTAGTGCACAACTTTCTGCGCTCCTAGTCATCATGGTCAATTGGAGTCCAAAATGTAACTTTTCCAAGGTCTGCAACTGCAAGGATCACATTTTGCTGATCAAATTGCTGTGTCTACTTGTTGTAACTCACCTTAAAGTGGGTAAAATGAGCTCTAAATTTTTGTATAGCACTGCTCCAAGAACAAATACAGTGGATTCATCTAGTTCTGAAAGGGAAAGGGAAAGGGGAGACAGGGAAGACAATAATACATTAATTCCTTTGCCTTTCTGAGTCTTTGCAACTTAGTCAGCATACAGGTGCAAGGAATAATATTTATCATTGTGAAAGAAGTTTCATCTTTAAGGAAATCATCATTATAACATGAAATATATTTCACCACATTCTGTCATGAAATGTAATGTGATATATTATAAGGAGGGAAAAGAAGATCCATATAATTGGGGCATCTCGCATGATTTAAGGCATTCAGTAAAATTGCTCCTGTATGAGATTCATCATTTGTGACTAAACTGTGCCAGCATTTTATGATATATTCTGCCTTGATTATGAAAGATCCATGGGAGTTATTCTTAGAGGACACCCTCCTCTTCATAATACTAAAAAGGGCAGACTCTCATTGCAGTTGTTTGATACTACACCCATCAAGTTCAAAAAGCAGAAACCAATGTATTTGGCCTTGGGACATTTTTCACACTAAGATAATAAACAGAGTGTTCAATACATAATGAAAATAGAGGTTTAACAGAAGTCAACAAGGAACAAAAGCCAATCCTGGCTAGAGTACATGACCACAAGT
Organism: Anolis sagrei; assembly: GCF_037176765.1. Classification (NCBI taxonomy): domain Eukaryota; kingdom Metazoa; phylum Chordata; class Lepidosauria; order Squamata; family Anolidae; genus Anolis; species Anolis sagrei. The sequence goes on from NC_090021.1 coordinate 114,264,725, forward strand.
AATGTTTGTTGCATTCCCAATTTACAAGTTTAGCTACAGGCAGCTAAAAAGCATAAATCCATGATCCATTTATGTGTGGAGAATGGATAACCATAAGAGCTATAAGAGTCCTCCTCTCCTTCTAACTGGCTCTCAAGCATAGGTACAAAAAGAACAAAAAATCTGGCTGTACTTTATAAGGAGGGACTACTGCATGATGATGGCCACACAACCCCAGGGAAATATTTGCAAGTTGCACTACCTAATTGCAAATTCCCAGGATTCACTAGAGAACTACTCAGGAGTATGGGAGCTAAGAAACTGGGTGTAACACTGTAAACACTCTGGAGCAGAACACAACTAATCCTTTTGGCAATCACCAAAGCATTAACTGGTTATATTGATGAAGAATCCGCAGAGATTTGGGGCTTATCTCTGAGGCTACCTCTTTACTGTCACCACTGTACCTGTGATCCATAATTTCTTTTTGGCTCTAATGCAAGTAGCGTCCAGATACCAAAGGGAGGTCTTCAAAGACCCCCAGGTCTGCAGGTGTAAAAACTGTATGATGGGGAAATGTGAAGGATGGGCCTGCTCCAGCCATTCATAACTATTTTAGCTTTGGGGGATCCTTTCCAAGGCTGTTGCCTCAACCACAACTATGCTTGCTAGATACAAGGAGTTTGTGTACAAAGAAAAAAAAATTTAAGATTGATCTGTAATGATTATTTAATATATTGACAATAAGCACACAGTCTGAGAAGTTCAGATATTCCATACTCTTCACTTTTTACTTCAACATATAGATGGGATGATTTTTGTATACTTTACCTGTTGACATAGGGGTGAAGATATTTTTTGGAATGACAACCCTGTCTTCTGAGTTCCGTGCCCATTCAACCATTCCTTTCCTTCCTTTCATTGGAAAATTGATGTCAGTTAGAACAGATGCTGCAGGAAGCTTCTGAATGCTAGCCACTATTGAGAAAAAACAAACATATAAAAACAAGAGTCAAACACAACTCTGGGTTAGACTTTCGCAGTAATGTCACAAGAACTTCATACCTAGAAAAGTAAATATGACTATAAGAAAAAGGACTTATCATAAAGTTTATAGGAGCATCTTTCAGATCCACAGAAAAGAAAGTCAGAAGGAAGCCTCACTGAGTTCAATGGAATTTTCTCTTGATATTGCAGACTTATAGATATATGAGCTAAGAAGATGATGGGCTTATAAACAGTTAATAAATAAGACTGTGGATGAATATTATGGTCTTAATTCTCTCACTTGTCAGTCACATTCAATATCTTAATCAGAATTATTCATTTGGTTGGCTCATGACCTGAAATTCATATGGAAGGACATAGTGGAGCTGTGTCTTTAGAGCATATTCTGAACTGATTGAAAATGACAGAACTAGGAAGAGGATATTGCAAATTGCTTGGGGAAATATAACTTCTAGAACCAAGCTAATGAAGTAATAACAATGCTGCTACCCCTTGAACCAGCATAATAAGATTTGAAAACAAGGCCCATTAAGTAGATTGACATATTAGCAGCCTCTAGTCTGTTTCTGGACAAAGCAAATATAGAAACCAGTATCTCAGAAGACATTTTCCATTACTCCTCACTGTGAAATGTAATTATTACCATCTTATTACTCTCTCGCTCAGCACATTTAGCAAGCGAAGTGTCATGGAAACCTTATTTCATTTACCTTCACTATGACAAGACAGGATTCAGCTTTCCCAAATTTGAAAGAATTGTCCACGATCAGGATGGAAAGAATGAAAGAGTTAAAAACAAAACAAAAGCAAAGAGGAGGAACAATCAAAATTGCCAAATATATTGATGCTATCTGGGGGTCTTGAATCCTTAGCTTTGTTTTTTAACAAAAAGAAAACTGGCTTAAAATTCCCCTGAAGTGACATCAAGTTTCATACCACCTGAAAACCACTATTAATTGTAAATAATCCAAAGAACCAAGGTATTCCTTTAACTCGTCTTCATCATTGTTAAATATGGGTGATTGTGTCTCTGTTTCCTTTAATTCCACTCCCATTTCATGAGGCTAATTTGAAACTAGTTAACTGCCCAGACAGTGGATGTGGAACAATGAAATGAACTAGTCCATGGCAAGAAAACAAGGGGAGACTCTGGCCCCACCTACACTGCCGCAAAATGCAGTTTGAAACTGTATTATATGGTCAGCATGGATATATACAATGCAGTTAAACTGAATGCCTCCACAGTGCCCTCCTTCTGTAGGGATCTGAAGACCTAGATGTTTAAACAAGCTTTCAAGAACATCTAGCCCCAGTGGTCCGCAATTAATGACCCAGCACTGCATTTTCATCCCATGCCTTTGTGCCTTAGCTACAATTTGCACTTTCCCATTCCCTTGTCTTGTTTACAGTCAGGCCATGTCTTACAATAATTGTCACCATAGATTATTGGGTGTTGCTCTGAGTTTTAAATTGCTGTTTTATATGCTATATGTTTTACTTCATTGTATTGTACTGTGTGTTTACTTTTTGTTCTGTTTTAGGCACTTTGTGCCATATGTAAGCTGCCTCGAGTCCCTTTGGGGAGATGGAGGTAGGGTGCAAGAATAAAGTTGTTGTTGTTGTTGTTGTTGTTGTTGTTGTTGTTGTTATTATTATTATTATTATTATTATTATTGTGTGTGTGTGTTTAGGCTGATGATATAACGAAGTTCCAAACCACTATAAGGTAGTATAAATGGGACCATAAGAAACCATACTTAATGAAAGCAGAGATTCACAAACCATTTGAAACTGTTGCTTGTGATTTGGATTTTTTTATTTCCAAACATATCATGTTTTGTAATCTGAGTCATTTTCAAATACAGAAGCAAACAAACATTGTCTTATACCAAACTTTCTTTAATACTGCATTTGATGCAAAACACGACAGTGAAATGGGTCTTACTCCCTTGCAACTCTACTTCCCCCTTGACATTTTAGCAAATGGGTTTGGGATAGCCCATGGTACTAAATGAACTTACTCATCAGTAAGTGGTATTGAATTCGCTGGATTGTGATGTTAATTTACAAAATCCAATAAGCCATTTAAGTGAGTTTTAATTCTATGTAGAATATTGTAATATACACCCAGCATATCACAGCTTCAAAAGCAAATGTATTATTTTTAATGCAAATGCATAAACACTTCTCTGTTGCCATTGCTGCAGGGGTGGAGAACAGCAGAAATAATAATAGCAGCCCCATGCTGACAGAACTACACTGAAATTTTGTTTACTCATTTCCCCCTATTTATAATGCAGTTATCCAGAAATCACTTTTATTGTGGCTTTAGTAATCCGAGTGTGATTCCATGGCAACACTGCCAGTTTCAAGTATGATTCAGGCGACTTCTAAGCCTGCGTGCCGTTATTCACATTCTCAGAGATGATAAACAATCTGTTCAGAGCTCTGTTTCTAATGTGAGCCAGGGTGATAATTGTTCTTTGCACACTGCTTTTTCTAATCATTTTACAATAAGGGTAATAGGGTTCATGCCATATGCACATTGCCTCTATAGACAATAAATGTGCATATCCAATTTGCTGCAAGTGCCCCAGAGAGGGGTAAAAGAGAAAGTCAATGGGGACATCTCTAAAAGCAGTCAGAGCAGCAGTGTTAGTAGAAAATAATTTGGCTTCTCATAGATGGATTGCATTTCAAAGGAAACTATCATTCAGTTCACGAGACAGGAAAAATTAAGGCAATATTAGCTCTACAAAATATATTGCTTGACAACTGGAACCTAGTTCTAAATTATGTATTACAGCATCGCTTCCACAAGGTTGAACATAAACTTCTTCCAGACACTGGCTATACCTGTTAGGATTGGCAGGCAAGCCCAGGTCTAAAGCTGGACTACTTTAGACCTGGCCTTACTCAGCATATCTGAGTAAAGATGCTGTGGGAATCTGCCATGCAATCTACAGTTACCAAATTGTCCCTGTCTGAAGAAGTGGCATCCTCAGTGCTGGCCTACTTCGCCTCAATGGGGCAAAGGCAGAAAAGATCTAGTGCCCTTGATGTTTTGGAGGTATTTTTTTTCAAGAAATTTCTGGAGATACAGATCTGTGAAAATATTGTTTTACTTCTGAAAGCAATAGACAGTAATGAAAGAGATGAAAATAAATAAAAAGGAGAAGGAACACATTTTTTTTCATATACAAGTACGTAAAAATCTGCTCTACATAGGTAGGTGATGAAAGACCATCATCTCCTGAAATACTTGTTGGTCAGATGATGATGATATTTATTTGTATCTTACCTTTCTCCCAAAATTAAGACTCAAGATACCATCACAAACACAGTCGTGGAGTACATGAGAGAGGACCTTCTTCGCAGTTGGCCCTGGACTCAGCAACTCTCATGTGCTCATCAACTGTGAGAGAAGAGTCCCTCTTGATGACATCAGGGCTCATATTAGTGCATATAGGGAGATACAGTCTGCCAGAGAGACTTGACCTGAGCCATGTAGAGCTCTATAATGCCTTGAATTGTGCCCTAAAACAAATTGGAACCAATGCAGCTATTGTAACATGGGGATATTATAATACCTATAATCTGCCCCAGTTCATCCACTCAGCTAGTGCCCCTCATTCACACTGAAATTAAGAGCATGCAAATCACTACACACAGGTTGAAGAAATACATGGGGAGGGGGTAATGTAATAATGGAATGAAATATCTATATAGCTTTTGAAGAATAGTTCTATAAACTGAATTTAAAATTTATGCAAACTCATAATATCCTGCATGTGTGTACTTTGTCTCCTTGTTTTATTCATTTGTGGAGGGGAAAACAAATGTAATCTGCCCTGAGCATAAAAAGTAAAATTAATTTAATTTCCTTTCAGTGAGAAACACTACACCTTTTGTAGATTCAGGCTGATAGAAAATGGGTATTTGATCACTTATTATACTACCCATATTGCAAAGCAAAACAATATTCACATACACTGATGTTTTACTATATTAGCTGAAATAACAATATTTCTTATTTTATAAATCATTTCTGCACTGGCAAACACACTATCTCTAAAAAAAAGATAACAGAGTGAGATCCATTCTTTAGGAGAAGTCCAGCACAAATTAGTCCTAGGATTTGTATTACCTTGTTTCCATTATTAATGCTGGAACAGGTGTAATGAGTTTGTTTTGCACATACAGAGCAGACCAATCACTTGATATTGAAGGCGCATACTAAACAGCCATGCTTGGAATTTTTGTCCAAGTGAAAAACAAAAAATAGTTGAGGGTGATATTCGTAATTAAAACTTTCATTATTTCAGTTCTGCTAAAAGCTTTTAGAATAAATTGGGGGTTTGAAATAGAAGAACTAAAGTTTGGTGTGACCTAGAATCATTGAATCATAGAGTTGGAAAGACCACAAGGGACATCCACTCACAAGGGACATCCAGTCCAAGGGACATGCAGGAACACATAATAATCAAAACACTCCCAGCCTCCAAGTAAAGGAACTCTACCACACTCCAAAGCAGCATATTCCATTATCCAGCAGCTCTCACCATTAGGCAGTTTTGCCTAATGTTTAAGCAGAATTGCTCTGTGCCCTAGTGTCTAGAGTAGCAGAAAACAAGCTATCTTCATCATCAATCCTTTCAAATATTTAAACTTGACTGTCATATCACCTCTTAACCTCTCCCCTTCTCTTTTTCTCTCATCCAGATTTGGTTTCTTGAAATCTGTTTTCACTTGTGACTAGGAACAAAAGGAAAAACTGGGAGATATTATATTTATTGGAACAGAGCTCAGTCCACCTGACCTACAACATATGTGATTCAGATAGCAAATATTTCAAGTGTTGTTTGTTATTATGCTGTTGTCAATGATGACTATCCCACCTTTTCCCCAGTCAGGACTCAAATGGCTGTTGGAATTCAAAACAGATGAAGCTAAAGAATTAGAGCTATTTAATTCAATAAATTGTTCAAAGCATAACAATTTTGTAAAAAGAAAGAATTTCAAATATAAATAATAGCACACAAAAGACACTTTCACCCACAAAGGTCTGGTAAAAAAAAAAGGGGGGGGGGGGGAAGCCTCCAACTGCTTATGGAAGAATAGCAAGAAGAGCTCCAGTCTAACTACTCCAGAAAGGGAGTTCCAAAGCCTAGGAGAAATCTCTGTGACCTTCTCTTGTGTTCCTGTCAGATGGACCTGTGAAGATGGTGAGACCAAAAAGCCTTTCTAGAAAATATCTAGATGTTTCTTAGAAATTAAAAATTAAAAATGGTAAAATGTCTTGCAGAACCTTAAAGGCTAATAATGTATTAAGGCATGGGTTTTCACAGATGAAGTGTGTGATATCAGATATGTCTCATTTGACATGTAATAGTGAGGAGGGCAGTAAAAAGCAGTAGGGTCAAACGTCATGTAAAGTTGAAGAAAGAAGATGTCTGTGACAATTCTGTTGATTCTGTAAAATGGTAGATTATACTTGTCCACAAAGCATATCAGTTTATGCATCTGAACAAATGAACTCAACTTCAAAAAAAGTTTATGCTGCAATAAATAAATTATGTTTTAAGGCATTATTTGTTGTTTTGCTGCAAGAGCCTAACATAGTGACTCACCTGGAAACTGTTAAAGAAGCACAACAATGAGAGCAGATCAAACAATCCAAATTATAGGCTCAACGGGGGGTGGAAGATGTTCCCAAAGTGTTGAGAGTGGTGTCCTATTGCTCAGTTCAAGTATACCCTGACAGGCACATCTGGTGGGAACCTGGGAGAGGACCTTCTCAGTGGCTATCCCAATGCTCTGGAACTCACTTCTCAGAGAAATTAGATCTGTACCACCCCTACTTTCTTTTCACAGTCAAGTAAGGATTTTTCTGTTTTGACAGGGATTTGGTGATAGGTCATATAAGGCCTGTCTCACCTAAATAATGCTGTGGATCCTATTAATTGCATAAACATTATTTATATACTGTTCTTATTTATTAAGACATACATTTAAAACACAGCTACATAATGAACATTTTGTATCCTGCAATCTTGTGGGCACATAACCTATTAAACTGAGGAGAAGAAATTAATTAAACTTTTGATACTGCCTTTGCAAATTCTTTGCTTGAGGGGGAGGGGCCCGGGATAGTTCTTTTGTGTGAACACAGAATTCTTCCACCACCATTCATATTTGCACTTCCAGCATATTTGTTGGTTGGAGAAGGAGGACACAAAGAACAAAATTAAACCTGTCATACGGCTCCGAAGATACAGCTTCATTTGTAAAACACAAATTTAATTTTAATTACATCAGATTTCCTACTAGTGAGAGTATTATGGTGCTGTGCCCTCTGAGGTCCTCTTTACACAAACATTGGACTCATGATGGCCACTTTAAATTGAACTTTTAATTGCATGAACCCAACTTGCATTACAATTCCACATGCTGAAGAATACAACCTTAATGTATTCCTCATCAGAATGTGAAATTCATTAAATACTTATGTGTTAATATAGTTAAGATTATACTGTGCTGCATATGCCACTAATCTGTCTTAATATACGATACTACACAAAATTACGTGGGGTGTTAAATTTTGTCATATTGCAATCCTATGAGTTTTCAATTAGCTTAATGTGTATTTATGTTTACATGCCTTTAAGTCAGGCATGGGCAAACTTTGCCCCTCCAAGTGTTTCGGACTCCAACAATTCCTAACAGCCGGTAGGCTGTTAGGAATTGTGGGAGTTGGAGTCCAAAACACCTGGAGGGGCGAAGTTTGCCCATGCCTGCTTTAAGTCATCCGATGACTGATGGCAACCCTAGGAATGTCATAGGGCTTTGCTAGGCAAGGAATACGTTTAAATGTTTTGCAAGTTCTTTCCTGTGAAATATATACTGTAGCATCAAGGCATTAGTTAGCAGTCTTCCATCCACATACTACTTAAAGCTGATCCTGCTTAGCCTCCACAATAAGACAGGATCTGGTGCCTTTAGGGTATTTAGACATGAATCCATTTGTGTTTTTATTTTCCCTTTGCTTCAGATATTTATGTGTACCAAAAATCCTTATGTGTTTTTTTAAAGGAGACAAATAGATGTAGTTCATTGCAATGCATTTCCACTAGATTCTATGAAACTTCAAAGCTATGAACATGTTCTCATGCTGTTAGCAACAGGATTGCTCTGCCCTCCCAATGTGCTCCTGTTTCTATTTATGGAAAGCTTAGTACATGCAAAAACAAAAACAAAAAACAAAAAAAAACCCAAAATCTCCCACCCCTTCAATCTGGTAAAAACATCCATTTTACCACCTCAGGATTCTATCACCTCATTCTGCTGCATGTGAACTTGGTCTGCATACAAAACAAAGTGCTAGTGGACTGTACCATTCCAGATTAAGAAGAGAATGTTAATTTTCAAGGCTATTCCACACTAGGAAATTAAACCAACTTGATGCAATTAAATTTACAACAAAAAAGAAATGTCAAACCTAATCCACTCCTTTATGGGCCAGTTTGTGCTAGCAAAAAGGGTTCAGATTCTGGAAAGACATCAGAGAGTCTATTTTAACAAAACAATAGGATTCCTGTTTGATTAGCCTAGCAAACTCCTTATTCTGCTACATGTATAGATGAGGCCCTTTAAGGGGCATTTTCTCAGCAGCATTCTGATAAGGATATTGGCCAGAATAAGATAGAGAAATATGCCGCTAGGTGGATAGAGGCAGCCTTCCTTGTCTCTCCACAGAAGACCACCCCCCCAAACCATAATACAGATGGTTGTGAAACCCTGCTGGCTGAATGGGTAGTGGTGCCAGCTGATAGGTTTCACAGCAGAGAGTTGTTAAATCTGCTCCATGTTTCATCCAACCTTTAAAGGCAATCTCCAAAGTGGTGAACCAGTTTTACAAGGCAGAATCAATGCAAACGTCTAGTTTGGTTAATTTTTCCTTATATCCCTGGCTGTACCAACGCTCAACCTACTTCATCCACCCCCTCAAACCTCCTCATAGGCCAGGTCTAGCACCTAGTTCTATGCAGAAGCAGCATATTTCATTACACAGCTTGGAAAAATTACTTTCTTTGATTCAGGGCCCTCCTACACAAGCCCTAAAATGCGAAAGGAACTGGGATAAAAGGGAGCGGTGGGGGTTGGCTAAGTGACATTTGCTGAAAATGCGTGCTGGATCATGTGAACAGCTGAAAACCATGGGTTAAAAAGCTGCACTTAAAATCTGATTTTGCCTGGACAATGTGCATATTTGCACAACTGTATATTCCTATACACATGAAAAACACTTGACTTTGTTCCTAACACTGGCGTGGTCTGCTCCAGTCCATGTCCACATATTAAAATCCTAAAAGAGCTGATGAGAGATGCAAACAAATGAAGCTACAGACACACAGGTGGCTAAGTGGAAGCACAATCAAAAAGTCATTCCCATGAGAATTCTCTGCAACCATTCCTATGTTTTGGTGTTTATTAAATTAAACCAAACTTGAATTGATATAGTAGGTACCAGCATGGGAGGCAAGTGACCACAAAGGGAAATGGGGTTCAGGAGGGAAAAAGTAAAGGCAGCAGGAGAATGAGGAGAGATAAGCACAAGAAATCTGCTTGTGTGCACATTAAGATATCCACATCAGCTCTTATGAGGTCCAGTGCATCTTGGAGAGTCAATTAATTTTTAAAAAGTAAACTTTTGCTGGATGTCATCCATCCATTTTGCAGATTTCTAAACTCCACCGCAAATGAATGTGTCAGGATGGCTGGGAAGCATTTACAGGGACTGACAGCTCTGTGTTTGGATTTGCTGTCAGGTATCGAGATTTTTTGCCCCACTTATTTGTCCAGATTATTAAGTTTTCTGGAAGCACCCTCAGACTTCCATATCCCTCTTGACTTCCAGAATTCTGGAAGTTTCACTGACTTGCAGGCTAAACTGTTGTATTCTTAAATGTTGAAACGATATGCATGTGATGCAAAACCCATGTTGTACCAGAGGCATCTTTCTTTAAAACTACTTTCTGCTTTAAAGTCCCCTGAGGTTCAGATAACATTCTCACACACACAGTTAAGCTACAGCATTATGTTGCACCCCTCTCCAATTTGCCATCATAAACAGTGTCAGGGAAATAATCATTTGATTATGCATGAGTGAAGATGAGTTGGCCAAATGATCTGTGAACTTCTTTTCTGTATGATTTTCAAAATATATTCATACATATTTTGCCAAGAGGAAACTGCCTCACTGCACCAATCAATATTTAACAAATTGCCACTTTTAGCTGTATATATAGTGAGAGCAAGAGAGCAAAAGAGAGCATTTATCTATCTGTTCCTCTGATTCACAATTCAATTGACTTGCCAGCTAAGTGATGCTTAGAGATCTAAGACACAAACTAGACATTTCTAATCACTGTATGAAACTTTTTACTACTTATTGTAAATCCCAAAGTTACTCTGATACCTGACATTGAAGTGGATGAATAAGGGAAGAGACTACTTAATTATTCACTTGATTGATATTTTTCTCTTCCACAGTTGATTTCCCACTGATTCCATATTCACCTATGATCACGAAGGCAGACCAGGCAGTCTACTCCACAACCTCAAAACTGCAAGCAAGAAAACAAGTGCCTGAAAGCAAACATGGTGTTGGAAGCCCTGAATCTGTAGACTTTGAGCCTGCAGGAGACTCAACGATAGCTGTGTGTGCACAAATTTGCTTTTAATAGCAACAGTTTTTGTGTCGGGAGAACTTGAGAAACTGCAAGTCACTTCTGGTGTGAGAGAATTGGCTGTCTGCAAGGACGTTGCCCAGGGTATGCCTGAATGTTTTGATGTTTTTACCATCCTTGTGGGAGGCTTCTCTGATGTCCCCGCATGGGGATCTGGAGCTGACAGAGGGAACTCATCCACACTCTCCCTGGTTTTAAACCTGCGACCTGTCAGTCTTTGGTCCTGCTGGTACAAGGGTTTAACCCACGGTGCCACCAGGGGCTCCCTAGCAAAAGTTAAGTGGTGGAGTGAAGTTACTTTTGTCTGTGTGCAAAATTCAGTTAGGTGGCCATGCCATAGGAGTTACTTCTGAGTAGATACATACCCTAGCTTTACTAACATTTCATGTCAATGACACACCTTTTTAGACATGCATCATTTTGCAACACCGTAATTCAGGTTTTCTAACAAAGCGGAGGCCAAACCAACCTCTATAAGAAATATAGAGACATACATAAGTAGTAATAATGAAATGTATGGAAACATAAAATATCTTTTGAAAGCCTTCCTTTATATTTTTAAATATAAATGATTTAATGTTTATTTCACATTGACTGGATCTATACTGCCAAACAATGCAGTTTCAAATGCACTTTAACTGGATTGTACTGGATTATATGTGTCTACACAGCCATATAATGCAGTTCAATGCAATTAAACTGCATTCTGAAACTGCATTAAATGGCAGCGTAGATGAGGTCATAGACCCACAGAATTCTTGTTACATTTGCACAACACACCTACATACTATCACCTTCTTGTCCATGTCCCAGCATTACTTCCAATTTTAATTTTACATGTGGTCTTCCCACTGTTTTAATTGTGTGTTGTCTTATTGATAATGTTGTATATTTTATTGTCTATGTTTTATTTTAATTTGCTTGTACTGTTGTTATTGCTTGTATTGTTGTATTCGGGCTCGGCCTCATGTAAGCCGCACTGAGTCCCTTGGGGAGATGGTAGTGGGGTACAAATAAAGTGTTATTATTATTATTACTGTAGCTGACACACTAATATGTGACAACACACAATTTGGAAAGTTCTACACTATAAGATCACATGATAGGTTCACTTTCATTGCACAAACTTGCAATAAACCCCTGTGATCAACTTGTAATCTCCCAATTTATGAATGACCATGTTGGGGCAGAAAAGACTTCCAAGGAATTTTATAGAAAGGCAAAAGCTAACAACCCACCATTCAGATTTTATTTTTCTACTTCTGTCTTCTTTCCAGCTCTACAATTCTGCAACCTGTTAGTCTGGCTCCAGTTAAGAGAGTGTCATATTATTGTTTCATCACACATAGTGTCTTTCTATGCATATTTTATTTTTTAAATATCAAAACTGTAAATGTTTTGGAATAAAGATGTGGATCTGTGCCAGCATAAACATTCCTTATTACATGTGTTTTGAATTTACATAGGCTTGCAGGCAGTTTATGATCTATCCAAATGCTGAGATGAAATGGGAGGGAGGGATATCTTTAGCAGCGCCATTCCCTTTTTTGACAATTTGAGGAAGAGGATGTAAAAGTCAATAAAATATTGAAATTTTAAGATGTTTGTTTTTGTAAATCCAGGCTTTTATGCAGACAGGAAAGAGGCTTAAGAATATGTTTCATTCCTCATTAGCACAGAGCAATGAGCTTTTTGAAATAATCTTTTAATTCTGTGGTTCTTTATAAAGCCAGCTATTTACATGCATCAGTACACAGCATGGGGATTTTTTTTGAAAGTGTAATTCCATGCGTGCTTACCCAGAAGGAAATATTACTGTGTTCATAGGAGTGCAGTCAGAGGTGTTAGTGCACCTGGGATTGTATACGATTATTTATTTATTTATTTGCATTATTTGTATACCACCCTTTTCAACATCGAAGGGGTTCTCAACCTTGAAGGGCAGTTCACAGTGTTGGTAACAATTCAATGCCACTGATAAAAAGACCAGTATAAACCTAAAAATTGACCCTCCAAAGCCTAAGGAAATATTCTCTATCTGTGGAGTTCTTTTTGAGATTTGCTTCTGGCTCAGAATGGTTAGTACAATTTAATAACTTGATAACTCATTAAACCTTTTTGTAAATTTTTGTGTAATTGTAACATGTTGCCAGTGTGAAATACATATACTGCTTTGAAATTAGGTCCATTACAGAATGTTTCAAAATGATGTACCTAATTTCAAAGCAGTGTATGTATTTCACACTAGCAACTCTGAAGAGGAGGAAGCCTGTTCACAAATACAGAATCTGGAGTTACAGAATCAAGTGAAAGCTCTTTCCCCATTAATAAATGATACAGAACAAGAACACTCTGGGGAGGATGAGGGGTCCTTGGACATAGCTGAGTGGATTGTTCTTGATGAATGCAGGAGGGATTAGAATTTGGTTGAAAATGAGTAACAAGGCCAGTTCTCAGGAGATTTGCAGGGTATCTTACTGGATTCAGCACAGGAAAGAGACCCTGTCACTCCCTAGAGAAGACATGTGCTGGTAGTAAGGGACTCCGTTTCGAAAGGACCAGAAGTGGCGATTTGCAAACATGATAGGATGTCTCTAGAAGTATGCTGTCTTCTTGGGGCAAAAATCCACCATGGACCACTGACCATCCCCTCTTCTGTTGGTTCACGTGGGAACCAATGATGCTGCAATGCATAGTCTACAAAACATTTAAAAAAAGGTTTTTGAAGCTCTGGGGAGAAAACTAAAAGATCATAACATACAGGTGGTCTTTTCATCTCTCTTCCCAGTTGTACGACATGGCCCAGGAAGGGTGAGAAAAATAGTATGAACAACTGGCTCCCCACAGGCTGTAATCAAGAATGAAAAGTAGTATATAAATGCTGTAAAATAAATAAATAAATAAATAAATAAATAAATAAATAAATGATTTGGCTTCCTGGACCATGGCCTACTTTTCCAGGAAGATGGGCTCCTGGCACCTCACAGAAGTTGGAAAGAGTGTTGTTGCTGGGAGACTTGCAAACCTGATCAGGCGGACTTTAAAATGAGTTGTGTGGGGAAGGTTGACAATATTTTTGGGGACAGTACTTTATTAAGGCCAAGAAAAACAGCCCAAAGGTTAAAGAGATAGTTTGACAAACAGAACAAGTACCGAGCAGTGAGAAGATAGTAATTTCAAATAGTGAGTTGGGGGAATATCCCGTGGGCTTATATGTCTCTACAATAACACACAAAGCATGGGAAATAAACAAGATTAACTGGAACTCTTAGCACTGGGGGTTGGTGTCCTCACCATTTTTCAGGTTAATTTAGCCCAGAAAAACATGGGATTACTGTCTGGACTGCCCTCTCAAAAGTCCAGGGCTTTAGAGAGAGCAGTCCAGACAGCAGAAATAGTGGGTTTGCCCTGTACCTTCCAAGAAGGCAAAGAATAAATCCACTAACAAATTACTTCATGATAAACCAGGTTTTTCCTCATTTGTAGTGAATGAATTTGTTTTTTGATGAGTTGTTATCTGGATGGCCCACTTTTAAATGCTGGAACTCCCGCTTTAAAAGGGCTGTCTGGATGCACCCCAGGACTCAGAGCAATGGGTTCAAATTACAGGAGAGGAGATTCCACCTATATATTAAGAAGAACTTCTTGATTGTTCTTCTCAGAGTGTGGTGGAAGTTCCTTCCTTGGAGGTTTTTAAACAGAGGCTGGATGGGCATCTGTTGTGAATGCTTTGGTGGTTCTTTTCCTGTTTTGCAGGGGGTTGGACTAGATGGCCCATGTGGCCTCTTCCAACTGTATTATTCTATGACAACAACAGGATTTGTTGTATAAAGACATTTTGGCTCTCTCTTTACTCATTTTTTATTTTTGTTTTAATTTTGTTTTATTTATTTATCCCTCATCATCTAAGAACCATTGGATACCTGATATGTTTTTTTTATTATTCACTGTTTTTGGATTTTTAAACAGAAATATACACATTTTGTGTACTGTTTGAAAAGGAAGAAACAAAGATAATTAACTATATTAAATTTTGCCTTATTCAATACTAATTTGCTAACAGCGTAAATTAATTTTTTAGATATGCTATGCACTTATTAAAATTAGATAAAGGATTGAAAATAAATAACGTAATACATATAAAATATAATTATTAGAAATACATTTAACAGATCATTATTGAATTGAGGAAAATATTTGTTTACGTGTATGGCTAAGAGTCTTTCCGTAGCTTTCCCAGGTCTCTTTCACAACCCTACATTCACTTGTGTTAGCTTTACAGCTTAGGAAATTAGACAGAATTTGTGATTTAGAGAGGCTGAAAGTAGAATCCTCACTAGCTGATTTCACTTTATTTTTCCTTAAATATATAGGATGCTTTTCTGCTACAGTGGCCCACAACTGTCTAGCAATAATAGTTTAATTATTACTGTTTCTGACTCCTCTATGTCTGGAACAATAAGTGTCTGCCCAGCAGACTTCCTAAGCAATTTAGCCAATTGTGTGTATTTTCATGAATAAGAAAATTCCAGTAGACATTATTACTTATAGATTTTATACTTGAAGGTTTGTTTGTTTTGCAGGATTGGGAAAGCTGTATTGCATGTCTAGTTTTTGTTTTCTGTCTCAGTCCTGCCCAGCTCCCACTATTATTTTTTTTAATCTTGGGCCTTAATAGAAATCAAAGAGAAAATTAGAAATCTAAGCTAACCAAGCATGAATGTTGCAAGAGTCACCGTAAATATCATTACAAACAATAAAAGCTTTGTTATCTACAACCACAGGAGATTATCTTAAAAGATCAAAGCCATTACAATTGTCTGGAGGGTGTTGGGGGTGGGGGGAGGTTTAGCGATCTCAAAGTGGTCAGAACACCATGTTATAATTTTATGTTCCAGATGTTACCATTACACATTTACTGAATTCATTTAAGACTCCAAGAATATCTGCCCACTGCCATTTATGGATATAACTGTTATGATAATTTGTCCATCATTAATATTTTCCATAAGGCGAACTCTTTACAGTTCAGCAATGGCTCTTTGTAAATCAACAGTGTATTATCCCCAAAGCATAATCTCCCTAAAGCTCAGAAACAGAAGGCACAAAGAATGCATAAACCTCCTTTTCTCCTTAGTACAAACAATGGTGCAATAGGGAGCAAATAAGGTAGGTGATTATATGTACTATACATTGTGTGTGTGAATACCAAGTCCTGTTTTCATGATTATTTATCTAATCTCCCACCCCTCCACTCCCACCCCCAAGCATCACTTTTTGGCAGGGACTGTCCCAATTAATCCCCTGACATATCACTTTTTAAGTTGCTTTGAAAATGGCCTGGTTTTTCAGTCTCCTCCACCTTTCTCCTTCAGCTTCCTACAATTGCTGCAAACTGAGTTCAAAGCACAAAAATAGCTTGCATTTTTAAATCAGCAAGGGAGGAGCAGGAGAGAAGGGACAATTTCTCATCCTTCCCAGTGGATTCAGCCTCTCTTAGGATCTATCTACACTGTAGAATGACTGCAGTATGTCAGCACTTTAATTGTCATGACTCAATGCTATGGATAGGGGATTTGCAGTTTGGGGAGGCACCAGCATTCTTTGGAAGAGAAGGCTAAAGACATGGCAAAACTGCAATTCCCAGGATTCCACAGCACTGAGCAATGGCAGTTAAAGTGGTGGGGGTCAAACTGCATTCATTTTGCAGTGTGGATGTACCTTCTGCTAACTTTTGCTATTTTGAGCACACTGTGATATTGCTTGGTTACATCTGTCCTAGTTTTCATCTGTGAAAATGTGGAGGCTATATGACCATTTACCTAGAGGACAGTGTCAACCTGTTAAATACAATTCGTGCATAGGACAATGGATGCTTTGTGACAGGCCCAAATATGGAACCTGTCTCACTTTTTACCTGAGGCATCCAAATGATGCCTCAGGTAAAAGTAAATGAATGCAGAGTGTTCTGGGTTTTCCCATCCTACTCCAAATTAATTAACCTCTAAAGATCCGGACCTTAAATGAAAGTATATGTCTTTAGAGGTGAGGGCCCTGTGGGGACTGACTTCTGGGAGTACTTTTGTAGTCCCAGGGTTCAGTCCCCACAGCCATCCTGCTTTTTTGGACTCCCAAAAGCCGGAGGAGCAGGAGGGCACCCACCCCCTTCCCTCCAAAAACCCATTTTGCACTCCAAACTTACCAGAGGGGCCTGCAGGTAATGCAGGCCCCTCTGTAATCTCCCATGACATGGGAAAATGGCGCATCTGGAGCTGAGGAAGAGGATTTCCAAGTATCAGGACTCTTTGGGGTGGCGGGGTGTCTGTGCTGCTTGCAGGCCCCTTCGGGTAAGTTTTGGGGGAAGAATGGGGAGGGTGTTGGAGGGTGGCTGGATGCCACCCTGGATCGAACTTTGACTTGGGATGGCATCTAGCCACCCACCAAGGGAAAGCCCAGGATAGTGGGAGGGGATGGGGACTCTAGCTCAGGAAAAAGTGGGGTAGTTTAACCCGCTTCCTCCTGGGTTTTTATGTAAGTGTAAAAGGGTCTAGTAACTTGCATCTTTGGGATCTACTGGATGCAAGACAATCCTGTTAAAATGCTAAAAGGCAGGACATTGGCAGAAAAAAATACAGTGAAGGAAAAGCATTACTTAAAATGCACTTGAGAATTGTATGTGAATGTGTGTATAGGAATTTGCAATTCAGACAAAAACCACCAATGTGGAAATATACTATATACACATGTATATCTTTCAAAGCTGTGTTCTCAGTCTGAGATGCCCCCTCTTTCCCTGAGGAGTAGAGAAGAAAGTCTATGCCTTGAGGCTCAGGACCAGATCCTGAGATAGATCCGCCAACTCTATTCATATTATTTTCCTTTGCAAGACCTGCTGCATTTCCTACCGTGAACGGAACTATTCTTCACAGTTATTCTTCACAGAATACAAACATGAAGAGGCCATCTTAAACTTGTTGAATATGTTTCATTACAATTTGTGGTCTATATAACATTCCGGGAATGAAATATTTCTACTACAATCAAAGCAAAGCAATAAAAAAAGAGTTTGTCACCTGTATTTTGGCAGATATTGATTACAGAAATACTACTTAATGAATAAGATATTGCAAAGCAGAAAGGTTTTGAGTTTTATACTCTGAAGTTATTTTGCATTTTATGGGTAGTTGCGATAGAACAAACTTGTTCTAAATTGGCTTTTTGCACATAACCATTGTAAGAGCAGCAGCAGCCACATCAAAAATATTAACAACACTCCAGCAGCCATGATGCATGATCCCAGTTTCAAGGGTGGCTACCTGTGACCCTCTAAACATTGGAACACAACTCAGAAAATCATGGTCTGATAAGAATCTTTGCAGTTTTAACTTATTGGTACCACATTTATATATGGCATTTTTACAAAGAAAACAGTATTTTCCAGGCAACAAACTACTTTTCCTGTACATAAAATGTGATTACTTGTCTAGAAATTGTTTCCTTCAAAAATGACACACATCTAGTTCTTCAAATGCAGCAAGAAACAGTCTATTCTGCACAGAAAATGTATACAAAAGTATGTGTAGAGTTAGTTCCCAACTGAAAACAATATTTGAAAACTGTGTCATTTTTGAAGACTTTCAACAGAAAGAAAATGGTTAAAATTACTTCCTGATAGCTTTGAGAACAAAATTAGGGAATTACATCCCTAGATCTACATCTAGGGAATTACATCCCTAGATCAGACAATGGCTTGTGTTCAGTAGTTACACGAAACATTGGTAATGAAAAGCTTCTAGATTTCTTCAACTATTACCCCATCTACACTGCCATATAATGCAGTTTGGAGTGCATTATGTGGTATGTGGAGACTCTTTTTGCAATCTTTTTTTTTTGGTTTCTCCACTTACTATTCCTTGTGTGCTAGATTTACTAATGATGTGATTAGACCGTGCTGAATCCATCCATCTTTATACAGAAAGATCTTTTAATGTTTCATTGATTTCACAAGTTCTAATCTTGTAATAATTTGGCACAAATGAGATCTTTAAAAATCTTCTATTCTCATTTTGAAATATGGAAATTAATAATAAGCCTTCTCTGTAATACAGCTGCAATTTAAATCTGGGTTATTTCAGTCTTTCACTTCTGGTTAACAGCATGAAAAATTGGCAGATTCAATACACATAGTAATGAAAACAGCCTCAAAAGGTGTCAATGGTCATCACAGGGCTCAAGTGGGTTGTTTTGCATGCATGGCATAACAAGCTGTTGATACAGCTAAGTATCTTTTTAAAAAATACTATTGTGTTCCAACATGCACATAAATGTTAAATGGGGGGGGGGGATAAAGAAGCCAACCTTTTTCTAATCAGAGTGGAAAATTATAGACAAGTGTCAAACACATAAGCTGAAAATAAAATTTATGATTAATTATTAATCTGAGATTGATGGATAGGATAAAAACCCAATAATGATTGAACGCCCTTGCAATTACCCAGTAGGTGAATCTTTGCATCAGCATAACAGTGATTGAAATAAAACCACTCCTAACACCAAGCACCATTTGCTTTCAGAAAGGAGACATTTCAGAAAGTGTACGGCTTACCTTTTCCATCAGCACATTACTACTGTCTCTTTCCTCCCTATTACATTTTGCATCTGTCTACATTCATTTGAGGTGGTTTATGCAAATAGTATTCTGTTGAAAAGTATGTTACACCTCATGCTACACCTCATGAACAAACAGTGTAAAATAAAAACTACCTTACCCTATTTATCAAGGCCAGAAACCATTTCTGTTTTATTTGTTACTCCTGATAAGAGCCAGGATGGTTTAATGGTTTCGGTTCTTTACTTGGACTCCAGAAAACTGGGGTCAGAATTCCCCTCATGAGTATTGTTGCACCCCATGCCAGGAAACATCTCTGTACTTAACCAGCTCACGCCAGTCCAAGTTAAAAACAAGCAGCAAAAATAGTAAAAACTTCAAAGTACAAATGTATAAATAATCCATAAGGTTCCAGGATAATCAAGAGTCCCAAGACAGCCAGGCATCCAAAACAGGAATACAAGAAAACCCAAGAAACATAGAATCCAATACAGAAATACAGAAACAATCTGTAGTACTAGAAAACGAGAACATGAACAAAGGCATGAAACTAGAAGTCTCTAAGCAGGCATGGCTTAACAAGAGCTATTGTCTCGATTATCACCATTGACCAGACTGCTGGGCAAAACTTCTGGCCTCTCTAATATACCTAAAAATAATGTCTTTTCACATGAGAGTTAGATATGGATCTCTTTTCTAATAAGCGCCGTGACCTTTGTATTCTTTGTTGATCAGCCCTAAATCTACTAAAAGTAGGCCTCTTATCAACAAACTCATTACCATTATCTTGAAGCTCATTACTCTTGACACCTGGAATTTTTGCCTCTGAACTCCTTTCCCTAGAGATTGACTACACTGCATCCTCTGGAATGTGACCTTGACTAGTTGGAGACACAGATTGCTCAGTTTCAGGACTTAAAATCTTGGGCCCAGAATCCCCATTAACAGTAATATCAGACACCACCATAAACATATATACACATATATACACCACATATATACAACAGCAAATGTATAAGTTATATACACTTACATATCAGTATACAAGTATATAAGTTACATACTTGTATACTTATATACTTGTTATACAATAACTCTAGAGGAGGTCACACCATTTGACTGCCAACTTCTGACAGCCCTGACCAATCACTGAGGGGACATCTACACCGACCATTTAATGCAGTTTCAAACAAGTATTGGAGAAAGTGATTTTACTGTGCAGATGATTGATACTGGAAATCCTGGAACCTGTTTGAGGCCCAGATGGTGATTACACAAACCACAGAGCACTGATGCACATTAAGGGCTTTAATCTGTGCTCTTTTGTGGGAGTTAGTTGTCCAGCTATCACAGCATCAAACTGCATGAAACATTCAGTCCAAATGAGGTCCCAGGGGAATTCCATATTTCACAGTATGATCCTATTCAGTGCTACATCATCATCATCATCATCATCATCATCATCATCATCATCATCAATATCATGTACTTCTGCTAAAAAATATATATCCATGGTAGCCCAATCTTGGCAACTCTGCATACTCTTGGTAGAAGAGTAGGAGATGATGATAATGATGATGATGTGTGTTTACCAAGATGCAAGTGGAGTATAAAGAAAGTCATGTGAAAAATCTCTGTTTTGAGTTCATTGAGTTTTCTGTATCTCACATGTGTTCCCCCCCCCCACTTTTGCCCATTTCTTATCAGATTGCAAGGCTTTGTTTTGTATCCACACTGAACACGCAAACAATTGTACCACATTTTCCTAATTTATACGTTGAAATCAGAGGTTCTTAATCAGGGGTCCATGGATCCTTTGGTGGTTTGTGGAAAGATTTCAATAGGTATGTGAGCAACTTATTATCTTTCTTTTCTCTGACCTCTAACGGAAATCTAACATTTCCTTCACTTATGAATGAATGTACTAAATTACAATAATATTCATTTCGTATCACATAACAGTTGCTGCATATCTCATCCATACTTTGAAATTATGGTAGCTCCTAGACCTGATGCTAGATCTCAAGTGATCACAGTCCTGCTGTGTACAAACTATAATTTAATTTAAAGACATGCCAATGTTGAGTGTCATAAAACTATCTGCCACGACATTCTGAAAAGAGTTCCATGCCTTCATCTGACTGGCAAAGGGGTCAGTGGAACAAAAGAGGTTAAATTTAAATGAACAATGTTCCCCATCTACACAACTATTCCCTACTGATTAAAGCATACTATCTCCATACTGGAATAGCATTAAAGCTATTCCAGTATGGAGATAGATAGACAGACAGACAGCATATGTCTGTCTGTCTATCTATCTCCATACTGGAATAGCAAGTGTGAAGCTCTGGCATTCAAATCAGAGATAATCTGCATGATTTCATTCACAAAGTGTTGGTAAACACTTTGTAGCAGGCTTTTCTTTTCTTTCAGTCTTTATATGATAGGAAAGCATTCTCAACTTCTATGACATCTGTCTCTTATTAAAAACAAACAACACAAAACTTTGGTAGGTATAAAAAACTGCCTCGGCAATAACTTTGTTGCTAAGGTTTATGATAGTCTGAGAGCTCATACATTTTTCCTGCAAGCATTTGCATTTCAAATATGCATTTCAAATCTGTCAGTACTTTAGCTATAGCTGTTCAAACAAGGGTCATCACAGCTCTCTTCACTCTTTGTTTATAATGTCCAGAGAAGCAACTTCCATTGTCTTCTTAATTAGTACTTTCAGAACTGTCTTTGGCTCAGAAATTATTTTGCTGACCTTCTGGAAATTATGAATAGTGCCAATTTTCCTCTTACAGGATGGTAGGTACAAGAGCAGCAGTCTGCAGTTCTTTCAGCATCAGTGAAGCATTTTATAATATGATTGGACTTGTTGCTTGGTGCAGTATCTTTAAAAGCAATGTCATTTTCATTTGTTTAGTCCCTTAAATTATCTGCTAACTCACTGATTCTATTAACCTCAAACATTCAAGGGCATTTGAGTCCCAATCCAGCAGATCTTCATATGTGCACAACTGCCAGCAGATCTTCATATGTGCACAACTGCCAAGGCTGTGTCACCAAAAATTCCTCCTTCCTCAACACTACTGCAAACCAATATCTTCTCATGCATACATGTACATCTCCTTGATGCTAATATAGATGGAAGAGTACCAACTAAATAATAATAATAATCATCATCATCATCATCTTTATTTATAGCCCACCACCATCTCCCCAAAGGGGACTCAGGGCGGCTAACATGAGGTCAAGCCCAAAGGTACAATACAGCAAATTAAAATACAGACTGCAGACAACAAAAATTACGTTAAAATAAAATACGTACAGTAGCAAAATGAAATAAATAAAGCAAATTAACACAATATAAAATCAAACAGAATGGACAGGCCGAATGGACAAGATAAAATGATAAAACCCTGGATGAGATTGGAATAGAAAATATGTAATGGAGGGGAGCCCAAAAAGGATAAACAGGATAAATAACACAATAAACCCATAAAGCCTGTTAAAAAAAGGTTACCACTAATTGGTCATTTACAGCAATAGTCAATTTTGTTGCTATGATTGGAGAATAAATGTTGCTATGATTTACTCTTTTATCAGTACAAACCACAATCATTGGATAAGCAATACTGTGTTGGAAATGCTTGCTCCTGTCACTGACACTCCCACATAGTTTTCGAGAGAAGGAATCTCATCATGGAAATTTGAAAATTGGGGCACATCTTAACACCTCTCAGCAAGAGATTTTCCTAGGCTCAGCCAGGCTTTCAAATGCTAATGAAGGTGGTCAGTTGAAACATTCACACCTAGCTTCAGCAGGGAAAAGCTCTTTGCCCCACCTCAGCCATTCCACAGATATATAAACCCATTGTCCTAATTCCAACAGACCTCACTACCTCTGAGGATGCTTGCCATAGATGCAGGTGAAACGTCAGGAGAAATGCCTCTAGAACATGGCTCTATAGCCCGAAAAAACCCACAAGAACCTATCAAGAAATACTGTTTACCACAAGCATCAAGAAATTACATATATTAGAAACCAACAATTCCTCATTACAGATCAACAGACTGGGCCACAGTAACGCGTGGCAGGGGACAGCTAGTAGTAAATAAATACATAAAAATAAGTAGGTTTACATCATTAAAGTGAAATAAGATGTAACCACATGTCTAACAATTTGCCCAAATAAAAGAAAAAGAGAAATCTGCTTTCATTAGTGGGTTAAAAACCATTACCATTATTGTTGGCTCCAAGGCATCAACGTCTTCCAGTGCTTCTATTTAAATCAAGTTCATATGTTAAATTTTACATCAGACAATAGACTGTTACTACTCCCAGGGCAGCTTACTAAACTCATTATAAATAACAAATGTAAAATGAAATAAATGTTAGAGATAGACACAAGAATAATCAAATAATAGGATAATCCATCAGACTGAATACTATGACAAAAGCACTTCAGAGTTAGTATTAGAGCTGTCTCCCTGGGGAGAGAGTTCACCAAATTCTTCCCTGTACAAACCACATTCATAAACCAGTTGTTGTTATGTATAAGAATAACCTTCTGAAGATGATTTACCTTACATTATGGCTATGGCTTTCTATCCATTTACCTTGGAATAAGGCCCATTTCATTGAATGTATGCTAAAAAAGAGGTCCAATCTACACTGCCATATAATTCAGTTTCTGAATCCAGATTATCTGATTTGAACAGAATTACATGGCAGTGTAGACTCATATAATCCAGTTCGAAGCAGATAATCTGGTTTCAGAAACTGAATTATATGGCAGTGTAGATCCAGCAGAGATGAACCAATTGGGACTGCTACCTTCTTCTCCCATGGAGTCGTACCATATCACATACTGCTGTGGTTTAGGAATATCATCAATGGTTGAGAACAAAGAAATAGCCAACCAATACTCTGGATGTACACTTGAGGGTAGGTGAGCAATTTAATATATTCAGAAGCAGACCTTAAAACCTTGGTGTAATCATATATCCCTATCACCTGGAGTTTTATTTGCTTCATAATGAAACCTTAAACTGCAGTCATGTTTTGAGCTCTGAGTGGGTTGTTGGTGGTGGTGAGAACAGAACTTGGCTTCTAATAATTTAGCCCTTCTGATTCACATTCAAAAAGGCGGTAGGAACCAATAATTTCTGAATTATTCCAGTCTAGCCGTAGGAACTTTGGCTCCTCAACACCCACAACTGGGATGTAGTGCTGAATAATACAGGAGGAAAACTGGGATCTAGGATTAAAAGACAGCAACCAGAGCATCTCTAAAATAAAAGCACACTTTTATGCAACACTTTTAAAATCAGTGTGCTCATTTCTAAGGCCACCAAAGTAGCTCTTGCACAGGCAATATTCTATTTAAATGCAAATATTTACATGGGATTTGAATGAGAGGGAAAATAAATATAAGACCACACAGCTGAAAAACATGTAGTTTCTGTGGAATATAGGGCTAACCTCCCTGGCCTACTTAAGTAACAACTGTTACATACTCCAAACCACAAGAACAGGTAACTGCTTCTCAGAGAAGATATGTTGAGATGGAACCCATTTATTTTAGCTTTAGAATCACAATATACAAAATATGATCGAAACCTGAGTAGAAATTCTGCAAAAGTTATTTCTGGATAGGCATATTTATTCCTCCTTGTAAATGTGTACTTATATTGTATATAATCTGTCTGGTTCCAATCAATTAAGAGTATAACTTACGAATGGAAAGTATATTTTACTCTGTATTAATCACATAACTTTTCTAAGATATACCCACCATGAATATGAAATAATATTTAATGATTTTGCTTTTAAGTTTGGAAAATAAAATATGTCTCCATTCCTGTTGCAATACAAATATTCATACAAGGCATACTTGCAATTTTTCAACATATATATGATAAAAATTCCTATTTCTTACCTACATTTCCAGTCATTAAGTATGAATTCTGAAAGTCCATCATCCCCATGCCAACAATGTGTATAAAATCTTCAATCACCTGCATTAGTTCTATCGAGCCTGGATAGATCTAAAAAAGTATGAAGGTCAGACACACAATAATCACAAGACCTCAAGCATATAGTGAAATCAAAATTACAATCAGTCCTATAACAACAAAATTAATGCAACCTGGAACACACATTCAAATTAATATGTAAGTCCAAACAATCTTTTTTGTGATTTGATTGCTTGCTTCATATTTATGGTGGTGTGTCAAGAAAAAGGAGCAAAGCATCATCTCATTGACTTCACTTGGTCATCACAAACAATATGGTGGGACAGGGACTTTAGTGGCAACATGTTGGGAGAAGAAGGGCCTGATTAGCTCTCTCCACATGTTGCAATGCCCACAAATATTGACCCCTGTGCCCCTTTTTGATGTGAACACAAAGAAGATTAATTAGCAAAAAGTACATTCAAGCATCACATTTATTTTGGTTCTTAGAAGTTAACATGCAGAGATTTTAGAAAAGATCTAAAACAAGTGTTTTGGCGAAGGCTTTCATGGTCAGAATTACTGGAGAGTTATGTGATTTCCAGGCTTATGGCCGTGTTCCTGCTCATTTTCTCCTGATGTTTGGCCTGCATCTGTGGCTGGTATAATCCTCTGAAGTTGCCAGCCACAGAAAACGTTGCTAGAACACAGCCATACAGCCTGGAAACCACACAACACTCCAAGTGTTTCAGCCTTTGTGAAAATCCAAGGTAGTAGAAATGGTCGATACTCCATGGTTGCACCATCTACAACCTACCAAAAGGAAGACATGTTAGCTATTAAAAAGTATATATTTTATTTTATAACACACAGGAATGGATCCTGATTGCATGCTCCATGAATGCCCTCCTTTCCTCCAGCATCCTGTATCCTCCTATTCTCATGATGTCCCAAAGGGACCATGCTCAGTGGCAAACTGGGTCTTAAAATATTGGTTGCCAGGACACAAAGTGGTCCACTCATAAGTAAAAGGTCATGAATATTTTTAATGTATTGTCTAATGTCTAAGGGGACATACTTGCCATTATGCAAGCTGACACCCTGGCCAGTCCACCACTGTCCATGCTCAGGAACACTTTTCAGCAGAAATTGAGGGTTGCAAGAAGAAGAGGTTGCAGCAATTGTCCCCTCATCTTCCTGTATGAACAGAACCCTTACTAGACCTTTTTCTGTATTGAAGCCTGCAGCAAAGCCTTCTAAAGTAATAAATCCCTCTGGAAGGACTTTTGAAAGTCCTCATGCTAAGTTCACCTACCCGCAGATCATAAAATATGCATATGTGGTTTATGAAAGACAATGAATATTTCACCTAATCTAAACAGTGGCAACTTGTGAAAAGTGAGCTCTTTCCAGCTAAGCAATTTCATTTTGTTTTCTTTCAAGCACATTGAATAAAATATGGGCTAGCCTAGGAGAGTCTCATCTTCCCAGAGTATGACATGATTTGATTTGGCTCTACAGACTGTCATTGGGTGCAGCTTTGAATCACAGAAATAATATGTAAAATGGTCTGTTTTGGTAGTGGCTGTCACCCCACTTTGTGTCAGAAATGTATATATTTAATTTTCTTATTCATAAATTTAAAACATGTCCCCTTTCTTACAACCCATTACTGCCATCTGGGGGACTTTGTAAACAAAAATGGGCAAAAAAGCTAAAATATGGACATCTTATCCTGATTTTCAGAAACAGTATCTAGAACTATACAGTATGATCCCTATATCATGTCTGACAAAATATGTATCTCTAGAAATTTATTAGGTGTTCCAGGGTGATTCTAGGGTATTCTTGGACCAAAGCCCTTGATTTCATAGGGTTCATATGATCACTGGCTTTGCCTATGCACTTGAAATACAGGAATATATCCTACCTGAATAAGAAGGTCATATTGTATTAATAAAACAGAAGGACTAAAATGTTCAATGACACAAAGGACTTCATCACATGGATGTCCTTAAGCCGAGGGACAGCAGGGGAGTCTGTCCAATAGTGGAGTTAACCCATGGGGCAACTGGGGAAACCATTGGGGAGTGCCCTGCATCATGCTCTTACTATCACAAGCTGTTTATCATTTGTCCCTGGCTTGGTCCCGCATTGTTCCCAACATAGTCTATGAGAAGACGGATAGTAACCTGTGATCTCTGGGCTGCCTGTTAATATGCTGCCAAGATGCTGTGTTTATGATGGTTTGAATTGTTATTCCTGGAGATGGGTATTTGTAGAGTTTTCTATCTGTGTTGCACCAACAACATTGCTAGATTTGGGTTCTATGCACTGTCATCTGGAGAAGATGAGAATGTCATTTGCTATTGACAATGACTCAAACTCTTATTTTTCCTTCATAACCAACACATGTGATTTATATTCTTGGGGATCTGTACTGGAACATAAACTGCAGCAAGGCAACTGCCTTTAAAACATCTGTCCTTCAGGACACCTGTTCATAAGAGCTTGGACTCAGACCCCTTGTACACTGCCATATAATACAGTTTCAGATTCCAGATTATCTGCTTCAAACTGGATTACATGGCAGTTTAGATCCAGCCTCTTTGTAATGTATCTGAGGATGATGGAGGGTGTGTTAGGTAGAAATGGCACAGCATTTTAGTTATGGAAAAATACTGTTTGATGAACATGTGGTATAGTGTTAGCACCTGGACAGTGACTGTAAATGTCATGATGAAATGCTTAAGAGAATGTGATAATGGCTGAGTCATAACCATGTGAGGGTTATTTCACATCAGCCAGTATTTCTTACTGATAACCTATCAGAAATTGGATATAAGGAAGATGAAAGAATCCATATTTCTCTCTCCTGTGTGACTCAGAGTGAGTGCCTATGTTGTATATGACTATCTGGTGACTCTGATTGTTTGCAAGGACAAGGAAAGTGGATTTCTGTATCCTGTTTGCATATTTGTATATATTGCAACTGTGAAGATTATAAGCATCCGAATATTTTGGATGAAACCTGAATCTGTGAACTTACTAAATGGTGTATGTAGATAAAGTCAGATACTGGCAGTTAGACTGCTGATAGACAGGCTGAAGCATATTTATGCTGTGAAATGACTCTGCTGTAATTTTGCTTGCTTCCGGGACACTTGCTATCTCACTTGCAGCAGTTCAGGGAGGTTGTGATTTGGAAACTATAAATCACTTCACAACTAGCATCCCATGACAGGGTGCATTCCAAAATACCAACAGGCTATCTAGTGGATTCTGCATGCATAGCTTAAAATGTATTTTAAAGCCTTACTATTTTATGTAAGGGAAACCCTCAAACCATACCATTGTATATAATGGAATTTGAGAAACCAGTGATTTTAATATCCATTGAAGCTCCTGGAATCAAACCCCCTCACAGATACCAAAAGCCTACTTTCTATAGTAAGGAGTGGGATCATCAGTGCTGAATTTAAGCAATTATCTACAAAGATTTACCTGTTGTGCATCTTCCCATTTCTCTTTGTTCTCTTCATCCAGAAGGTTGCTAACTGTTTGAAAGAAGTTCTGAAAATTGAAGAAGACAATGAAATTAGTTGAATGAATGCATTGAATGCAATATAACAGATACTTGGTACATTTCATGATGTCAGATTTATAGTTTAAACCCGATCATAAGATTTCACATCTTAAGCAGCAGTAATATTAACACTACTGGAATACTCCTGGCAAAAATCAGATGTACTGGTCATGGATCCTTTAGTTCTGGTGTCATTAAGTTGTATGGATTGTTGTAATAACCTTAATGTTTGAATGTAAGCATCTGTTATTATAGATACAGTCTCATGAGCAAGATTTTCTGGGAAGTAGATGCATGATTTATTGTCATCATTATTGTTTTTATAGATTTACAAATTCATAATGCATTACCATTTGAAACCAATATGTTTCAAAAGAATATAATTCAAGCTATTCGAATGTATATAACCAGATGTACTATTCATGGATGTGACCAATGAACTGCTCACTGCATCTGATGAAATGGGCTCTGGTCCACGAAAGCCTATGCCAAATAATTATTTTAAATCTTCAAAATACAAGGATTCTGATTATCTGCAGCAAATGAATATGGATTCCCCAAGAAAAATGAATATAAGGAAATTGACTGGGGGATTCCATGACAGGAGGTTGGTAAAGGTGCACTGAATTTCAGTCTAAACTTTAAAGAAGTTAACTAATTGAACCTGTTTTAAGGATAGGATATGCTTCCTTGGATAGCTTGTTTAAAGGCAGACTAGAATCTTGTGTGGTTTTACCAACCTGCTGACATGGGAGGCAGCAGCCACTTCTGTAAGGAAATGTCCATGTTTCAAACTGACTCAATGGAAACCAGAAGTTAAGTCTCTCATGTCCCCCATGACCCACTCTAACCAGTATGTCATGCTGCTGCTTCGTGTTCATCCAAGTAAGTCTATAGTTTTCAACTGCAATTCCAAGCATGCTTTATCTTAGAAGTGAGAATCATTTAGTTCAGCAGGCATGCTTTCAACCAAATGTGCACAGTAAGGAAGGCTGAAAAAATGGATGCAATTTATCCGAGGAAAATATGAGGTTCATTTTGAATAATCATGAATAGGATCTTGCTACCTGTTAAAGAATCAATAATCAGCTTTGCCTAGCCATTTGCTGTTGGGGAAACTAGAAAGTGAAATAGAAAATATAATTCCCCAACATTTTGACCTCAAGCTTTTACTTTCTCTGCGTTATTATCTTCTCTGTTGGAATATCTCTAAGTGAATCACATATCAAATACGTAGAATCATATTGGACAGCTTTTAAATAACATGTTTTCTTTCAATAATTTCTTTCAAGTGGATCTCAGAACTTTATTTCAAGATATCTTCTAGCATAGTACCATTGTTATTATTATCTCTAAAAGATGGGTTCAATACAGATATATCTCCGGGCCCCCTTTAAAGTAATTCAGATTTATCTGTAATTTGCTTTTATGCTACATTTTGCTTTTAAAAATGCAGCACTTCAGCTTGACCCAAGCTTGGTTTCTATTAAAAGAATCAAACTAAACTGGCTTTTATACAATACTTGACCGAGGCTAAACACAATAGGTTTAATTTTAGAGCAAAGGTACATTTACAATTGTAGAAGAAATGCCGTTTGTTACTAATTTAAGTGCCATGGCTCATTGCTATGGAATCATGGAAGTTGCAGTTTTACAAGTTCTTTAGCTTGAGTTTGTCAAAGAGTGCTGGTGGCTCACCTATCTATAACTCCCATGATTTTGTAACATTGAGCTATGGCAGTTAAAGTAGTGTCAAACTGCAATAATTCTACAGTATAGGTCCACTCTTCATCAGCATAACCCCCTGAAATTAATGAGACTAAGATTAATTGACATCTCCTTGATTTCGAGATGTTTGCTCTAATTCTTTGTTTATTTTACTGTTATGCTCTCAAATCACCTCCCTTCCCAAATGTAAACAGATGTTACTAAATATCATTAAGAACTGAATAAGACATATGGGAACCCAGTTGCTTGCCAAATGCCTCAAAACATTGTGGGAGGGCCACATCAAATGTTCAGAAAAGAGGAAAAGCAACAAGAAAGGACATCTAAGCATGTATATCCATTACCCTTGTGTTGTCTAAACTAGGTTTTAAATTCCTACCACTTTAACACACTGGGCAAATTGGCTTCTTGCAACACTTTGAGGACTGGGCCTGCCAACCACCATCACATGACACTCGCAGGTCTCGGTCCATTGCTCCTCAAAATGGTGAGGAAGCATTGCAAGATGCTTTGTTGGCCAAGATGGGAAAGTAAGTGTTTTTCAGGTAGTTCCAACTGAGCTACCTGCATTTTTCACCTATTTTCCCCATCTGATGGGGGAAACAGCAAAGGAGACTGGATTTTAAAAGTTAAGCTTTCAAAAGAAATCTAAATTTGTAAAGCAAGGACGTAACACTTCATACATAAATGTGACCGTGACAAGGTGAGTGTTAAACTGCTAATAAATTTGTATTCAGATTCTGAATATTCTTTTGAAATTAGAACTCTTCCCTTGTGCATCATACAAAAGAATATAATAAAACCCTCACTATCATTTCTATATTCCATACTTTCACATCTCCATGTGGGATAAAGCCATTTACATCACTCAAATAATTTGCCATACTAATTAAGGTATTAACTCTAATCAGCAACAAAACCCGCACTCCAACAGAGATATGTTCTTGCAGTTGATTGCATGCGAGCCTCATCAGACAAAATTACAGGGAAAATCTATGCATTTTCAAAATAAAAAACAAGAAACGATTAGGTATATCTTTGTGGGAGCCATCATGCAATGAAATGTTCAAGATGAAAATCACTGTTATGTTCCACTGGCTGCAATCATGGGAATAAGAACTATCTATATAAATATAGGGGGAATATAGTAAACATGAATAGTGTTGAACAGTAAAATTAATGCAGAGAAGACATCACTACTTA
Organism: Anolis sagrei; assembly: GCF_037176765.1. Lineage (NCBI taxonomy): Eukaryota > Metazoa > Chordata > Lepidosauria > Squamata > Anolidae > Anolis > Anolis sagrei. Next base: position 114,296,550 of record NC_090021.1, read on the forward strand.
TTTGCGATAAAATATAATCTTCCTCTCACTAGATATCTGGAGCACAATTCTCACAATCCTTCACTATGGTTTATACATAATTTTATTTTAAAAACTAAGAAAATGGAACATCTTTTTCTCCAGAAAGTAACATGTTACCAGGAACATCAGCCAGAATCCTATTTAATAGTTATGAATGTGTAATATTGAGTTACATAGTCGTGACTGCTTAGTAGTCATTAACCCTTTCTAGGTGCTGTGTGGGAGGATTGTGACAGGGACTCTGTTTTTGCCTGTTGCACTGGAGATGCTCTTGTGAGTGTATTACCTTAGTCAGTCACTTCCCAAGGGCCAGGAATCACTAAAAAGTTATGCAACTACCATGGTTATGTAGTAACATAGTGCATAGAGGACACTGGCCATCATTCTTTCAAAGTTCTACACATTCATGATATGAAGACAGCCTAGTCAACTGTTGTTAGAATATTGGCCATTGGAAGTCCTCAGTTTTCAAGAGGTATATGTGCATCCCCTCCAGTTCTGATCATTTGAAATTTATTATTATTTTTTTCTAGATTGGAAGTTCCATTTGAAGAGGTGGTGGGCTCTGATCACCATCCATGTGTAATCTCCAGTAGAGTATACTGGCCAATGTGCCAGATTGCCATTTTGGGTTCAAACAGGATGGTATTTGAGGAGTGCACTGGGTCATATGTTTGAGGACCTCATCACACTGAGGTCTTCAAGACAGAGAAAAGCAGTGGCATCCATGGGGCAGCAAGGCAAATTGTAGGGGAAGTGGGGGAAACTGTTGTGCCATGTCCCACATCACCCCCTTACCACATCACCCCTTTCCCCATCCCATGGGGAAAACCATGAAATTATTTCTTATGCAGAAATAAATGTGGTATTTCTGCATGGGGAAAAGCCCTTCCTGTTAAGAAATTGATCCATTTTGTGCCCTCAAAAAGATTATTGGTATTATTTACCATGACTGACAGTGGGTTTCTCAGATTTCAAACAGGATTCCTTCTCTATCCTAGGTACCCCAAGACTGAAGCCAGAATCTTCTGCATACAAACAGGTACTCTACCACTAAGCTATAGCTTTTTTTCCAAGGCTGTTGGCATGCATTTTGGTAGCACAATGGAGAAAATATTTCATTAGAAAAGTTATGAACGTAAATAGAGAAAGCTTAGTACATTGAATAATTAGAAAATGAAAATAAATGGTGGTGCAAGTGGGGTGTGTGTGACCTAATCTAATGTTCAGTGAACATAGTGGAGAAACTATCCAGCAGCTTGTGAGAAATGATGAATCAGAATTCTAATATCTATGCCAGCAAATACATAATACATACATTCTTCTAATACTCTACACCACATCACTAGAATGGCAATTACATATACCCCATTATAGATCATAAAAACAAACTGTAAAGGAACTTAACCTGAAATAGTTCTCTCCCCTTTCCAAGGGAGATAACTCAATTTCTATAATTCTTCACTTCCAAGCACCACTGAAAGTATATGCTATATATTCCCATGTACAAGTTGACTTCATGTATAAATTGAAGACAGGTTTGAGGGCCAAAATTATGAATTTTGATATAACCCATGAATAAATTGAGGACTTTTCTACCGAGAGGGTGAAAAGCCAGTGTTGCCCTTGAGGAGCCATCCACCCCTGGCTGCCACTGCTATATTCCCACCCAGGCATTCAAAAAGGCCTGAAGCAATGCCACTGTAGATAGAGTAGAAGAGCTGGCACATCTTTATGTTCTGAAACTTCAGAAAGGAAAAGTATCACTATATTGGCCACCCATGTCAACAGTGTTGGACTTTTTTTTAGAATTTCAACATTCTGTATAAAGGATGCACAACCTGTATAACTAAGATAGTGCCACACCAGGCCTTTTTGCAGAAAAATTGGCTGTAAAAGTGTCATATATCAATGATACCATTATACCACATGACCTTTTAGAATCCTACTATTCGTTAAGGTGCTGATCCTCATTTTTTAATGTTTACAAATCTAGTACTGTTTAAAAATGAAATTAGAGCATATGATTCCACCAAAACTATCTGGGGCAGAACTAGGTAGTGTCATCCACACTTAGGGTTGTTGGTTCCACACAGGACTTTAATGCAAGTATAATCGGGTTTAAGAAACTCAAATGGATGTGCATTGGAGTCTGCACACATGCCAGAAACCCCATGCTTTCCTGAGGGGGGGGGTGTCCCAATACCCTGATGGACTTTCTGACAGGGCACCCAGGCACAAAACAAAACTCCCCAGAAAAGCCTTTTAAAAAAAGTAACTTACCCAGTCGCCATTCCCCCTTCTCTGAAGTTCTCCTGGTGCATAGAAATGATATGCCAGGAGAAGGGGGGGGGGGCAGGAGTAATTTTCCTTCTTCCCCCTTCTCCTACCACATCATTTCTATATGCCAGGAGATATCCAGAGAAGGGGTAATGGCAGTCAGTTAAGTTATTTTCTTTTTAAAGGCTTTTAAAGGGGTTTTGTGAGGGGGTGGGGCTGTCTCGGGTTTGGTGGGCTCAAGGAGCCCACGGAACCCAAGACAGCTGTGTGGATGGACACCAGAAATCATACAATGTGATCCCAAGGTCCAAACCCGGGTCTTTCCAGCTGTCAAATTACTTCATGACAAAGCAGGATTTTCCTGTTTTGTCCCCAATGAATTCCATTTTTTATGTGGGGCATCATTTGGATGCCCCATGTAAAAATGTGGGAGGGTGTGCATTTTGGATGCTGTCTGGTTTTAAAACTTCCTTATATTAATGTGGAAGTAAATGTACTAAAATACAAACATCTGAGGAAAAGCTGGAGTTTCATGCAGGGATCTCTGTAAATTAGTTGGGGAAAGAAATGTAGATCTATGAAAAGCATGCTTATTCACACCAGCATGTCAAAAATTTCATGGCCAACCTGCTGCAATATTCTATGCCACTGTAAAATTGGTTCTGAAGGGTTTCCTTGTTCTCTGCAGCATGTTTTGTGTTTGTATGGAGGGATGTGGTAGGAAACTGAATAGCTTCCACATTAATGGAACTGTAAATCCACTACAGGTTTTAGTCTAAACTTTAAAAGAGCTTTCTAAGAGGCTGAATCTAATCTCACAAGCAGATCCAACCCCTGAATTAGCTCATTGCAAAACTGGATGAAAAAAACTGGGAGCAGGTTTACTGCCTACAGATATTGGCCCCACTCCTGTCTCTACTAATGGAAGGAGATCTGCCAGAAGAACTACACATTAGCATTCTGGTCATATCCCTTCCTTTTCTCTCCCCCTTCCAAATATGTGTATGCCTCTGTTTGTGTTCTTACCTTCACTTTTTCAAATAGTCTTGCCTTTATATGGATAGTAATTGCAGATGAATCACAGTGATGCCAAATACCGCCCAGAGAGTACATTGTGGAAGGAGAAAATGGATAGGTAAACAACACGTAGTCTGGGCCAGGTTGTTCTTTTTAAAGATTTGTTTCTAAAAATAGTTTTGTCATTATCTGTGTATTTGGTTGGCATTAGCTCTACTTTAATTGTTTGTAAAGAATGAAAGGGGGAGGGGAGTGATTCTATATAAAAATGAAGAAAGGAAAATGCACTTTTCTTGGGACATTAATATACAAGGCTCATAACATGAGATGCAACCATGACCAGAAACACTTATTATTGCATGACATCATCCTATATTTATTCCAAACTCATGTGCAACTCATCTAAAACTAGTGCTTTTTGTGAAGATTTGAAAAAGGCACCATGATATAAATGGGTTGACTGGAAATACATGTGCCAGCAGCTGATTGGCTGAGTATGTCAGGAGCCAGAATTCTGATAGTCTCTTGCCTCTAGTGTGCTGCTGAGACAAACAGTTTTAACAGCCACTTTCACCTTGGAGAGGGACGAGGGCGCTGACTGGAAACAGCCAGGAAGGAAAATGGCTGCCAACTCTCTGAAGCCTGATAATTTCTGAGGCATGAAGCATATTTTAAAGACTACTTAAAAGGACTGCTTATTCCCTGTTACCTGTAAGAATTCAGAGAGACTGTTGTACTGTATATATTGTTGCTCTATTTGACCTTTTGAACTGAAGGAAAGTTACTGTTACTTGTTACACAATTCTGAGTGACACATTATTATACTGTAGGATTTACATTGGTTCAGAAGCAGTGGTAAAGCTTCTATTAATTTACATCTACAACCCCCCACACTTTTCAAAAAACCCGGCAAAGCCCTTTTTATAGGCAACTGAAATCACTTTGAATCTGTATTCCAAGTGTTTTCAGAAATATAGTAAATCTGAAAGTGCTTCAGCAATGGGTTTGAAGACTGTGATGTATAATTGTGACCATGTTGGGAGTGTTTACTTTGAACTGCTTCTCATGACCATGGTGCTAATCATTTCATCTCTGCAGAGCAGAATAAGACAGTCTCTGGCTGCAAAGCCATAACTATCCTCTTATCCTTCATGCCTTTCCCTTTTGAAAAAACAAATAACTTTATTTTTTTGAAAATGTTGGAACTAGACTGCTTCTAATGGCAAAACATCATATTTCCTATTTTATTAATTGAAATCATTCATTCTGTAACACATGCAGGTACTGCAAACTAGCAACCTGCACACTAAGAAGTAACCCTCTCCCGTGAAGAATATACAAAACAGGGAAGGGCTAGTAAATGCAAATGTATATTTTCCTTTTTATTAACATTTAATGTGTGTTTGGGAAATTGCAGAGATATTTAATTGCAAAGCCTCAGTCTCATGAGATTTTGAATATATGGGTTGCAAAATTCTTCTTATAATAAAAGAGTGAGCATGGATGAAAGGGTAATGCACAGATTGGGAGGAGACAAAGGCCAGCAACTGCAGTAAGCTAAAAGCACTTGCTGGTTTCTTCAAGTACTCGGGGAAGTGATTGGTGTGATATGAAGAGGGACCATTCTGGGGTGCTTTAACTCTAATAATAATAGGATCATTTTTAGAGCCTTCTGTAGTAATGTCCTCGAAGTGTTGAAGAAGCTTTTGTTGAAACCCACTTAAGGCTCACTCAATATGCAATGCTACAATTAAAAGGTATTTAGGATTACTGAAACTACTTAGGGTAACTATATATCTGACTCTGATCCTGCATTTCTCATCCTCAGATGAAAACACTTTTGATCTAACAGACACTCCTGCTAATGGAAAAACAGAAGATATCTGAAGCCACACATGTCACCCTCCAGCCATACTAGGAAGCTCTCTCAAACTTCTAAAGTAGATTTCTGAAAAGGATATAAAACCTCAGAGGTGAAGGGAAATAAATTGCTTCTCTCCTTCGAAGGATGGTAGTGTCCTCTGGGTGCAATTCCACTCATGGAACCCTATGATCCAAGTGACTATTTCCTCGTGCTACTGTAAACTCCTATTATACAAGAGTATGTTCTTTGAGAATATGTCTAGTACCTTCTTTATACATTGATCCTTGTGTACAGATAACCTATTTCTCTACTGCTTGAGCATGTCTCCAGAGCTGATTATTGGCCAGGAAAAGGATGCCCAGATAGTGTTCAACTAAATTTCTGCAGTCTGATGTCCAAATAAATTATTATCCTCCTAAACATCCTGAAGTTGTCCTGAAGTTCCAGATGTCCTGAAGTTCCAGAGGGACAAGAAGAATAAACCTTTGTGCATGCATCTACAAAAATAGTTGGAACTTTATTGGTCTTATAGCCAACGAATAACCATGTAGTCTTGCTCTAGCAGTGGATAGGCAGGATGAGATGGAAGTTGGCTTGGAGAAGCTTTATATTCATCCAGTCTGATGTAGAATCTCAGCCAATATCTTCATGTACAAATTTCTGCTAACATTCTTCATGTCCAAATTTGTTGTAAAATGGATGACAGTCAAAAACATAACTGAACAAACATAGTTGATTTTAATCTACAGTTTTTTCTTCTTCATGAATCATAAATGAAGCTTGGCAGCAGAAGATAGAACCATCTTACATCCTAGGTCAAATTACATTAACATCTACTTCTGCTTTTTAAAAATGCCTCTAGTTTGGGAGGTATGAAAGCTTAGATGCATAGAGATATTTGTGATAGAACGGCAGCATTAATTTAAACTACTTAAATGATAGGCTGGCATCAAAGATCAAAGTATGGATCAAATATTTTACACTGAGATCCAATGCCCTTCTGGAGACATAACAGTGAAAAACTAATTCAATCTATAGTTTCAGATCTGGTGTTAATCAGAAACATTATTGCTGAAAGTTTGTGAAAAACTGCATTTGGAAGTTAACAAGCTCAGGGTAAGAAATATGCAGTATCGAGTCTAACTTAAACAGTCAGTCATGATATACTGATATTGACCCACTATAAGGAAAGTAGAATTTCTTTTACTGAGAGGTCATATGTTTTCTAAGGAATATCATGGATGTAGGATGATATAGGTGAAGAACAACCATTTTGAATGAAGATATAACTGAGACATCAAAGAAATGTCTCTTCCAAAATGCTCTGGAAGGATCTGAAAAATGCAGTAATTTAAAGTTCAGACCAGTAATGGTCACTGCATAAAACACAGACAAAACAAAAAAGTCATCTGCATATAGATTCTGAGAACTTTATTGTATGAGCCTGTGGTATTGCAGGATGGAATGCTTGCTTACCTGTAATCGTGTTTCTTCGAGTGGTAATCTGTGAAATACGCAATTACTACCATATGTGCCCATTTCACAGAACACTATGAAGAAGAATCATGTTATTGAGGCAAATATTTACATATCAGTTTGAAAACAATCTCACACTGCTCAGCATTCTCACTAGTATGCTGCTTAGATGATCCATAGCCCTGCACTCTTTCATATGCACTGCTTGGCTAACCCCGCCTTTCACCCTGTGTATGGCCTATCCAAAAATGCATATTTTTGTTGTGATGTGCAGTTACAGCAATATGATAAAAACAATTTCAATACTGTTCAAATGGTTTGAGAAACGTACATTTTTATAGAGAGGTTAACATTTGTTTGGCTGAGGCAATTATGGGCAAGGCAAAAGAGGCATTATTAATGTACTTTTATTTTTCATGGAGACTGTTGAGTCTTCTATATTGAATTATTGAACACAGATGGATTCCATTTTAAGCATATTTATTGTCTTTTGTACAAGGGAGTATTTTGGTTAGGCTGGAGAGAATAGTGGGACAGTGTGTCCAGGGTTGATGGGCATGCTTGGATGAACAGCATGAAAAAGAGTCCAGTCAGAGGTGTTAGCTGTGGGTGCAGGCCCGTAGCCAGGATTTCGTTTCGGGGGGGGGGGGGCTAAAAAATTTTCAGGGGGGGTTTCGGGGGGGGGGCTGAGTTTCGGGGGGGGCTGAGTCTGAGTGAAAGAGGGTCTAGCCTAGCAAACCTTTTGTATCATTACCCCAATACCCCCATACATATGGGATATATTGAGAATGGTGATCAAATCATGATATTAATAAACATAACAGTTTAAATAATGAACCAGTAAGGCCTTTTCGCGAACCACCATGAGAATTTCGGGGGGGGCTGAAGCCCCCCGAGCCCCCCCCCCCCCCCCCCCCCGGCTACATGCCTGTGTGGGTGCCTCCTTACTTGATGCTGTCATGCTGTGAAAAGTGCTGAATGAAGTGAACCAAAAAGGCCGCCCTCCTCCTCCGAGGGCCTACATCCAGTTTGGGTAGTGATGTTTGGGTAGTGATGTCAGTTTGGGTAGATATGCATCTCTTCCCTCTTCCCCTCAGTTGTTCTCTTCAGCCCATACTGCTGCCTAGCCCAAACTCTCTCATACATACAGAGAAAATAAATATACTTAAAGCAGTATTTCTTTCCCATTCAATACTGTAAAAGAAATGGAAAAGGAAAAGGAAATAAAAGCAACCCCAGTCTGTTTGGAAATAGCAAGGGGGAGAGGGGAAGGCAGAGGGAGAGAAGAAAAGCCATGCCCTTTCATGCCATGTTACTGTTGGTATCGGAACTGCAGAGAAAAAGATCTATCACACCAAAGGAAAAGGTGGAAAAGTAGCAATACAGTGGTCCCTGACTTATCGTGGGGGTTCTGTTCCAGGACTTCCCGTGATAACTGAAAATCCGTGAAGTAGGGACACTATTGGGCAAAGTGGAGAAGCCAGCTGCAGAGGCTCAATGGCCTCTGCAGGGCTGCCAGGGCATGGTGGGGAAGCTCGCCCTCACCAATCCAGTGGCGTGGCCTGCTACTCATTGGCCAGCTGGCCAAATGGCAGGAAACTTCACGCTGTGCAGGGGGCTTCTGCAAGCAGCGGTTCGCTTTCTGTGGACTCACTGTTTAGTGGAAAGGTTGAGAATTATTTTTTAAAATATATTTTTATACATTTTGTGATTTTAAAACCACAAAATGTATAAAATATATTTAAAATATTAATTCTCAACCATAAATGCGAAACAGCGAGTCTGCGGAAAGCAAACTGCAAAACAGGGAGAGAACACTGCATTGGGGTTTTCCTATCAGTGCAAAAGTGTCCTCCAATAACAATTGAGATGTGAACTGGTTATAGGACAGTCATGATGTTGTGTGATAAATTCCTGCCAAGCACGTTATTAAAATGCTATTATAGAGATTTCCCAGACTCATGTGGAAAAGCCCTGGGTTATAGTTTCCTAATTTATGTGCATCTCTTTCACTGTATACTTCCATCAGAGTGAGATTACTTAATTTTGTGTTAAATCATTTATTGTTCTAAGAGACAGGTGCACATTCCGATCTGAATTAAGTGTTTGTTTTGGATAAATTAAATCAACACATAACAGGATTTCTTGATATTTCTTGGAAAATTTCCTCTCCTGGTGCAACTCAGGGTAGATTCTCCTAGTGTGTCTTTTGGGCTTGTGTGGCATCTGTTAAAAGATGAAAAGAACTACTTTGGGTTTGATTAAAGCAGTCTTTGTTCTTTGTTCTTTAGCACTAATTAGAAGGTGGCTTTATCAGTTAGAAGTGCCTAGAATATACAGTCTGGAATTAATGATGTTGTCATTGTTATGTTTGCTTTTGTTGTAGTCTAACTGCCTGATACAAAGACTTTCTGAATCAGCACATTTGTTTAGACAGTGGATTTGGGATGTACAAGCAGCTATCTTTAGTTCACCCTTATTAAACAAGTAATTATGTTGGTGATGCTTCTCTTGCAGGCAAAAATGCCAGTTAAACAGTGTCGTTTTGTTGTTAAATACCTGTGAATGATGATGCACTGTAATATCCCTAGCCCCAATAACCATTCACCATATAGTTTAGAAAAAGAATTTGGTTACTGCAAAGACATCAATTTTAAACTAATTGGAGCCATGACTTCCCTCCCCCTTCTGTGCTTTTGAAATTCACCAATTCAAAAGCTAACACATGCTTTCAAAACAGGTGGGGATTTTACAGATGAGGGGTGTGTATTTTTCCTTCAAGAAGCTACTTCCTAAATACTACGAAACAACTTCAAGATTCAAAACTTTCACTGAAGCTGGCAACTATACATAACTTTTCAGAAGAGCTGCATGCATGATGCACAGAAATTTTACATTATTCATGCAAAACTATCAGCCTAAAGAACTGAATTCATGTGAAATAAAGGAACTAAAATTCAGTGCAAATACTAGTCTAATTGCATCTTTTCTCTGGGGTAATTTACTGCCTTCTATAGCTGTGCCTTTCCTTTTATTTTCATGGAACATTTCTCTTTTCCAACCCCTGGTCTTTGATAGCCATGGAAATTCTGTGTAGTGCTTCACTGGAGGAGATGCTGGCAGAAATTGGATGAGCATCAGCAAAATGCATAATCTAACACAGAGTCTGTCATTTTCCTTTGATAAAATCTGCATTCAGTTCCTGTATCAATTTGGGTATACACTCCTAATCTTAAAACAACCCTCATTTAATGTATGTTGTGCACAGCTTTTCTTTATATTCTTAAGGATTACTCAGGGCACAAACAGAGAGTAAATTACATAGAATTTTTTGGATGGTGAAATCTAGATAACTATCAGCACAAGTGAACAAACAATATCTCTAACAGAGCTTGTATCTGTTGGGTTAAACCTCGCTACCCCCAGTTAATTTGTGTGAGTTGGGAAAGGCTTGCTTGTCAGCTCATTACAGTTACAGTTGTATTGGTCTATTTGGGTTTGTGAGCCTCTGTCTGTAGGGTTAAGACAGATCGTGTGATCTGAGGGAGATTTGCTTGTGTGCTCATTAGTGTTCTCTTGTTCTTTGGTACATAGACTCAGGTCTTTTGCCTGACCAGACTCGGGGGACAGGGCATCTGCTGAGAAGGACACAGGTTATCATTTTGTCTCCCCTCTCAAATGAAGGACATGTCCCAGTAAGTAAGAGAAGAACAGTGGAGATGAGCAACTTGATCCACTGATTGTGATGATAGGAATTGTTTATCTTCTTGGACCATGGTAAGCAATTTCATGAAGATTGGCCTCTGACAAGTGATGGGCTATACCAAGAATAATGCAGGGAACAAAATCAACTCCTGTACATGGCATTCATTGACCTTGCAAAGGCCTTTAACACCATGAATTGTAATGCTCTCTGGACTAGCCTCCTGAAAACTGGATGTCCTGATAAATTTTTTAATATCCTGTGGCTCCCTCATGATGACAACAGTCTTGGACAGCAACAGCTCCCAATGTGACCCATTTAAAATGGGATAAGATGTCAAACAGGAATGCGTTATTGCCCCAACCTTATTTTCCAGCTTTATAGCTATGATTCCACATGTTGTTGATAGAAAGCTTCCCACTGGTGTGGAAATCACCTATTAGACAGACAGCAAGTGCTTTAATCTCAGCAGGCTGAAAGCCAAAAATAAGGTCACAACAACTTCTGTTATAGAACACCAGTAGTACGTGCTCATTCAGAGGAAGACTTACAAGCCACTTTAAACACCTTCGCAGAAGCATAGGAAAATCTCAGCCTCACATTGAGAAAACCAAAGTGTTCTACAAGAAGGAAAAAACAAATCCCTCTGCAATGCCAGTAATAAAGCTTAATGGTATAACACTAGAAAATGTGGACTGTTTTCACTACCTAGACAGCAACCTCTCCACAAAAGCTGACATTGACACCGAAATACAACACTATCTGAGCTTCGCAAGTGCAGCATTTTCTCAAATTAAGCAGTGAGTATTTGAGGATCACGACATTCATAGGAATGCCAAGGTGCTTGTTTATAATGTGACTGACCTTCCAACTCTGTTATATACTTGAAAAACATGGGCTGTCTACAAACATCACTTTCAACTTCCCACAATTTTTTTGGGAAGACAGACGGAGAAACATCAGTGTCCTGGAAGAAGCAAAGACCACCAGCACTGAAGCAAAGATCTTCCATCATCAACTTTGCTGGACCAGTCATGTTGTCTAAATGTTCTATCACAGTCTCTGGTCGCTTCCGGACTACCACCTCACCCGCCTCATAGGAAACCTGCTACAAAACAGGAGCTTTTTTGTTGAGTTCCAGCGCCAGAGAAGTAGTTGGCAGAAACAGAAGAACAGCCTGCCTCAGGGAAGCGTGCTTGCTCCATCCATGTTCAACATCTACACAAATGACCAGCCACTGCCAGAAGGGACAGAGAGATTCATCTATGCAGATGATCGTGCCATTACTGTTCAAGCAGGGAGTTTTGAGATGGTAGAACAGAAACTCTCCGAAGCTTTAGGTGCTCTTACTGCCTATTACAGGTAAAACCAGCTGATCCCCAATCCATCTAAAACACAGACATGTGCTTTTATCTCAAGAACAGACAAGCATCCCGAGCTCTGAGGATCACCTAGGAAGGAATCCCACTGGAGCATTGCAGCGCACCCAAATACCTGGGAGTCACTCTGGACCGTGCTCTTACCTACAAGAAGCACTGCCTGAACATCAAGCAAAAAGTGGGTGCTAGAAACAATATTATATGAAAGCTGACTGGCACAACCTGGGGGTCACAACCAGACACAGTGAAGACATCTGCCCTTGCGCTATGCTACTCTGCTGCTGAATACGCATGCCCAGTGTGGAACACATCTCACCACACTAAAACAGTAGATGTGGCTCTTAATGAGACATGCCACATTATCATGGGGTGTCTGCACCCTTCACCATTGGAGAAATTACACTGCTTAGCCGGTATTGCACCACCTGACATCCGCCGGGAAGTAGCAGCCAATAGTGAAAGGATCAAGGCAGAGACATCTCCAGCTCATCCCCTGTTTGGGTATCAGCCAGCACGTCAACAACTTAAATCTAGAAATAGTTTTCTAAGATCTACAGAGACACTCGCTGGAACACCTCAGCAAGCGATAGTCCAAAAGTGGCAGGCTCAAACCCAGAACCTCAATTGGTGGCTGATACCAGATGAGAGACTCCCCCCTGGGCACACAGAAGACTGGCTGACTTGGAAGGCGCTGAACAAACTGTGCTCTGGCACCACAAGATGCAGAGCCAACCTCAAGAAATGGGGCCACAAAGTGGAATCCACGACATGCGAGTGTGTAGAAGAGCAAAACACTGACCACCTGCTGCAATGCACCCTGAGCCCTGCCACATGCACAATGGAGGACCTCCTTGCACAACACCAGAGGCACTCCAAGTGACCAGATACTGGTCAAAGGACATTTAATCAACTACCAAACTTGCAAATGTTGTGTTTTGTCTGTCTGTCTGTTTGTTTGTTTTGTTCTGTTAGAAATGTAATACAATAGTCTAGTTGCCCTGACATGACAAATAAATCACCATCTCTCAAAGCAGTTACTTTATTCTCAGCTCAAGAATGGAAAACATAATGTGGGAGGACAACACAAGAGATTTGAAGAGATGGACTTAAAGCAAGCCTTTTTAAAAATGTGGAATAAACATCAAGAACTGGGAAGCCTTGACACTTGAGCATTCTAACTGGGGGTCAACTATTACCAAGCATGCTTGGATTTGGAGGGGGCACATTCAGAGGGCAAAAGGAGGAAACATGCAAAGAGGAAGGTGTACCAAGCAAACCCTTGTTGACACAGCCTTCCATCTGGAAATGTATTTTGTCACTGTGAAAGACCATGCGGATCCAGAATAGATCTCTACAGTGACTTACAAACCCATCACCAAGATTCAATTTCTGGAATCCTACTTGGCCATGAGTGATTGCCTATGATGACGGTAGCTCATAGCAGTTGGCTGGAATATCTTGCTAAAAGTCTCATAAGCTTGATCAGGAGGAATTTAAACTGAATTATGTGAGGGAGGAAGACAGTATTCTTGAAATAATGGAGATGGTGAAGAAATACTTCCCTACATAATAGGACTAAAGATGGTGCAGATACTTGTAACCAGATAGCCTCTGATGATACTTCCCAATGCATTTATTTACTTATTTATTAGCAACATTCATTTGCTGTGGCATAGCAGAATGTTCTCTTTGTGGCTCACAGAATAGACTTTTAAGACTTCTCCATCCAATATAGTGGATATTTCCTACTAAGATCTCTCAGTTGTTTGTATTCTGAACAACTCAAAATGTTGTGAACATTGTAAAAGATGTGTCTTCCTGGAAGAACTGGTTCCTTAAATCTGAGGTGCAATATAGGGATGAGTCAGCGTGCCTGGATGGGTTTTCTTTTTTGCTTTTGAATTTTAATTTAGATAGTCAAAGTAGGGGAAATAGTGGAAAAGTGATGGATTGATACAAGTAGGGGACGAGAACTGTACTAATAAGGTGTAAACAATAGGTGATGCCAGAAGAGGGTAAATACATGGAATGAAAGTTATAATAAGTGTAATGCTTTTCCAAAAGCCTTTTTATACCGGTATTATATTCTCTTGAGTTCTCTTGAGTGGTCCACCAGATTCATCAGTGAAGTCCATGAGAAAGGGGTGGGGGTGGGGGTGGGGGCACGGGAAAGGGAAGCACATTGTTTGAGTTCAAAAACAAATCAATGAACTAAAATGGCCTACAATGTGCCATTTGCCACTACAGTAGCAACAGACAATGACATCCACTGAGCAATCCACTGACAAGAATTAATTTTTTGAGCATGTGAAGCTACCTTATATACACCTAACACCTTACCCCAGGGGTCCACAAACTTTTTAAACAAAGGGCCAGGTCACAGTCCCTTAAACTGTTGGAGGGCTGGATTATAATTCGGAAAAAAAATGAATGAATTCCTATGCACACTGCACATATCTTATTTGTAGTGCAAAAACACTTTAAAAACAATACAATAACATGAAGAACAATGTTAACAAATATAAACTTATTAGTATTTCAATGGGAAGTGTGGGCCTGCATTTGGCTGATGAGATAGAATTGTTGTTGTTATTGTTGTTGTTGTGTGCTTTCAAGTCATTACAGACTTAGGTTGACCCTAAGCGAGGGCCAGGTAAATGACCTTGGAGGGTTGCATTCGGCCCTCGGGCCTTAGTTTGAGGACCCCTGCCTTACCCCATCCCACCTTTCCCATTGAGTTCATCTCTCAGTTTTAGCAACTCTCCAAAATCACAGCTGAACCTTCCCTTGACACTATTTTAACTTTAGTAGAGACTGAACCTAGAATCATAGAGTTGGAAGAGACCTCATGGGCCATCTAGTCCAATCCCCTGCCAAGAAGCAGTGTAGCAGTGTTATATCACTCTTAAGGTTCTTCCCAGATTGTTATATTACTTGTTGTGTGTCTTCAAGTCATTTCTACTTTATGGAGACATAAGGTGAAACTATCACAAGGTTTTCTGGAAGGGGGGGGGGGAGGAGGTTGACCTTTCCTTCTTCTGGGGCTGAAAGTGTGTGACTTGTCCAAGGACAGTTAGTGGGTTTCCAGGAGTGCATGTGGATTCAGCACATTAATCTAATCATTCGCTGCTGGCTCCCATTTTCTTACTATAGTTACACATACCTGGACCCCATCAGATGCAGGGATGTAACTTGCTCTTTTAAATGTATCTGTAACATTTCTGAGAATTTCCACTGAAACCAAGAGATCCCCTGCATAGAAGTTCTTCCTCTGTGTTAAATCCAGAAGGGTCTTTGTCACCTGGGACATTCCTTCACCAGCCAAAGTCCTCTGCCCTTTTGCAAGATGTTCTTTTATCTGCGAAAATTAGAAACAGGACCAACTTTACCACATATTCAATAATGATGCCAACAAATGAACTGAATTAGATAGATATGATTATATTCTATAGAAAATAGAAATAATTTAGCTACACTGAAATGTAGATATTTGGCATGATGCCATAATATGCGAGAGCGATGTGGGGGGAGGGGGAGTACAAGGGTATTTTACAGAAATATATTAAGGCTATTTCAGCTATTAAACTAGAGAACAAGTAGATATACTAAAAAAAGATGCAGCCTTTATCATTTTAGCTTTCATATATATTTTCTATTGAAACTTCAGACGTGTTACACTGCTAAACCACATAAATAGCAACTTTATGATAGCAATCTATATCCCATTCAAGTCAGTGGCAAAACATTGATTTATAGGTCCTTTTGTATTACAGTGCCTTTGAGATAAGAGCTTAACTGTGAAAAGTATCACAATAGAATATAAACCTTTCCACCTCATTATGTTTCTCAGCAATTTACCCCCCCCCCCCCACTTTTCCAAAGAGATGCAACTTTTAAGGTTCAAAGTATGCTGAAACTTAATCTGGCATATCAAAATAAACTCTATTTTGCACAGATGATGTTTCAGGCTCTAAAATCCCATCCAGGTGACAGAACAATGCAGTTGGAGGGGACATGCAAATCATCTCATCATGTGGCCGCTTAAATTATCTTGTTATCTATGGTGACAGTAATAGTGCCATTTTTCTTTGTCACTGTTAAGCTCTGGGTTTTGTTCTAAGAAGAAGGTAGATATCCTGTGGGCACTAGAGAAAGCAATCCTGGCTATACAATGTGGCTAGCATATCTTCTCATATTATTGGTCTGGCCAAAGTACCAACATTTAAGGCACCCTTCCTCAGAACCAGATACTGTGGGTAGGACACTGTGGGAGATTACCAATGGTAGCACAAGCAATCTCTAAGCATATTCTATCCACAATACTAGAGTGGTATTGCATGAGGGTAGAAAGAATATTTGAAAGTATTGAAAAACACTTGAGAAAAATATGTTTCAAGTGTTGAGAAACCTCAATTCAGAACTCCTACACTGATGAGAATCTTTCCAGTTCACCCCTTATTGTGTACAAAATTGTGTTTTGTGCACCCCCCCCCTTTATTTTCTATAAAAAATATTGTTATTGCATAGGAAATTCTGTTTCTGTGCAGGAAATTCTGCAATGGAGGATTTATTCAATATTCACACATTATTTATTTTCCTGCAAAGCACTATTTTCTCTGCAGAAAACAGTATTTTACACAAGAAATACTATTTTTGTATAGAAATTGTGTTTTAAATGCAAAACCACATGCAAACCTTGCATGAAGTAAGTCCCAAATTGGGAATACTGTTTGCATACTATGATTTTAGAAGATTTTCTAGCTATGGAAAGAATCATTGAAAGACCATTGTTGTTTCCATAGAAGGAAAATGCAAGACTTGTATGCATATGAGCAAAATTATCAGTTTCACTGTGAAGCATCCTGTACCATTTCAACTCTTGATTGCGCCAATTGCAGCTGTTATAATCCTCATTTGGAGAGGTTTTTCTCTCTGTACCATCACACTCTCTGTACCATCACACTCTCATTGATCATTTAATGCAGCTTCAAAAATTCTTATTCACAGGGAAGTCATTATTATTTAGAGCACACATTTCCTACAATACAGTCAGCTCAGGCACCTTAAGAATGATCTTGGGTGCATCTAAACTATAGAATAAATGCAGTTGGGCACCAGTTTAACTGCAATGGCTCAGTGCCATGGAATCATGGGTGTTGTAGTTTGGTGAGGCACCAACACTTTAAGTGAAAGGCTCCCATGACTCATAGCATTGAAGCATCATAGTAAACATGGTGTCAAACTGCATTAATTCTACAGTGTAGATGGCACTGAACCTATGCCCTTTATGTCCCAACTTACACAATTTCATGATAACAATCTTTGTTTCTCCCTTGTCTTTTTTTTTAAAAAAAAACATTGAGGGTGAGGACTCATCATGCTTATTAAAATACTATTTCTGAACCTTGAAATGGTGGAATAAAGCTACTTTTAATGCAATACTTCAATTGCCATCTTACCAACATAATAGACATATGCACATTGAAAAGTATACTTTCAGCACCTCATGGAGTTGTATCTTCAGAGACCTATTTTATCAAAATACAGTACACAATCTAAAGTTGAAAGTGAAAATGCACTAAACAGCTACTTCATTTGAAGTTACTATGGTTACTGAAAGCCAAAGCAGGTTGATACATTATGAAAAAGATCCAAGAAATTATCACACAGATGAATTGTGTAACCTTTACTGCTTTGTTATTTTTGCAAATTGCTTTCTGCAAAAGCTGAAAACCTTAGGGCAAGACTACGTGTGTTCCAAAATGCATCAATAGAAGTTGTGTATCTCTTTCTATAAGAATAATAGCTACTGGCGGATGGGGATCAAGATCGGGACTATATGAAATGGGAGTGAAAAAATATTCCATTTGCCCTTTCTGTGCTCCATATAGAACCATACCTCACTCCTGACTCCTTTGTGAACTTACCTCTAAAACCAAATTGGAACCAAGAGGGATTTTTGATAGAAGAACAATATGGGAAGAATGATTTAACACTATTTTTTTCATAAACAGGCATCCCAGTCCTGATCAGTGCCCATCACAAGGGGTTTTTCAAAACAAAAGGTGCATGTCATAACTTCAGTGATGTGTTCAGCAACAAATATACATCACAGTCATATATGATCCAAAATAGTGTAGTGATTTGGCAGAACTACACGATAATTGACCATGCATCAGTTCCTGCTGATTCCTAAAATCAGAGAAATCCTCATTGCCAGACATAAAGTGATTATATCCTCTGGCGGCCTCAGCAGATGATAACTATCATTTCTCCTCTGTCTTTAGGGATACACCAGCTGCTTCTTTGATTCCTTTCTCTCTTATACACACACTGTCTACCAAGCATGAAATGCCATAGTAGATACAGGTTCGCAGCTTGGGTGTGACCCTGGACTCATCGTTGAGCCTGGACCCCCAGGTTTCAGCGGTGACCAGGGGAGCATTTGCACAGCTCCGGCTTGTGCGCCAGCTGCGCCCGTACCTTGGGAAGTCTGACTTGGCCACGGTGGTACATGCTCTGGTCACATCCCGTCTTGACTACTGCAACGCTCTCTACGTGGGGCTGCCCTTAAAGACGGCCCGGAAGCTTCAGCTAGTCCAGCGCGCGGCAGCCATGTTGTTAACAGGAGCAGGACGCAGGGAGCATACAACGCCCTTGTTGTTCCAGCTCCACTGGCTGCCGATTAGCTACCGGGCCCAATTTAAGGTGCTGGTGTTATCCTACAAAGCCCTAAACGGTTCCGGCCCAAAATACCTTGCGGACCGCATCTTGGCCTACGAGCCCACGAGGACCTTGACATCATCCGGGGAGGCCCTTCTCTCGATCCCGCCTGCCTCACAGGCACGTCTGGCGGGGACGAGAGAGCGGGCCTTCTCGGTGGTGGCCCCCCGGCTGTGGAACTCCCTCCCTGCTGACGTCAGACAGGCGCCCTCCCTCATGGCCTTTCGTAAGGGCCTGAAGACTTGGCTCTTCGAGCAGGCTTTCAACTAAGTGCTATGTTACTGGTAATGACAACCGGAATGAATTATGACTACGAGATTGACTATGATTCCATAATATGACGAAGCGGATTTTTAGTGTAATTTAGATGTTATGTATTAGTGATGTTAGTTTGTTGTTCTGATTTCTTTGTAAAGTGTCTTTTGTACTGTACACCGCCGCGAGTCGCCCTAGGGCTGAGAGCGGCGGTTAATAAATGCAAGAAATAAATAATAAATAAATACTGTCCTTTAGGGCCAGTTTGGGGTTGTGGTCATTAATATGGAGGGAAGAAGAGAACAGTAATCTCCATATTGGCTAACAGGACACAGCAGAAGGCATAATGCTGAAATCCACCCACATATATCATTAAGGAGAATGCTGACCATATTTTGGCCCTTAGAAAATAAATTATTCTTATTAACACTTCTAAGAAAATGCTATAGTATGTTACTTTTTGTTGAAAATTTTGGAGACAGTTCAACCACAATAAAGAGTTATAGCATTTTAATTTAATGGCCACCAGTGTAATGGAAATGTCATCTTTTGCGTCATCCACCACCTTTCCATACCATCCAAAAACACCAGTAGGAGATTTTCCATTCTGTATGCATAGGGATGTCAATTTGCCATTTCTGCCTCTTCACACATGAGAATAAATAATTCCTGCAGCATTCTCTCCCCATCCCCTTTTCACATTTAAGGCAACTCTATATAAGCTACACTAAAGTAGTTCAAATGAGATTTGTTCCACTGACCACATCTGACATTTTTAGGGATGGGCACAGCTGTAGCTCTAGTAT